>NW_026056978.1:0-600000 GCF_023758075.1 Alternaria novae-zelandiae | reverse complement strand
CGCCAGTCACAGCGTTCACAAAACTGAAGCACATCATGATTCAGCGTTGAAGCTTGAAAAGAAGCCTCGGGCATACGCACGTAGACTGGCCTGCGCTTATATTCCGCAACCATATGCCAACACCATCTTTGTTTGGGTGCATACCTCGTTCGCGTTGCAGGAAGAAAGTAAGGGCTTGTTTCTGATGCCTTTCGCGCCAAGTTAGTCGATACACCTCTTTCGCGACAGATTACGTACTCTTTCAACTCGGTGAGTAGAGCTGTAGGGCTGTCCGATGACTCGAAATCATCAGCAGTCTCGAAACCGGACAGAATATCGAGTGAGGCTCGTGAAAAACTGTCGATGTATGGTTGCTGCAACTGCGGCAGATCAAAAGTCATCGGCAGTCCCTTATGAAGACTGAACAGACATTGAGGGTTCATGTAGGGCACATTGAAATCACATCCAACGGGATCGTCCAAAAAGCAGTTGACTTGGGTCATGAAATTGCCCACGTCATCGCAGCGACATCTGGGGCCATATATCGTGACTCCAAGGTATTGTTCTTCATTCCTAGGCATCTTTGGTATTATCGAGGGGGCGATGGGGGCCGATAACAGTACGAGCTGTAATATCAGCTCGTCGTCGGCAACCAGCCTCTTCAGTAGCTCGCCCCAATATTTGTCGAGCCGCCCGATTGGCGTACTGGCGCTACCGCGGTACAGCGTGCGAGGAGGTTCGAAGCGGATCGGGTGTTGGGCCGAGGTTGGACTAGCGACATGATGGGGAGAGCTCTGTACTTTTAGATCTGATATCTGAGTAATGTAAGTGTAGGCCACGGAACTAAGATGAACGCGACGAACCATGCCATAACACACCAAAGTATTGTCGCTTATCTCTTCAACTATTGCGCAAGTAGATGGTATCGACGTGAATTGCGCCGAGAATACAGAGTCAGATGCACTGCAGACGCTCTCGAGTGCGACGCTCTCCGCATGGGGGGTATTGAATCGCCGTCGCTTTCGAGCTGGAGCAGCTAATTCGTCGACAACGATCTCTGGAAGACGTGTGAGCATACTGTAAACCGTCTGAAGATACGAAAGAAGACGTCTCGCAGATCACCATGTTGGAGAGTGGAAGTCAGAAAGGTTACTGTGGGTGCATGACTGCGGCAAGCCATTGCAAGCCACTGGGGCTGAGTGTGTCTGCCTACGAGGCTGTACAAGCGTGCCCAGGTGTTGTCAACGTTGAGCGTGCCGCTACAAGCTGCCCTCCGTTACTCCCTTATTGAAAATACCATCGATATGTTCGCAAAGTAGCGAACGCGTTGTGGTCGAAGCATCTTTCCCCTGCCCCAGATTTCGTCGCGTGTCCGTGACGCGCGCACGGTCCCACTTCGTCATGGCGGCCCCTTCCGCTCAAGCCCGCGTCACGATCCAAGACGCGTTCGAGCGGTTTGCATCCACCGTCACGTCCGACGACCAACGACAATTCCATGTCACGCAGCTCAAAGATGTCCGAGAGGCAGCGATACAGATCGAGCAAGAGCTCCGCGGTCGGCGGATGCAAAGGAATATGGCTCGGCTGGATCCATTCCTTCGGGGAATGGAGCATTACTCCAAGGTAGTTGAGGTGCTGTGCAACGGCACGCCTTTTCTACCTTGGGTCTGGGCACCAGTAAAGATGATGCTTATGGTGAGTAGTCGCATGTATAGACAGTGGCTGGATTGTTTACTGTAAAGACAGATCACGGCCGATTCTATCAGTGCCTTCGAAAAGTTGATAGAAGCCTACGGCAAAATTGGGGACATAGTCTCTCGCCTTGATCGTCTTGGCGTTGCACTTGTCAACGATCACAACTTTCAGAACGTGCTAGCCCTAGTATATTCTGACATTGTAGAGTTTCATCGTCGAGCTTACAAGTTTGTGAAGAGGAAATGTAAGTACACTAGCAGCCTGCCACTATGTTGTTCTCACTAGCTATAGCATGGTCTATATTCTTCGGTTCCACGTGGGCTGGCTTTGAATCACGATTCAATGGGATACTGCAGAGTCTGGCGTATCACAGCGAGCTAGCCGACAAGGAGGCTGCTGCAGCGGACATCGCTGAATCCATCCGACGTGGCAAAGCCGACAATGACAAATGGGAGCAACAAGAGCGCGAGTGGGCTGCAGTGAGTGCGGAATATTACATTCAGTAGATATGAGCCACGGGCTGACTGTACACACCATATTCAGGTCAAGGTTCAAACAGTCCTCGCGTGGTTGGGAACGACCGATGTTCTCCCAGCCGAATCTCTCGACCGGCGCATCCAACATTACTTGCCAGGCAGCTGCGATTGGTTCATACAACACGAAGCCACTGAGCAGTGGCTGGGAGATAGCGCAAAGAATCCCTTTTTTTGGCTTTGCGGAAAACCCGGGGCAGGTATGTCAAAGTACCGCCGTGGCTACTCACTTGCTGACCTCTGTGAAGGGAAGTCTACCATATGTTCTGTGCTTGTGCAACACACCGAGGCGAACGCCATCCATGTTATCTACTACTTTTGTAGTTTTCTTGGAAGCCAATCCGATGGTCTAAGCCGTCTCCTGCGATCCCTTATCTCGCAAGTGATTCAAAAACACCAGGATCTCGCCACCTACGTCCATGATGTCTACTTCAAATCACACCCAGTACCCACGAAGAAAGCATTACTGACTCTTCTTACTGAACTTCTTCAAGGGTTGGGATCCGTGCGGCTTATCGTAGACGGCATCGATGAATGGGCTGAACGAGATCAAACGGAGCTTCTCAAGGATCTTTCGCAGATGATATCAACCGACCAGTCCTCCCATGTCTGCAAGATCATGATCGCCAGTCGAGAGACTATGGTCATTTCGCGACGCAAGAAGGACAAATCGTCAATAATGATATCCCTCAGCAAGGGCGACGAGAGTTCTGCCGTCACTAATGCGATTGCCAATTTTGTCGATAAAAGACTTTCCGATCTTCCTGAGCACTTGGAAGAGCTTGACCCTGATTCCTCGATTATGGCTCATGTCAAGAAGACTCTGCTTGAGAAGTCTCAAGGTACGTCCTACCCAACTTGCTGAATCAACATTCATGTTTTAACACTCATACAGGGATGTTTCTCTGGGTGAACCTCGTGCTGGAATCACTCAAAACGGTGTATACCCCTGAGGTGCTACGTACAATCGTTGACAATCTTCCTCCTGATCTAGAGGACCTTTACGAGCACATCGTGACACGTCTCTGCCGTGTTCCAGGCACCCAGATTTATGGAGGCGTTCCGCGTATCATGAGCTGGATCTGTTTCGCACGAAGGCCTTTGCACAAGTCGGAGCTACTGCACGCCATATCTATGTTTCCAGACGACATGAGCCCCCAGATGCGAAGTATACCTGTCGCCTCTATACTTCACCACTGTAAGCCACTAATCGAGGAACTACCGGATTCGACAATAGTACCAGTTCACTTCTCGGTGACAGAGTAAGTCAACCGATGAGCAAGAGTCATACGGTCTAACGATTATGCAGATATTTCCTAAAGGCTCCAACCTCCCGAATTGTTCCAGCAGTCGATGCTGCACTAGACACATCGTCCGCCTGCGCCATCGTCATTGCGCGCGGTCTGGAACTCGTACGCTTGGGAAATAATTCTACAGACTACCTTGCTCTCATCGCGAGTGGTAACTATAGGCTTTTACCATACGCGATAGAATTTTGGATTGAACACTGCTCGCAATACGCATCAAAGCGGGGAACCCTTGGCCTGGGTCGATCACTTCAGCACCATCTAGCGAGAATGCACGAAGGACACGAAAGTTGTCTGCATGCACTCGGACGTACCATAACCCAGACCAACTCACCGGGCGAAATCAACCATAGCCAGGCCGATGAACCCCTCAGACACTTTTTCAATATGCCCATCTACGGATTGATGGCCGACGTACTGGAGTTCAGGCGATTAGTCGGCCAGCTCGATGGCGACAACAGTTCAGGTAGGTTCGAACTGGATCGTTCACCTCCGTGTATCTCACAAAGCTCATTCTAGATATCGTGACTTACGTACTCAACAACGACCGAACGCTCTTCAGCAGACTCGCCCACGTGTATGAGAGCGCTGTCGTGTATCTCTTAGCGCAACACGAGGTACAAGGTATCGCGCCAGCCACACTTCGGGCGTTTCAGGAATCATATGCCTCCACCGCTTTCCGATGCCGCTTTCCACACTGTGAAAGGCTATCGCAGGGCTTTGCCACTGAGCAACTCCGGGTGGAGCACGAGAATGTTCACATTCAACGCGTGTATTGTCAGACAGCGTCATGCCCATACTACCGCATTGGCTTTGGGAAGACAGCCGCACTCAAGGCGCATAAGCGTAAACATCATGGCCAGTCAAATGTTTTACTCATACCTGCAAAGGTACGACGCACTGCAGTTGATGAGGAGGCTCAGCCTGTTCCTCCTTCCGACCAAGCCATAGACAACGGGGGTCCTCCTTTTGCCGATGTAAGTGCACTTCACAACATTCAGCTGTGTATATATACTAATTTTAGCACTAGCTTCATAACCTTCTTGGTCTGAACTCTGGCGACAATGATGAAACACTTGAAAACTTCGATTTCGACAAGTGGCTTGAAACAGGCAATAACAACGGCACTTTTGGGAACTCAACAAGCGACTACGATGAGACATTTGAAAACTTCGAATTCGACAGGTTAGTTCCTTGAAACAGGCAAATTCAACCACACCTTTGGGAACTCAATCAACGACTACGATTTCCCAAATCCCACGGAGGTGTAGCCACTCGACACGGCGTCGGATCCCAACCCAAGCAGATCTCCTAGTCATTTCGAGACGATTCAGTATCCACGTACATAATGTCCACGGCACACGTCGTACCCACCATTCCCAGATGCCCACGCCATTCATGATCAGCCCTCACCTGCTGACAAACGCCGCCCAGCGACTGGCGGCACGCAGTACCGAGGCACGTGAGGGCATTCGACTTCAAGGCGCCTACAGGTCGCTATTATCAATGGGACGCGGAATTACATCGCTCTTACGCAAGCGGAAGATTCTTCATAGAATAATGGTGTATATATACATTCCAGCTAAAGCTACCTATCCACCCATTTCATCTTTCCATGCTCATTCATATGCCATCGTAAATACTCGTTTCCAGTAAACCCTTCGTCGCATCCACTACATTAACCCCATACAGAAGCCTAGCCACTATAAGAAGATAGCTACTAGCCATTGTCTTCGTTTGAAACTCCATTGCCCATGACGCACCATTCATGTGGAAATAAGAAGAAAAACGCACGAACGCCCACTTGCAAAGAAAGAAAAAAACGGAAATAATAGGAAATTGGAGGAAAAGGCACATGCCCGTGCCATGCCGTGCCGTAATGTGCTGTGTACGCCCGTAATTGATCATGTCAAGCCGAAGCTTTGAGAGACTTTTATGTATATGCCGTTTGAAAGATGGGAGGGATTAGGGTCGATGTCGTGGAGAAACATGGACCCTGTATGCAAGTTGCGCCGGGAACGCTGAGAATTTTCCAACCTTTTTCTTGAAAGTGAGTGATGTAGGGGAAGAATGTCGTAGAGATATCGCTCGTGGGGTGGCTGCTGGTGCTGGATCGGCTCTGGGCATCCGGCGTAGTTCCTTGCGACACTGATACGTCGCATTGGACTCATCCATCGCCTCAAGCGTTCCCGCCCCAAGCACCCGCACCCGTCTCCTTGCCGAGTGCAGAACTACCAGCAGTCCGATGACCGCCAACAGGGGCCAGGTTCGGGCTGCCCTTACCACCACTACCCCAAGACAGACCACTCAACCGCTTGTTGCTGTTGCTAGAGGTAGTCGAAGCGCCGTCCCTGCTCTTGTTCAGATCATCCTCCTCTTCCATGCTGAACAGACCCTGTTCTTCCTCGATCCTCTCACGGTTGATACTGCTGCTGCTTACAGCGCGATCGATACCGAGACGGCCACTGGAGCTACCGATGCTGGATGCGGAGGTGACGCGGTTGATACCGGGGTGGACGGGGTTGCTGGTGATGCCGCTTTCGTCGCGGGCTGATATGCGGGTGCGCGAGAGTTGCTGGCTGATCATGGACATCGAAGCTTGGCGCGGAGGTGAGGCGAGGTATGGGCTCATGTCGCCTGTGGTGGGTCGGTTCATAGCGCGTAGGGAGGGGCTGGCTCCTGGGTGGAGGCTTGAGTTGCGGAGGGGTGAGCCGACGTGTCCGAAGGCTGACTGGCCTGGTAGTGAGCCTGATTCGAATCCTCCATCGTAAGTCGGGCCTCGAGGCTTGGCCCACATGGACTGGAATCTCGAGGGAGAAGCTGTGGCTGCTGATGGCGATCCGTACTTGAGGTCTGACGCTGTTGGCGAGACTCCGAACCTAGACTGCGAGGTGCGGTTGTCGCTCTCGCCCTGGTCGCGCGAGAAGCGGCGCATCTTCTCCTGTGGTGTCAGAAGATCGCTCAGCGAATTGGGCAGCAGGTCCTCCTCGAATTTGCCAATCATGTCCGTCTCATCCCATTCCTCGTCCTTGTATGTCGGTCGCGCGCCTACACTCGACGACATGATGCCTCGAGAGCGGTTCGCGGCAAGCTCAGAATGTAACATCCTCCGTCCAACTGGCTGCTCTACCGACTCTGGTGGAGACGACCCCAGCCCTGCAATGCCCCTCCGCAGACCTTCTCCAAACGCGGAGTCGTGTAGGTTTCGAAGCGCGGGCGAATCGGCTTGGTACGAGGACGGCGGGGAGTTTGCGAGGAACTTGGCGGGCACTGAAGATGCAATGGGGCCGTATCGCGCCATGGTCGAGACACCCTGGCTATCAAAAGACGCAGGAAGTCCTACATCCATCACGCTCAAGCCCTTTTGTGTCGGCGATATCGGGAGTCGGCCGTTCTCGTTTGGCGGTGAGCCATAGTTGGAGCCTGGGTGGGAAGAGAAGGTGGTGTCGATGGTCGGAATCATGTCGTACTGATTCTTCTGGTTCGCGTACTCGTCGGGCATGGCATACGGGTACCCTGGCTGCATACCACCCATGTGCGCCTGCATGGTAAGCAGCGAGCTATTCATGGGCATCTCCTGGTGGTGGGGAATGTTCATGCGGCTGAAGTGATTACCGGCGTTTCCGCGGTTCACGACATGGCCGTTGGGGAGGATGTGGGCGAGGGCGCATTTCTGGCCGAACTTGCAGTTTCCCTGGGTACTGATTAACGATGATTCACCTCCTCCCGCACATGTCTTACCTTGGTGAAGTACTTGCAGGGCGCCCGCTCCGTCAGCGGCTCGTCGGAGTGCAGGAAGGGACACGCCTTGCCAGCCTGACACGCGCCTTGCCGGTAGAACTTGCAGGGGACGTGTGAGGTGTTCTTGTTGTTTGGTGGGCTGCGCGGGCCGGCGAAGCCCATCTCGCGCAAGTTTGCCCTATGCTCGTGGCCGTTGGCGCGCCCGCCCGGCACCGCCATGGGCCCATGGCCATTCGCGCCCGCCATTGCGCCGTTGGAGTGCTGGGGCCTGAGGTCGCGCGAGGCACGTCTGGCTATCTGCGGCGGGGGGTTCGACGACTGAGACTGAGGCGCGGTGGGCGGGTTGAGCTGATGGGAGAAGGGCCCGTGGTGTTGGAGATGCTGTGGTGGGGGCTCTTGGTGGGGTGGCTTGTCTCGGACGTCTGAGGGAAAATTGGTCGGCGCAAAGGTAGCCATAGCTCTGCAAATTGTGGTAGCGGGCCTCGGGCCTGGGTCGGCGGTCTACCTTCGGCGGAGCAGTGAGAGAATTTCCCTCTGAGCAGCAAAAGCCGAGAAAGAGACTGCTATCACCTGCACCCGTGAAGAGGTCAAGCTTGCCGCGCAAACGCTAGTATCTACGCGGTAAAGGCAGATGCGGCACGTCGCTTGAGGCGGGAACAGGACATGCGACAATCGAAGACGGGAAGACGAATGAGAGCTGCAGCGAGGTTTGGAGAAGGAAGAAAAAGGAAATTCAAAGCTATGCTGGAGAATGATACGCCGGCTATATCGATATGCGCGCACCGCGTGGAGCTGCAGCCTCAGCGGTTCGCGCGTGACATGGAAATCCGACGGCGCCGCGTGACGCCATAACAGGACCCTGGACGTCGACGAGGGAAGTCGCCGTGGAGAGCTTGCACCCACGCTACGCGTCGTTCCTTCCGTGGCTGGCTGCCGACGCGTCTTCGACTCCCCTCCAGCTCACATGGCACCCCCCCGTCTGAAACACCTTGGAACACATCTCGGACAACCATTGCCGTGCACGGCGTGACCGGCCAATCGACGCGGTTGGAGACCTCACGCCTCATTGCAGCGCGAAGGTGTAGCCGTCACCTGAGGCTTCATCACGGTCATCTGCAGGAAGAGTGGCGCATTTGATGTGGACTAACTGTATTCAACTCTCGTCTAGATATACTGCTCACCAAGATATACTATGCTAATCTTATCATCGCCATCTCTGACAACATATCATATACCCGATGAACTGACTTCAACCTCGCCACACCCTAGATCCACACTAGCTGTGTCCTATCCGTAGTATACCCGCCGAACAGGTGTTGTTGTACCATTCCATCTGCAGATCATCCATCATGTGCACTTGCGGTATACCCAGGTTGTATGTGTAAGCATTGAACTGAATACCCGAGAGCGCGCGGAAGTCATCGTTGAAGAAGATCTGAGTGAGGCGGCAGTTGATGTAGCCCCAGCATGCCGGGATAGTCGCGTTTTGTTCTGCGACTAGCACTTCCTGTTGGAGAGTGGTGTCGTAGCGATAGCCCGATATGCGCAATGTACAGGGTGTGAGGCCGTTGAGGGCACAGCCGAAGTGAGCGGAGTACGCGTTGAACCAGTACGCGTTGACTGAAGCTCGTGGTCCGGCACCCAGTTCGCCAGGAAGCATCGTGCCTGCAAATGGCGTGTTGGGAAGGAGCCGCCCGGTCAGAGGCAGGAACATGGCGATGTTTGGCTGGGAAATTGCGGGGTATGGCTCCCACATGTCAGGTACGTATGTGTATCCGTTGCCGTAGAAGAGGTGGTGGTAGGGGTTCTTCATGCCGCTGGCGACGAGCAGTATAGTGTTGTCATCATCGCCGGTGACCGTGTCATCGAACGTCAGCGTGAAGTTGCCCGACTCGCCGCACGATGAAGGCCCTGGTGCATCGGGAATAGCCACGGTTGTTGTCGCAAGTATCGCTGTCTCTAGCGTTGGGGTGGGCACGACAACAGTGATTGGAATATCCTGCCGCTTCCCTAGTGATGTCGTGCCTTCATCCTCGTCTTCGAATACTGTCGTCACTACCGTCTTGAAACGTCTGGATCGGGATGAGAATATCTCGAAAGATGGCAGAGCAGAGATCGGTGTCTGGCGTTCAGTCCGTGTTGTCAAAGGTAGAGTTTGCAGATCTGACGGCTCTGGTCCAGTGACCGTGGGGTATATTCCAGTCCAGTACGACACGGTCGTTGAGATGTTGGGTGACGGGAAGACGAAGCTAATTGCGACATCCCCATACGATATCACCTTCGTCATAGCCCGAGCGCTAAACATAGACGTGGCGTTAAAGCCTGGAGGAGCAGACGACGTCGCTAGCGGAGAGGTACTTGTCGTCAACGTCAATGTAGAAGTCAGAGTACTTTGCGAAACTGGGATAGAGCTTGATAGTGAGCTGGACGCGGTGCTGGCGGTCAGACTGGAAGTCAAGTTGCTTTGCGAAATGAAAACAGAGCTTGACGGTGACCTGGACACACTGGTGGCGGTCGGAATAGAAGCCGAAGTGCTTTGCGAAAGTGGCGCAGAACTCGATAGTAACCCAGACGAGGTGGTGGCGGTCAGACTCGAAGTCAAAGTGCTTTGTGAAATTGAAACTGAGATCGATCGTGAACTGGACGAGGTAGTAGCAGATGTAAGGCTTATGCTACCACCGGACGACGAAGAGCTACTAGCCAAAGAGCTAGAGCCAACTGAAGAGCTCGTCATCGTGCTAGAACTCAACAGCGTAGAAGAGCTAGAGGTCATGTTGAAGCTCAGCGTCGACGACGAGTTTGTAATGGGGAACAGCGTGGCAAAGCCGGTGGAGGTACTTGGGCTGAGTATACTAGTCAAAGGCTGACTCGAGGAGCTCAACGACAATGTAGGGCTGGATGTACTGCTTGGAGCGGATGATGGAGCTGAAGTCGGCAAAATCCCCGGTGTCGAAACGGAACTCCCGATCGAGGACGTCAAGGAGGGCGAGGAAGTGGAACCTGTCGATGGCACAACGGAGGAGCTACCTACACTGGTGGGAAGAGTAGATGAGCCGAAGCTGCTTGGCGAGAGAGGGGCAGATGTAGATAGGGATTGACTAAGACCCGTTGGCGATGGTATTGCAGAACTGCCGATACTGCTCGTCAGGCTTATGGAGGTACTTGACGATATGTCGGCGGAAAGAGTCGGTCCTGAAGTGGGACCAGGCAGAGACACGGTAAAGCCATCGCTCTGTGTGGATGGGAAAACGAAAGAGCCTCCAGTAGTTGTTGATGTAGAACGACCGGGAGTAGCCGATCCACCGGATGGACCCAGAGACGTTGTAAGTGTACTTGAAGCCGTTGGTACGTTCGAACCAGTTGGAAGCGCCGAAGGTGTTCCGCCAGGCGTGCTTGGGAGTATGCTTGAGCTCAGAGCCGGGAGGAGGTTTGACGAGACGACTGATGAGGGGATAGTATTCGATATCGGAGAGACCGTAGATGGCGAAATGATTGTAGACAGCATAGAAACGGAAGTAGACAACGCGGTACTGGATATGGCAACACTCGTTGAAACAGGATACGACGGATACGGTCTCTGTGGTTGATTGATAGGCCGAGGTAAGCTCGATGTCTCAGACGATGCTGGGCCCGACGAAGGTGAACTTACAGACGACGAGACCAAAGGACCCGACAGAGACAGCCCAGACGTAGTCGATCCCAACGTCGGAGACACAACAGCAGTACCAGAAGAAGGTATACCAGTCAGCCCCACCGAAGACACAATCGGCGTAACATCCACCGATCTAGTAGGCAACGTACTGAATCGAGTAGGCGGCGCAATACTGTCCAGCCACTCCGTCGTACTATTCACAACCGAAAAGTAGTACGTGCCTTTCGCGGGATTGGTCGGCGACGCACCAACGAGCGAGATGGTAATGATCGGTCCAGGGACAGTGACATAGACGATGCTGCAGTTGCTATCTACGGCTTGAGCCGAGACACCGGGTATTGCGTTGAGCAGTATGTCCAAGGCAACGTAGCCACCGGCCACGACTATACCGACGAAGGCTAGTGTTAACATGAGGTCCTTGGAGATTTGCTTGTCGGTCCAGCGTATCCGAGTCAGAGCGACGAAGAAGTGGTAGATCCACTGTATTGTGCGACATGGCCACCAGTTGCGAGGCTTGAAGCCCCATCGAGGTCGGACTGCGGTGGTAGCTTTAGGTTTGGATTCCTGCTTTGGACCTTCCCATGTGCTTGAGATGACCGAGTCTCGTTTGTCTTTTGCGCCCTTTCCGCGTATTACCGGAGGAGCGGGCGATGAACCGGGGGAAGAGCTGGATGGAGTTGTATCCTTGAGCGAGGTGATGGTAGGAACACAGAGCGTTTTCCCTGGGGGTTCTGTTGGAAGCTGGCGACGATCAGATGTATTGCTAGTGGATCTGGTTATAACCGCCCCGTGAGAAGATGTCCATGTCGAAGGGGTGCTTGAGCTATTCGTGTCGCTTGTGGAGGCCTTGTCTTTCCTTGACTTGTCCTTGCTGCGGATCTTGTTCTTGCCCATGATGAGAGAGGAAATGTTGCTGCTATGATGCACTTGCGAAGATGTTGCTGATAGGCTGTTGTGCAATGATTGTGGTGCAAGAGGTATCCAAAAGTGCTGTTGTGGTGATGGAGGATAGTCGTACGAGGTGGGTGTATAAGACCGGGTGCGTGGGGAGTGTACCTGCCATGGTTGCGGTGAAAATAGAGTAAGCATAGACGATGGTTCGATAGACGGAGTGAGGACGATGCGACAAGTTTGCAAAATAGTTGGAAAGCGAGATGAATATTTGTTGACCGTCCTCGGCTCGGGAGTTCGCAGCAGTTGCGATCCAGCATGTAAGAACCCGCGCTTGACTGATCCCTCGCAGTTGACGCAGCTTGCTCATCACTGGAGGGAAGAGGTGAGGCAAACATTTGCGCTGCTTCTTCGAAGATACGTTAAAGTTCTTGTGTGCGAAATGTGCAGTACTCTCGGTCAAAACTCCCAGCCGCCAGATTGGTTCGGAAACACTAGTGATTTGGCGTCCTCTAACGTCGACGCTTCCAAAATTAAGCTCTTATCTCCCACATTCTGATATGTCCAGCTTCGTTGGCGACTGCTAGCTGTGCGAGACTGCCTTCTCTCTCCTCCTCTTCGCTCGGCCTTCCCCATGCGACTGCTGTGATTCTGCCGAGCGGTGTCTTCTCGGTAGGCCAATTCTTAAAGACGGTTGCCGATGGAAGGTGCACCAGCCTCATTGCGTTGTTCTTCCATTGACTCGCCATGGCAAGTACTTGACCGTCCGCGGTGAATGTGAGATGCGAAATCGGCGTCGTCAAGTTCTGCAAGTCGCGTATCGGCTTCGGGGCCTTGGGGATGCCGCCGTTCGAATCGTCTTTGGTGGCCTTGACCGAAGGATCGTTCTCGCTCCATGCTCGCCGGTCGTATACGTTGACCACGCCACTTGAGCTGCCAATGGCCACCCATCGATCGCCGCCTATCCAGCTTTCACGTCCGCTCTTGCCACCGAGTGCGATGACTGTAGTACCCACAGCGCCCTCGTCATTCCACCGTCCTATGACGCCTCCCTCGACGCTCCATTCTGTGATCTCTCCGTTCTTGCCCGCAATGCTCATACCAGTGCCGTCGCCCCACCATGCGAAGTCAGCAACACCGCCTCTTGACTCCACCCGCACCTGTGTCGCCCACTGCAGTGTCCTTGCATCCAGAATGTTGATAACACCGCCACCTTTTCTCGAGGAGCCCCGAAGAGCCATGTATTTGCCGTTCGGTGAGAGGGAGAAATTCTCCATTGTCCGTTGTTCATGCTGGTGACCGTATACACGCGACACCTTCTCCACTCTACCGGTCGCAATATTCCAGACGTGGAAGTAGCGTCGTCGCGCGCTGAGGAAGATGCGCGAGTCCGAAGGTGAAGGATGGAACGCTGTTGTGACGAGAGGAGTCTTTTTGATGTGCAGGGATGTGAGGAGAGGGTTCGGGTTCGGCGGGTTGGGATTGACGTGGTGAAGGTATAGTGTTGAGCTAGGACCGGAGGAGAGGAGCAGCGGGTATGCAGGATGGAAGGAGAGAGACGTGATGGCAGACTGTAGTGGCTGTCAGTAAGAGAATTCTATACAATGGCGTCGCAATACTCACCGGGCCAGCCTTAGCGACGTCTTTCAGTCGCTGAATGTCAATGGTGCCTGCTTGCACCTTCCTCCGCTTGGCCACGCTTCGTGAGGTTTGTGACAGGATATCCGCATCCTTGAGTAGCTTGGCCAATGGCTGTGTAGACAGATCCTCTTCGTCCACGTCCATGTCGCTCGCAGACTCATCGCCACTCTCGTCGTCATCCATATCCCGTCGGCGCTTCTTGTTGGCTTTGCCTGTCGCATGTGCCGCCCACTTTGGCGTCGGGTATAGCCTCTGGTACTGCTTCCGTAACCGCCGCGCATATTCCTTGCCGTTGACCATGTCGTCATCCGCCGTCTCTCGCAGCTTCCTCAGTTGCGGCACCGACGCCAAGCTGACTACAAGCCTCTCGTCATCGCTGTCTTCCCAGGCGGGCTTGCCATCATCCTCATCTGATTCTGCTGCCTTTGCAGCCACAGAGCCGGCAGGCGCAGCGACTGGGCCGGCATCGAAGAAGAAGAGGTCCTGGTCTGCCACAGCGTCGAGGTCGGCCTCTTCTGGTCCGGATTCGTCTGATGAGTCGCCGTACGCATTCGCGGTAGGATCGAGCGAGAAATTCTCCAGACCCTGACGGAAGCCTTCAGAGTCGCCAAAGATCATGCGCTCCAGCTCTTCTTCCTCAGCATCCTTCGGCAAGACAGGCTTTTCCTGCTTCTTCTCCGTCTGGATGTCTATGCTCTCGTCCTCGCTTTCCTCGTCGTGAGCTCCGTTGTCTCCAACTTCCTCCTCGGAGCCGAACCCCTCAAAGTCATCGTCCTGTGGTTCCTTCACCGGCTGCAGTGCGCCTGCATTTGCATCGTCGTCTGAGCCCTCGAGTTCGGACTGGAATCGCGCAGGATCTTTCGCCTTCTCGGGAGCATAGCGCTGGTGACCACCGGACTTGTGTGGAATAGTCTTTGCGGGCGCCATTGTGGTTTATCGTGAATGTGCTGGGAAGAGCTGCGGCGCGCGATCGCAAAACTGAGGGAGAAATTGTTGCAGGGATGGCCCTGGTACGCGGCAGCATTAGGCGAGCCTCCGCAGTCAGCACCTCGCAGCACCACCACCCACAGTACTCAGTATGTAACACAACAACACCATAGTAATACGTCTAAACTTGACATGGAACAGCGTGAGTAAATAGTCAAGAACCACATATCTTGGCAGATGGTACGCCGAGTAGACGTCTCGCTGTAAACGAATAATTGAGTTCTAAATCATTAGCTGCTCCCCCGCAGGAAACCACCTCCAGGGCTGCCCAGGTGCATCACCCATTGAGGGCCACGTGACATGGCAAGTGTGTCAGTCCTTTTACATGTAGGGCGTAGAACGACAGATACACCATTCTTTGGTGGGTAACAAGGCTCATATCGTACCTCCAACTCCCTTCGCTTCGGACTTCTATTGGTTGACTACTCCGATTCCGACAGGCATGCCGGGCGACGCCAAACGCGGAAGGTATGACTCTGCCCTAGGCAGACACATCAGTACATAAGTACACGCAGATTTCTTGATTTGCTTCTCAGTACCACTACCCACGTTTCACTGTCGAGTAGTGTCTTTCGTCTCTGTCCCACAAAGTCTTCCAACCATCAACATGCCAGACCCGAACCTCACAGTCTCGCTTCTCAAGCCCGAAGAAGCAGAGCAATACATGCGCATACGACACGAAGTCTTCCGACCCACCGTCAATAAGATTCTCTACGCCCGCGGCGAGCCATCTCAGGAGACCCTCGACAAAGTCACAGAAGACATCCGCGATGGCATAACCAACAAGGGCATACTCTATGTCAAGTGCGTCGACACCTCAACCGGTGAGATGATTGCAGGCGCACGTTGGCGCTACGTCAAGCCCAACGAAGCAGGCGCGAAAGAACGTACTTGGGAAGAAGTCGATGCCGGTCTCACCGTCCCACCACCATACGAAGAAAGTGACCCGGATATATTCGCGGAACTCTTCAGATTGTTCAACTCGAACAAGCGGGAGATTCTGGGGAGGAGACCGTACTTTGTCTTAGACACACTGGTTACATTGCCGCAACATGGAAGGAGGGGAGCGGGAAGTATGCTAGTGCGATGGGGTTGCGAGAAGGCGGATGAGGTTGGTGTTGAGGCGTTCCTTGAAGCGAGTCCCATGGGTGCGCCCGTGTATGCGAGGCATGGGTTCCAGGCTGTGAAGACCGTGGAATTGGATTTGAGGAGGTGGAGTGGGGAGGATAAGATGGATTTTATTGTAAGTCTTTTATTGTCTGGCATTCTTCAGAAGCGGGGCTAACGATGTGAATGATAGCTCATGTTGCGTCCCGCAAAGCAGCAAACATAATGATTTGGATCACATTAATCGCAAGTATCTTACTGCTTAACATGGAGAGGGTGCAGGCCATGGATAGGAAACGTTGTGACTATTCGTTGTCAATTTCACTCATTTCACTAACTCCTGCCGATCGATACACTGCACGTGAATGGCACTATAACACGAAGCCTTCGACATAGCTACTAGCACCAGGCTACAACTTATCAAAGTACCCCACAACTCGCTATCTTTCAGCCTCACTTAAACTGCAATGGCATCCTCTCAGCCGATCTACGGCATCACAGCCTCACTAAAAACCTACAAAACAGAAGACGTCGCATCGCCCAACCCAGAAGACGAATGCTACGTATGCATGCGGCCATTCAACGCCGTCGACAACAAAGACGACCCGAACGAGTTCCCATGCAAGGCCATAAGACTATTACCCTGCGGCCACCTCATCGGCAGCGAGTGTCTAAAGATCACGACCCTAAAGCTCAACATGACGAACTGCTCCCTCTGCTCAGCCCCTCTCGCCGTAACATACGGAAGCCCGACGAACTACATCATGTGCCGTCTCTTGTCGAATTGCTACACCCAAGCACTAGTCGACCACGCACTGCTCGTTGGATCTGTACTCGCGAGCCCGCAAGTCGCCAACATACCCCTGCTAGGACGGTTACACACACAAAATGACGAACAGAAGATGGCTCTACTTTCATATGCCTTCTTCGCACGAGAATTGACATGGACAGACGGGTTCACTTTCTGGCTGTACTACATGAAGCTGGTGTTCGTGTCTTTGTTGGGGTTGAGCTTGCTTTTCTTCTCGATAGGGCTTCTGATCGGGCTGGATGACTTCTATGGCGCTCCCATTGAGATGGCATTTCTCTCCGCTCTAATGAGTACGGATTGCAGGGCTCATCTGTCTAAGACCGCAATGCGTATGGTCGTCCAGACTCTATGGATCGGGATCGACATGATTGGGCAGGTCGCTATTAGACGACATCCAGAGCATCTGAACAAGCTCGTGCTCATGAGGGCTGCCGCGTGGCTTCGGGAGGCTATGGTAATCTTCGAATGGGACGCTTGTCTCTTTATTGGCAGAGGCTTGCTCCTGACGAAGACGTTGGAGTTTGTCGTAATGACTGGTGTCGTCACGATGCTTGTTTCGTATGGGTTGAGGCGAGGAGGGAAGATGTTCAGGTGTGCCTGGGGGTTGTTGGTCACGGCGGTGCTGATCTATTTGACGAATGGGCTTCGCATGATTACCATCGGCCGACTGACGATTTCTATCGGCGAAATTCCGCAGGCGTAGCTGAGGTAGTCGCGATGACGTCACAATGGTATCTAAACGCGGCGATGTCTTTCGCTGTCAAGACTGACCTTCTGACACTCACGGTCCTGCTGGAACTATTGAAGTTGTATCAGCGAGAAGATATGACACATATCCTTGTACTCAGATTGTGTGACTTCATTCTCAGCCCTAAAAGCCCTAAAAGCCTTCAAGCAAGTAACTGTCTTAAGACTACTACTTTGCTGGCAATCGACGGACAGTTTTTCCTTTAATAGGTCTATGGAAACTACAATAGCCTGAACTCACAACACGTGCATGCGCGTCATCGACGCGGGTGCGCACATCGCCGCGCTCTCCATCCCTGCAAAGTTTACCTAGGTACTAGAGGCGAGCTGATCTCTCCAGCGCCACATGTTTGTCTTGTGTCATCTGCACGCTCATCATCACCATCACAGATTAATGAGCGGAAAGTGATCGCTGCCTGCTCTCCGCAGGCAATTCGATTATCGCCGTGGTAACGACATCGGTTTAACGCGTGAAGCTGGGATGAGACCGGCTGCGCGAGCGACTCCCCGCCCGCTCTAGGCGACAGTAAACAGCGGTACCAAACAATCTGCGACCAGCAATACCTTTCCATGTGAGCTCGTAGCTCTCGTGACGCATCTGGTCACACATCGCCCGCTGTCAGTACCCGTGTTGATTAACAACCCTCTGACCCTAGATCACATCAAAGCCATGGATCTCCCAACTGAAGCGACCACCATCCGCAAGGTCGTCCCCAAGACGCCGCATGTCAAAGCATCTCAGGTCTTCGACAAAGAAAACCACGCTCCTCCAACACCATTCAAGCCCAAGATCAAAGAAACCAAGCTTGCACTCAATGACGAGACCTCAGACTTCACCATCATCTGCGAAGGCCAGCATTTCATCACTCATAAGAGCATTCTGGAAGCTTCGTCGCCGTACTTTGCGCGCATGTTCCGCTTCAACGGTAGTGTGAGTATTGTCAACCATATTGACATACCTGCCGTGCTAAACCACTGCAGGAGAACAATGACAAAGAAGTACAGATACCCGACGTCGACACGGTTACCATGAAGAACATCCTAGACTACATGTACACATCCACCTACCAGTTCCCCGGCGGCGAGACCGTCCACCCCACAGCCTACTGCAACCACAGCACCTACGCCCTGTTGCACGGTCCCCCGACCGCTCCCCAGATCTTCAAGCGCAAATGCCCATGTGCCGGCAAGACGCTGTCTGCTTCGCACCTCCTCAAGCACGTACGCATCTATACGGTTGCCGACTACTTCGACATGATTGACTTGAAAGCCTTTGCACGACAGGGCGTCATGGACGTTTTGCATGTGTACTGGCAGTATGAGGGACTGGATCTGGCTGATGCGCTGGAAGAGGCGTTTACATCTACGCTGGATGACGACAAGGGGATTAGGGATGTGCTTGTTGATGCGATGAAGATGCATCCAGGACTGGTGGTTGATGAGGGTGATGTAGAGGAGTGGTTGGAGGATCATCCTGAGGTGAAAGCGAGGGTTAACTGGGACTGAAGAGAGGGTCGTGATGCCCGACTGAGGTTACTAGATCGCGCGGGTGTTGAGGCAAGAGATGGAGCGGACTGCTAGTGAGTGTGCAGCAGTGTCTAGTAGAGTGACATTGCTTAGTAGTCCCGATGAATTTATACCGGCACCATCTTTAGAATCGGTCACTTTTGACCTCCAACTACGAGCTTGCAACGATCGGCTACACCAGATGTAAGCTACTGAAGCTTGATACCCCGCTGACGTAACGTCCGAGGTCCAAGAGCAAGTGGAATACCTATCAACACGTCAGCGCACGAATCAACAACACTTCAAACCCATCAACTTACCAGTACCATTCATCCCACACCCATCCACAAAACACGTACTCGCCGTATGAATATACCTAATCCTCCCCCCTTCAACGCGAAACATATGACTATCTGGCGTCCCCTCGGTATTCCTCGTGCGATCCAGCCCCGTAAAGCCCATGAAAATGTCCACAACACCCATCACCTCATCAACAACATACTTGCGATTGGTCATGGGGACATGTTCAGGCAGCCCACCGATATCGCACGTATTCGCAGACAGATTTCCACGGCCGGTATACGCGCCGCCTTCGAGACGCGCGCAGGGCGTGCCGAAGGGGACGTGGACTGTGACGTCGTTGCAGCGGTCGGCGTAGGCTTCGCCGGCTGCTTTGATAGTCTCGCGGGTGTCGCGGCTGGATTCTGGGATGGGGCTCCAGGTTTCTTGGCTGTTCCAGTAGGAGGTGCCGGTTGCGTTGAAGGCCCAGTCGCCTGCGTCGGTTACGATGCTGTCGATCAGGTTTACGTTGCCTTCGGGGTCTAGAGTCATCTGCGTGTGTATGACGTATGGATGTTTAGTGTCAGTCACGATGAGCTCGGTCATTGTCTTGCATTGTGTGGTATCGAGGATGGAGCGATGGGTGTCAATGGTTAGACCGGAGGCTGGTACGCCGTTTAGGAGTGAGGCGGTTTGGTTGTTTTCGAAGTATTTCATCGTGTAGGCGATGTTTTCGAAGCGGTCGTGTTGGCCGGTTGCCATTAGGTCGACGTAGGAATCTACGGTGTTTTGGAGATATTCGCGGGTGCAGTCGAAGGCCATGGTGGACGTCGCCATCGAAGCCAGGGTAAAGAGAAAAGCCATGATGGTTGTAGCAATCGTGGTGTGTCGACAACGAGAGTTCACTGGCCTTTAAAGCATCTGATGTCCAGTATCGTCGCAGACTGTAGAATTTCGAATGAGATATATTCCCGCGTTCCTGGATCCTATGAACGAATAGTAGTGATGCATGGGCGTATGGTACTCTTAGCCATATTGATGAAGGGTGTGGGGCACTCCGGCATTGAGCATTCATCGCCTGAGTCTCGCGCAACCCCACACGATCGTTGTTCGAATATATTGAATTCTTCTGCAATCGCTGAGACACGTTCAGAATGCTCCAAATGATGTTGCAGCGAGATCGCAGACGCGCCGTCCAGCGTCGCAAGCCATTATTCATGACTTATCTTCACAGCTCTTGCTTCCTGACATCCGGCAGGTGGTAGCAATTCCTCAGTCGGCAGGCAACCCACGAAGCTTCGCAGACATTCTTGCAATGCTCTTCATCCCAGTCGTCCAGGTAGTCCCACAATGTGTTCATCGATGCAGCCTGTGTAACGTCAGTACACGACCATCTCGATGCGGCCATTGGAAGATACATACTATTTCTTGTGGTGATGGCTTGCGAGATACGTAGTCGGTGTCCAATTCGGAATCGGCTTGCACTGACTGCGGCGAGCTGTGCTGCTGGTCTTCAGCTAGAAGCGCGAACGCGTAATAGACGCTGTATATCAGCAGAGACGAGAGGACGAGTACCAGCAGAATATGCGCGACTCGAAAGAGCAGCTTCATCGCAGGTTGCGCGGCGGTCTCGGCTCAGTCAGGCTGCTGTGGATTGTTCCTGGTGGGATCTCATGAACCACGAGATGGTTGGGTGGCCGAGCGCGCTAGCGCGCTTCCCGCTCTCAGGCCCTGCCACGCGTCTTCGCAGCACTTCCTTCTTTCACCCTCCCAACACTTTCATCGCAAATAACAATCACACAGCAAGCGTATCGCGAAGCAAACTGTTATTCACGCGAATATCGCCAGATTCCAGCCATGATCGCGTCCACACTTACAACGTCGCCACACGCGCGTTCCGCTTCGACGCGTCCAGAATCTGCTACATCTCCAAACACTACCTGATAATTTCCTATACATGACCGGAGTTGATATACTGATCTGCGGAGCTGACTGCACATATTTGAGAAGGCGAACACAAGAACATATACCTTCATCCGTCTGGTTTGGAACTCTGCTAACAATGCAACAATGGGAACCGATCCGGTAATAAGTATCATTCACTTTATAGAGCGGGTGAAAGTTGTTCTATACCGACAATTGTTTCCAACCGGATGTGTTTTCACTCGACACTCGACAGGTGCCGAAGCAGAGCACGAACCAATCGAGCCTCCACGACTGTTCCTGCTGGGAACTTCTCTGTCTATATAATGCAGCGCTCTCTTGGTCTTATATCAACTACAGCCGTTCTGCAACTCTCAACGGCGGATCAACCTTCAACACTTTCATACGCCAAGCGCAGTACGCTTTCCTATTTTTCTGATAGTGAGCTATCGGCCTCACAAATAGTTCAGTCAAAACATTTTCAACAATGAGCGATGATAGCTGGGACGACGATGACCGCCGCCATGAATCCCGCCGGAAGACGAAAGATCGAAGAGCGAAGAATGAAAAGAACTTCCTCGAGACGTTGATGGACTCATCAATCGAGAACAGCATGAACAAGCCACTGTTCAAAGCTATCAAGGTCTGGATCGATTGCAACATAGGCATAGACCTCACCTATCTGGTTTGGGCTATTGCTTTATGCATCCCCGCTCGCACATACGGCAAGGCAACATACGACTGGCTCAGTTCGAACCTCACAAACTCACTTGAGCTCGACAGTAGCGATGCGCTGGTCACCGACCTTTTGATGTGGATCAGCAAGCAACCGTCCAACCAGCTGTTCGCCTGGCTTCCTACTTTCGAGCATCTGGAGTGGAAAGATTTGTCGCATGAACAAAAAACCGCCAACAATGATGAGAGCAACTCTCACCATCTCATAGCTTCTGCTGGCTACACTCCTTTCTTCCACGAAGGCGTACCATTCCTGCTGTACAAACCGGATGGCCGATCCTACGACAAACTCACGTTACGCTGCATGTGGGGCAGTAAAAGGCCCATCGAAGCCTTGCTGAAAGCCGTTCATAAGACTGTCAGCGGCCAGATGACGTCCCTGACTGTCCGTTACGTCTCTGCCCATCGCAACGTAGACCGTACTTCGAGGAAACGTAGTCTTGAGACGATTGACATGAACCCACTGAAGAAACAAGAGCTTCTGACTGATCTCCAGGCGTTCTTTGCCGATGGGACGGAGGACTATTACTACCAGAATGGAACGCCATACCGGAGAGGTTACTTATTCTATGGTCCGGCTGGCACAGGCAAGACCAGCTTGTCTACCGCAATTGCGAGTCATTACAATTTGCCGCTTTGCGTCATCGACCTTGCAGGCATGGACGACACCATTTTGCAGAACGATGTGAAGAATCTGCCCGCTCGCTGCGTCATCCTCTTCGAAGACATTGACGCTGCGGGTATTGTCCGTGAACGCACCATGGCGCTGCCGCCTTTGGAAGAACAAGAAGATAGTGACGAAGAGGAGGAGGAGGAGGAGGAGAGTAGTTCAGAGTCCATCAGCTCATGGAATGCAAGGCCGAAGAAGAAGAAGCGTAGGAATGTGGATTCTAGAAAGAAGAAGTCACCGCCTCCGCCGCCTCCCCCGTCGAGGACAAAGGTCACTCTAAGTGGTTTGCTTAACACTCTAGATGGACCTGGATCGCGAGAAGGCCACATCGTCATCTTGACAACAAACGCTCCCGATTCATTGGACGAAGCTTTGTATCGCCCAGGTCGTGTAGACACCCAAGTGTATCTCGGTTTCGCTGATGACATCACTGCTGGCATCACATTCACACGCATCTTTGGCAGCGATAAGCAGGTAACTGTGCCGCGGAAAGAGCTCAACCGCATGGGCCGCCGCTTTGGGCGCATGATACCCTCCGACTTCTTTACTCCCGCTGAGATTCAGAAATTCTGCATGAACAGACGTGGTCAGCCACAAAAGGCACTCAACGAGTTTCCCCAGTTCATCGACGAAAAGCGAACGGGAAAGACGAACTTCCAGTACGACATCCACCGACGTGCCCCGCAACCCATGTTTCAGAAGAAGGAAGACGTACGGGACGATGACTCTAGCGGTGAGGGTCAGGACACTCCCAGCAGTACTGATGGGTCTATTGAAGACGTCAAACCACTGACACCTGGGTCGCCCCATGTATCATCAACCAAGTTACCTTCTCCAGCACGGCAGAGGAAGCGCGCAATAGAGCAGCTGCACATCACTCATAGCCGTTACCCGCATGAAGACGACGCCTTGGCTTACGGCGATTATCATCCGAGACGAGGTCAACGAGTTTGGGAGGATCGTCTGGCCGACAGCGTCGCCGATGCGTGCCAGGAAATCAAGGGGTTCTTCACTGAATCACGGCATCCGTCGCACAAGAGCAAATTGCGTGCAGGTCGGATTGAAGAGATGACTATGCCCAATTTCGAGCCACGCATGACCGCGCCGTCACCACTCACTCAGTCCAACCTCGATGCAATGTCGCTTGACGAACCTCCAGCGGCATCACCATCTCCGATGGACTTAAGAGACACATCTGTATACTATACGCCTCTATCGATTGGCGAACAGATTGAGAAGACTTTTGAGCATCATCGCCGGCCCAGCTATCCAGATGTAGATGGTCGTCGTAATGCCTACCCGTATCACGGGCCCGTGACGGAAGCAGCCGAAGGTAACGCCTGGGAGGATGAAGTCTCGCCGGCGCCTGATACAGTGTCACTTCGCAACCTAGACCCGCAGCCGTTAGAGGATTTCGAGCAGCGCTGGAACTGAGAAACAGCGCAACAGAGCCCGAAAGTTGTGGAGTTGCAAGTGGCGGGGCGAGGCCACGTCGCCGTATACTTGTAGGGTTAGAAGGCTCGGTGTTATTACCCAATACTACATGGCATAACTGGAATCTGCAATTTATTACAGCACGGAAAGTTGGCAAAGCGATGAGTAAATAGCAATAGGAGGCCATACAGTGCCATGTTGACAGATGAATGAAGTGGGGTTTCAGAAGACCTGCATATCAAAGGAAGACTTTCGGGGAGAGGTGGTACTTGCTTTGGACAAGATCGCAATCTGCGCCAAGTCGCACCAAATGTAATGCATTCCATAACATTTCTCCGCGTTACGCGATAATCTTAGCGGCCGTCGAAGAGGATTCTCGTATTGCGCAATGCTCTGATGATGACGCATTATATCCTTGCTTCGTGGCCTGCAGCCTCAGTTGTTAGACGGTTGTGACAAGACTGCATAAAGACGCCGGTAGTCATGATACCCGACGTGATGTGCAGAAGCGTAGCAGCCCTGCTGGCAACAACTTATGATGAGTTGGGCTGAAACGGTGCCGGGGGACATTGAGCGCTTTAAGGCGCGCACTCCTATCACACTTGGAAAGACAACTAAGATAATCTGAAAAGGGCCCTTGAAGATCTGTGTGAAGCCGTTCGAAGGTAAAAAAAGTACGAAATGTGTAGTCGTTGTTGAAAAACCCCGGTAGCGCTCAGGTAAGTAAGAAAGATACCTAGGTATCTAGCACATTCCCTCAGCCCACGTGACATCGCGTTCAGAAGCACCATGATTGGGTCGGAGGGCCCATCCGTACCAACAACACTACTCCTGCACCAGCACTATTCCGTACAAGAAGTCTGGCACAAACCTGCTTATGCAAGTCAGTCACTTTCACTCAGGGTCATCCCGCTCGACGATGCACCGAACTTAGACTATCACTGTTCATCGATCCTTCCATCGACGTTAGACTAACTACAGATAGCACCGGGTGGACTACACGTCCTGTACATGAGTATGAGTCGCTTGGCGATGGGGGTATAGACCGTATGTAGGCTTGCTTCTTCCATGCGAAAAGATAGCACTGGGAGGACCACACGTCCTGTACTTGAGGACATATCGCTTAGCGTTGAGGGCATAGACCGCAAGTATCCTTGCTTCTTCAATGGGGAGAATTGCCGGACCCGTGACTGGGTCGACTAGAAACGAGCTAACCCATTCTCCGGCCCAAGGTTTCGCTTCACGGTCCCAGTAGTGCGACTCATCCGGGCTCGACCGCATGAACTAAGAAGCATCGGGTTGTACATGCCAGTGGGCTCCGCATCAGGAGAGAAATACCCAGATACTCGACCATCTGATCAAGATGTGGAGCTAAATCAAGTTTTGAGACATGAGATATGCAGAGAAGAAGCGCGTCCGGTAATTCGGGGTCATGGAGACAATCAATTGGTGTGTTCAGCCTGGTTCTGGGCAAAAGGGTTTGTTTGTAATTGGTCACAGTATCATAGCCAGTGCACAATCAGGTTTTCTGCCCAGACAATTCTCGCAACCACAAGTCTGTGCTACAGATTGACTCCACGTATGTAAAACAGCCATCCAAACGAATGTATGCAGCATATCTCTTTGGGCAGGTTGTTCCGATATGTATGTAGTTCTCGAGACAAAGAGTGGTTATCTTCGACAAGGAAGTGGACAGATCGAGTACTATAACCCTGCAGCATTGTAAGACGGGTACTTCACCCGTAAAGCACTAAAGCAACGCCCACATCTCAGCCCATGAAACAATATATCAAGGAATCTGTATCAAAACTGGCATGGGATCGATCTTTGTGTGATCGTCGCGACTGTCCATAAACCGGTGGAAGACCTCATCAGACCGGGCGCTTCGAAACAGATATGGGGGCCACGTTTGGGAGAGCTCCGTGGAGTAACGATGCCACAGATATCGCAGATATATGCATCGACATGTTAAATGTAGGACGATGTTGGTAGACATTAAGCGAGGCCCATGTGGTCGGAGATCGAAGCTATGAGAGCCTTCTTTTTTTGCACAGGCTAGGCCCAAAGCGCCGCTAGCTTACCCCACCATAGGATTCAAACGAGAGCAGCAAGGAGATTTACACCGAAACCAATGAATGACCTTTATCTTTTCGCTTATTTGCCAGTTTCGGACCTTCTCATCCGCTGCCCAACATTTCTGGACCCTGCGCTGTTGCGATTCTAGAATCCGTTCATGCAAAGGTGAGAGCCGCCATCAGTAGCTTCACCTAGCTCGCATCGGACCCGTGGGATTATACCTTTACTACACGTTTGACACTTAAAGCCACAACTTCGCCACCCACCTGCCTACCAGGACTTCCGCCTGCTCTTTACTTTTTGGCGGCATTGACGTCGACAGCGCCACCTCGAAGGCTACCATGGGACTCCTCGATCTTCCACCAGAACTTCTTGACCTGATCATTGACCGTACCGCACCTGATGGTCTTGAAAGCTTCGTGCTCTCATGTAAGACTGTGTATGGACGCGCTGCGTCCCAGATCCGACAGCACAATCACATGCGCAAGATTTGGAGCCACACGACTAACATGAGCCGGACTCGTCGCGGTGACACACTGGCTATCCTGCACGACATCTCTCGCGATCCGATCATTGCTGAGTACATTGAGACTCTTTCTCTCTGGGATCACCGGCAAGACGATGAAATGCCGGATGATACCACCCCGCACAGTTTCCGCGAAGATGAGCAGGAGATGGAAAATATCAGAGATCTGCTGCGGCGCGCCGAATATTACGCCGATGCTGACGAGGAAGAGTGGTGGGGTCGCATTCTGGAAGAGGACAGAGCGGGTGACCAGTCGAACATGGACAAGTTGTATGCGACCGTCGCTTTGTTAAGTCTTCTACCCAATCTCAAGACGCTGCAACTGCCGGATAGGTGGCATGAGGTCAGGGAAGGTGAGGGCGCCGAGGCTCTTGTTTCTAATGTGCAGTCGCTTGTCGCCATGTCCAATGCAAGTGGGCACCGGCAGAAGCCCCTGGCTCGACTCGAGACTTTGTTGCCGTTCGTGGAGGAAGGGTATGACGTCAGAGTTGGCTTGCAATGTCTTGCGCCTTTCATGACTCTCAATAGTATACGAAACATCTACGCTGTCAGCTGCGTTGCGGTTGACGAGGATTGGGGAGGTGTTCCCTTTAACTGGCTCAACCCAAATGTCAAATCTCCTTTGACCCGTGTCGAATTCGCCTACTGTTGCATGGACGCTACGGGACTCTCGGCCTTCCTCACAAACACACCAGCTCTCCAGGTGTTCAAGTACTCACACCAAACAAAATGGGATGGTCTTGAACACGACTGGAACGCGGGCGAAATGATCGAGACCCTGGCGAACTACAACAGCAATACTGTTGTTGACCTCGCCATCACCATTGACGAGCTGCATGGCGAGATTGTAAATGGTCTGTCCTCGTTTCTGCGGTTTACGAAATTGCAAAAGCTAGAGGTGGACGTTGAATGCTTCTGCGGACCGCCACTGGAGAGCGGACAGCGCCAGGGCCGTGATGCGCATATTCCAACTGGCGCGAGGACGTGGGGGCATATCGACATTCCCTGTATGGGTGACATGCTTCCGGAGAGTATGAGAGAGCTGCATGTCAACACAAACTTCCCAGAACCGTCGGAAGAGTCCCTCAGGGCTCTGTTCAAGAACATCGTGGTGCGACGTAAAGACAAGCTCATCAACTTACATACGGCGATCATCCGACAGTACGGGTCATCCAGTGCGGGAAAGATTGCCGAGAGCCATGATGTCATTTTGGAAGTATTCGGCGCCGATGGTGACAACCTACTCCCAAGGTCCATGATGCCACTGTGGAAGAGAGAATTCAACAGTCGCGTCGGTGGGATCGTATTCACAAATAGCTAGAGCGAGGGCCTGGCGTCAACTGGAAGATCGCAACATTCTATGATTCAACGCACCCCCAAAAGTTGTGAAAGTCTGCCGTTCATAGCCGGACTAAAACAAGAAAGATTTCCGACATATCCTGGCCTCGGCCTCCTCAGAACAGTTCGGCGTCTCTCGCTCCCGCGTTAAATTCCCTCCGTCTTGCTTTTCCTCCTTCTCCTGCTTTCCGCCCTCCTCCACGTTCTGTTCATCGAGAATCGTAGGTGACCTAACACAGTCGTCGTGATGGCATGGCTCTATCTTTGGTGGAGTCTGATCCTGATTCTGGCTGTAGCTGCAAGCATCTTGTTCGCGTCCTTTGCAGTCGAAGACGAGGTTCTTGTACTCTTCTGACAAGACTGCCATAGTAGCGCGAGTTGTGTTCGAGTTGATTTGGCTAGCTTTCTCGATATGAATTCAGGGTTCTCAGCGAGGGAGTGTGTTGCTGTCGCCGAAATTGTGGATGTCGCAGTTGGCGATATCTGCTATGTCTTATCGATTGGATGAATGATATGTTGGAATCTCTAAGAGTATAGTTTTTGTTGTAGAACGATAAGCTTGTTAGTAGTCCAGCATTTATACCCCCGAAAAATTGGGTGAGCCACATGTTGGAGGAGTCTTGTAAGCGTAAGCTAGTCACCTTATGACAAGCGTGAAGCATATGAGCATTCATACGGACTCGTGTATTCAATGTTCTGAGCGTTTGCATCGAGTCATACATTGGCGACGACATCTCAATCACGGGGCGACCAGAGGTACTCCAAGAAGCGTTGAGATAGAAACCCTCGATATTCCTTTCAATTTCATTTCCTCCGAAAGCGACCCACTCATATCCGCATCAACATGCCGTTACACATAGCTTTCACCACTTCTGATCTCCATGCCCATCCGTGGATTGCCCATCTTTCCTCTTCTCGTCCGCCATGCGAGCCGCTTCGTACATGCCCCACGACCAGCCGCACATTGAGCATTTACTCGCGCCGGCAACAAGCCAGACGCCCGCGTTCATACCGCAGGGGCAGATGTATAGACCTGGATTTGGGGGCATCTTCGGAGAGATGGAGGATTGCTGAGGTAATGTAGTGCGTGTGGATATGTTGGGGTAGATGCGCTGGAGGTATTTTAGGGGTTGGTGGGTTGCAAGAGTTGAGTGCGAATGATTCCAGTGATGTACGCTGCATTCGAGATAATCAGAGTTATTTTATACGTGCCTCTCAATTGGGGGGAGAGGAGCTCCAAATTGGTGCCGTTTGTCTTTGTTGCTCGCTACGTGTTAGTTGCCAGCAGGTGCGGACTGCACGCTGGCTTACTCACATTCACAGTCCATGTTGTCAAGAATGATCGAATAGGTTACGTAGCACCGATGATTGCGATAGCTGTATCTTCTATCTGTAATAGGGCGGTGGTTGTTCCGCTACAGGCTCACTATCCCGGAGCATTTCCTCCAATATGAAGCTCTCATCCGAGCCGCTTACTGGCGGCATCTCTTCCGGTGGCCCAAGATGCCCACCAGGTCTTGTCATGGGCTCAATAACCACATTATCGACATCAATCTCATGCTCCGACTCCTTTCCTGCGCATTCGAGCAAGAGGTCGTACTTGACGTCATAGTGAAGTGCGACACCGTATGTTTTGAATGTGGGAGGCACAATCTTGTTGATCTCAAAACCCTCCAAGATGGTATCCAAAGTGAGTTCTATTCCAGGTTTACTGTATCGCTGATTGAAGAGGTCGAACTTTTCGACGCCCTCTTTCCGTATCTCTCCGTTGGGTGCAGATGCTAGCGGGACTCGGAAGTTGATGTGTGTTATTGCTTGGGCGCGGATGCCACGAAGATACACGGGTGCTGGTTGTGTGTCGCCGTCGCTTAGCGTTGCTTGCAGTGATAGCTTGATCGTGCTGGCAGCACCAACCCGATACTCTGGGGGTGCACTAAGTACTAACAGCGACGTTGAGGATATCTCTTCTTCTTTCCCCCCACCACGCAGGCCTGTCTTTAGTCGTTTTAGTGAGCTACGCCGCTCTCTTGATGGATCTGGAGTTGAAGGTCTCGATCTGCGCTCAAAACGTATTGGTGGTGCAGGGACAAGAGCAGCTGGTTGCGCAAGACCCTGCTCCGGTACCGACGGACTAAAGCGGAGTTGCTGCACAACAATGGGACTTAGGGTGAATGAAGCTTGTTCCGTGACAAACTGTGCTCTCAGGAAGTATTCGTTACATATCGTGCTCTCGTTCCACCATAACGAAGGTGGAAGGGGATGGCCGTTTTCGTGCTCGAACAGAGCATCTGGTTTGAATGGCGCATTGTTTTGCAGCTTCGTAGCATTTGGTACTACTTCTGGGAATCGAAATTCGAAGGGGTACTCTACCCGCGAAGGGGGACAGGTTGCGCTGGGGGTTGCCCTCCTCGATAACGTTTGCTCTTGGCAAAACAGCTCGACTTCGGAGATATGCTGGTTTGCAGGATTGCGCTCGCTCGCAATGCGACAAGTCGTTTTGCCAATAAAGCTTATGGTGACGTATTTGACCTTGGTTTGTGATTTGACGTGGACAACGCCCTTCACCAGGTCGTTATTGGTGTGGATACTTCGACGGCTCGATCTCGTGAACGCGATGGAAATGGGCCCATCCGGGGTATTTTGGCGGTCTGGATGATGGTGATCGCTGTAGAAATGTGGTTGAGCAATGTAACTGTAAAGGAGACGAGGCTGTGTTGCTCGACTCGCTAGCGTATTTGCCATGCAGTCTCGAGCGTCAGTTCGATGGCAATGTTGATGTTGAGGAAGCCAGGAGCAACGTATAGGTCAGCTAACACATGTGAGGTTTCTGGTGCTTGGCGGGTCATGCGTCGCGTGGGAGTATTCTTACAAGAAAGAACATTCTAAGGCTACCAAGCTGAGTGGTAAGATACCCCGCTTCTGTATTACTCAACCTACATGGCTGACGAAAGCCAATGCGCCTCTCGTCCAGGCTCTTCCGGACCGTGCCCGGAGTCACCTGACTATCGAGAGCGATGGCCACTGACTAGTTACGGCTACATTATCGGCTTGACAGCGTCTGAGTCTTCTTTCTGACCCGCAGGCATGAGATACCGCCAACCTTTAAACGGCACCGACTCCTGAAGATCGCAGCTTTGCCATGAAGGCACAGATAGCGGCATTGCTGAAATGATGCTTGAGTGATGGATACGCGCAGATAACAAGAGGGTTGGCGCTGTGGTTGATAGAAGCTTGGAGCACCTGCTAGGCCCGATGCGGATAGCATCGCCCCGTCTTTGATCCGCTTGTACCGGCTTGGAACCTCGCGCTTGACCGAGACCGCAAACAACTGCAAGGACTCACGACAGTTATCAACCTGTGGACTTCAAATCACCTAAACACACTAGCGCTGAAACGAATCTTCTTTCACCTCACAACACAGACGCTATGCATCGTTCACCCCACGACACAGACGCCATCTGCATGCATCCTCAATGTCAGAGAGCAGACAGGGTCGACCCTGTGGACAGGTCTTCGGCTTTGTTTTTGAATAAAATGGTTATGAGAAAGCTACAAAGAGAGTTAGAAGCGGATCCAGAAGTAGATCTGGCATCCAAAATCCCCTCTTCGTATGCACGTCGGCTTGCTGGTCGAAAGTCCGATGGTTCGTGGGCTTCGCATCACTATGCTTTAGTTGTAAAACTAAAGCTAACGCCTTGCAGCTCCATCTTGGGATGAGCCACATCCACAGCCTCGCAAGATAGACACTTCGCCATTTCCTGACGATGCTCGACAATTTCTCTATAGTCATACCTCAGCCACAGTCCTGTTCCCGTTCTCTGAATCCCTCCGAGGCCTTATTGAAAGCGACCACGACGAATCGTCCCTTGCCCACAGTATCCGCAAATTGGTTGAACAGAGCGAAGTTATCTGGACGCCACCGTTGGGCAAACACAGCATCGTCCTCAAGTGCAGTCCTGGTATTGCTCTCAAGATGATAATGAAGATGGACGACTTGACTGAATACACAACCCTGCAATACCTTGAGAAACACAAACCCGCTATTCCTGCACCAAGACCACTCGGTCTTGCACGCCTTGGTGACTGCTTCCTCGTCTTTATGACTCTCATGCCTGGCACGACACTCGAAGCAGTCTGGCCAAAATTAGATGACTCCCTTAAGCGCTCAGTCCAAGCGCAGCTGAACGATATATTCATCGAGGTGCGATCTTTGACCCGTCCCGACGATATGCCACTTGGAGGTGTGGCAGGAGAAGGTTGCCAAGATGCGAGGAGAAATGTTCGCCGCACAACCGACCCTATTTGGACTACAGAAGATTTCGACGACTGGCAATTCTCCAACCCCCATTATGGAAGTCCAATTTACATCAAATTCCTCCGAAGTCTTTGCCCGCCCCTATCACAGAAGCATGTTCTCAGCCACAATGATCTTCGGCCTGCAAATATTATAGTAAAGCTTGAAGAAGGGCAGTGTCGCGTGACCGGCATCATTGACTGGGAATACGCCGGCTTCTATCCAGAGTACTACGAGTCTACCAAGGTGACGAATTGTCTGGCCACGAACGAGGATAGTGATTGGTACTTGTTCATTCCTGAATGCGTCTCTCCGCTTCGGAACGCGCAGAAATGGTTGCTAGACGCTCGCTGGTATAGTCATATAGCGTAGATTAGCAAATCACACATATTTTGGTTAGGCGCGGGCTCAAACTTGAAATACCCGCTAGGCCCAATATGGATGACACCGCCCAGTCCTTGATCCGCTTGTGCCGCCCGCCGGCTTGTAACCTCGCAGATGACCACGACTGCAAGCACATGCGAACAGCTACGACAACTTTGCGAATTCGGCACTGCGGGTTGGCTACAAGTTCTCATGATCACGGTCCGCGGAGGATGACAACAAATGCCCTCTCACGCTGCCCCGCAAGTCTAGGCTGCCACCCGAAGGACAGCCTGGGGCATCCTCCTCGCCCTTTTCGATGACGACGAATTGTCCCGCGAAATTATCAGCCGGCATAACGCTCCTGCAATCTGGAGCCGCACAGTAGCCTTGGAGATCACAGAAATGGGCTGCAGGGCCTTATTCTGACGACGCTTCTCTTGCAGACGAGGAAGATATCATGTCTTCTCGCCCATTGAAGCACTAAGAGAAGGCAGAGAGCAGAGACCAGCAGTGTGGCATGGCTGTGCCGACATGTGCAAAGTTCTTGGCGGCGCTGCCTGCGAAATAGGGCCCTCTGGCCACCCTACGAGCATGCGCGCGCACGTAAGCGCAACACGAGTCCGCCTCTCGTCCTCTATTTTGCGCAACTGAGCAAAAAGGTAAGAAAGAAACACCCAAGCGTCCATGGGGAGATTTGACTATCATTCTTGTCGACGCGGACTCGTATTCAAGCTCGAATGCGCAAGCGGAGATAGCATTCGCGCAGGCTTACGTTCCATAACGCTGCCTTCTAGCATGGGGCGTTCCTGCGTGTCCTCCCTGGTCCCAAATTACGGAGCAGATTGCAGTGGCAAACCGGTCGCAGCAGAGGACTCGGCAATCGTGAAGGAACGATATGCTTGACTGTGCCACCCGCGATGTCTCACCTCCTTATTTCAACATGCGCCCAACTTGCTGGATTACGCCTTGGGTATTATCTTGTGTTACGGAAGATGATTTCGGGTTCTGTTGTAGACAAAAGCCAACTTCTCAGGCGACGGAAGTGTAAAGTGGGCGCAGCTCACATGCTGACAGGCGTTTCAATGAAGGCCTCATCACCGGCGAAGGTTGAGGTCAAGACCACGAGCAGGACGTTCATGTTGAATCAGAGTAAAAAGCACATTGAAATTATGGGAAACAACAGCTAACCGGACATGCTACGCTTGAACGAATCAGGATACCGTCGCTATGCTTGAAGCCATGAACACCGCACTCGATTAAGAAGGTCAGATAAAGAGACTTATGCTGGGTATATGACAATGGCGTAGATGCGAAACTAGACCATGGGAAAGGACAAATCGAGAACTTGGACAAGAAAGACACCAGAACGCTCGCAAACCCCCTTCCCCCACACCGGAATCGTTATCCAATCAATGAAGTCTGACATGGTTAGCTTTGTCAATGTGATATACATGCTGCGAGCACTTGCCCCCGTTTATTTTCCCGTGGTCCGCCCATCACCCTCTACTTCTGTTGACTATCGTAGACGCTGCAGCATTGACACCGCCAGTGGTTGCTGCAAAATGCACAGCCCGGGTCCCGAGCAACGCTATTCTCCCCATAACATTGGCAACACTGCCATCGCAATATGGGGTTATGCGGATTCTCGGTGTAGCGACCGCCGTCGCCCACTGGAAAGCGTGTGTTAAGATTCGTTGTTGGAATGTCTTGATGGCTGCCCGAGAGCCTAGCCGTACTAGAGTGAGTGGCAGAGGTCGCAGCGTGATAGTGCGGAGCCAAGGCTGGGGCAGCGGAGCCATAGTTGTAGTACTCTGTTGCGGGCGGGCAACCACTGCAGAGATAGTGGTTGCAGTTGGTGCATGCTGAGACGAAATTCGTGTTGTGAGGGCCATCTCGGCAATTGCAGCAGAAGACATGCATCTTGTTGCGAAGCAGCGGTGGTTGTTGGAGGATTTAGGAAAGTACGATTGTTGTAGCTGACAATGAATTGTCTTGTGGAAGTATGAGATGTTTGAGAATGTTGCGACGCTATGAGCTTATGAGAACAAGAGAAGAGGCACTCTAATGGCATTTTATCTTGCTGTCCTCAGTCCCTCGAAGGACGCTCTGCTATGGCATCACTCCTTCTGGCGGAGACTGAGCCACGCTCGCCCTTTCGTGCCCTACAGTTAGCTTCCTCATCCTCCCCTCGTGCCATCCGTGATTTTGCTTGCGGCACTCATGTTGGTGCCTCATGTTCGCCTTGAAGCTAGGACAGGTCCTTCGAAACTGACCCACTGGCTCCACAATCAGCGGTCAACGTACGTTAGAAAGCTCGCTGATGACCATAACTAAGGAAGAGTGTCGTGAGAGAATACACCGGCGGCGCTCCATGATGACATTAGGGAAGTAACAAGGCAGGCCAGGAAGCCGGTCGGATACCGGAACAAAGGGCGTGACCGAGCAAAACAAAGTGTGGCGGTGCAACTTTGAGGCAGTAGGCAAACTGAGGCGGCATATTTGGCTCCGCTAAGGAAGCTGGATGCGTCGTTCCAGCCTTGTGCCCCCAGTCCTTAGGTTGCTCTCGGCGCCAAGAGGTCCCTCTTCCTGCCTCGCGCGCGCTGCAATGACGCGGCCCCGTCAGCCACTTCGACGAAAAAGCGAAAAAGAAAGAGCCCTGGCTGGAACCGTTAGGCAGAACTCAAGAAAAAGCGAGGACATTTGTCCAATCATACGTTTTATCCAAGCCGCAATTTTTTGATTTGTTGCTGCAGTCGACTTTGTATATGCAAAGAAGCCTGTGAATCTCCCGCTGAGGGTGTCGTGCTCCATGCTGAAACGAACGTTCCTGCATTCTTTCTGCAGTAGAGTCTGGGATGAAGAGCCGAATCTGGTCTGCATGCTGCAGTTCGCACGTCTGCTCACCACGCGGTTTCCGCTTCGAGCGATGGAGGCACATCGCTCCAACGTTGTTGCAGGAAGATGCATACGGCCATGATAGGAAAGTGGCAAGGTTGTTATGAGAGTGAAGCAAGCAATGATGAGGAGAATTCTATTGAGTAGCGAACTGTAAATCCAAGTAAACTCCAAAACCAAGATCCGTAAAGCGAATGTGCCGGGTGATATGTGTCATGCTTGTGACAGACCAAATCATGTTGTTGCAAGAACGAACAGCGCCATGTAAACAATGCTTTGTCGAAATGCTCCAAATGTCCAACAAGTCTACAAATGTGGTATAGTGATTGAGAAAGCGGGGGAAGCAAAAGGTAACAAGAGATCCCAATAAATAATCCAAAGAAGAAGGCATCCAGGAGAAGAGTGTGCCGCATAGGGTCGAGCTGGAGCGGCATTGGAAGTGACTCTTCGTGATGATGTTGTCGTTGATGGTATCTGTCGCATACGATGAAGAAAGACAACGTTGGGCGAATGCGAGACCACGTTTAACCGGTCTCTTCGACTCTGCATGAGCCACACTTCTCGTGAGAACACTGCACACAGATCGACTGCCAGTTGGAGATAGGCCCATCGTAACAATTGGAGCAAAACCACACTAGCTCTCCATCTGTAGCAGCAGGACCATGGTTGTACTGCATGTTGAGATCGGGGATGCTGTTCGGAGCTGACGTATGATCTCCACCGAAAAGAGTACCAACAGGAAGCGCGATGGCACCGGTATGCAATATGGAAGCAACACCAGTGCCACTTGGTGAAGATGAGGTAGCTTCATGGTGAACAGATGTTGCTTGGTGACGTTGGCCAAATGTCGAACGGTCGCCAAGATCGTGCTTGTGGAGATGGCTATGAGGACGGGAGGTGTTAACCATGATGTAGATACGGTAGTGGTCTGGCAGAAAAGTAGAAGTTGATAGAGCGGAATGTAATGGCAGTGGTTGAGAGCTTGAGTGCGTTGTGGTTTGAAGCATTGAGAAGGCGTTTATGTGTTTTTAAACAGTTGCGAGACCGAAGCTGTGCTACTGCTCCGCCATCATTCTTCAGAAGCGCTGTGCACAGCACAGACAGTCCACCATGAGACAACAGAAGGAATGCTCGAGCGCCGATGGGGTGGCGGCCGGCGTGAGGCATACCTGCCTCAGGGACGACAATGAGGCGAGACCAGTCGTGAGGTGGACGACGAGGAAGGACCTTCAGGGATCACTGGAGCACCAGCCACTCCGGACGGCGAAATTGTATGAGCATATTTGCTCGTGATGTCCTTTACGTGGCTACAAGAGTCCTCAGGTATCAGACCAGCATTCTCCAGAAAATTGCTGGTAGTTGTATTTGGCTTGTGATTTCGCGGCGTATAACATCGGGGAGTAACTGGTAAGTTCAACTCCGACCGCATCGATAGGCCGCCGAATGGCAGGTAGTAGACGTACACCGGCTTGGGCGAGAACGTGTAGGGCGGCTCGCTTCACCGTCCGGTATCCAGGTGAATGGGCTCAACGGCGCCTCTCGATGTAGGGCAGCAGGTTCCGGAGTTGTTGCATTGCATCACTTACCTGGTATGCCTCTCCAATTATGGCAGGGCTGATATAGCGCGCGCGGTGGGACAAGATCTGGAGCTTGGTGTATTCCTTTGGTCATGAGTATGAACGACTGTGGGTCCCGCCGAGTGCTGACCTGGAGTATCTTTTACCGGTGCGCGACCACCAAATGAGTGCATGCGGAAGCTGGAGGCTGAGGAGATGACCAGGCAAAGAACTGGCCATCGATACCTTTGTCTCTTCGAACCCACACTAGCGCCACCTGTTCAAACCAGAGCGATTGCGGGGACTGATGGCATGGCCTCGACGCCGGCAAGGGGAGATCAAACGCCTGCCCATCCGCACAGGCCCGGAGGCGTTGAATATTCCCGCGGATCAAGTGCATTGGCCCAATCGTCAAACAGGCACTTGTGACCAGCACGTGTGGAGACAATGACGAATGTTGGATGGAGCTCAATCCCAAAGAGCCCGACAAGTAGCGTGGTCGTGATGTTGATAGGCCACATACAGCTCTGCCTGAATTGAGAGGGCCGCGATCGGACAATCTTGGCTGGTGCTGAGATGCTCACTTGTGGAGCAAAGGCCTTTTGTCAGGAAGCCACTGTATGCCTCAGACATAGTAGGCGCAGCCGATGCTACGTGAGAATGTTACCTCTGTCGCTCGACTAGGCAGGCGATTCCCGGAACTAGGGGCAAATACAGCTGTGTAGAGTTGGGCTCCATCTTTTTCACTTGCAAGCCGTCGTCGGGACGTTGAGAAGGCCATACCATACCGAGGCGTTCATGTACATTCGTAGAGATCATAGTTGACTGAGCTAGTCGTATATGTGATCTATTTCTGTCAATGTGGATGTGGCTACCGGAGCTAGTGTCCGTGTTTTTCAGGCCTGGTATGCAGCCTGCCCTCCTCAGCAGTCACCAAATAATGCGGCTGATGACCAGTCGGCGCGTCCACAGTAGCGCATCAAGAGCTGGTCTCGTGCTTTGTGAGCCAGGATTTCCACCGAGCATCTTTCCACGTGTGGCCAAGGGGCAGTGCTGGCAGTTCGTGGGTTTACCGGTCCTGGATAGCCTCTCACCGACGGTCGGGCACGGCTAAACTGAGGCGGCTGGCCACATGTCAAAGCGGAATAAACAAGACCGTGCCGAACGCATGCTGAGCATTTGGATAATCTAACTGAAACCTTGAGATCAACGGGATTCTGGGGAAGAATGCAGACAGACTTACATGGGCTGGAGCCCAGCATTTGCCACTTGAGGTAACCCCAAGGCTCTCCGTGGAATCTGCCTGATCAATACGAGGCTAGCCATCGGGTCAGAAGTGGCCAGCGCTGCTAAATAGCTAACATCGGCGGGCCGCGGGAGAGTTGATGGATTGTTCACCATCTCATGCAGGGCGCAGCATATATATCTAAACGAGAGCGGAGCCTCGTATGGAAGAGCCGCATTAATATCAGCTTGCCGCCGCGCCTGTTGTCAATCCGTGACCTCCAGATCTACGCATCGTAGACAATATCTCGCCGCAAACAGTAATCGCTGGTCCTTGTCGGGGCAAAAAAGGCGGCTGCCAGCGTGTCAAAAGGCGAATGAAGCGCGGAAGATGAAGCTCTACGAGGCTATAATCCAGCCTCGCATGACCGGTGAGTTCCAGTGGGTTTAGCTCAGTCCATAGCTTGCATCTATGATACAAGTCCGAGAGCAGTCAATGGTGGACATAGACGATGTCGACCCAATGCAACTAGACTTGATCCTGCTCTTGCCCGAATGGTCTCATGAGAAAAGGAGGAGAGAATGTGAAGGTTAGGGAAGGCTGAGAAAGCTCGTGCGGGGTCTGTCTGCGGGTCATGCAAGTCGATGCATGCTGGCTTTTAACGCGTAAGCAGACTCCTTGGCTTCACTCTGCTTACAGAAAGCAGGATCGCAAGATATAACACTGGCAATGGCATCAATGCCGGCCGACAAGATCATTACGGTAGCGTTGATAGCTCAATTCGGTATGTGACGAGAGTCGTTGTTGGTGTTGTGCCGATCTTTCTCTTCGTGCGACTTCGGTGGACGCCGAAGTTCTGCCGATTGGACGAGTCGCGCACTACGCGTCGCCGGCGGTCGTGGAGAAGCGTCCATTGAGATGAGGCATGTTGTACATAGAAGTTCAGCAATTATTCGCGATGGTTGTGACAACGCGTTGTCCTGTCTTCCCCGTGGCTATTTTCGAATGATGATGACGTCTCTTGCTAACCAGTCTCCCACTAGCGTGACAAACACGTGCGCGAACTTCTTGGCTGCGCGCTGGGCGGCTTCACGCCGCTGTCGTGCAACAACCGGGAACGTCAGGCCTTCTCGAGGGCTTCGTCGACCACCCGTCTTCGCGTGCGACCCCGACTATCTCAATCTGCTCTTTCTTCTTCTTCCAGTTGCTCTCGAGCATTTCGTATAGCCACGCGATGGCACCCCCGTCAGTTGACGGCTCCCGGAAGCCTGGCGCGACAGACACCACGGCGATGGAACAGAACATAGGCCAGGCCACCTCCGTCATACTACCCCTTCTGGAGTTTGGCGCCCTAGGATACGAGACATATGTCGTAGTCTACTTAATATGCGTCCAGTACCTCATAAACCCTTCGGAGGACATCCAACGAGACTTCGGCATTCGGCCGCGACGCTCCACCGGAATCGCACTTATAGTCGTCTACGCTATCCTACTCCTCCTCCTCATGGTAGCATGGCTGCGCCTATTACAACTCGTCTGGTCAAAGCCAGACCTCATACCTCTGGGTAGCCCTTCGGTGGACAAGGCAGATGCGAGTATGAAGGGCTTCGGGTTCGATCAATACGATGCATACATTTGTGATTATCAGGGGGTGCCACTCTGGTGCGAGAGGTGTCACAATTGGAAGCCGGACAGGGCACATCATTGCAAGGAACTGGGGCGCTGTGTGAAAAAGATGGATCACTACTGCCCATGGGCCGGTGGAATCATAGCGGAGACTACGCACAAGTTCTTTATGCAGTTCGTGGCGTATGCGTCGCTATATACGACCTTCACTTGGATTGTGGTGGCCATTTTCTTTGCGGAAAGGAGCTCCAAGGTGCGCTCAGAAGCAACCCAGTGCATGCAGCAGCAGCAGGCTAACACATCGTAGATGGGCTCACGGCCAGGGACATGGATCGGCGCGCTCGCAACAGCTGTGCTCTTCAGCATCTTCACCTTCACAATGACCTGTATGACAGGCTGGAATCTGATGATCAACTTCACCTCGGTCGAAGGCATCCAGCGCGGCGGCATCCACAACATCGCCTTCCTCATATCGAACCCCTCCCCGAACCCCGATACCGCTGCGCCACTTACTGCGACACCAACGACGTCATCCAGTAAACATCATAAGAAGAAGTCTAGCAGAGACGTGGCCGAAGAGAAGGAACTCGACAAGGAGGACTGGCCTGTTCTTACCACCGTCACCCGCCTCCCGAACCGCTCCTACGTCGTCATGCAGACCAAGCCTTTAGAACACCCCTGGTATACTACACTCCTGCAGGGCTGGAAAGATACCATGGGCACGAACATGATCGACTGGTTATTGCCCTTCCGTCAATCTCCATGCAAACAAAAAAGCCATCGTGGAGAGTTTGAATGGGGTGAAGTGGTATACGACATGGCTAAGATGTACGAGAAGAAGAATCCAGGGGCCAGTCTTGCTATTCTTGATGATACTAGGAGATCAAGAAGGTGACGTTGATGAGGGGTCCATTTCTGGGTCCATTTTTGCATTGTTTCTTTTTCGGTAAGCGACTTGGGCGTTCTTCGTATATTATTCCTCTTAGGATGTGATACCCATGTATGTTGTTAGTCGTAGGATGTACATAATGGTCTGGTGGAGGAAATGCTCATAGCATTTGCAAACACTACTGCATACTGGACTGAGTGACACAAGTCATGCTGTCAAGAGGTGATAGACCTCCCTTATCACAGCCACTCCATCCAGGTTCGTCATCCATCCTAAACCCCACGTCAAAACGCCGACAAAAGCAAGCCATACTAACAGCAAAAAGCTCCGACGACGTTATCCTCACGTCGCACACACATCCATCGCACGAAAACACTCCACGTGGCCCATCCCACCCCCACCCAATCAACCACCCCGCTCAACCCACCGTCCCCATGATAGGCCAAAAAGAAAGTCTGGTACACCACGACCAGCACCGTCCCCCGCCGATCCCACAGGCGATCAAAACAAGTTTCCGATGCGGGTAATCGAAGTTCACGAACCAAACTCCTGCTTCTTCTGCCCGATGCCGCTGCCTAACGGTCCTTGTTTCCGTGTGGTGGTCGCTGGGGTTATGGGGCGTTGGGCTATGGATCTGCGTGTGGAGAGTGCCTGTTGATCAGTTCTAGATGGTGAGTCGTGTCGTTACTTTCCGGGTCGTCGGGGAGAAAAGTTTGCAGCCTGCGGAGCTGCGGACTCTGGGGTGTAAAGTTGGTATGGAAGCATGTACGCGTAAGCTGCTAGAGGCTGTGGTGAGGTGGTCGGTGATTTACTTCATGCGCGTGGATGATAACCTGGAGTGTATCTTGTGGCCGTTACGCTTACTTTGTCAGAGCGCTCTTCATCTAGTCCAAGTGGAGGAGAGACCGTGAGTTGTAGTCATTGTTATGCGCTCGTCGTCGATCTGGCCATGTTGCTCGTACTCGTATTCCTATGGTGGGATCTACTATCTCTGTGGTCTTAGCCGCGCTCATAATCTGTGGGTGTGTGACGTCCAGCTAGGCTGCAGTACCGCCAGTATCTCGAGTCAAACGGTAATCTTGACTCTTTGCGCGCAGCTATGATCGACCACGGTATAGCTCGGGACTTACCGCGATACCGACCGTGGGTGATACGAAGGATGAAGATCCTCATTTCATCCGTCGCAGTCAACCCCGGGAAACTATCTCGCGCTTCGCTTCGCATCGAGATCTTCGCAACGACGTGGAGATGCTCATCTTCATCTCATCAATGTAACGCGACTATCAGCTCCTAGGACAGGGACTGAAAAGTGACGTTTTGTACTACGACTTTGGCAGCTGAAACAATGACAGCCATCATGTTTGCCTGATGCCCCATGCGCCGCCTGTGAGGCTGCCGGTTTCCGGACAACGGTGATCGTGATTTCCTCCAGGAACGTTTCAGTCTACCATGGTACTATAAATGGAGACATGCTTCCCGCAGACTATACGGCTGCGTCTGAAAAGGCGAGAGCTTGGACCTAGTCCTTCCGTGTTTGCCATGAACGTGCGTCAGGCCGCCCAATCCGTAATGAGGTGTTTACAAGTCAGGTAGTTCACGCGAGCAGGTGGTTAAAGTGAAGAGTCAGCTGAACTTTTGAGTTCTTCTCCACTCGCCACGAAAGCCTCCTATCAATCAAGACGTGAGTGTCACTGTCAATAAAGTGCGCGACGGCTATTCCGGTGTCACACCTTTAAACTTGCTCTGAATGCCGACAGGTGTGATCCCCTTACAGTACGGGCCGCTCCATGGTATCCCTGTCAGCAGTAATTTGGGTCACGGTCCTTGGTTTTCGGGAGAGATGGTGGAGCGAGATTCGCAGGGCAAACCCTGACTCCGATCCCCCAATGATGTGCAGTGTTTCCCGCATCCAAATAGTGAGGGGTCAATCCCAGAAGAGGATCATAGCAAGGGTCTAATGCGACTTCATTCACCGGACTATGTGGAGTCTCTCCGGCTGAAAGGCTGGTTATCGAGTTCTTGGGCCAAGTGGAGTGCGAGTGAAGTTAGTGTGAGTGGCGCCCCGGCCTGTTTGATCCTTCACATCTGGAGGAGTCGGCCGATTGAAGTCGGTGGAGTTTTGATGTGTTGAGATTCGATATCACGAAACATGTCATGGCTCAACTTGTTCATACATGTTGCCGGGGTCGTTACTTCCCGAAAGCACGAGCCCTCTGCCAAACGGCTGGTGTTGCCTCTCAAGCACCACCGTTGTGTGTCATGTTTTAACTCTGGGGTTTTGAAACACCGGAGCTGTCGATGGCGTTTGAAGCGTAGACGCTAGATCGGTACCCGCGGACACCAGGGGGATGTCCGTTTGAACTTCCGCATTCGGCAGTGTGTGGGCCATGAGACCAAATCTGGCCATTCGCGATGAGGACGACTGGAGACTGCACTAGGCAATCAATAGTCTGGAGAGCGGCGGCATACACATGTAGCGCTCTCCGGGTTTCACCATGATACTGCCTGTAAAGTCTCTTTCAGTGGTTGCGGAGGGTTCACGATTCTCACACGAAGCGGGTTAGGACAGTGTCTGTGAGTCTCGTAGAGCTTTGGTGAGAAGATCGCATTGTGATTAGGCTATGTAGGAAACAATCTTCGAGGCCGAGGCCGATGGAAAACAACGCTGTAGCAGTTCCAGTATGCTGCGTTCTTAGCGCAAAATGCGCCCCAACTCCATATCCCAAAACGCTGATGTATACTCCGTTTTGGGTCCCAGGGTATTCGACTGAAAGAAAATGGCCAGATCATCCATGCGCCTGGTCAAGGTCGCAATATCCGACATTGCCCGCAGAAGGCTGTGATGATACAGGCTGCCCAAGAAACAAAGGTATCCAGATGCTTCTGGTTCCACCAGAATGCCGAAAGCGGAAGAGAGAGTAAATGATGTGCGCGATTAAACTCGTCATGATGAAGGTTGAATGGAAGATTCCGGTGCGTCCCAGCGCCTACTGGTCGGTCGCACTTTCCTTGGGCGGGCCCATTTGCGTGAGACACTACGCCTCTGGGCCATTGGCTTCACGCTCTCGCTGTTCCTTTTGTGGAGCACGACGACGAGCGTTGATAAACCAGTTGGATACCTAGTGGATGTCAGCACTTTGTTCGGTACACAGACGTAAACTCGTGTGCATGCTAGAAAGGATTTGCGAGGGTAGCAAAAGGACCGACAGCACGCTGTAGTCTAGAGGATGTGACACTGAAGGACAGGAATGGCAGATGTAGTGAGGGTGTCAAAAAATGACGTTGGTGCTGGGACAAGTCACGTACCTGATTGAGACTCAATCCAGTCCGGTTGCAGAGCTCCATCTTCTGGTCTTCAGTCGGATAAGGCGATGTTCGGTTGGCGGCGAACCAATCTTTCAGCAAGTTGGTAGCTTCTTTGGGCAGGTTTCCTCGGCGCTTCCTGTTGAATGCGTTGTGATCAAGGCCTACGTGCTGCTGGAATCGGATGTCGCCATACTGGGAGTCGTAACTTGGGTAACCAGGCCGAGTAAAGAAATTTTCATTCTGTCGCTCGTAGCCACCGTAGACAGCAGCTTGGGGTTCGTGGTAGTAGCTGGGTCGTGGCTCGTACATGCCACCTTGCTGAACCATGGGCTGCTGGAAAGGGCTCTGCCCGATAGGCTGCTGGAGAGATGGTGGTGCGTAAGACATGTGGCCCTGGGGTGCTGGTGATGACTGATGTCGCATGTGCGGGTTCATAGGCATTGGCTGCTGCTGGGGTGCCGCATATGAATGACTTGGACGATGGAGCATGCCAGATCCGACGGGCTGCACTGCGTGTTGCTGGGCGATGCGGGGTGAGTAGCCAGAAAGGGCAGGGTCAATAGCACTGCTCATTCGACGGCCCTGCATAGGCGGCTCGTAGATATCGCCGAGCGTGTCGACGCGCCTTCTCTTGCTGTCTGACCAAGATACATCTTCAAACTGAGGTTGCACGTGGGGAGAGCTTTCAGCAGAGTCATTTCGACGCTGAGGCGTTCGCGGAGGTGTGGTGGTCCGCGTAGTGTGGAGAAACTGAAGAAGTCAATCGCCTGCGGATGGCATACATCGGCTGGAAGCGGACATACCTCAGAAAACGAAGGAAGTTTGCCAGGAAAGTTTTGCTCTCCAGGCTGAATGGGCGGTGAGCTGCGCATGTGGTGGTTCTGTGATTCTGTCAGAGTGGTGCTCGACGGTCGTAGTTCGTCGCCATCGACTGTGTCGGGAGTAGTCGTAGGCAGGCGTGAGTCGGGCAGCATTCTCGGCTCTGGTGAATGCGATCGGCGGCGTGTGGGCAAAGAATAGGAGCGCGGCAAGGCGAGTGAACGGGCGTTCTCGCCAAGTGCGTCCGCAAAGTGGGGATGGCCATAGTACTGGGCAGGTGCGCGGGGGCAGGCGAAGGGCTCGGATGCTCTTGCCCTCAAATTTGCACTCTCCTGCCCGTGGACACGGAAGGGATCATGCAACGCGGGCTCGAGAAATCGCGGAGGGATGGGAGTGGGCTCGTGTAAAGAAGAAGGAGACTCTGGTTCTTGACTTACCGCAGCGACCATGTTAGCCAGCGGCCGTTCGGCAGGATGTGCAGAAGTCATCTTGCGCGAGTGCAGCGGTTCACAGTGACGGTGCGGAATATCTTGGAGAGTAAGATATTCCATATGTGCAACGGCAACACTGTTTAAATACTCTAGCATGCACGCGTTAGCAAATAGTCACTTGTGTATCAACGTCTCCATGGTGAGTGGGCGGACTGTCTTGCTCTCCCAAAGTACTGACAGCTTGGTACCGCTCTTTGGCTGGCACCGTTGAATGCCATCACCCACGAGCGGGGTCCCATAGGACGATAGGCAGTTGGGCGGCATTACTCACCCAGGTATTATGGTAGTGATGTAACAATTAACTCGAAAGGGCGACCAAGGGTCCGCTGCAGGACTACCGAACCACAGATTCTATATCGCAGATATATGAGTGGTGAAGGCGTGCGAGGGATTAGTCGTAGGATAGGTATCGTGGACGAGTGGTGACAAGGGAGCCGGCGCAAGCACTCAGCGATTCGCAAGAAGATAGTTGGGCGTGATGGGGTCGTGATGACGGGTCCGAGGCGTTTAAGAAGCAGCAGCACCGTGAGCGAAGGAGGCGTTTCTAGGCTAGGAGGGACTGCAACGGGCCGTACATCAAGCATGCCCTGCGATCTTGCAGCACCAGAAAGCGCGTCAGGGGTGATGCCAGTTGGGGCCAATGAAGGACACACAAGCGTGTTTAGCACCACGTCTGTGGACTTGACAGGTGAGGGTTAAAGTTTGGTCTATATTCTCCGAGCGTGACAATGCAGGCTCTGGCCGGACGCAGGCCGAGCGCAGGAAACAAGAGACGCTCAGTCTACGCCGCAGATTTCGAGGCACGAGCCCGTCGGTGCTGGAGTCGCGCCATCTGCTGCAGACGCCATTGAGCGTCGGCCGGTGTCTCCACTGCTCGCATCGTCGCAGATCTCGCTGCTTCTGACTCGCCGCAGGCAGGCGCAGGGGTGCCAAATGCCTCTCGCCCATTTCGTCGCACCCTGCCCGTCGATTACCTCATCCGCCCTCCCACACACTGGATGCCGCAGCAACCTCACAGCGTGCCATCGCGGCGGTAGCCGCCTGTGGCCAAGCATTGGCCGACGCGGTCGTTGTGGTCTGGCGCCTCGCCGTCGGCCAGCAACCACAAGCAGTAGTTCATCGACACCAGCCTCGCCATAGGTCGCTACCGCCTACCCCCATCTCAAGCCTTGCGCCCGCCAGCAGCAAACCATAGTGGTAATTGCGTCGAGGCTAGCATCCAGCACACGCTACTAACTCTCGCTGCTGCTGGACCTGACTTGAACTCTCCCGGGCACCGGTGGCACGGTACCCTTATGGTTGCTTTTGCCGGAGATATCTGAATCGACAGAAGCAGCACAGCATCTAGGGCAAGTGGGGTAGGTGCAGCGCAGCAGCATCCAGGACATGGCTGCGGGTTGCACTTCAGTCGAGAGCGGAGTGTAATCCGACGTTATGAGGGCTGCGGTGCACCCCAGAGCCACGCTGACGGCGTGTATGTCACCCAGCACAAGGTACGATACCCGGCAGACAGCTGCCGCAGGACAGAACCAGGTCGGTGGCTGACCGTGGTGGACACTTGTGCAACGGAGCTTTTCCAGCATCCAGGAGCGGGAAGCCTTGGTGTCGTGACGGGGTACAGAAGCAGCTAGTGCTGCAGCAGCGAGCTTTGGGAAGGGAGAAAGAGGCGTTCGTCCGGTGGGACAGGAATAGCAGCTAGAGCGACGACGTAGGAGCGCGGGAGATGATGCACGGCGTTCGATTCTCCACCATGTGCCAGGCACGACTAATTGGGGAGCCGTCGCCTGCAGACCCTGAATCAGTTGGCGAGTAGTGCAGCAGCAGTATCTGCGAGACAGGTTACGTGTGCCGTCTGGAGTCGGCGTGCTGTCTGCCAGTACCTAATACACGCACGCAGCCGTCGCCGTGAGAGCTGGCTGTCGTGGTGGAGAGCCCCTCGCAGTGCGGGCGGATGACAGATGTCAGGCTCATGCAGACCTCTGACGGTGGCATCGTGTGAAGAGGTGCGACCTTGTCTGCGCCGCCATGATTGGCACAGGGATGACTGGCACCTTCCCGCTCTCGGGGTCGCGCCTGCCCGATTCGCTGATCGCTTCCCGCTAGCCGGCCGATCAGACCTCGCACCTGCGCCTGGACGCCAGCCCTCGACATTCAACATCCGCCGTCTCGCGTGCCGGGTCGCTGCCGTCAACTGAGACCTTCTCCACGCTGTCGCCGTCTGCGCTCGCCGTCTTGCAACTCGACGCGACACCACGGCAAACTCTGCGCTGCCCTAACTGCGTCTATCGAAATCTACGAAACTTTGTCGCGCCCCACCATCCCAATCCTTTCGCGTTGTGTTTCGCGCTTCCAAATTGACGTCGACGCTCGCAAGGCTCTAATCTTGCCTTTGCTGCGTCGTCATTGGGTTCGGCATCGCTGCCGAACTGCAGCGTTGCCATTATGCTTCGGCGCCACACCGACGAGATACCAACCTTGTGAACTGCTTGCACACCTGCATCGTCTGTCCTGACCGCTTGTCGGCTCGTGCCTGCTCCCACTATCTTGGCCGCTGTCCGCACTCACCATCCCGGCATGAGGGTAAACCTCCCGCTCGGGCTCGTATCGTTTTCGACCCCCTAGAGTGGTGGCCAGGGACGCTCGCACAAGGTCCGCTGCGCTTCCATCGCCGCAAGCCATCGTCACACGGCAGCAGTTGACCGCCTGACAGTCCGTCAACTTTGCTTCAGGCGGCTGCGGTTCGTTGTTGTGTCACCCACCGTCTCTGTGCTATGGCCCAGGGGGCTGTCAAACTGCTGCAGTGTAGCACCGCTTCGATACTAATAACTAGTACAGGGCGCCTTCCGATCTGGATCATCAGTCATATCAAATATGCCCTACATCCACAACTGTCTTTGCACCTCGTGTGGAGATGGCGCCGCCGCCCCTTGCTGGCGATCATCTAGGGCGGGGAAGCCCTTGCATTCCAGGTTGCGGACCTGTCTTGATGAAATGCAGCTGCCGTGACTGGCGCCGTTGCACCAGACGGAAGCCACGAGCGCCATCTGCTGCGCGGACAGACCTCGAACCAGGTTTCCAAATACTCCACGCACGCTGTACCTCAACATTTGCGTCTTCAACAACCGAGATTACCAATCGAGCAGTCTACACGACAACCGCATGCTAGTGTTTGCCCGGCGCTCCATATTCAAAGGTACGTTGAGGCTCTTTGGATTTGGAAGACGACGAGACCTCGTCCGCGGCCTCCGAGACCGGTATCAATGCTTCCGATAGTTGCAACACTTGACGTCTTGTACTCGTTAATCATGGTGGCCTACTACGTCGCCTGATTATCATCATGCTCACCGCTCAATCGGCAATTGACGTGCAACCGGTCTGATTTGGTCTGAACAACCTCATCGGAAGAAAGAGATTGGAGCCCAGTAGCATGACGATAACTAAACAAGTGGGCGGGTGGCATTCGTAGCACCTGTACCAGGCTCGCCTCTCGCTATAGATACAGATCCGTGTCCGGAATCACGGAACTTCCATCCTCATACCAACGAATACTGTACCTGCAATTAATGTTTTGACTGTCCGTAGCGGACGGTAAGTCATGCAAAAGACTTGATTCAGAAAGAGGGGTCTGCACAAAACAGTTCCACAACACATGGTGGCGTGCATGCGTATCATGCCCCACTCTTCTTTCCGGTATACCAGCATCTTGCCCAGTGAACTGATGTTTTATCTTCAACAAACACTGCAGGTTCATTTACCCGGTATCTGGGTTTCCTTCAACAGCAGTGCGCACTTCTACTTGCAGGCCGAAGTGTTTTCAGGCAACATGAGCAACATGTGCACTGCTGGCAGTCATCGACTAAGATCGTACTTGTTGAATCCACGCGCGTCCGGCTTCAGATGTGGAGAGATCTCTTAGTCCAATCGTCATTCTTCTAGCGTTGATATGTTGTATGGTGAATTTTTGTTTCAGGGAATGACGTTGCCATAGGTTGTGTAAGGGGTCCAAGGACAATACTTCCCCATTCTCCATAGCTTTAGATCGTTGCAGTATCCTAGATTTGCGCTAACAAGATGAAACGATAGGCAGCAGACACTTCAAGTCAAAGCTGTCAGCTATGCGGAAGCTGGACGCCTTGAAGCCAGAAGCGGTCGATCTGGAGAGTGTCAGACGCTCTTCTAGATGGCGCACTTGTCTCTCAATAGCATAGTGAAGGCTATCGCGATGCAAGTGCGTTGTTTTACCTGGCACTATCTCGCTGTGTACTGGTTTACTGCACGCTGCTATGGCTGTCATAATCTCAATACACTTTGGGGTTTTCAGCGAATCGGCATCGCTCCGCTGATGCTTAGTGTGTGTCGCCTTTATCTGTCCGAGGCTCAAAAGCATGATGCTAACCAGAAAAGCTACAGTTTGGGGGCGTCATCAAGATCCCACATTCCTGGCCCACTAGCTGAAGATACTATCGGAGACCCACGGACCTGGATCAGAGATCTCTTTGTAGATCGAAGCCCTACAATCTCGCTCCAACGTGCACTAGATACATCGCTAGAACTAACATCATCTTCCGCACGCGACAAGCGAACGCAGTCCTCAGCGGAATTGTCGCCGTGGAGTCTATCGGTCATGTTTGAACAATTTTAAAGGCACCGTCGTTGCTTGCATGGAAGGCTCTCGTTAATGGCAGCTTAGAGCTTCGCACTTGTTTCGCATTCGCGTTGGTATGCAAATTCGCAAACATGGTAATCTAGGTAATGTCGGCTGTGAAATTTGTCACTTCCCCATGTTGAGCGGACAATTTCCCACTGTCTCTTACGCGCTAGGTGCACGTTCGCTTCCAGTCGAATGAGTAGTGACCTCGGCAGCTGACGGTTGCCAATTAGGCTTGGTTCCTGCATATGACTAAGCTGCGCGAGCCGCAGATCGTTGGCTCAGCCACCTTCGACCCTTCTTTTCCCAGCTGAGATCGGCTTCACCTGCCGTTCGCACACATCTGCTGGCACTCATGCTGCGAAATCAATATTTCGGACGGCCAGGGTAGGCGATGCGACCGCTACGACTTGCCCTGACTGCAGGACAGCATGACGCAGTCGTGTTGTACCTCCAGAAATCGACGGGTTCGCATTCACTCCCACATCACTATTCAACATCACTATTCAACACTACAAAGTGACATCTTGACATCTACCGTCGAGCTGGATCATCTACTTCCCGTCAACTAATGCTGCCAAGCGTAGTCGGCTCGGAGAACATCGCTCGTGGTCATATACGCGGATTAGCATGCGAAAGAGAACCCGGGACAATCAAGATCTCTTGGCACGGGAACAAGAGTCTAACGCCGATCCGGCGTGCGGTTACCATCAGCCGCAGTCGGTGCTGATCCTGATCGTCCGTCTCCTGGGAGAGCGCCCCACAGAAGTCGTTGACAACTCGGTAGACAGTAGACACAGCCACAATCCCGCCAGGCATCCCTTCTGCAGTTCCATCGCGTACCCGAAGATCAAGCACTGAGCAGAATTTTCGCTACGAGTATTGCGGACCTGTTTTACGCGAGAAAACTACAGTATGCGGCGCAGACTAACGACGATGGCCTACTGCATTTGGACCTGCGTGACAGCGCACCTGCATCCATCATCTGGGACTCTGTCCCCACCGTCACCGGCCGGTGAGCTCTACGCTTGTTATCCTCTAACCACAAGCTCCAGGGGTGCACGAGATATCACTACTATATCTTGTTGGTGCATGATGGCTGCAATTTGTTTGTAAGTTGTGCGCATGGTACCGTCGTCTCTCTATTCCAGACCTGGCCAGCCTCGAAGCACTGGCTCGGGATGTAAGGATGATCGGTGCCGTCTCCGTTTCGCAACCAAATTACCTGCAGTGGCTTCAACGCTAACACGTGGCTCTTTCGGAACACCTTCGCGGAATGATGTGATAGCGGGAAATGGTGTCGTTAGCACAGGGTTCCGACAGGCTCCGTTTCGGGGCATTTACTCACACCTTGGTACGTCAGATGTGTCGAAACGGATCACTAGGTGCTCTAACGTCAACCTTAATTCCAGCCAGGCCTGGCAGGACCTACCTCTCCCGGTCACAAGGTAGACCCCCGCTGCACTTCAAACATCTCGAACAACGACAATCGTTGTAGATGAGGAACCTTACTACTGACTCTCCTTTACTGTGCAGGTGTCGACAGCGTATCCTAGATTTCTAGGGAGAGAGAGCGTCTGCAACCACAAATGACGAATTGCAACCACGATTTCGTGAGAAATGACGTCAGGCCTCCATACGAGTATACGAGATCGAAACCATGCTCTTCATCGAGGGGAGATCTCAGCGCAACGTCCCCCGCCGTCACTGTCAACGGGTCTCGGAAACCTCGCCTATCGCGGTACATCAGAACTGAAAATCCGCAATGTAACTGTGTATCCTGTTGCATGCCGCAAAAGCGTAAACACCGGGCTGAGCAGAAACGCTCATTGCTCCGGCGCACCTCATTCGTGCGCCTCGCTCAAAAAGAACCCACCACCAATCCACATCGCCACCCCCGGCCGACAGCGTACTGACAGCATGCAATGGCGGAGTTGCGCGATACATTGCAAGGTTTTAGGCGTGACATCTGTCGCTCTTTTTTGCTTCTCCCGTACCGTTGGCTGTGCAGTGTAGATCAAGAGTTGCTTCTCTGTCTTCCTGGGCACGCGAGTCCGGCCAAGCCTGGCGGAGATGCCTCCGCAACGCCTCGGTACAAAGAAAGGGAGAGCTTTTAGGTAAAGGCGTTCAGCTGCGTATAGGTGCTGTACCTAAGGCGCATGCGTTCAGGCGAGCATCGCCGGCTGAGGGTGTGGTGCTCTACTTTCAAGTCCAGAGCCACCTTTCTTGCTTCCTTTTTCGATCTCTAGGTGGTGATCTCTTCGACTGCATCTCCGGCGTCATTTGCAGAGGGGGCTGTGTGCATGATCCAAACCCCACGAGTTTTGAATGCCACTATTCGCAACTATGCATGACAGCATTAGAACAACACTTGACGTCGTTTGATGAGTAAACGCTTCAGGCGGGTACAGTGCCCGCACGTGGTCGACCGACACCATGGGGTAGTGCGACTTGTATATTAGCGCGATTGATTTGTTTCAGAGATGTGATATCGATTCTTTATTAAGTGTACATCCGGAGCGGAAAGCCATTCGTTCACCCCGGGCCTTCTCTCGCGGCCCAAGTCTCGATGCACTAGTTTAGCCGTAGCTCTTGGTAGCGTTAAGTACCTTTTCTAATCATCTGTGAAGAAACTCTGGATTCTGGAATCAATATTGCTTGTAAAGGCGATCGTGATGATGAGTCTAGCTACACGCCGAGGCTCGTATTGTGTGACTTGTACGTATCTTTTACACTGTTAATTTTGAAAGAGAGCAATCTAGCCTCTGCAATAGCATCGCTTGGCCTACGTGCAGCTTCTCGGCCTTGAATCGATGCATGATCATGAATGTATGTGTAATAATGATATGAGAATGACTTCAGAGCTTAACAGATCATTTCTCAGATACTAATGAAGACCGTTGTTGACATGCGTCAGACATGGAGCAGCACCTGTAAATGCATGCTAGTCCCATCGCAGGAATACCTATGTACACATTATTGCTGGATGTATTGTGCCGGGTACATCTGCCCAGGCATGCAGTATACGCATCTGTGTATCAGCCTAAACAGAACACGAGAGAGCACAACGCGATTTCTTGAGATACGAGAAAGGACCGAAGAGTCGACGTTGGCTTTAACCGTTATCTATACAGTGTCAATAAATTCTTGTATCCTCCAGCCTTCCCTATCAAGAAGCCCACGTGCCCAGCGCCATCTTCGTTCTCGAAGCCTTTGTACTCATCAATCTGTGCGTTCAGAGATGGCTCGGAGGAGTTTGATCCACTGTCGGACGTCAGGAAAGTTGTGCGGACCCATGGGAGACTCGGTCAGTACAACACCTTCGCAAAGCCAATTACCCCTCGAAATATCCTTGGCTGGCTTCGTATTTGCAAACAGATTTGCGATTTTGTCCAATGCAACCTCGCCCTCAGCTCGCGAGCCTAACCAAGGTCGAAGCCGAAGACACATCAGACTAGTCGCTACTGGTAAGTAAAGATGGCCGTAAAGGTTTGCGATTGATTGAATCTGCTTCATCTCGTCAGATTTCTCAATGTTGTCCTTTGGAAGCGGAATCGGGGGCCCGTTGAACATCTGGTCTCGTAAGCTCATACCCCAGTCATCGAGATCGGTCTCCAATAGCTCGGGAAATATCTGTGCCAGACCAGCTGACATTAACGTCTTGTACGATACGGCCTTGTATCCAATGCCTCTGATTGGTCCATGAGCCAAGTACTCATGAAGTCCGTCGGGCTTGAACAGGTGCGGAACATGCCAGACCAAGACGTCTCCATCCAGCTGGTGTGTGTCCATGATTGCGACGTGGGGACCGTATTCTTCTTCTATGGATCCAGCATAGCAGAGAGCTAGGTGAAGTGACCCCGTCCATGAGCTAAATTCGGAGGTGAAAACAGATTCGGTGTCGTAATGGTCTTGCACCATTTTGTAAAGCTCACTTTCAGGCTTGTCGTAGAATCCGCTTCCAGAGGCTTTCTTCATGAAGCCGTGCGGAATGATCTCCTTGACACTGTTAGTTGCGTGTTCTGATCCTCCACCGCTGTTGCTGCTCCAAGTACGAAATAAGAATTGAGGGATATGGTTCTTGCGGAGATCTGTGAGAGTTAGCCAAGAGCGTGATGTGAGAGCAGGGTGGAGTACCTTCGAAATATGCCTTGCGGTCACCCGTAATTGGCTCCATGTTGCTTGCGTCCAGCATGATCGCCTAGGTATGGTCAGTGTCGATGTCGTGGTTAAGGCAGAAAGCTCTTTGAGGATGGGTATTGGATGATAGAAGAAGATTGAGGAATTGTTGGATACGGTTATAAGTGTGGTAGAAGTTTTTCTAGATAATTATGATTTTGATCGCTCTTATTGTACTTGCGACACAATAGCAAAAGACGGGAGGTTTCGACTTTCAAGTAAGTGAGGTGAAGGCGACAGTCCATGCTCCAGTCACCAAGAGTTCTCCGCCTAAGTAGGCAACGACTCTCTTTGCGACAGCAACTTCGACACAGACTTCGGCGGCATTGAAAGATGTTAGGGGTTCTTGTACTAATAGGTAGTGTCAACCAGCTTAGCTCACGCTGAAAACATTGTCATTCGTTGTCTATAATACCATCTCATGTATTGAACAACAAAGCCTCTAGTGGCCGCAAGAAACACTACCTATGCTCTGAATATACATCCCCTAGTCTCCAGCAGTGCAATTAGTATTTCTAGGAAGTCACCTCACTCTTTGCAGCAAGCTTCAAGACAGACTGGACGTACGTTTTCGAAGTGCACGGATATGCCTGCCTCCAGCAGCCGACCAAAAATCTGCACTCCAGCCTCTTTGTAGTCCTTTACTCGCTGCTTCGGGTCGTTATCGAAGTCGAGAGATATTCCTTTCAAGCTGCGCAGCTTGCTGCGGTCATCCAGAACCCCGGAGATCCACTGTATCATAGCGGTAGTTGGATCAGCCACATTGAGGTACTCTACATTCGGCGGCAGCGCCTCGAACGGATGGAGAGGGGAACATTCGTAGGGGGTTGAATTGATGAGAACACCTTGCGGAATGGATAGGCGCTTTATTAGGGTGAAACGTTGCAACGATCGCGATGGTCGGAGGTAGTCGATCGTTTTATAATCTCCGGTGTCAGAGCACTTCAGCTCCAGCTCTTCCAGCAAATGTGAGACAGGAATCAGCGGGTCGATGATGATGGAACTCGTAAATCTTTGCCCAGGATAGCATATGCGTTCCCGATTGTAGGTGGCGTAATATAGGTTGTCGTACCCATAATAGCCGTAAGCAAACCCAATACCACCACTCATGTTGTTATAATGTTCTATCCAATTGGTAAAACACAAGTGCAAAGACCTCAGCGCGGGGAGCCGTTGGAAGAAAGGCGAGAGGTCTTGTGTATTGGCTGCCTGGTATTCGTAAAGTATTGGGCGATGTAGAGTCAAGGTAGTGATACCATGGAATAGGATAACTGATTCTTCATCCCATGCTACGGGCCCTGTACAGTCGAGTTCCAAGTGTAGCAGTTTTGGAAAAGTAGACCAAGACCTGTCCATTTCTCCCCAAGCAACAGATAGCCGTCGGAGGTGTGGAAGAAGCAAAGTACCAGGAGCAGTAACAGCATGCCTTTCGGCTATGCCAGGGAACGTCAGACTCAGGCTCGGCGGCGTCATGAAATCCTGGTTATCTCCAGAGCAGAACGCAAGATTCTGCAGCTGATCTGTCAACACCAGCAATAGGCCAATGCAAGCATGAAGATCGCCGTATTTGACTCTGCTGGCCCACTTCATCTGATCGATGGGCCAAGAATGTGTCGACTTTATTGCGTGTGTGACGACCTGGTCCCAGGAGTCATCATAGCCTACAGCCGATCTGTAAACTTGCTGAGGACCACGATATCCCGTTATTTGCAAAGAGCGGACATTCTTAGCGAGATCTGGCCTTGTTACTAAGGTTCTGAGGAGTTCCGGAAGAGACTGGTAATGCGTCCTGAGACTAATGGAAGTGTGAAGAGCTTCTTGCGCGATGTCGCGGAACTGGCGTGCGGTTAGAGCTAGGTCTTTGAGATCGGGTGGCTGAAGGCGTAGCGCGATATCGAGCAGGAGCTCGTCAGGTAGGCTCTTAAGCTGAGCCATGATCGTGCTTCGAAACGGCAGTATCGATTGGGAAGTTGAGTTGATGGTAGAGACAGGTCGGAGATGGAACGGAGATCGCAGCTCAGATAGCAGGTCAAAGTTGAGTGTGAAGGAAGCAGGCGTAACTTTATCCTTTCACTTCGTCACAAGTAAAATTGCATCAGACTTCAAGTCTGACTGTTGAATAGTCGCGCAGAAACTAAACCTTGGTATTACCCTGCCGATACCACGGTACTTTGATGAGTAATGCGATGGCATGTAGATGATAAGCCAATAACAACTCCCGCAACACAAGCGACGCCCATGTCTTCGAAGACCAACCGGCGCCTCAGCAATGGACATTGTTACTCATTGCTTGTGACGGCAGATACGCGTCATAGTCGCACTTTCCACTTTTGGGGAGGGCGGTCTCTAGATGCCGTGCTGAGGACTTGCCACAGAGAAAAGGCGCTGCAGCAGGAAATGGGATGGCATTCACATTGAACGGCGATGGTAAGCTTGATCTTCTCGTATTTCTTTGGCTTAGTGCGCCGGCCATGGGTATCCGAATCTAAGCATCAGTACCCTGGAACATGTTGCCCACGCTCGTCTCAGACTTAACAGCATCCTCATGATAATGCGAACCCGCCGAGGTAACCGTAGTATCCAACTCTTCCAGACGCCTCAAATCCATAGGCGCAGCCAAAAGCGGGATGACATAAGGGTCGAAGGTCTTCCAGTAGGGGTTGTTGAGATGGTATTGCTGGGACTGTTGGAAGCGTTAGCCGAATCATTCGTACCCACACTGTTGACACCAGCCCCCCGTGAACACGTTCATCATCAATTCGGTAAGAGGAAGATAAGAGACATCAAACTCACAGATTCCTTCAGGTACCGCTCAACAATAGTAAACTTCCTCTTATCCACCGTATCCTGCATAACGAACCAACTCAGCGTCTCCTTATCCTTGCTGTACACCTGACTCGCTTCCACAAGCTTAGCACTGAGCTTGCTGATGCTCTCCTGGTCTTCCTTGGCGAGGAGGTGGACGACGATAGTGTAGACCATTTTGGCTTCTCTTGTTCCTTTCTCGTTCGTTGTGTGTTGTGTTGATGTGGAGACTGGCGATCAAGCTTCTTCGCTTCGCTTGAGAAATGGAGTTGCGTACGTAGTGAGTACCAGTGTGGGACAGTATGATAGAGAAAAGAGAAGAAGATTTGAACGTCGCGACAAACCACAGTAGATTTTTCTGCATCGGTGATGCTGTTTTTGCGGCCTAGTGACGTATCACCGCGACGGAACCCCGCAGCTGAAAGTGGAGTTCGGCCGATCTGCATGCCTTCTTTCCCACGCTACAAGCATCACCAAGGAACGGGAAGGAGCGCGCAGCCGCAACATCCCCAAAAAGCAAGAGAAGGAGCACAATTAGTGTCTTCGTAGGCGCGGGGTGTAAGGCCGACGATAACGCGTAGCCACGCGGGGACGTGGGACGCGGGATGCAAAGCACCACCACCAGCACACTAAGCACAGCAACCAAGATTTTTTTTGAACTTGAAGATCAATTACACATCTAAACAACGAGAAAGAACAAGAACGGAAGTGCCTCCCAACACCCCGCCCTGTTCTTCCTCATCTATGTAGTAACTAAACTGATAAGCTAAAGAAGGGGGGAATTTGCGAAAAGACAACGCAGTCGCACCGTAGCAACGCTAAAGTTACACCATCATCACCATTCCCAATTCCACCCAGAAAATTGAAGAAACACCACCCCATATGCTATGCCATGCCGTTAAAGCGAATGATAATCGAAAACATGGGTACTACTATGCCCTGCTGAGCATCTTGAGCACCTCCTCCTTCTCGCTCGTGGGCAGGGTGCTGAGCAAGCTCATGACACCCTTGAGGCCGCCCTCGCGGTCCTTGCGCATGAGCTGTGCGATTTCGAGCGCGATGCCGTCGGTCTTGAGTTGCTCGATCTTGTCGCTGACGAGCGGCCTGTTCTCCTCGTACCAGGTTGCTACGGCCATGTCGTCTTGCTCCCAGTTGGGGATGTTGGACAGGTGCTTCAACATCTCGAAGCCACGGCTGCGGGTGAGCGGGTTGGCCATGGGGTTGTCGTGTGTAGGCGAGGCGGCAGCGGCGAACTTCTTGAGGATGTACTCCTCGTTGAGACGGCGGCGAAGGCGCCAGTAGAAGAAGCGGCGGGCGTTTTGCCAGCGAAGGGCTTGTCGGATGACACCCTTGGCCTGCATGCGACCGGAGCGGTCGTGCAGATCGGCGAACTGGAGGGCAATTTGACCGTAGACAGGTAGAAGCTTCTTCTCGCGCTCGGTCATTTGGGCCTTGATTTCGCTGAGCTCGGACTCCGGTGTTGCCTTGTCGTTCAGCTTGCGCTTGAGAGCACCGTAGGTAGGATCGTTGCGGGCCATTGTGTCGAGTTGACGTTCCCGACGGTACTTGATACCGACTATACCTTCGGGTTCGAGCACACCACCACGCGAGTCCTCGTCGGCGTACATCTCCATGAATTGAGGGTTGATAGTGGGATCAACAACGACCCAAGATCCACCACGGAGCTCGCCATACGGAGGGATGTAGACGAAGATGGGCTGTTCGAACTTGACGAGTGCGTCGACAATGTAAGAACCGTACTTGAGGACCTCATTGTACATGTCGCGCTGACCACCGGAGAAACCACGCCAGTTGGCAAGAATCATCAACGGCAGTTGCTCACCGTTGTTGAAGTCCTTGATAGCCTGAGCAGTCTTGAAGGCGGAGTTGGGGTACCAGACACCACCAGCCTCGGATGTGACCTGTTCAATGGAGTCAGGGTTGGCGGGATCAGCAGGTGTAACGTTCTCGACCGAGCGTGTCTCAACACCGATGACACCAATAGGAATGCCACCGAGGCGAGCACGACCGACGACAACCGTCTTAGCCCAACCACCAAGAGTCTCAACGAACGAACCGCGATCGAAAAGACCAGACTGGAAACCGTCTTCGTCCTCCTTTCCGGCGATGAGATGCCTGACATCGTAGGCTGACTTGCCAGGTGGGTAGTAGGTGATGTCGCGGTCCCAGTTGTCGGCAGATGGCGAGATCGGGACGGGGCTGCCCTTCTTGTCGGGTACGTATGACAGCCACTGGACGATCTTGGAGACACCCTCGAAGTCATCATCGGCAGTCGAGTGTGAGACACCGTTCCTGTACATGATCTGGGTACCACCAAGCTGGAGGTTAGAGGTGTAAACTTCGCGACCAAGAAGCTTGTTGATGGCCTGTGCACCGGTGAGGATGATTGGCTGTCCTTCAATCTGGATGGCACGCTGACCAAGGCGGACGAGGTAAGCACCAATACCTATGTAGCGTTAGTAAACGAATCTTCAAACTGTGAGGGAAATACATACCAACTGAGCGGCAAGTCACCAAAGTGATGGTGAAAATGTCCTCGTACGCCCTCGATGTCTCACCGGCGATGAGACCGGAACCACGAAGCGACTCAACACCAAGACCATCCTCAGCACCAATAACAGTAGTGATCTTATAGCGGTTCTCGCCGTCGACCTCAACCTTCTCGCAGATGACATCGTTGCGCTTGCCATCAACAAAATGCTCGTACTTCTCAGGTGTCAGGTAGAGGTAGTCGAAACCAGCCTCGGGCTTGTCGGCGTCCTTCCATGCAACAGAGAAGTGAGGAATGAGCTCCTCAGCAAGACCGATACGAGCACCAGAGTTGGCAGAAAGGTAGATTCGCGGAATGCCAAGCTTGCGTGCAAGCTCAGAGCACTTGTGGAAGAAGTTGTCTTCCGCTGGACCGAAGGAACCGATCTTGAAGGTGATGTCGTTGGCGATGATGATGAAGCGACGACCACGGGGGTACTCAGGTGTCTTTGCGGTGACCATCCATCCGACCATACCAATAGTGTTGTGGCCAGGGTCACGGTTGACCTCAGCCAAGTTGTCAGTGTCGTCAAGCACCAACTCGTAGTACTCGAGGCACTCTCCCTTCGCTGGCTGCCTGTCCCGGAGGAACGAGTGCTTCTTGATAGCCTCGATCCAGCTGTTCTCGGTCGCCTGGCGGAAGAGCTCAGGGAAGTCGTACACGTACTGAGTACCCATGAGATGAGCCTTGTACCTCTTGGGCTGCAGCGCTCCCTTGGTTGGGTAAGGAGTCGAGACAGGCTGGAGGTGAAGAGCACCAATCTTGGTGGTTCCACCAATGCTGTGGAAGAGCCACTTGCCGGCCTTCTCGGACTTGCGCTCGGCGTACATCTCAACCTGGATAACGTATCCGGAGGTGTTGGTGATGATGACGCGAAGAGGGTAGGGGATGCCAGTCGCAGGGTCGGTAACAATGATGCGAATCTCAGCGCCAGTGACACGGAGACGCCAGAGACGTCGACCAAAGCGCTCCAAGAAACCACCAATAGCCTCCTCGACCTCGGTTGGGTTAAGAGGGAAGACGTGCGAGAAGTTGATGAAGATGTGGTTCATGTCAGCCTGCGAAGTACCAACAATCTCCAAAGCATCCAAAATGTCAGTCATCAACCTGTCGGTCTCAGACACCATGTACTCGGCAGTGGGGATCTCCTCGCGAAGACGGCCAGATCGGACGACAGCCCTTAAGAAGTAGCGCTTGTCGCTCTCAGCGCCCTTGCCAACAGCCTCGTAGATGTGGATGTTGCGGTTCTCAGTGAAGACGGGCTTGATGTCGAACTTGGAAAGTCTGCCAAGCTCAAGCTGGAAGGCAAGAGCAGGCTCGACGTGACGGATACTAGCGTCTTCCTCGTATGTGGGTCCGCGGAAAGTGTAGTAACCGGGGTAGGTTCCGTCCTTGTGACCGCAGATGAATGAGATGCGGCGGATACGGCGGGACAGAAGCTCTTGCTTGAAGTCGTCGACAATGGGCAGGATGCGCTCGAGGATCTCCTTATCATCACTGCCTTCAATGTCGCGGACAGCAATGTTCAGAACACCAGTAAGCTCGTCAGTGTGCTTGGGCTCGTTTACTCCAGTAGTAGGAGTGCGCTTCAGGGTAAGACCCTCCCTCAGGCCGATGCCACCCTTCTTCTCCTTGCCGAGATTGGGGAAGATGTCGAGCGCCTTGCTGATGAGCTCGTCCGCGTCATCGAGGTACTCAACTGGAACGACGACACCCTTCCTGGTAGGCTCGCCCTCGAATCGGTTTTGCCAAGCAGTCATGTCGCTGAGTGACTGAATGCGAGGAGGACGCTCAAATCCTGGTGTGCTGGGAGTACCGGGCTCAGAAGGCTCAACAGCGAGACCGTATTCAGCCTCGCCAACCTTGCGCAGGATGAAGTCCCAGGAAAGGAAGCATTGCTGCTCGCCCTCGTTGTGGTAGTTGATGTTCTGGAGTTGGTACGCGCGGTAAGCTCGGCGAGTGTATACCTCAAGCGCAGCAAGAGCGACATATGGGTCTGAGTGAACGAAGAATTGAGTCAGAACGTCGAACACAGTGTACCTGGAGTCAACAACCTCCTTGATGACTTCAAAGTTGGGCTCACGGTGGTCCCAACCGCTCTCGCCGTAACGGGACTCAACGACGGAAGAGCGCAAGATGTGCTCCATCTGCGAAGTACGCTCCTCAAGCGAAGGCATAGCGCACTGAATGAGCACCTCACGTGCCTTGAGGGAGACCTTGGCTGTCTGCCTCGACTCAAGCTCGGTGAGCTTCTTGAGGGTGTCCTTGAAGTACTTGGCAATGTTGCCGACACCGGGCTTGTTGGGTCGGTAGAAGTCCAGAATGGCAAGGACAAGGTTATTCTTCGCGCCAACCTTGGCGTGAGAGAGAACAGTCTGTACGACACTCATGATGTTGTCGCGGTTCTCGTCACGGAGCTTGAGGATGACTTCCTCATCACGCGACGTGCGAGACGAGAAAAGCGACTCAACAGACCAGTACATCTCCAAGAGCTTGATCATGACACTGTACTCGTGCGCCTTGAGGCCCTCAGAGTAGCGGGTAATGACATCGGAAAGAGGCTCCAATGCGGCCTTCAGAAGCGCAACATCACCCTTGGCCACGTTCTCCTCAACGAACTTCTGGAAAGCTTTGTTGAGGGCCTTGCCAGGGAACTCGAGGTTGCGGCTGTGCGCCTTCTCAACGATCTGCGAGAAGGTGGCATCAAGCTTCTGGGGCATACGCGCATGGAGAGCGGAGGCCTGGGCGTTCCACTCGCCGTATGGCAGCTCAGGGTCGCGGAGGACATCGACCAGCTCCTTGAGAGTGCTCTGCATGATGACCTGGTTGTCGAAACCCTGGAAGATGTTTTGCAGGATGTAGTACAGGTAGACGAATCGCTGCGGTGGCTTGGCTCCTGGCACCTGAGGGGCACCTAGCTCGGGAAGCTGACCGGTGAAGTTCTGGGCCGACTTGACCTTGGAAGGGTCATCCAGAGCTAGGACACCGAGAATGTCACCAGCCTCAAGAACGGCTCCTGGCTGCTTGATGAGGTTGACCATACCAGCCTCCTGGGCGATGAGAGGCATGTACATCTTCATGACCTCAACCTCAGCGAAAGGCTGGCCCTGGCCAACGTGCTCTCCGTTCTCAACGAGGAACCTGACGAGCTTACCGGGCGATGGTGTGCGCAGCTGGGTGGGGTCGTTCTCCTGCTCGAGAAGGCAGGTCTTGCCGTCAACGGAGAGACGGGTGGCGCCGACCTCCTCCTTCCAGTAGACGTTGTGAGACTTTCCGCTTAGCAGAATCAAGAGACCGCCATCAGCAAGTGCCCTGACGCCGACTGAGCATTTTGTGCCGTTGACGAACAAAGTGAAGCTGTCAATGGTGGATTTAGTCGCAGTGAACTTGTAACGGTAGCCCTCGTAGATGAAGTCGACAGGGAAGACCGTCTTCAAGACGTCCTTGGAGGGCACCTGACCCTTCTCCAAGCTGGTCTTGTACTCGTTGACGCACGCTTCACTTGCGACATGTGCCTTGGTAACGGCACCGCAAATGACTGCGATCATGGTGTCAGGACGCTCAGCAGTCAGCTTCTTGGAGATGAGCTCGTCGAGCCAGCCAGTGGTAATGGTGTTGTCCTCGAAAGCAGGAGTCTCAAGCAGCTTGATGAGATACTCGACAGTCGTGCGGAAGTCACCACGAATGCTCAATTCCTTGAGCGCAACAACCATATGCTTCCGCGAGGCCTGTCGGTTCTCACCATAAGCGAAGATGTGACCGAACTGCGAGTCGGAGAAGCTGTGGATACCACCAGCGGAGCTGACGGAGAAGTAACCCCAGACGTTGGAGCTACTCCTGAAGTTGAGGTCGTGGATAGTACCACCGGAAGGCTTGAAGCCCTCGTCAGGGTCCTCAGAGGTGATACGGCAGGCCGTGCAGTGGCCCTTGGGAGTGGGGCGACGCTGGCTCTTGGCACTGCCTTCGCTGGAGAAGTCAAAGTCGATGGTAGAGCTCGCGTGCGGGTCGGCACCGTACAGGAGACGAATGTCACGGACACGGTGCAGTGGGAGACCCATGGCAATCTGGAGCTGGGCGGCTGGGAGGTTCACGCCCGTTACCATTTCCGTGGTAGGATGCTCGACCTGGAGACGGGGGTTCAGTTCGAGGAAGTAGAACTTGTCGTCCGAGTGCGAGTAGAGGTACTCCACAGTACCCGCAGAGACGTATCCGACGAGGCGTCCGAGCGAGACGGCAGCCTTCTCCATCTCCTGGAAGGTCTTTGAGCCAGCAACTGTTACCGGTGCCTCCTCAATGATCTTCTGGTGACGTCGCTGCACCGAACAGTCACGTCCGAACAGGGAGATGTTGTTGCCGTACTGGTCAGCCAGCAGCTGGACTTCCAAGTGGCGCGCGCTGCCCGCCAGCTTCATGATGAAGATGGGCGATCCGGGGATTTCAGAGGCAGCCGCCTTGTACAGCTGCTCAAAGTCCTCCTCGCGCTCGACCTTTCGGATGCCCTTGCCGCCGCCACCCTCCGAGGCCTTGACCATGACGGGGAAGCCAATGGCCTTGGCCTTCTCCAGACCCTCTTCCCATGACTTTGTGCAGCCCTTGTCGTAGACGTGGTCCTCGACCGTGACGATGCCGTGCTGGTCGACCTGGACCTCGTCGACGCCGGTTCCCGACCAGGGGATACACGGCACCTTGGCGTGTTGTGCGACGATTGTGGACGAGATCTTGTCACCGAGCGAGCGCATGGCCGACCCGGGCGGGCCAATGAAGACAATCTTCTTGGGCGAGGCGGCGAGCGATTCGGGCAGCTTGGGGTTCTCCGAGGCGTGTCCCCTAGACGCAAAAAGTCAGCCATGAGCCCTCATCCGACGCGTGTTGGGCTGTATACGCACCATCCGGCCCAGACGGCGTGCACGTTCATGCGCTCGGCCACATCGACAATTAGCTCGACGTTGGCGTAGTTGTTGTTGTTGGTACCGCCGGGTACCTGCATAGTCGCCGTTAGCCATGCATCGCTCGTCGCCGCTGTCTGGGGGAGCACGTACCTCGACGTATTGGTCTGCCATGCGGATGTACTCAGCGTTGGCCTGCAGATCCTCGGGCGTCGCCATGACGGTGAACTGGATTGCCCGCTCATCGCCGAATGTCTCGTACGCCCATTTCCGCACCGAGCGGATTTCCTTGACTGCGGCGATACCGTTGTTTGCAATGAGCACCTGCGGGGAAGCCACTGGTCAGCGCGTGCCTTCTCAACACCACCACTTTCTTCTGCAGAGTCCCGCTCACATTGGTAATGACCGTGTGTCCGTCGTGCGCCGCCACAAAGTCCTTGACCTTGCCCGGCGACGCTACTTTGAGGTTGTTCCCGCCGATGAAGTGCGGAGCAAGATCGAACTTGGCGGCGTAGGAGCTCGGGGCGCCATTAGCATCCCCGTTGACTCCGTTCTGTGCAGCTCCGGCCATGATGTGTGAAGGCAATCCCATGCACCGAGGAATTGGGATGTGGGGAGGAAGGAGCGAAGGCGAAGTTGGGTTGCGGTTCGGTGAGGGTCCGGTCAATTTTCCACTGGTAAGGGCAAGCTGGAGCTCGGCCTCTAGTGTCGAATGTAGATCTGATTGACCCGAAAACGACGATGCTCTGCAATCGACGTGTGCGTCTCTAACGTTTCTGTCGGTGGGAGGGCCCGAGCAGACTATTAGTAGAGGACAGTCGTAGTGTCGGTGTGGAAGACCCAAAAGCAATCTTCAATGCCAGGAATTCTATGCGGCGCCGGGAGGAAGCACCAACAACGAACGCGTGGAGTTGATCGAAAGAGGGACTAGTAGTGCGTACGAGGAGAAGTACAGCACAACAAGGTATGTAGTATGTGGGAGGGAGGTAAATACAGCAGAGCAAGACGAGGGGAAATGGTCGCAAGCGTCCGGGAGCAGCTCACGTATGTATTAAATTTTTAGAGCCATAGCGGAACACCCCAATGCACTTCCCGAAGCACTGTTGAGCTATCGCATCGCCAGCGATGCCGAAGACGGCAAGGCCCTGCACCACGTCCCCCATAACGCCCCTGTCCATCCCTCTCGAAGCCACGGTAGACGACTCGGAAGCCCTTCGGAACCCGATTATGTACACACGACGGCTGGTCTACGGGCCAATTCACTACTTAGCTACGCTGACTGACTAGCCAGCTATCTGGATCAAGTCAAGATTGACGCGTTTTTTCACGATCGATGGGTACAGCATGTTGAGAGTTTGCTCGCCATGGCGGCATCTGTTCTAGGTCTGTTGGGAGCATTTCCGCATTAGTTGCTTGTTGCGAGACCCAACCCGAGCACGAGTACCTGCATGCCCATCCATGTGTTGAGCCCTGGCTATCTCTCACCAACAGCTGGTCAAGCCTCCCGTCTGCCGTTGATCCGCTGACGGTTCAGGGTTGAGTTGATAGCTATCACCGCCACTTCAAACTTTACCCCTCTCCCAACACGTAGCTGCCCACCTGGATATCGTCTCAACATGTCCCATCTCACCTCTTCACCACCACCGCCTCCCCACCTCACTAAGCCCTCACACCACCATACACCCTTCTCCCAAAATAACCAAACACCCGTCTCACATTTGCCAAAGCACGCCAGAGTAACATCAAGAGTAATGCTCGGGTCTCCTCCTCCGACACCTCCCACCGGACTCCGATCGCAGCCACCCAATCAGCGCCCAAAGCGGCCGCTGTCGGAACAAACATCAAGCACACTCTCAATTTAGCACACCGTAGATGACGCTGAAACAAAAAAGTATCGGCTTCCATACAGCAGTCTAGTAGTCTACGACGGCGTGAGAAGCCGGGTAGAAGTAATAAAGAAAACATGTCCCGCGAAAGCCTACGTCGCAAACGTTGTGCTCAGGTACCGCCGCAGGGCAGCCGGCCAAAGCCCCGTAGTACTGCCGCCCGCATCTTTATAATAAGGACTGCTAGCCTGGTAGCGACATCTGCGAGATAAAGCAAGCCAGGATGCCTATCCAGGTAAAGCAAGCTAGATTCCGAAGGCGCGTTCCGAAGATCCAGGGTCTTGCGCGAGTAGCTGGTACTGGTTCCTGCTTGGGTCAACGCGGCGGGACAGGCCGCCGTTTGACATCAGAATCGTACGATTTTTGACTACGCGACCACCAACGCCAATGCGGCTGCGCATGCATGCAACTTTACCCCAGATTTTCGTCCAGAACGAGCAGTCTACTCCGTTTGAAGTAAGGAGAGCACGTGAGATCTGTAGTAGTAGTCGTAGTATTTCGAGATTAAGATGTGAAACAACCAGAAGAGGTGAGGTGCACAGAAGCAACGGCGAGCCTAGCGGTGAATGGAATTCGGGGTATATTGGTTTCGAACAAAAGAAATCTGAATGTAAAAGTAATATGTAACTGCCCTCAAAGGAGCTGGGGACCTCTCGAGTTTCTTCTCAAGACGGCCCTTCTTCGACTTCCCTATGTGCAACCATGCCTGACCAACCTGCACCAAACACCCCATCCCTATGCCATTCCCAAATTCTAGCACATGTTCATCGCGAACCCGACTCCAGAATGCATGAGGTATAGTGCCGTGAAAATCATGCACCAGAGATTGATCGATCCAGAGGTACACACACGTGGTTCTGCGGGTCCTTTAACTTCCTACCAATGCGCCGTTCCCTCCTAGTATGATTCTTCCTCCGCCTGCGTCGACATCTTTCGTGGCCGAGCAGGAGGAGCCATGTCTCCGTTGTCCATGTTGTTGCTTGCCCTGCGTCCTGCACTTTGACGCCTTGGTATACCGCTTGGTGTAGGTATGCCTGTCTTCTCCAGTGTAAGTCGCCTGCCCATTGGTGTCGAGACGCCGCTTCCGTCGCTGTTGGCGTCTGTGTCCCGCCGCGACATTGACAGCGAATGCGAATGGCCATGACCGCTCATAGAGCTCCTTGGCCTTGGCATCCGGGGCTCCGTTCCGCTGATGGACGAAGACGAATAATGTCCGAGTGGCGTTCGGGTGCTGCTTCTGCTTGCCGGCCGCTGTATTGCTGACTGCGACGACATGGATGCTCGGCTGGCTGGTCTGCTGCTGCTGGGGGGTTCGCGCGACGAGGTCGACATGCCGAATGACAACCGGCTTACACCCGACTCGTAGGCGCCAGGGACTGACGAGCCCGCTGATGCGTGGGAGCTGCGCTTTCTGCCGCTCCTCAATGTAACAGTACTTGGCACGTGGTGTCCCATGGCACTGCCGTTTCGCGGGCTAGCTCGCGGTGGGGTCGTAGTTGGCGCAGGGAGCTTGGATCGCGCTGCGTGTACCCGTTCTTCGAGCTTCTGCATCTTACCAATCAGCCCTCGAACCTGAACGAGCGAGCCTGATCTAGGCAAACTTGGCGGCGGTGCAGCACTTCCGAAGCTCGGTCTAGGCGCTCGCGATGCGGGTGCTGTTGTTCGAATAGAGGGTGTCGCCCGCCCACTAGCACTCGTACTTGGTCGCGATGCTGACATACTAGGCCCTCGTGAGTGTCTTGGGACTCGCTGATACAAGCCGGCGCGAGGGGTTGCACCTGGGTCCAGCGGCGCATACGAGTTCTTTCGCTTGGGCATGGGCGTCGAGGGCAGGTATCTAGTCGTGATGGGTGCGTCGGACAGCGGTGGCGAAGGGGGAGTCGCGTCCGTATGTAGGCCATCTGCTTTCGAGTGTGGTGGGGTCGAAGCAGCCGTGGGCGAGGAGACGGTGGTTGCTGTGGTCGATGCCTCGGAGACCGGCGAGCGTGGCCTCAGGGCATCGCCAGAGAGATGGTTGGATACCTTACGCACGTGGTGGTTCTCAATCGTCTCCTCCGCGATGCGCAACTTCTCCTGCGTGATTTCCGCCTCTACCCGCAGGTCTGACAGCTCGTCCCTAAGGCGCTGTGTTTCTATCCGCAGTGCTTCTCGCTCCTGCTCTCCGATCTTGATCTCTTCTTCCAGCATGACGCTGCGCTCGATGGCCACGTTGTACTTGGATTCCACATCCTCGAGTGATGATGTCTGGTGGCGTGCCTGGCGCTCGAAATCGTCGCTTTGTACTTCGATGTCGCGGAGTCGCATCTGGAGGGCGCGCTGGCTCTCGCGCATCGTGGTAATCTCCTTCTGGAGGGTGTTCTGCGCATTGTTGGCCTCGGCCTTGCTCTGCTTGTACTTTGTCTGTTGTGACTTGTTAGTGATTGTCCATGTAGGGCAGATATCCGCTCCAAGTGTTGGAGACTACGCACCTTCCACTCCTCAACCTCGAACCCCAGCTTCTCTGCCTTTTCCTGCAGCTTGCGCTCCCGCTTCTCGCTCTCCTCGACGTCGCGCTCGAGCTCGGCCTCCAGTTCCTTGCTTGATGCCTGAAACTCCTGCAGCTCCATCTCCAGCGTCTCGTACTGGGACTTGTAGTAAGCCAGCTCCTCCTCGAGGCTGCTCCATCCTCCCCGGCTCGGCGAAGACTGCGCTCCGGTGGTCATCATGATGGCGGTGGGGGTTGGGCTGCGATTGCCAACAGCGTGCGGTGATCAGGGGAATGAGCTGGGCGGGGTGCAGTGACAAGACGTCAACACACAGCTGCTCGGTCGCGGTCTGTGTCGTCACCGGCGTCTACGACATAGAAAGCCGCAGCTGGTGGTGTGCGCGTGGGTTGCGGCTGCCCTCTTGGTGTCCGGGATGTTGACGATTCCGCTTTTGTCCAATGGCCGTGTGTTGTCGCACGTCCAGTCATGCGCCGCCGACTATCGGAAACTTCGAGTCGGTTCTTCGCGCTCGCACTGTCGCGCAAACAATATCGTCCTGTTCCTGTGCAGGTTAGTAGTTAGTCGCCGCTCAACTGCGGCATGCAGTCGAATGTGTCGCCAGGCGTGGTTGTTGATGATGGAGGCGCTGCGGGCGGAGCCAGGTGGTTAGCGCATTGGCCTCCAGGGCAACCGCTGCAACCAGCCACCGGCATGACACATGCGACGTACCGTGACCAGCCATCCCCACAATAGCCAGCGCAGCAGAGACAACAAAGCCCGCAAGGCTGGAAAATCCTGCTTCCACTCGACGCGCTGGTACTATTCTGGCGTGAACACGATTTCCATTGCAGTTACTTTGGACACAGGCTCAATCTCATTGGAACGCTTGCGTCCGGTACCTAGGTACATGGACATACCAGCTACTCGAAGCGTGGCAGTGGATACTGACACCCTGACGTTTCAGATCGCCCAAGGTAGATGGACAGTTCACCCGGCAATTATTCGCTCATTATGCATTACGAAAGTCAGGCACGCTTTTGACGCCGAACCATACCAAAAAAAAAAATACATCCTCCATCCAGACATGCCTTTGGACAAAGAACTACAAAATCAATCGGGTATATGTACAATCTGAAGGCGTTGAGAAAATCACCTGCTGCATGGCTCACTCTTTGATACCCTTGTCAGGGCCATTGATGTCCTTGATGTCGGCGTCCAGAACAGCGTCTTTGGCCTGCTGCGATGCCTCGCTTGCGGCCCTCTTGCCATGCTCAAGCGCTTCACCAGTTTGCTGAGTGGCATTGGTGGCAGCATCCTGTCCTTTGTCTAGCACGTTCTTGCCCTGGTCGTAGGCGCTGCTTGCGGCCTCGCTAACAGCATCTCTGCCTTTTTCAACAAGGTCTTGCGCCTGCTGTGAGCCCAGTGAAACGGCGTGCTTTGCCGATTCTGTTGCGTTGCCGACAACTTCGGCGCCCTTCGCATAAGCATCGCTAGCCTGCTCTTTGCCTTGTTCATAGGCGCTCTGAACGCTGTCTGATGCCGACTTTGCGACTTCACTTGGGCTGGGGTACTTCTTCAACGCGCCCTGCACAGTGTAGTACAGGCTGATGATGACAGCATGAATGCGGTCCTTCATCAACATCGTGATGCCATGAGAGAAAAAGCCTTTGAGCACTTCCGCTCCAAGACCCTGGTACAAGCCCCAGATTCCTTCAGTCTGGGCGATGCGCAAGATGGTGCTGAACACAGTTCGCTGCCTAGCTTGTAGTGCTCTCGACTCAAGTGGTTCGTCTGACTTCTCTTTGTCGGAAGTCTCACCAATGCCGGAAGAGGGCTTCTGTGAGGACACTTGGGCGCGTGTCTTCGCGAGAGAGAACGGATAGGTAGCAGTTGAGGCGAGGACCTTGCTTATGGCGGCGAGAAGAAACGTCATGCGCGCGCCGGGGTCGTCTCGATTTGCCCTGGGTACGACTAATCGCAGGAGAGCCTTGTGCAGAAGCATAGTGATGGAAGGGTTCAGGGTGAGGATCAAGCTGGCAGAGTAGCCAGACCAGAAGCCTTGTATGCCCTTCTCGCGCATAATCTCGTGTGCTATGTCCTTGGTACTGGAGAGTGGAGGTATGGTGGTCGACGATTCCTGGCGCATCATCGCCGCTGTCTGCTTCCGTGTCACAATCTGCTGGAGGGGCGTGGTGAAGAACTTGGAGAAGGCGCCTGCGACGACGCCGACGCCGATCTCTTCGAGCGCCGGCAAGCTGTGTCCAGTGCCTCGCGCTTCGAGCCTCTTCTGTCGCGCATATGAATACGCTAGGAAGAACAGAAAGCTGTCGGCGACACCCTTCACGACCTCGGGCACTACACCGCTGTAGAAGGCCTTTGTTCCGCCCTCCCTCTCGTATATCTTCTCGATGGCGTCGAGAAAGCCATTATAGTGTGGGTGCGCGTCGCCATGATGTAGTTGCCGCTGAACCTGGAGGCGCGTAATAACGACATCGAGAGGGTATGTTAGGAGTTTCGACACAACGGTTCCTAGAGCGCCAGACGAAGCATGGCCGAGGGCAGGAAGTACAGGGCCGACCGAGCTATGTGCTTCCTTTTCGTGCGAGATGTGGTAAAGGGTGAAGGCATCCTAACGATCAATGTCAGCCAGCGTCCATCTTCACATGTCAGGGGCGCTCACGAGCTGCGAGTTGTAGATGTAGCTCATCTTGTCGGGATTATCGTTGGAAGCCATCGCAGGGAAATCCGGGGAAATGACGACTTAAGAAGGATCCAAGAAATAGTACAAAAGCATCGCAAACGCGGGGAAAGCTCTCAGTCTCCGGGTCCGCATAGCGCTTCTGGTGTCACCAGCTGCAGACGTCATGGAGGCGTTCGGGCGAGGCCAGAGCTCCAGCGGATAGCCGAGCTTCCACTGGACAAACTTCGCTGGTGCAACTGCCTTCCACTAACACCACCACTCGCGCCAGCACTAGCCCTCGCCCAATGCAGTCGCCTCAAGCCTCGCAGAAGATCGGATGAGTCTCTAGTGTTGAGATGTCATCTGTCTGCCTCATTGAGCAACGCGCGCGCCGCGACGGTACCGACAGCGCGTCAGACGAAACGACACCACCATGCCGCATCCATTGTGGGAGGGCGCGACGGCGCGTGAATACACATTTATAGAGACAGGAGCACTCAAAGGGACTGCGAGAACTCTTCGGGGTATTGATCGCAGTTCAAAGTATCCTCCGAGAGCAACCACGGCCGGTCGTGTTTGACGTGGAAAGACTCGCTTGAGAGAAAGACATCCATCGTTTCATACACTGGCTACATGCAATGCATCATCACCGCAACGTAACCGATCCAATTCATCCACTCCATTTTCCCGGTAAAGGGACATTTTCATGAGGAAGGGTCACCAGTACTGTGATTGTCAATTGCGGCACTTGACAATGTCAACAACGCGTCAGTGCCAAACAAGCACCGCCACCCTCAGTACCCGATATACTCGATGGTCGAATCGCTGCAGAGCCCGACACAATGCAACGTTATCCTGGACCCACCTCTGCTACAGCGTGTCTAGCAACATTGACATACGCCGACATCGGCTATCAAATCCTAGCCTTCCTCGGATTCACACTGCAATTAGCTCCGCACGAAAGATTGTACTGATAGCTATGAATAGTTCGTCGATCACATAGAATCAAACGTTCTATCATTGCGCCTAACAATGCAGTCAAGAGCAGCATCGAGCAGACCGCAAGAATCTCTTTATAAGACCTATGTGAGTATACACGTTTTGATTCCTCATACACCCTTACTCCATTATCAGAACCGCTGCAAGACTGAGTCCACTTCGATAATCAGCTTATCTTCATCATGAGATTGAGCATCCGCCCAGAAATCACCCGGGTCGGGAACGTGCAGCTACGCGAGATGTCTTCTGTCTCGGAACTGGACGCAGGCGGTCAAGACACATCGGGTGATAGCACGGCTAACACCTCTGTCAATCAGGAGAACATTGTCATCACTCCAGATTCAATCGAAAGCATCGAGCGCAATCTGGCAATCGTAGTTCCCTGCATGGATGAAGATATCACAGTTCTCGAAGGCCTTCTTCGTGGTATTCCACATCATTGTTCTGTCATCTTCATCTCGAACAGCAACCAGACAAACTACAAGGCGGAGTGCGAGTCGCTGCTCAAATTCGGAAAGGTTGCAAGCCGATCTGTTATGGTACATCATCAAGGTGAGTCAACCTTCGCCCGCGCCTTCAAGGAAGCCGGAATGCCAGAGCTGTTGCAACACCCAGGAACAAGTACGCCCGAGGGGAAAACACATGTTCCACGCATGAACAACGGAAAAGGAGAGGCTATGATACTCGGTGTGATCATCACGAAGCTTGTTGGACGTAAGTTCGTCGGCTTCATTGATGCTGACAACCGGATTCCCGGATCCGTCCTCGAGTACTGCAAAGTATACGCCGCTGGGTTACATTGGGCATCGTATCACAACAGAGATACCGGACAAAATCAGCATGCCATGGTGCGTATCAAATGGAAGTCAAAGCCAAAAGTCAGGAACGGCGAGCTCGAGTTTGAAGAGTTTGGACGCTCCTCGCGTGTCGTGAACGAATGGATGAACCGCCTTCTGAAAGTCCTCGGAGGTGACGCTACCCCAAGAACCATGATCGGAACCGGTAACGCCGGTGAACACGCTATGGATGTTGAGCTGGCCCTGAAGCTACGATTCGCTACTGGTTATGCTGTCGAGCCATTCCAGCTGATCGACTTGTGGGAACGCTTTGGAGTTTCAAACCGCCCGTCCTCAAGACCAGTGCACATCTTGCAGATCGAAACATGCAATCCACATATATACAGTGCTAACCGACTAGATGGACATATCCCACGCATGCAGGCTCAAGGCCTGAGCACGATATACCACTCACGGCTTACACCCTCGCGTCTCAAAGACGAACTTCGAGTGTACATGAAAGACAACTTGGCCACCGTGGTAGATAGTACTGGAGAACCCGAGCCACCTCGCATATACCGCGCACTCGGTTCCTTAGATTGGAAGATATTCGCAAAGATTGGGTTGGGAAAGCAAGATCGTTATAGGGACAAGGCCAGACCCTAAGGAAGCAGCGCGAATGTAGGCGATGCAGACCTCGCTAATGTCACTTATTTCATTAATTTGTATTGCGCTGCATGATAGCGAATACTACATTCTTGGTGGTCAGTCCATCCAATCTGCATTCGTTCTGTCGAGTAAGTGAAACGCGCGACACGAAACTCCAAACTTCCGGAACTTCTAGACTACCAACTGACAAGCGGGACGTTTCTGCATCTTCACTAGTAGCTTCACCCTACATGGCTGTCACTGCTGCCAAGACCGACATCCTCAACATGAAACCTGACACATCCCTCTCATAGATTGTCAGCTGTCGGACGATCGGTTTCGTCAACGGGACGCGCAAACCAAACACAGTCTTTTTTCCAGGATACCAGGCCTGTTTCCACGTTTCCTCGATTCACGACTGCACGTGTGTTCGGGCCTACTCAGTCATCGCATTGAGTGCACAGTACCCGTGGTATAACCGACGATAGGCATCATGCGCTTGGAGGTTTGGGGTGCGGATGGTGTGGGACGTCGTCGTATACCACCGACACGCATGTTCAGTAAACCAACAGTACGTATTCCTAACACAATGGCTATAAAGATGTTCGCAGCCCGCCCATTGCAAGATCCTCATCCTCATCAGGACCAACGATCTCTTCCTTGCTTCCAACACCTTCCCTTTTCCACATTCTCTTCTCCAGCTCAGTGCCGGTCACCCTTCTTTTCTTGACTGTGTCATCTTTGCTGTGCAATACCTTCATTTCCCTACTTTCACTTCAAATCAGCCGGAAAACCAACAAAACATGCGTTTCTCTCTGACTACCATCGCGGCTGCGGCCCTGATCGTCTCTGTCTCCGCGGCACCTGCTCCCGCCCCAGCTAAACCGACGGAACTTTCGGCTCGAGGCCCCGCTCCTACAAAGGCTCATGGCCATCGTGGTGGCCATCGCGGCAAACACGGCGGCGGTCAACGCAACGGCACCGAATCCGCCGGCTCTGGCCCTGATTCCATCGGCCCGGGAATGGGTATGGGTGGTGGTCCAGGACGTGGCCAACGCAATGGTGGTGACCCCGGCTACTTTCCTGGAGGTGGTGCTGCTCCCACGGGCGGCTTCCCAGGCTTTGGCGGTCAGCCATCCGACCCTCAGATGACGGGTGCTCCTACCTTTACCCCCGGCAACGACTACGAGCGTAGATCCGTGGAGTCCGAACCTGTTGTTACGAAGCGTTCACCCTTCGGTCTGGTTTGGAGAGCGAGCGACGAAGGATCTAAGGATGCCTCGGATTCCAAGGACTCTGCAGGTGATTCATCTGACTCCAAGGACGGTGCTTCCGACGGCAAGAATGACAAGAAAGACAAGTCGAAGGGCTCTTCTGGCTCTTCTGACTCTTCTGACAGCAGTGAGGGTTCTTCCAGTGGCAAGGACAAGTCCTCCAGTGACGCTAGCGACAGCACTGGAGACAGCACTGAGGATGCGGCTGGCGACTCTGGTTCAAGCTCTGGCGGAGATGGCGGTTCCAGTTCGGGATCAGATTCGGACTCCAGCAGCGGAAGCGGCAAGGGCAGCGGATCATCCTCAGGAAGCGACTCTTCCTCAGACAGCGACTCGTCTTCAGGAAGCGACTCATCTTCGGGCAGCGACTCATCTTCGGGAAGTGGTTCGTCTTCAGGTGGTGGTTCATCCTCAGGCAGTGGCTCTTCTTCAGGTGGTGGATCTTCCTCCGGTTCGGGAACTCAGACTGGATCAGGCAACTCCACTATGCCTAGCTCAGGCGGTAGTGCAGCAAGCGGTACCATGCCCGCAGCAGCTGGCGAGTCTACTCTCTCCAAGACAATGATGGTAACCGGCGAATTCGATGGTGGCATGAAGCGTTTCGGTCGTGGAGTGTCTTGCACCGGTCAATCAGAGGGAGGAGACAGCGATGCTGTGTTCTCTATTGCTAACGGCGGCACCCTCCGCAACGTCATCATCGGAGCCGACCAGATCGAGGGAGTACACTGCCAAGGAGCTTGCACTATCGAGAATGTTTGGTGGGAAGATGTTTGTGAAGACGCTCTCACCTTCAAGAAGGACGGCGACGGCACAGTCACCGGTGGCGGAGCGATGGGCGCATCCGACAAAGTCATCCAACACAACGGCGCGGGTACCATTTCAATCTCAGGCTTCACAGTCTCGACCTTCGGGAAACTCTACCGATCATGTGGAAACTGCAAGACCATGGGCGAGCGCCACGTCAAGATCGACAAAGTCAAGGCTACAGGCGGAACAGCGACTTTCGTTGGTATTAACTCCAACTACGGCGATACTGCTACCATTACCAACTCTTGTGTCACGGGCACAAAGGCTATTTGCGAGGAGTTCGAGGGTAACGACACGGGTGCTGAGCCTAAGCAGATCAGCGAGGGCCCCAGCTCAGCTTGTATCTACACGCCCGCTGACATCGCCGCTTGCTGATTGGATTTGATGGGATAAGCGGAATGTAGGATTTGGGACTTTGGAAGAGCACATGGGTGCTTAGAATGCCCTGGGATTGGCGATGGGACTTACACTCATTTCACTACCATTCTTTCTGTACATACTCTCTTTTTACACAAATCAAGTACAGATGTCTTCTACTATCATTGCTTATACTACCGCTGACTCTCAGTTAAGTGTGCAGCCTAATCCATCTTCCCAAGTTGACACTGATGATTCGCTCACTTACGGTGATACTTTGGTCGCGATCATCGCTACCATAGGCCTTCTACCACAACGCCGATCTCGCTCTCTTGACTCACTCGCTCTCGCCTTTTCACTACTTTTCGCGAACGCAGATTGTCTGTGCGCGTACCCGCCCTGTGAGTATAAAAGTGCGTGGTCCCCCACACCCGGCGACAAACAATTTCAACGACAGCAATCGCAACACTTGCAACTCCCTCAACTACAGGACCATCGACTCTACTAACCAACAGAATGCCTTCTTTTCTTACTCCGCCGCGCTTCGGCTTTGGCGCTTCCACTACTACTATTAACACAAACACTTCCCCGACTTGGGGCTTCGGCCCTGCGCTGCAGGGTGGTATGGGTCCTCCTGCGCCTGCCTCCTCAAACAAATCCCCGACGTCACCCATGTTTGGTTCAAGTTCTCTATCGCTAGGCGCAAAACTGCCCAGTTCTACCGCCGCCCCAGCAGTCCAAAAGCTGCCCACCGTATCCCCGCCCACCGGCCTCGTCTTCGCCTCTGTCGCCACCGACGCGACAGGCAAGCAGACGACCAAGAAGATCCAAGATCCCACCACCATTCTAGACGGCGACATTCACGTAGTTCGTATCTACCTTTCTCTCGAAGACCTCCCTCCCTCAGCCCTCCACGACATACTCCTCAACTTCCAAAACCAAGGCGCCAACCCACTCCAAGAAATCCATCTCTGTATCCGCTCCCTCCTCCGCCCATGTCTCCAGGACATCTACGAGGACCGCAAACTAGAAGAAGCCATGCTGTTCATGGTTGATCAATGGTTTGCCTTTGGTACCGCGGTCAAGTTCTTCTTCCACCGTCCTGGTGTAGACACTGATCGCGACCGTTTCCAGAACTTTGTCGAGAAGGACTTAGTTCGGGCGGTCCAGGGTTTGGCAGAGGGCGATGTGGAGTTATCGGAGATACTGGGTGAGGAGAGTTGTGTGTTGGGGATGGGGGCGGTGGCTGGTGGGGCGGTCCGTAAGCCTGTCGTGGCTGAGTATGGTATTTGCGATGAGATGATCTGACGAGTTGGCGATTTGATTCCTTTCATGGTTGTAATACTAGCGCGGAGTTGCGGTCGAGGTTTTGTATCTTCATGATTCATACTAACATTTAGATTTAAAAGTCATGACGGCGGCGGCGTACTTTGAAGTAAGTAATACAAGTACCGGCAGTACTTACTTAGATCGATGGAAATGAGAACATCATGATCGTCGCATATCTTCGGACGCTTTTCTGCGAAAGTGATGTCTGCTAAAACTTAGGTTGGATCGTGCTACACTGCGGAGTACTTTAGTAAAACTCAAATGATAACAATTTCGACTGTGTTTTCTGGAATTCCGTCTGTGGCGTTAGAAGCAGCAGCGAAAATGCACCCCTGCTCTTCCGTCGACAACTACGACGATCTTTTTCCAGGTGTATGAAATTTTGGATAATCAGTCTAGAAAGATGTTTGCGAGTTTTCAAGACGTGCAGCCTCTGCCAACGCGTTTTCCGCATTTATCTGCAGAGGCAGGCGAGTCTCCGCATGCCGGAAAAAAAAAATCTTAGAGACTACATGAATTTGAGAAAACGCAAAGTAGGAGACCTAACGTTAGTGTAGGTTCCCGGGCGTTCAGTCAATACGCCGAGAAAGCTCAAGCTGTGGCGCATGCGTCCCGAAGCTTTTCCGAACACGCGTCGCGGCGGTTGCTGGCTTCTTGCCCGAGCTCACCCTCCCACCACACCCGTCAATATGGAACCAGCCAGACGAGCGCTGATGCAAACGCTATTTGCATGCGTGTCTGATACTTACGCGCCTGGTTCATACGCCGCTTGATCCGCATACAGCAATGTCCCCGTCTCCACGCTCGTCCATCGCGACGAACAACGCTCGCGGAAAAAGCAGGCTCAGCGCCAGTAGTATCTTACTTGAGAAGCCCACAAAGGCTGCAGGCTTAGCTGCGCGTCTCATAGTCTCATCATAAACTTCGTCTCACTATTCACATCACAGCCTCCTTGTAAGTTCCTCGCAATGGCGCTTGGTCGAGGCTGGTCAAACATCGCAAAGCGGCACTACCTTCGCTTACTACACACTTCGGAGGGTAGCCGCGCGATGCCCTCACATCGTCAGATGGACACGAATCCCTTGTTCTGCTACACGAGCGGACGATGACTATGGAATGAGCGCGAGCAACTGGAAGCCCGGTACCGACGCTTTGATGTGTCCAGTCTTCAGCAAGCGGCTTGCCAGGCCGTCGGTGCAAGCAAGTGTATATCTTTTAAGAAGATCGGCGAAGGCAACTACAACAAGGCTTATCACCTTCAGATGGAAGACGGCCAAAAGATCATCGCAAAAGTCCCACACCCTAATGCTGGCCCACGGGGCCATACCACGGCATCAGAAGTGGCAACTATGGAGTTTGCCCGGACTGTTTTGAACTTACCCGTCCCACGAGTTCTCGCTTGGAGTGCCACCGACCAAAATCCTGTCCAAGCAGAATATATCATCATGGAAGAAGCGAGTGGCTCCCAACTGCACGAAGTTTGGCAGGATCTCCCACTGCGGAGGAAGTGTGACATTATTCGTGAGTTTGTAGCCGTTGAAAGGAAACTACTCTCGGTCTCCTTTGAAAAGTAAGATTCAACTTGCTCTAACAAAAAATTTGCGGCCAGCGCAACTTACACACCCTGTCAGATTGGGATCATTGTATTTTAAAGATAGTGGTATTGCAGGATGCGAGCCGGCTATCGTTACAAGTGGTCCACAAGATGTCATCGATCACATCGAATCAACTTATTGCATTGGGCCAATTACTCGAAGGGAGTTCTGGGAGAAGCAACGCAGTGAAATGCAATTTCATGGTCCTTGTAAGTTTCTGGATGCTTGTTTAACTCGGATCTAGACTTACAATAATTGTAGGGACATCTTCCGCAGAGTACCTAAAGTCTGTCGCTCGCCGTGAGATCGAATGGATCAATAACCATGCGAACCCACAGGAGCCGAGTAAAACTCCATGGCAGTACACGAATCCACAGCAAAAGTCTCCAGAGGCTCACACAGCACTGTTGGAGAAATTTCTAACTGCAATTCCGTATATCACTCCCAAGGACCCAGAGCTCGTCTCTCCCAGACTTTGGCACCCAGACTTCCATGCTGGTAACGTCTATATCGACGACCAAGACCGAATCTCATGCATCATTGACTGGCAGGGAGCCTGGGCTACCCCGGTGTTCATCGGTGCCAATCCCCCATTGCTTCTAGACTATGGGATTGACATGCTGATGAAGCTCCCTGAAAACTTCAAAGCACTCGACGATACTACAAAAGATAAGCTCAAATACCAAGTGTCTCAGTCTATCTTAATCCACACGTATGAAGAGACTACGGTGGAGAAGAACCCTCTGATGTACAAGGTTATGCATCATCCCCATGGCCAGACCCTCAAGCAATTAGAAGCTTTTGTTGGCTCTACCTGGGACAACTGTCTCTTCCCCTTTGAAGAATGTTTGATCCGCGTTGAGAGGTATGTTGATATGTTTGCCATCAAGCTCCCTGGCTGACCATTGTCGCAGTGAGTGGCGTCACTTTGGTACTAACGAACCGTGTCCGTACCATTTCTCAGCAGAGGAGTTACGGCAACACGACGAAGAGGCGGGGACTTTCAACAAGAGCCAGGAACTCTGGAAAGAGCTACAAGGTATTTTGACCAATGAGGGCTATGCGTCGAATGAGAGTTTCAGTAAGGCTGTCGAGATACTCGGAGACTTGCGAGAAGTCGGGCTAAGTGGCCTTGAGGGCGAGGATCGACGCAGCTTCGACAAAGAGACGCGATGGGTCTTAGATCTACGCAGCCGTTAATCTTGTCGCAAAATAAGATCGTTGATGGTATGCGATGTCAAACATAGGGCGCATGGATAGGTCTTCGTGAGTGGAGGGTTGTTGAGGCTGACTAAAAAGATCGGAAGCGGAGTGAAGTTCCACTCCGCTGGCCCCGCCTGGAACCAAAGCTCGACTTGCATGGCCACAACATGATGCTGTTGCAGCTCGTGGGTGTCGCATTGTGTACCAGAAGGCCCGATGCAGTCTTTGCAGATTTAGGGGGGCGAGTTCGCAGGCTCGATGGTCGACATCTGGAACGCGTTCACGCTTGAGCGTAGCGTCCCTTCCGCGTCGCGACGTTCCAAGCTTCTAGTTTGGATCGCACCTAGCGACAACCTGCAGAAATGACGAACACCTGAACTCCATCGGACGAATCGAGCAGCCCATCATGATTGATCAGCAACTTTACATTGCTTGTAGGAAGAGGCGCAACTTTTCTTATTTATTAACTGCGAAGCCGTGCGACACCGACATTCAATCCATCAGGTCCATTCGCGCAATCGTCCAAAGCACATTTTCCCCAACCCAACTCCCGCCATGACCTACCCATCTACCTACACGGCCTACCGTCGCAGCGCCGGTCAAGAGAAGGCCTCTCGTCAAAACCCTCTCACCCTTGAGCAAAGCCAAGAAAATCTGCCGCAAGAAAAAGACCTCGGCCCCAACGATGTAGTCATCAAGATCCACGCTGTATCGCTCAACTACCGCGACGTCGCTATGCTGGTAGCTGAGTACCCGCCTGCTGTCACGGAACAAGGCATCCCATGCTCTGATGCCTCCGCCGAGGTCGTCGGTTTGGGCTCTGCAGTCAAGAACTTCAAAGTGGGAGACATTGTTGCCCCGATTTGCAATCAAGGCGACTTTCATCCCACGGATGACAGCATCTCGGTGGCTATCGGTGCGAACGGTGCGGGTGTACTGAGGGAGTATGCCGTTTACCAGGAGAAGCACTTGGTGCACCTGCCGAAGCATTTGTCGTGGGAGGAGGTGAGTTGTTCACAAAACATCTGCAAATGCGTTGGGCTAATACACAAATAGGGCGCAATGTTACCGTGTGCAGGTGTCACTGCTTGGAATGCGCTGGATTCGTTGGAGACGGTACAAGAGCACTCTAGTGCTCTACTACAAGGTGAGGCAAGATAACGGATTCCCCACTCTCTTACTCATACCTCCTAGGCACCGGCGGCGTTTCCATGTTCTCCTTACTGCTTTGCCTCGCCGGCGGCATCACTCCAATCATAACCTCATCCTCGAACGACAAGATCAAGGCGATCCAAGATCGGATCAGCGACAAAGTCCGCGGTCTAAATTACAAGACCGACGACCAAGCTGCCAAGATCAAGGAACTTACAAATGACCGCGGCGTCGATTTCGTAGTCAACAACACTGGCGTCGGCTCCCTTATCGATGATATCTCTTACCTGTGCGCTCGCGGCGGCACTGTCTCGCTAGTCGGCTTCCTCGCCGGCTGGGAAGCGGATTGGAAGCCAGCTCAGCTGATGGCCCTGATGGGTAAGGGCGCCAAGCTCAAAGGCATCGCTGTAGGATCGAAGAAGGATTTCGAGGATATGAATGCGTTCATTGAGGACAAGAAGGTCAAGTTTGATGTCATGCTTGACAAGACGTTTGGGTTCGAGGACGCGAAGAAGGCCTTTGATCTTCAATTGTCGGGCAACTTTTCTGGTAAGATTGTCATCAAGGTCGCGCAGTGAGGGACTCGTCAGACTGTCACGACATCTACTATGAATGAGTATCATTATTTACCCAAAGTACCGTCAAAGTCATTGCAATCGGATCATCACGAGACGAGCGCGCAAACAAGAACATGCAGTATCATTATTTCAATCATCCTGTGATCTGCATGTATGTTTCCGAAAAGAGTCAAAACTGTGGCCAAGCATAGGATGCGGCTGAGCGATTCCCAGATTCGTGCCGTCATTGGCTTGATCTGTGCTCAAGCAACAGCACTATGATGCTTATCTTCGATCAAACCTCAACGGTAGCTTGCAAGCCGACACAGCCCCGCAAACTTACGGACATGCACCGATCTTATTGGTCAGCTGACAGCACAGCCTCTAGTGACACCCTATCATCTCATCAGGCATCCAACATCCAGCTAGAATCACGAGCTTGTGGATGACCGGCAAAGCGGCTGCAGCTGGCTGATAAACATGACAAGAGTGCTGTCGCACGTTTGATCTTACAACTAACTACTTACTCCTTACTTTCTCAGAGCATATCTACTTCCCACAACATAGGTACCATTATGGAATCAGGAAAGAAAATGGGCATCCCGACTACTCCACAAGAAGCAGCACCCGCCTACGAGGAAGTATTGCACGACCATCCCGTGAACCGATACGGGCCCTCTGGATCAGCATCAGCCGTAAGCTAATCTACCACATTGTGTCACAAGCCTCCAATCTTGCTAACCCGTCAATTCACAGTACACGACCGTAAGCCAAACCGATGACGACGACATCGAACTCCACGCTGAACCCCACAACCACACTTCTTCCGGCAACCCCTCTTCATCAACGTCAAACACTGAGACGTTGGCTCAGACCATCACTAATTTCCTTCGACCAAACCCCGAACCACACACGCATTGCGAGATATGCGACAACCACGTGCAGACAGAAGCAAGACGCACGCGAGAGAGCGAGCGTTACTGTTGTACCATGGTCGCAGCGACCATCATGGTGTGTTTCTTCTGCGGCACGCTGTTGGGCATTGCGGTTGTGAATATGCAAGCGAGAAAGAGAAGGGCCCAGGATTAAAGGTATGGCATGTAGTGAGGCACGGATAGGTTGACTATGTAGTTGAACAAATCGTGACTTTCTAAATCCAAACTTCCAAACCTTTACGCAACTCGAATCACAGACCGCTGTCTACAAGCGTTAAACCTCATCCCCTGAATGCACGACCGAAAGAATCCCTCTTCGCATTCGTCTTCGCGATCCTGAAGTCAACACAAGACTCGTATGTCTGCTTAGCCGCCACACCATACCACCACCACTGCAGCACCTACACCGCATTAGCATCTCACCCAGACCACCTCACCCATGAAAACTTACACAATCGCCCGCCGTCGCACACCTCTCCTCCAACCCCTGCGGCACCTTAACACTAAACTCCTTCTGCTCGGCCGGTACATCCGCCTCACTCTTCCCCGGCGCATACCCCTCCTCCCACACCTTCAGCATCTCGCCCACAACCTCATTCTTCTTCGTATCCACAATACTAACATTCGCGGATCCCTCGTGCGGAATGCGGATCCAGACTTTCATGGGCACGACCTGGCCCGCGCTCCAGACCTGCGTGTTGTTGGACGGGTTGTCGGCGAATTGGAGGCCTTTGCAGAGCCAGAGGTTGCAGCTGGAGGCGGTGTAGGGGGGAAGGAGGAGCTCGGGGAGGCCTTCGACGTGCGAGGTGTTGTCGCCGTTTATGGTGCGGGTTATGGCGGGGCCGCAGTGGGAGGTTAGTTCTGGGCCGGTGGGACGCGAGGGTGGGGAGGTGATGAGGCCGTGGGAGAGGGCCGTGGGGATGAGGGAGAGGAGGGTGGTCGCTGCGGCGGCGGTGAAGTACATTTTGGAAGAAGTGTGTAGGGGTGAAGTAAGGAGAGGAGGCAATGGAATTGACCTGCTTGGATATTCAAGATCCGTGCGATGCATGGTACTTTATACACGCATGGAATTCCCATTGCTATAATTCATTTCTGCAGATTTTCGTCCTGCACCCCCCTATCTCCGTGATTCCAAATCAAATCCCCGGTCGTTGTCGTGCGTGCCAATTTATCTGGGGATGCTATGTGGTTCTTGTGTGGAGCTGCTATGGGAGGTGGGTGTAGATCGCCAAGGATGAGCGAATGAGACGGGGATGTGTATAGTGTCGGCTCGGTAAGGCTGCCCTTGCTATGCCGGATAGTAGACGACAATTTATTCGAGAAAAAGAAGCAAGGGTGACATGGTAGTTTGCCGATGTATAGCCGGCCAAAATATGAGTGCTGTGTAATGTTCTGCTGTTGTGCCTGGGCAAACCGAGGTTAACACCACTTCAGCGCGCACAAATGCCCTGGAAGATTTGCCATGTCATGTATCATCGTTATTAGCTAGTCGCATTGGACGTGTAGCATACCTAACATCTATGCTTTTATTGTACATAGCTTCGGGAGCTGTCAAAGTTCCCCCTTTTACCTCTTACTCTAGCAGGGAAGCTTGGTTGGTGTAAAGTACATCGACCACGTTGCTCAGCTTCTCTAGAGTACTGAGTGCCGCGTCGTAGCCCTGGTCTCGCTCCGATTCGTCGTATACGATCAGACATCCGGCACCCTGGTCCAGAACTCCGATGATGACCTTGTCGAGGATCATCTGCGAGAGCTTGCGCTCAACCTGTATTGTGTCGAGACCGACCATCTTGGCGACGTGGTCAATCTCTACCCTGCTGAAAGGCTCAATGACCTTGATCAGGTTCTGCTCCAACATGTTGTCGTACAGGCGTCGAAGGTGGGAGGTGATGAATCGGTCGCTGCCTAGCTGCTGGCGGAAATCGGTCAGGGCGGTTTCGTACTCTTCGAGACTGCGGTTGGTGTGTGCGCGCGCTACGGCCTTCATGGCTTCTAACCGCTTGCCTGCGTACTTGACAGCGTGCTTGGAGGTCATGAGCGAGGTGACGTCGTCTCCGAGGTTGAGCATGATCTTGCAGAGCAACATGTACTGGAGTGCCGAAGTAGCCTTCTGCTCTTCATCCTGTGAGTGGTACCCCTCCATGGCTTCGATGAAGTAGGAGAAGGAGGTGTTGAAGTCGCCGTCCTCTGCGTGCAGCATGCCACTCTGCATATCGAGACCAGCCTGCAGCAGAGGCGGAGTGTAGACCGAAGCAGCCGATGTTCGTGCGGACGTGAGGGCAGCGCGACCCTTTGGTATGTTGCCCAACGCGTGGTAGACCCTTGATTCGAGCAGCTGAACCTCCACCAAGACCAGCTTGTCGTCCAGGCGCTTCAACTCCTTCAGCAGGCTGTTGATGAGTGTGAGGGCTTCGTAGTAGGATTGCTTCTGCATGTACAGGGAGACGAGTCGGGTTTCTAGGTTCTGTCGCAGGAAACCTCTCCGCTCTGACACGGCCCACTCTATGCACGACTTGGTGACATCGATCTGGATATCGGCGGTGTTGGGGATGGCGGTGAACAGGTCGAGTAGTTGTCGGACTGTGGGAATTAGCTATGTAATATTGACCTGAAGTCCAAATTCGCTTCCTTACCCAGCTTGGACGTCTTCGCCTTCGCAAAGGACGACATTATCGACCGCGCCTGCTTCACGAGCTCCGCCAACGCGTCCACCCGCTTCTGGTCGCGGTAGAGCTCACCGAGCCCGATCAGAGCGCTCTCATAGTTCTTGATGGCCGTCTCATTCGAGCCGGGGTCTTGCGACAGGACGTCTTTGAAGATCTGCTCGGCCTTGGAGGGATCCGACTTGGCCAGCTTCTGCGCCTCCGCTATCCGCGAGCTCGTATCCGGGACAGCCATGGTGGGTGGGCAGGTTGTGAGGGTATACGCGGTGACTTAAGGTGATTAAAGTGCACGAGTCGTGAGGTGGAGCGGGCGATGGGGTGGCGGAGATGAACTGTTTGGTGATGTTGAGCTCACAAGCTCACCTGGAGATGCGGCGGTCGGTGGTTAGGCGGTACGTAATTCCGATTGGGGCGACGCCACACTCCAGCGCCACAGCATACAGGGCACATGGCAACCGCAGTTCGGACAACAACACGCTATAGCAAGGGACCGCGACATTTCCTGAATACGTTCGCCCTAATATTGGTTTGCACAATCTATCCCGCTCTATGCATGCCATTGGCGCACTTTCGCAGCCGGGGACATCCATTGCCGCCGCTGCTGCCCCAGCGACGGCTGAGTTGGCAGTCGCGCCTCCATCGTCATCGCCTATTGGCCAGTGCACGTAAACAAACCCCAAGCTATTGATCAACACACCGCCCGCCCTGCACCTGCAGTCCACTTTCCCACACTCCCACCCTCCACGATATCACGAACTATTATATACCCTGCGCTGGATCGCTGATAGCTTTTCACGATCAATCCCTCCGCTGTATACCCCAATTGAAACTCACGCGCTCCATATCATACTCGCTCCCACTCTCCGCCTCACTACCACTACATTTGGTTGAATACACACCAGACGACACATCACAATGCCTTCTTCAGACAGAGAGGTCTCCCGCGACCGGGAACTCGTCAGACACTCACATTCGTTCTCGTCAGACAGGATGATTCCCATGTTCGTCTTCCTCACCGCCATGTAGCCTTTCGCGATATACTAACACTGCGCTTCAGGTGGGATAGTGCTGACCCGGATCGTGCACCTCCGCCACTGCCTCTCAACCCTGGCTCGCCCACTCTCACCACCCGCCCCAACACATCTGCAGCCATCATGAAGGCGGCGAAGGCGCTTGAAGAGAAGGCGCGAGAGAGTTTACCTGCGAGCTCATACACTACTAACCCCATGCCACAGAAGCTGCCCTCGTCCGAGCGCTCTCTGATAAAAGGCACACAGCACAAGCGCATGCAGTCATTACAGCCGGGCAGCGTTCGTGACCTACGAAGCTACCTTGACAACCGCTCACCTGAGCGGCCCTTCCTCGATACCCGGTCGCCGGAGCGGTCACCCGAACGCGAGCGACCATCGAGCAGGGGAGGCCGACCCATCTCAAGGGACTACGAGAGGGACTACTTTGGAAAGGATGCCGATGTGAGCCCTATGCGACAGCTCACACCTACACCAGCATCACGATTCGAGATCAAAGACACACCTGCCCTACGGCCTAGCCAGAGGGCGATCCTGGGAGAGAACACACCACCATCGGCCACCATGCAGGCGTTACAAAGCATGACCATCCCCCAACACATGCTCGACCCTCCATTATCGAACATCACGAACCGGTCGGCACACTCTTCACCAGCGGCTACACCAGCGGCAGCGCCGGCACCAGGACCGGTGCATGGCCCATCACCGCCACAGTCTTTCGATAACATCTCCAGCCAGCTTATGAGCATCAACAACATCGTCTCCAGCCTGCAAAAAGACATGTCGCAGTTGAGCCGGCGGAGCAAAGACAATGCGACGGATCTCATCAGCCTCAAGGAAGCCACAAACACTCGCGACGAGGACATTCGCAAGTCGCTGAAGGACCTTCTGTCTACCATGTCGCAGAAGCAGCAGGCTCAAGCGGCAGCTGCCATGAACGGAGACACCTCTCGCTCTAGCAGTCTCAACCTGCAAGATCCTCACATGACACCGACGAAGCAATTCACATTCCCGCGTATGGCATCCACCAGCCCCTGGACAGATGAGCGTATAGGTAGCCCCAACCCATACTCTGTCGAGGGTGCCGCTAGTGTCGCAATGCTGGAGAAGATCATACGCGAAATGGTGACGAAGGATGGTCAAGAGCGACTGGTTGCAAGTCTACAGAAGCTGGTCGACAAGGCTACTGGAGAGACTGCTAAGAAGGTTACTGAGTTGGCCGAGTTTGTCAAGCAAGGCTCAACCGGTGGTCTCTTCAATCCCGCAGCTGCTGGCTCGGCCTCGTTCCAGCCATCCCCCGGATCTGGCGCCTTGACTCGAACGATATCGGCTGACAGCAAGGCCTTCTCCAGTCCAAAGGCTGCCGATTTTGTGAGTGAGGAGATGCTCAAGTTCCTCCGTAAGATCAAGGATAGTGTCGCTGAGTCCGGATGCGTTACAATGGCCACCAAGTCGCTCATCCAGGATCTCCGGGGCGAGGTTCTAGGAATGGGACGGGAACTTGCGCGCAAGGTGGAGGAGGCAGAACAAGCCAGGGAGGCCGAAGCCGGATCTGGCTCAAGCCCATCCACCGAAGACATCAACGCCATCGTTCAAGAGGGCCTTGCCAACCTCAAGGACCACATGGACAAGGTCATGCGTGAGCGAAGGCGGCAATCGATGTCATCCGTCGTCACCCGCACCACCGTCGACAACAACGAGGTCTACGATGTTGTCAAGCAAGCCCTTGCGGAGCGTGGCCTCGACCAGCCAACACCTCAAGCTGCGGCAGTGGACAAGGAATCCATCATCAGCGCTGTCCGAGAGGCCTTTGATGGTGTTGAGATGAACCCGAGCCATGAAGTCCAACAGGTCGGATTGGGCAGTGACGAGATTCTCCAATGTCTGCGCGAAGGTCTCCAAGACTTCAACGGTTCTGGTGCCGTCACCAAGGAGGAGATTGAGACTATGCTGCAGGAGTCACTACAGCAGATCCAGCTACCTCCACCCGTTAACGAAGTACACGAGATCCGCGAGGAGGTTCTGATGGCCGTGCGCGAGTCGTTGGAAGAGTTGAAGCCGGCTCTTGCAGCCCAGCAACCGTCGACGGATGCCTTGTCTCGGGAAGTGCTCGAGGAAGTCATTCGCCAGGCGCTCGCGGAGCACCAACCTGGAGCAATGGAACTCGACCTGCCTCAGGAATCCATCTCAGAGGCTGTCCAGACCGCTTCGCAACCTCACAACGAGGCTGTCATGCAACGTCTACAGGCGATGCTGGATGAGGTTCACACCGAATTCGAAGGTGTCACTGCTGCCAACGGGCGTGACACCGAGCAAGTTCTCCAGGCCCTCCGTGAAGGACTTGACAGTCTTCGTGCCGACCTTCAGGGCTCCGTCAACCAGCCCCGAGAGATTACTCAGGACGGCGAGATGATCGACCACATCAAAGCGGAACTCGACAAGCTACGCGAAGATGTCCAGGGCTACGTCGCCGAAGGCCCACGTGGAGATCAGGCTTGGAGCCGTGGCGACATGGTTTCATACCTCAAGTCTGAGTTTGAGAATCTCCATGAAAAGCTCACTACTCAATTGGCTCCCTCTTCCAACAACAACGAGGAGATTCTCGCCGCTCTTAACGCCGGCTTTGACGAGATGAAGTCACAGGTCGCCCTTCGATCTGAGGATGATACTGACTCGAACGACGACATCAACGAAGCGATCAAGCACGAGTTCGATGAGCTAAAGGAAGTCCTTCTTGGTGATACATCAAGCAACAAGAACGATATCCTAGAGAAGCTTCAGGCAGGCTTTGAGGGACTCCATACTCTTATGGGCGAGAAGCCAACTGCGACTACATCCAACGACGACATGCTGGCTACTCTGAAGGAAGAGTTCGAGCATCTTCGCGAAACATTGAGTGGCTCACTGGTGAAGTCTGGCGGTGCAGGCGAGAAGGACGACATCGTCGACGCTGTTCGTGAGCTCATTGACGGTCTGCACACCTCTCAGGAGACTACGTCAAAGGACAACATCGCGCTGATCCGTGGCGAGTTGGAAGCCTTGAAGGAGTCGCTTGGCAACGCACTGGTCCCATCTGGCGACAATGACAAGGCCGAGATGTTGATGGTTGTGAAGGCTGCTCTAGACGACATCAAGGCCAACCTCAAGTCTGCGGGTGTCAATGAGGAGCTTCTGGAGGCTTTCCGTGGAGAGCTAGAACTTCTTCGTCAGTCTGACAACGTGACTCGACAACACGCCCGGGCCGACACTGAGGAAGTCCTGGAAGCTCTCAAGCTGGGTCTTGATGACCTTCAGTCGCATCTGGACAAAAAGCTGGATACCCCGGACCGCAACAACTCCGCTACCAGTGAGATCATGGATGCGATGAACGAGGGTCTAGATGGACTCAGGGCGGATGTTTCGAAGATCGCCGAGAAGCCCATCGACATGAGCATATCATACGAGATCTTGGACACGCTCAAGGACGGCCTGAACGCGTTGCGTGACGACATCGACATGCTCAAGGGCGTAAGGCAGGAATCTTACGCCGAAGAGTATGTCCCTCTTCCTCCAGCTGGCAACGAGATCGCTCTCGCGAACGACGCTGCGGGAGAATCAATGTCGCGTGAGATCGTTGAGGAAGCGACACAGGCGGAGCTACCACCGTCACCAAAGCTATCTCCGCAAACCGCCGATTTGGCGAACATGGAGTACATGCTTGTTCAAATCCAGGAGAAGGTCGAGGCTATGGACGCCGTCAGGGCAAACCCGGAGCCAACTTCCGAACCTGCAGCCGCCGTGGCTGGATCTGCCATGAAGGAGGATCTAGTCAACATCGAAGAGCTTCTGAAAGATGTGCAAGCCGCCGTCCTTCTCATGCAAGATCGCGAAACACCAGCGCCTACACTTGAAGGCATCGCTAGGAAGGAAGACACCGACGCCATCGAGACTCTTCTTGCGAACACCAAGGCCAAGATTGAGGAGCTCGTACTTCCAGATCCAGCGACCGCTATCACCAAGGAGAATCTGGAAGATGTCGAGATCGTTGTCCGCACCACGTCCGAGGCCTTGGAGGCACTTGCTAAGAAGTTCGAGGAGGAAGGTGCCACCAAAGCAGACGTGACAGTCATTCAGGTCATCGCCGACGATATCAAGGTTGCCCTCGACGAGATGAAGGCTGCTAAGGCTGACGACGAGGCCAACCCACAAGCGACCAAGGCAGATATCGATGCCGTTACTCTGCTTGTAGATGATCTCAAGGTCAAGATTGACGACATGAAGATCCCAGATCCTGAAGAACTCCCATCCAAGGCCGACTTGGAACAGCTCACAGGTCTGATCCACGACTTCCGCGACAGTCACGACAAGATGAAGGACACCTACGAGGAGGACATCATGAAGACGGCGACCAATTTCGACGAACGCCGCGCTGAAGCTGCCCAACTTGTCGAAGACATCACCGGCGTCAAGACTGCATTGGACGAGATGCGGGAGGAGATCAAGACAACCCTCATCGAAGGCGGTCCCATCGAGGGTCTTCAGGCTTCATTCAAGACATTGGAGGAGACACTGGGTGCCAACAACGTCACGGCTGACGTCAAGGAACTCATGGAGATTCTTACTAGGGAGTTCGAGCGCGCCCACGGATCTATCGAGGGACTTCAGAATGACCAAGCGGAGAAGTCTGCGCTTCACCTCGAGAAGCACGACGAAGTCAAAGCCGCGATCATCGCGGGCTTCACGGAAAGCCTAGAGGACAAGTTCAACACTCTCATGGCCAAGTACGATGATGCTCAACTCTTGGCGGACGAACTTGCCAAGGTCATGAAGGAGAAGTCCGAGGAGCAAGAGAAGATCCTTGAAAGCAACAGGGAAACGGCTGACGAGCTTCGTCTGACCATTGACACTCTTGGCGCCACCATCGCTGGAATGAACGACCGAATGGAGGGCACCACCACCCAATGGTCAACCGACTCTGCTTCCATGATTGGAAAGGTAGAGGAGACACTCGCCAAGTACGAAGAGCAGAAGCTTGCGATGATGGAGAAGCTTGAGGAGCAGAAGCTTGAGACCATCGCTAAGCTTGAAGAGCAGAAGAGCGAGACCATCGCCAAGCTCGAAGAGCAGAAGAACGACACCATTGCCAAGTTTGAAGAACAGAAGCTCGACGACAAGACGGAGCACTCCCACACCCGTGATGAGATCAAGAACGTCGAGAACATCTTCACCAACCTCCAGGATAACATTACGGAGTATCACCCCAAGTTCATGGTTGCCTTGCACGAGATCGAAGCTCTTGTCAAGGCTCACTACGAGCACGCACAGAAGACCAAGGAGGAGGCAGACGAGAACGTTCGTGCTTGGAACGAAGAAGCCAAGGCTCGCTCAGAAGAGTTGCAGACGCACTTTGCCAATCTGCCCAAACTACTCCCAGCCCCTACGCCGTCTATCGAGCTTCCCGAGAAGTACGACGATGCACCTGTGCAAGAGAAGCTCGACAAGCTGCTGGCGATCGAGCCGGCGCCAAGCTACAACGACGGAGCAGTACACGAAAAGCTCGACAAGCTCATTGGTCATGCTGATGATGCAAGCAAAGCTGCAGGCAACTTGGAGAAGTTGGACGAGATTCACGCTCAAGTCAAGATGACTGCCGTAGAGCTGAGCGACTTCGTCGCCAAGCAGACGCAGTTCATCACCGATGGCAACGAGTCCAAGGAACGTGAAGCTGAGGAGCTTGCTCTGCTCATTGAGCGCAGGACAACCCAGAAGGAGCAGCTGGAAGTCGACTTGGAAAGTCTGCGAGCTGAGAAGGCTACTCAGAAGGAGCAGCTCTTCGCAGACATCCAGGAGATGAAGGCTGAGAAGGATCGCGTCGTACAAGAGCTCAAGGAGGAGAAGGAGCGTGTCATGGCCGAGCTTCAGGAAGAGAAGGATCGCACTATGGCTGAGCTCAAGGAAGAGAAAGATTCGCTTCTTGCTGCCGTTGCCAGTCTGCAAGCGGAGCGCGAGAACCTCGCCAACCAGAAGGTTCGCCTTACTGGTGAAGTCTCGTCTCTGCACACTGCGCTTGACATTCGACGAGAGGAGCTGCACTTCATGGACACCAAGGCTGACGCACTCGAGCGTCGCATCCTGAACGGCATCATGGACCACTCCCGTGCTCTAATGATGACCAAGGGCGGCTCGAAGAACGCTTCGAAACTCAAGAAGCGCATGAACGCAGACGCTGCCAATGAGGACACCAGGGCCATGCCACCTCCCAGCACTGCCGCGAATGGTCTTTCTCTTGCGCTCAAGCCTCGCCCTGCTATCCGTCGCAACGGTGCACCTGCCAACCCAGCACAACGCCGCATCCTGTCCCTTAGTCAGATCAGCGGTAACGCCCCTACTGGAGCCCAAGCTTACCCGACAACCAAAGCTTCGGTTGATAGCAATGCCGGACTGAAGCGCAGCCACTCTGTCAAGACCAGCAACTACTCTCGCAAGGGCTCTTGGGGCGGTCGCCCCAGCGCCGTCATTGCCAACAAGGAGAATGATGTTCTGCCTGAGGAGGATGAGCACGAGACAGCGCCGATCTCTCACGAAATCATCGAGGAGGACGCACAGAGCGAGACCGGCACTGAGCGTCGCTACAGTCTCGACAGCCGCGACTACGCTGAGGGTGAGACGCCAGGCTATGACGGTCGCTCCAGCTTTGGCGGCACAGGCAGCGAGTACACATACGCCTCCGGCTCCTCGTACATGACCGGTAGCGACATCGACCGCCGCACCTCATACGGTGCTCAGTCAGCTCGCTCTGCTGCGCCCGGTGAAGAGCGCATCGACGAGGAGGGCTCTGTTTACTCCGAAGACGAAGAAGACGATGAACCCACTGCTACTATCAACCCATCCGACGTCACTGGCTCCGAAATCTCGACGGCCACTACCGAGAACGACGTCGAGCTGCCAACACAGTCGGAAATCGTTCGTGCTGTCGACGCCGTGAAGGAAGAGATGAAGGAGAACTATGCCCCACCCAGCGACTCCGGTGTAGGCACTGACCTTCCTACTGCCGCCTTCAACGAATCCGAGATGGACGCCGATTACTTCCGGCGTGCGGCTGAGGAAGAGGCGAGCACTGTCGGCTAAACCCACATCTACGAAATCTATTAACGACTGCTGATACGAACACGCTCCTGCGTCTCGCTCTGTAACACCCGGTTTGAAGCTTCGACTCGCCCTCTGAGGTTTCTAGAGTTGGCATCGCCGCTTGATATGTCGAGCTTGACCACGACGTGTTCTTCGAAGTCGCAATGCATGATTGATGGCTTATGTGTACGTGTCACGGCATGACGAAATTTGGATGGCATTGATGTTGTTGGGATGCAGGTTCACGAGGAACGATTGGTACGACGAGCTTTGAGATGTCCATTTGGCGTTGGTTATCGGGGCTTTGAATAGGAATCGGCGGATGTATGCATCTGGATCTCTGGGTCTGGCGTTTGTTTGGTTAACTCGGTGGAGTCACATTGCTGTTTACATACTTGTTCTTGTTTATAACTTTAGCCGATACGCGAGCTCTTTCATGAGCGTAATGAAACGATCGCCTTCACTTGTTCGCCCATTGCCGTGATAAAGTCTGATCATCATCACCCAGAACTCTAACTTGTCCCTTATTATACATCTGGATACTAGTCCAGGAATTGCTGCTTGAGACGTCGGATTATTACTCGTCGTCGTCATCCCCTTCCTCGTCTGCCTTCTTCGCGGTCTCATCTTCTTTTTCCTCATCCTCGTCCTCAGTTGCCTCCATCTTATCCTCGGTTTTCGCATTCAGATCAGCCTCGTAATCCGGCCGCACGACCTGTATATCCTTCTTCGCGAGCGCTGATTCGATAAGCGGTGCCGATGCGAGTAAAGCGTTGTATTGATCGACTGTAAGCGAGATGCCCTGTATGAGAAACCTGTGTTAGCAACCCAACAATCTAAAGGAGCATACAGGAGAAATAGAATGTGCACACCTTCTTCCCCGGCCTCGTCTCTCCAGAATCAGTAACGTAGTACTCCCGTATACTAACGAGAGTACTCTTATTGAAATCGCTAACTGTTACGCGTCGTTTGCCGCTGGCGTTGAGCTGGCGTTCTCGTCAGCACTCTTCTGCCCACTGTCCTCGGTTTCCTCTAGCCGTGGCTACTCACACCAACATATGCATCGCCGTTATCATCCGTCTTCAGTTCCGGGACCACTGGTATCGATTCCTCGTCGTCGTCTCCGGATTTGGTCTTCTTGCTTGTGCGCGGCGCGTTGTCGTCGTCAGCGTCGGGTGAAGAGCGTTTCTTTGTGAAGGTCTTTTTGTAGGTACTGCCGCCTCGGGCGCCGCCGCGTTTTGTGAAGCCTGCCATTGTGTGTTGGAAGGGGTGGATTGGGACGTGAAAGATGCAAGAATGGCAGTCGGATGTTCGGATGGTACTCCTCGCGGTGATGACGCAGGGGCGGGCGTGTCGCGCTAAGGAAACGCGCTAGAGACGCGGTCACGTGACTCGTCGACGCGCCCGGGTACTGTCTGGCCGGCACGTAGCTCCTGCTATCGAGCTTGGATGATCTTTCCCTGGCTAACTTCTCTTACGATATTCCAAGTAATCACAACCTGGTGACGGCAATCTCATTGGGCTAAGTTGTCTTGTATACTTTCTTCTTTCTAGGTAAGCGAATGCCGACTTGACTAATCTATCTACTGTGGTCATGAGTCTGTAATGTCTAAATGGCGTGTATCACTTCATCCGCCTTCGGTGCCCTATGTACTTCGCTCCATGGTCGTGAAGGCCGCATCTGCTGCACCTTTTGTGGTCTTTCCAAACTCAATGGCCCGGAAATCTCCTTCTCAAACTCTTGCGAAATCCTGCCCTCTTGGCTTAGAACAGAGTCTGCGCGTCCCATCTCAACATCTTTGGCCACCGACGCTCTTCCACGTGCGTTTGGGTCGATAAGTATCGAGGGCACGCGCGGATCGTACATCGTGGGGACGCGGCTGCGTGAAGGAGGTGGGACAACAGCGTCGTATCCGTGGAAACCCATGCCGAGTGCCGATGCAGTAGGTTCGAATGAACAACTCTCCTTTTCTCGGGCGCGACGACACGCATCGATCGTTGCGGTGATGAAAGTGATCAAGAAAAGGAACCATCCCGCTCCGGCTGCGATGGTGTAACCACGGCTAAGATCGACCAGGATCGCAAACATCATGAGGTTTGGGTTCGCAGCCGTATCGAGACGCGTTTCGCTAAAGGTCTCGAGGCTCATGTTGAAGCTGAGAGAAACGCCGAGAGCGACTGCCATGGCGCACATGCACAGGCATTCGATGGGGATAAGGGCCGCTGAGGGTATGCGCAGGCGTTGGATGATGGCTGTCAAGACGATTACCATGCCCGCAAGCGAAGCAAAGCCGGCCTGCCTGCATGTTAGTACAACGGTATTGATCGATGACTGTTGCACGTACAGCCGCGACTGAGATCCAGATCTTGATGGCGCCTTTGTACACCGTAGCAAAGTATTCTTTCCAATACTCCGCCATTTGAGCCTCTGGCTGAACCGCGTCCATGATTCCGGTACCACGGCTCTTCATATCGCGAATGATGAACTGGGCTAATTGTAATCGTTAGTACCAAGTTTCCATGTTCTCGGTTGAGAGATCAATACTTACACCAAGCACCTAGTCCTAGCACTCCCATTGCCACGATCAGGGCCAGGACCCTTATTGACAGCAGTATCGATTTGCCATATCCCATTCTTGTACAAGAAGTTGATGGGGAAATACAAGATGAAATGAATGTAGAGTGTAAGCACAGTCCAGCTGGCAGCTGCTCGCAGAGCGCTAAGTAGAAAGTAAGTGGTGTCTAAACGAGTGAGTGGCAGGCACAAAAAGAAATTCTTTGCCAATGAGCGGGTACAGCATCGCTATTGAGGCAAACGTCACATTGTCAATAAAGTTCGGAGCCTCAGGAGCCGGGTGCCTTGATGTGATGCCTTGTGCAGCTCGAGTGGGGGTGGAAACATCTGAGGTGCAGGGTGGCTGGTGGTGCCTGAGCGTGCAGGCAGACCTGATTCAAGACCTGCGATGTCAACGCGCCACCATTTTTCCCACGCGGAGCTCTGGTTCCGACCCGTACCTGAGCATAAGGCAGAAGAATCTTCTGGAGCACTGGTCTCTCTCTGTACCCTTGCTTCTCGCCTCACAGCTCATTGTTCAAGCGTTCATGCCATCGCAGCTCAGCAATTGGCCAGCAAACCCGAAGATTTCCCACGGAATGTTGTGATCCGCCGTAAGAGGAATGCGTCCACGCGCATTGACAGTTGTGACGTCCCAATAATGAGGAACGGCTGGGGTGATGCATGTTTCTCCACGTGTTGGCGGTCTTGAGACAGAACCTGAGGCACCAAGGCGTCGCCGTTGTCAGGCTGAAACGGGCGTCAGACCCGGGAACTGTAGCAACGCTATCAACGCTTTCCGGAAGGTTCCGTCATTATATAGCCAGGCTGTTCCATAAGTAACGACCGTGCCGCTACGATGCCGCCAACATTTGGCTGAGGTCGCTACCTTGGAATATCTGCACGGCCTACCTAGGTAAGCACGACGCGCTAAATCGCTTCGGGGTTCGGGCGATTGTTATCCGGGGCTACTTCATGATCCGACTTCCGACAGCGAAAGCCCGGAAAACATGGATGACGAGTTCTCGGTGCTAATGTAAAAGCATCATGGCCAGGCCAAGCATTGCGATGCTTCGACCGTGAATTTGATTCATGCCTGCGGAATGATGAATACCTAGGTAGGTGAGTCTGTGTGAAAGCCGGCCCTGCAAACGATTTCGATTTATCGATCAAGGTCTTCTTCGTTACGAATGAAGACGGCTTTGAATTGCAGTACTACAGTGAGCAAGACCTTTGAGATGGAGATGTTGTGCTTTCATGGAATACAGAGCGGGGCGATGCGAAGAAGCATCTGGGTAATCGTCGGCGAAGCTAGCCTGTCGGCAATCGCCAGTCGTGCCGACCATCCTCCATCCAGCAGCCATCGACACTTGTATCCGCTCTCCCCTCTCCGCCAAGGCAAAATGCGGAGAACGGTTGGAGAGAACGGTAGCATTGCGGATGGCTCGTCACGAGGCTGGTATGGCAGCCCGGTGGAATCCCGAATGACGTGGGTAGACCGCGAGATGCATGCAAAATTTTCGGAGGTATTTAGCTACCCGTGATGCCAACGACTGCGATCATCGTGTTGCAGACGAAAGTTCCGCAAGATGAGATACTCCAGCGCAGTTGCGGTGAGCTTTGCTTTACTGCCAAATCTAGCGGTCTCACAAGGATACACCAACGAGTCCGAGGTTCCATTCTATGGACTTAGTCCGCCAGTATATCCGACCCGTGGGTGTTTTGATCATGATCGAAGATGAAAGAACTAACAAGAGACAGCTGTCGGCAATGGAACAACCTCGTCTTCTTGGGCATCCGCATATGCTCGTGCGAGAGACCTTGTGGCTCAATTGACGCTAGAAGAGAAGTCGAATCTCACACATGGCGTCTCCGGTCCTTGCGTAGGCCAAACCGGAGCTGTACCTCGTCTTCAGATCCCAGAGCTATGTTTCGCGGATGCACCTGCCGGCGTGCGAGGACAAGAGTTTGTCTCGTCATTCCCTGCTGGCATTCATCTTGGAGCTACGTTCGATCGAGATCTCATGCTCAGATATGGCCATGCTCTCGGTAGAGAGTACAGAGGAAAGGGCATTCACGTTGCTCTCGGCCCATTCATCGGCCCTATTGGAAGAGTCGCGCGTGGAGGTCGCAACTGGGAAGGTCTTGGTGCTGACCCGTATCTTGCTGGTATTGGCGGTGGTCTCATCACTAGAGGCACACAAAAAGAGGGTGTAATTGCTACACCAAAGGTAGGCAACATCGTAAATACGATGAGAGTCTGGGCTGATCGTATCAATAGCATTGGCTTGCGCAAGAACAAGAGTACAGGCGACGCCCTGGTGACGAAGGCGAGGCCGTCTCTTCCAATGTGGACGATCGTACACTGCACGAGCTCTATGCTTGGCCGTTCATGGATGCCCTTCGTGAAGGAGCCGGCTCGCTGATGTGCTCATACCAGCGAATCAACAACTCATACGGATGCCAGAACAGCAAGCTTATGAACGGAATTTTGAAGGAAGAGTTGGGTTTCGAGGGTTTCGTGGTATCTGACTGGGATGCGCAGCATGCCGGTGTCGCCTCAGCCAATGCCGGTCTAGATGTGGTGATGCCTGTTGCCAAATTCTGGGGCGAGAACCTTACCGATGCGGTGAACAACGGATCAGTCACTACAGAGAGGCTCGATGACATGAACACAAGACTACTGGCAGCCTGGTTCTATCTCAACCAAGACGAGGGTTTTCCCGAAAACGCCGTCTACCCATACAACGTCGAACACGAAATCGTCGATGTGCGTGAAGACCACGCGTCGCTCATCCGAGAGATCGGAGCTGCCGGAACCGTCCTGGTCAAGAATGTCAACAATACTCTACCACTCCAACACCCCCGCTTCTTGAACATCTACGGCTACGATGCGGAAGTAAAGTCTCAACCATGGAACAACCCATCCCGATTCGGTGGTGGCTATGAAGAGAACTTTGGCTGGAACACGCTCAACGGCACCCTCGTTACGGCAGGTGGATCAGGCTCCAGCACCCCACCTTACGTTATCAGCCCATTCAACGCCATCCAGAATCGCGTAATTGCGGATCGCGGAACTGTACGATGGGACTTCTTTGGCGTGAACCCGACCGTGTATGCAAATGCTGACGCATGCCTCGTCTTCATCAACGCATACGCTTCGGAGAGCTTCGATCGCACTTCTCTTACAGACGAATTCAGCGACCAGCTTGTCAACAACGTTGCGACCAACTGCTCAAACACGGTTGTTGTACTGCACTCCGCCGGCATCCGCACCGTTGACGCATGGATTGACCACCCCAACGTCACCGCCGTCCTTTTCGCGGGTGTTCCTGGCCAGGAAAGCGGTAATGCCATCGCCGACGTTCTGTACGGCGATGTGAGCCCATCCGGACGTTTGCCGTACACTGTCGCAAAGCAAGAGTCCGATTACGGCCACCTTCTCAATTCGACTCTCGACCCGTCCATCCCGGCATTCTTGCAGTCGGACTTCACTGAGGGCTTGTACATCGACTACCGCGCTTTCGACGCGCAAAACATCACACCGCAGTATGAATTCGGTTACGGGCTTTCATACACGACATTCGGCTATGCGAACATGACAGTTGAGCCTGTGGCGAATGCAAGTCTCGCTGCCTTCCCGTCCACATCTGTGCCGATTGTACAAGGAGGTCACCCTTGGCTATGGCAAGTCTTGTACCGCGCCACAGTCACTATTACCAACACCGGCAAGGTCGCTGGCCACGAAGTAGCGCAGCTATACCTGGGCGTACCAAATGCGCCGGCGAAGCAGCTGAGAGGTTTCGAACGCGTGGGCTTGTTGCAGCCTGGCGGAAGCCGAGAGGTTGAGTTCACGTTGGACAGGCGTGATTTAAGTGTTTGGAATGTCACCGCTCAGGCTTGGGAGCTTCAGAGAGGCCGATATGCGGTGTGGGTGGGAGCGAGCAGCCGCGATATGAGGCAAGAAGGCGAGATCGTAATTGAGTAGACTAGTATGATGATACAGTAATGTCCATACTTACGGACATTGTCATCGCAATTCTTGCTGTCTTGCGGAGTGATGAAACAGTGATATCTTGGTACCCCCCTATCAAAATGCTCGATTTAAGGCATAGCTAGGAACATGTGTGTTTTCTCTGCGTGGTGGTTTAGTCTCTGTTTACTCGCTGAACTATGGATGTGACAAACTCCGGCGAAGTGTTATAACAACTTATAAAGCACGCCAATCGAATCATGAGTTGATGTTCGTGTTTCAAGCAATCGTTTGTGGGCGCCTACGATGCAAGCCATCCATCTAGTTTGTCAACATCAAGCTGGTCGAGGGGGACTCGCAGTATACCCCTGAGTGCTTTTGCCCCCGCCCTGGAGTTCCACGGTCTTCGTGCCTGTTCTGCGAAGAGGCAAGAATGCACAGACTAATATACGATGCAGTGAATGCAAAAAGCCCGCCCTTGCTGCTACAGGGCTTTCTTCTGCCTAGCACACCCTCCTTGTTCTATATCAGCCCCAGCTCTCTGCGCGCCCAGCCCTTCTCCAAAGGATCGATCCACTCAACTTGAAACCCCTGAACCTTTCGAAGAGTTTGTATACCTCGTATACCCAGAGCAATCATGGTTAAACTCATCGACTACCCGGTATCGGTAAGTCTCATGAAATCATTGCTACCGTTGGCAATACTGATAATGACTAGGAGGACATCCAAAAGTCCTACGCGTCCTTCGTGAAGACAGTCAAGGAGAGTCTTACTCCTAAATATTCCATCGAGGATCCGGATCCCGTCCTTCTTGAGGCATTCCAAAATCTTACTTTGACCGCCGAAGGCTATATCGAATACAGTAACGAGCACGACTCCGTGGAAGACTGGAACGATCCTTCTACCACAGAGAACAATGTGTTCCAAGACATGATCAGTATATGCACGGTGTATCAGCAGAGAACATTGGCCGATGGCGAATTCTCCAAATTGGCAAGAGCTGGTATGCAATGTATAAAGCATGCCTACGACCCTCCGCCGCTGGACATGCTCTCCTACCCACCTCTTCCGGACTCCCTATTGACCGTGTACCGTCACATGGGATACACTCCTATCGAAGATGCCATCTTCTTCGATCTCGTTCTCTCATACGAGAACGCCTGTTTCTGGAATGCGTGGGGCAGCCGCGATGACCATTGCTACAACAGAGCGAGAGATTTGGATGACTCGGATGAAGATTACTGGGATGACTGGGAATGCCCATGTCGGTGTTTGTATTGCGTGGACGAGACTGCGTACATACATGGACTTGAGGAATGGCGTACTTTCCCCACAGCCATCACCCACATGGACTGGTTCATGGACGGATTTAAGGAAGTTCGGGACTACATCTTTGACGATTTCTGCATGACTTGCAGCTCGTACTTGGAGTATACCAACGATTTTGACAACTGGAACGATCCGGAAATCGCCGCTTTCCGCGAGTTTTCCGAGGTGGTCGAATACACAACGTACGTCTGTCCGGACTGGTTCCAGAAGTTCCTCGACTTACCTGGAGAGCTCCGCGAGTCCATCATGCACGAGTATGCATTGATGGAGTGTGATGCTGGTCGCCTGAGCGAGCATCAGCACTACGACGAATTCAGCAACCCGTGCTGCAAGTGGGAGTATCCCAACGTGCTTATCGCTTGCGACAACCAGAACCCCAAGGTGTTTCCGGACGCTAGTACGGGCCGTTGCCCAAAGGGTTGGCTACCAAACCTCGCTTTCGTCAGCCACAAGATGCATGAGGAAGTTCTCGTCCTGATGCTGCGGAGGACCAAGCGATTCGACTTGAAGTACATGTTCCGAAACACTAACTTCAAGATCGCGACTTGGTTTACCAAGTTCATAAAGGCGATTCCTGGTGGCGGCGGCGAGAACGCGGTGAAGCACCTCAACTTCCCGCATATGCATTGGTTCAACCACCAACGCCTCCCACCAGCCCTCACCAACGCCAGTTTCGAGTTGGCTGTCGCTTGCAAGAATCTGCGCAAGCTCGACATGACTTTCCATGTCGATAAGGTGACTTTTAGCAATGCGGAGACCGACTGGGAACGCAAGGCACTTCCTCTGGCTACAGTCATCGACCGATTCAAGCTGGAGACAATTCTCGGCTGTACCAAATTGGAAGAGGTCTACATCGACGGCATATACATGCGACCATCTCGAGGCGGCAAGGAGGCCGATTTAGATGTGCTAGAGGAAGTAAGCAAATGGATGATGAAGAGCTTCCTCGTTCAGCGGAAACCGGAGCGCGGTATTCAAGTCGAGTTGGTTCGCCGATGGGGGTGCTGGAGGGGACGTGTTCGCGGGACCCTGGTTGAGCTTAACGATAAAGATATGGCGGAAGTGAAGGCGCGCACCGAGATGAAGAGCGCATTATCAAAAGCCCTTGTCAAGGCTGGACCTGCTATAACTGTCTAGATAGACCCGTCCTGTATTATTGGTTCAAGAGAAACGTCTAGCATCCTGATATTTGTTGAGCTTCTAAGTTTGGTGCTTACAGGTTATCGCCGGGCATCCTAAGTTGATTACCAATAACCACCTGGGCATCACAAGTTCGGTATGATGATGTCTTCCGACGTGAAAAGCAATTAGTCTTGAGCACCGACATGCGATACACTCATTGGTAACGCGATAGTCCGGAAACAGAAACAAGGCAGAAGGTTAGCTGTTATTCGAAGCTTCGAAAGGCGCGCGTTGAGGAGCTCAAGCTCGAGCCATTCAACCAATCAGCGGTGACGTGATGGCCATGACAAAGGCGCTAGCGACGCGATCCTTGCAAATCTGGGGTAGCTTCGAGGCGGCCATACAAGGTGCAGCAAGAGTCTGGCGCTTGCTAGCAAGCCCATATACACCGCTTTGATACCGCTCTTCACTTCTTGTTGATCTACAACTCTTACAACTTTTACATCGAACCTTTGTAATACAACACCAACAACAACACTTCCATCAACATGTCTTGCCCCGTGATCGGTACCACAAACGATGTGCTTCCCCCAAACCACCCCTCTATCGACCTAGCGAAGGATGGTCAGGTTGTACGTACTCAAGGACACACTGGGCATCGTTGCACATCGCTAACATACAACCCACAGTGCCCAGTCGTAGGCGCAACCAGCGACCACCACCACAACCTCTCCGCACACCCTCCCGTCCCCACCCAAGGCACCGAGGCTACATCGTGCCCCGCGCTCAAGAAGAACGTAAAGACGACCAAGGCCCAAGAGATGGACGATGCTCTCTGCCCGATCGTAGGCACAGCTACAACCGTACTTCCTCCCGACCACCCAGACATGCTCAAGGCGAACGCCGGCGACATCTGCCCAGTCACAAAGGCGACAGTCGGACACCACAAGGATAAGGTCGCTACACACCCGAGTGTAGAGGGTGCGGCGGATGGGGCTGTATGCCCTGTCACCGGCCAGAAACAGGCTGCATAGATATGGCGAAAGGAGGGATGGGGGCGGCGTTGGTAAATTATACCCGAATATAAATGATTGGATAGTGATTCTACGCTGAATCAGCTTCCGCCCCATCTCGCGGCACTATTCTGGCTGTTCGTTGCGTTGTTCTGACAGCGTAGCTGTGGTGTCAGATGTTGGGCGCTTAGCATGCAGTCTCACGTTGAATATTTGGGGGCCGTAATGACCCCAACAGGTATATGCTTCTTACTACCTTCGCATCTCCATCTCGTGCACACTCAATCCCTCATTATGCGTTACCTTACTCTCGTTCTCACAATTTCCCTACTCCGCTTCGCATCACCACAGAACATATGCTACTTTCCCAACGGCGACACACAACCCCACGACGTCCCGTGCGATCCCGACGCGGAAGTAACAGGATGCTGCTGGTCGCGTGCAGCCTGTCTCACAAACGGCCTTTGCATTATGGGTGGTGCGGAGAGCGATAGCGGCCAGGAGTACGCACGCGGCACCTGTACGGATAGGAGCTGGTCTAGCCCACTCTGCCCACAGAACTGTCAGCTCAATCAAGATACGCCGAATAATTCTAGCGCCTATGACTTTCGCGCTGATGGCGTCAAGGTGTGGCAGTGTGGCTCGCAGGGATACGGGAGGGAGGCAGAGTACTGCTGTGAATCTGAGGCAGAGGGGCAGAGGTGCTGTCATACGGATACGGCGGTGTTTACCTTGACGAGTGCTACTGTAGGCCCGTATACAGGGGTTGAGAGTAGTTCGTCGCTGTCACTGAGTTCATCCGCTATTTCGAGTGCGAGTACCACGCCTTTGCCAACTCCATCGCGCACTGGTACTGGGTCCGTAACTCAAGCCTCTCCGAGCCCGCCAGCCGGCAATTCGGGTCAAAGCGACAGCAAAGCAATTTCCATCGGCGCCGGAGTCGGTGGAGCTCTAGGAGGATGCCTTCTGACCGCCCTGTTGATACTCTTCATCAGGCGCCACAAACGCAAACGAGTGGCTCCCCGTTTAGACGAGCCTCCAGTCGCTGTGGCAGAGTTTAACGATAAAGCCGAACTATCGACTGAGGAGTCATATGCAGAACTGTCGAGTCAGAGTCAGATCAAGGCGGTCTGGGAGCTGCCCGGAGATGAACGTCTACCGGGCTACAACATGAACAGTCGATAAGTTAGAGTGGAATGGGAGAACCGGGTGCCTATGCCGTTGGCTCGCGGGGGTGAAAGTTGGATCTTTCACTACATGAGAAGAGCAATGTCGATCAGCTCGTCTCGGACGAGATGAATGGAATTCAAGACCATGGTGTAGTAGAGTCTCACATGAGGGAGCTCGCTCGGTAGATAATAACGTATAGAGATAGATAGTCAGCTGGTAGATCGAAGCCCCTCGGCATCTAATACAGCATTTGACCTTTTCTAGCTCGTATTTTGATCGAGGGTCGGCACCTGTATTCCTCTTTACAAGACGCTCCTTACTGCCACAAAATGCTTGTGAGCCCTTCGTTTGTGAACCCTTCATTTGCGAACCCTTCGTTTGTTAAAACCTTCAGGTTTGAGGCGAGAAGCTGTTTGTTATTGCCACACGCGCCTGAAGCTTTGAGCACAGTTCAGTCCCGCTCAATCATCCGTTGAGCAATCTCCAAGATGATAAATCACCCCCTCCTCTCGCTCTACCCTCAACTTATCTTCCAACTGATTCGCAAACTTTGGTTGAATAAGCAATGGAGTTCAATTCTAGATTCGCTCTCGCTGTCATCACCGCGGTGATGGTAGGACGAATTTGTTACCTCATCTATTTGTTAACAGCCGCTAATCGCGCTGCGAAGCGTTTCGGTTTCGGCTTCGCCTTTGCGTCTAGTCCCCAGGGAAAAAGCAACCACGGAATACCCAGGAAGCCAAAGTACATCTTCCATGTACCCCGACACTGCGAACGCAAAGTGCGCCATCCCCCTCGACCGGGCAAAACTCAAGCGCATCCGTTACGTCCTGCCATCGTCAAGAAGGCCGAGGAATGGGAAGAGTACGTGCCAGACTACTTCCCGCGCTTTCTCCAGCTTCCGCTCGAGATACGTGAGAAGGTCTATCATTACGCAATGGACGGCCTCTCAACACGATACTTCGTCCAGGCGTACAAGGACATTTCGCCCCTGACCGTAGCTCCAGCTACACTCCCAAATCTATGTTTTGCCAGCAAGCAATTACACAAGGAAGGACTCGCCGTCTGGATCCGCCGCACACGCTTCACGGTCTTGAAAAGCAGCATAACGCATGTGGTTCCTCTGATGAATTTTCTTTCCGCTGTCAACGGCTTCAAACACGTGCGCATGCTGTGTTATGGCGATCTCCTCGCCTACGGCCTGAAACACCAGAGGGTGTACATAACCACGGGTGAAGATCTAGCTGCCAAGTGCACTGGACTCCGCAGTCTAATCTTCGAGTTGGACTATTTCTGGCTAACAGATTTTGCGCGTGCGCCAGCGCCTGTGAAGCTGGCTCCAAAGAAGGAGGTAAAGAAGCGGTTGAGGCTTGAGCCAGTCTACCAGCTAACCAGTTTGAGGAAGCTGAAGATCGAGGTGGTTGTGCCCTGGTCCCGAGGAAAACGCTTTGAACAGCAGGGTGGATTGACGCGTTTGACGGAGATAATCACCGAAGGCTTTGAAGCGGCAGGGAGAGGTGGGGCTGTAGAATTGCAGCTTGAGATGGTAGCTAGGAGGCTGTTGGTCGGAACGTAGTGCGTGGGATAACCAGCTACTTAATCTCGTAGCGATATATGGATATTCATGTATAATACTACAGTACGGAGACAGCGACAGAGCCTGTGCCGACAAACATGGAAGTCTTTTTGAACCACGAACTCTGAATCATGGGAGAGTATAGCCGGTGACTAGGGAGAACGAGCGCGATATGGTAATGGTGAGTGCGATGGTTTTCGCCGTGAGCGCCCTGCATCTTCGCCGTCGGAACCTGAGCGTCTTCGCTCGCGCTTTCGATGTCGGTCGCGTCTGTCTCGGGAATCCTCGCTCCGATCTCGAGTCCGTTCCGACCGGTGGCGACGATGTCTGTCCTCCGAGTCATCTCGTGGTCTTGACTTCCGATGTCTATGTTCGTCGCGTGGACTCCTGTCGAGGCTCTTACTCCTCCGACGCGAGTGCTTGTCACGCCCATTGTCCTCTCCCGCTCCCTTCATCCTTCTTCTGTCCTTGCTCCTATCTCGGTCTCTCGACCTGTCTCTCCGACTATGCCTATCCTTGCGCTTTGCCCGCTCCTTTTCTTTGCGCTTCTGCTTCTTCAGTTTCTTGAGGGCATCGTCCACTTTCTCTTGTTGACGCTTGATCATGGAATCGCGCATCGGATCGTCCTCGTCGAGCTTCTCCATGAGCCGCCCTAGCTCAATCTCCTCTGGTAATAGTGGTCGGTCGTCGTCCGAGTCGCTTTCGCTTTCTGTCTTTCTCCGCTTCCTTCTGCCGCCATCGGACTCATTGCCCGCGTCGAGGTCTACGTCCCCCATGGTATTGTCCCTCATATCTTCGTCGTCCTTAGGCTTGTACCGCGCATGGTCGACCCTAATGACTCGGTCCATAATGGTTGCTCCACCCAGGTTGTCCACAGCCAGATCGCAGCTCCTCTGGTCTTCGTACTTGATCCAAGCAAAACCTCGTGACTTTCCCGTCTCCTTGTCGCGCGCAAGCTTGACCCATACCGGCTCGCCATACTGGGAGAATATGGTGACGATGTCACCCTCTGAAAGTTCGAAGGGTAGGCCGCCGATGTTAATGAAGGCGGTGTCGCGGTAGTCGGTATGCCATGAACCTTCTGGGTTGATGCCCGCTTCGAGCTCGCGCTTGTTGAGCTGCTGGATCGCGCGCACCGAGTTCATCGTGGGCGTGGTGTGTACGTGGTGGTGAGGTGAGAGAAGTGAGGAAGGCGCGTTCGGCGGGTGGGTTGGGCGTCGCTTCCTGATCCACTAGCGCTGTGATGGCTGTTCAGACATGGATCGTGGGTCTTCGAATCCCTCTTGTATGTCGCTGCGACTCGGAAAAATGTTGGCGCAGTATTCTAGACGTCGTGTCGGAGGGCAGGCAAGTCCGCTGGAACTTTTGAAGCTCGGGCTTGGCCAGCAGCCGCATCCCTGCAGAAAAGGTACCAGCGAACATGCGGCCAAACAAGCACACCGCAACCCCACTAGACATTCACCCCGTGCCGCCTTAGCCCTTCCGCATCCGTCGCATACTTTGTGTACATCATCTACGCAGCATCGCTCAGCCGGGCACGTCACGTTTCACCAGCGACCAAGCTCCGCAGCACCTCCGCAATGGCGAGCGCGCGTCGGACCTCCAACTTCCCCACACGCGTCCCCGGCAGCCACGACCGGCCGGGCAGCAGAGACACGGACAAAGAGGAAATATGGAAGCCCATGCTCGACAACATCTCGAGTGGAAAGCGACTGCCGGAAAAGAGTCTACTCGTCCTGGGTGAGGGCCACGACACGCAGAATAGGGGATCTAGCTAATACTCGATCCCAGGCGGAACACCAGAGACGCAGCGAGAGTTCCTTGAATCGGTATCCACAGACTCTGCAAACAATAGGCGACCGCCAGACCGGGGCAGGAAGCCGCCCATCGCCAATCAATTCGGCCTGGGCTACACGTACCAAGATGTATTGGACACGGATCACGAGGGTATGTAGCGGCACTGGTTATAACAACAAGTATCGCTAACAAAGCCAGATACTCTGGCGCGCCTCTCGCTCTACCTCCTTGCCAATCCATCGCCGTCGTTCACGCCCTTGATCAAGCCGTACCTCAACCCACGAACCCTCCCGCACATGCTTATCGTCATACTCCTGGACTGGAACCACCCATGGCTGTGGATACGACAACTGCGCGACTGGATCAGAGTTCTGCGATCGCTTATCGTCTCGCTCGATGACAACTCCAAGGTAGTTCTGGAGGAGAACATCCAAACCCTACAAGACAAGGGCCGCAACCTCCCATCCGAAGGTAGCAGCATGGAGAACGTGAAGATACCACTAGGCCCGGGAGAATGGGATGAGCCGCTCGGCATACCGCTATGTGTGGTATGCCAGAACGCGGACAAGATCGAGACCCTTGAGAAGGAGCGGGGCTGGAAAGAGGAGGAATTCGACTTCATACTCCAGTACATGCGCACCATTCTTCTCAAGCACGGCTCAAGCTTGGTATACACAATGCCCACGGCGCCGGGATCTTTGCGAACGCTCATTCACTCCACACTCGGCATCAAGTCCCTGCTGAAACAAGAGCAACTTAGGCACAACGTGACGGATCGCGATCGCGTACTGGTTCCACCCAACTGGGACTCATGGGCGAAGATTCGTATATTACGAGAAGGCTTCGATGTGGAGGGCATCAGCGAGAAATGGAGTGTTGACATCGACATTCCCCAGCACATGCGGCCAACCAACGGCCAAGTGGCTGCACCCATCGAAGGAGAAGCCCAACCGAACGGTGAAGAGGCGCCGGTTGCGCCAGCTGAAGAGGAAGAGGAAGGGCCCTCAGCGACTTCAATCTACGAAGAGACGATCCGCAACCCGGAGTCAGACTACGCACTGTCAAGCCTATCGAAACAAGCCAACGGGCTCGAAGTATCAAGCAAAGATCCACAGGCCTTCCTCGCCGATCAGGTCAACGTTCTTGAGAATCTGCGGCGGGAGGATGAGAATGAAGCTGCCATGAAGGCTGCGCGCAAAGAGCAAGATCCGTCAATCTCTAGGACCTATACCGACGACGCATCGGGAGTTGTCGAAGAGCACATTGGACCTGTACAATTCAACATGGGCGGTATTCAAGTCAATGCCGATGAAATGGTTAAGAGGCTACAGGTACGTCAAACGTTCATTCTTCCTGAAGAGATAACGAACATTTACTAACTTCATTCCAGGACCGTCAAGCCAACCGATCAGACGAGCCCGAAACACCACCTCCCAAAACACAAGACACCAACATCAATGACAACGAGAAGCTGAGATCTTTCTTCTCCAGCTTGGTCAACAAAGCGCCCTCGGGCAGTCCAAGGGGTGGATCGTAGTCTGGGTCTTGTTTCTTTACCGGCATTTCCCACTTTCTCAGGCATCTGCATTCCATACAAGTTTATTCGACGCTTCCGATAGCAAAGGCTTTCTTACAGGTTCACGGTCGTCATTAGCATGGCTTTATACCCACAGTGTATTTCCGTACCCAATACAAGCTTTCACATTCCATATCACCATTTCTCGAATACGTACTTCTCAATTCCTGTTACTGCATCCATCATCGACACGTTTGCTTTCTGCGTGATCGTGAACGCATGTACAACGCAGCTCGGTCGACTTGTCTCTTTTTTCCCGTGGCGGAAGCCACGCATCAATGTCTTCAAGCATCAACTTCACGCCCCTACCAACACACTCATCTTTTATATAGCTACCCCGTGCGCGTCTCTCTTCAACCCTCTATTCATACTCTTTCAACCAAACAAAGTTTCAGCTCACCTGACAAACACTACACTAAGTTACTAAACCCAGAGCAACCCACCCTCGCGTCATTCCCAGTATGACAGGCCGAAGCGTCCGCTGGGCCGACTACCGCCGCCCAGATCGCATCACGGCAGACAACCTCTCTCAAGTGCCTCACGGGCACTTCAACTGGGGACACTGGAGGCATATGGGTAAACCACCTGGGATGCAGGGGTATTGAAATGAGAGAAGAGGGCAGTGGGGTTGGAGGAACGGGTACCAGTGGGGTGATGCTCACGGTCGGTATCGTTGAGCTACAACATCGAGAATAGTAGTAAACAATGATATATTCAACATCTCGTTGTACTTAGAGTACAATATCACGCCAATCTAGGGAAAAGCTGAACAGCCTAGAGCCTACGTTGACTCTGGGTCACCTCCTTTGCAAGGTTTTAGGTCAATGTACTCCGCAGACGTGTTCAGTTTTTCCTTTGTATGAGGTGCTATCATACTCTAAATCAAGTCATACACGAACACAACGTCCACCTACCTCTCCAACAACCACCTAACCCCCTCCAACGTATCCTCCACAAACCCTCTACTCTCCTTCAACTCCGGATAGTTTGTCCAAAACATATGCCCAAACCCCTTGTATAGTTCAAACCGCGTTAACACCCCACTCTCCCTCAGAGCCCTATCATAAAGCACCGCCTCGTCCCTCAACGGATCCAGCCCGCTAACCTGGAAAAACGCCTTCGCGACACCCACATGTCCGTCTGGATGGTTGAACGGGTCCCAAAGCGGTGACTCTTCCTGTGGTTCGTAGATAGATTCGATGAATCCTGGTGCCATATCTTTGAGTACGGGGTCGGATGTATTATCTGAGCGGGATTGGTAGAGGGGGATTAGGTGGGCAGGAACGTTTGTGTGGGGGAGGAGTGCGGGGACGCAGAGGTATTGGCCTGTTATGGGTGGATTTAAAGCTGTGTCTCGGGCGAGAAGGGCAAGAACGGCGGCGATGTTGCCGCCGGCTGAGGCGCCGCCTACGAGGAGGCCGCGGGTGGGTGTTGCGTTGAGTACGTCGCTGTTTTTGATGGCCCAGAGGAGGGCGTCGTGGCAGTCGTGGACGCCGGTTGGGAATTTGTGCTCGGGTGCTAGACTGTGGTGGTACGTGAGTAAATGTGTCTTGGGAAAAGAAGTTGAAGTATACGAAGACGCAACGATAACGTAAACAATCAAAGAAAACCTGGGATACAAACGACGGGATCGTCTTACCGATACTCAACATTAACACAAACAGCCCCCAACTCCCTCATAAACATCCGACAATTCATATCTTCATCCGTTAAATCACCCATACTCCAGCCTCCTTCGTGGTACATCATAATCAGTGGGCTGCCATCCTCCGGCGGACCAGCAACAGGCTGGTACACTTTGACGCGGATGGAGGCTCCATCTCGGGTGGGCACGTCGAGGAGGCTTTCTGTCACGTGCTCTGGGATGGCACCGGGGATGGGGTAGAGGTGGCGGAGCTGCGAGAGGTGGGCTGCGCGGGAGGCGCGGTGGGCGAAGAAGTCTGGGCCTGTTGTTTGGAATGGGCGGGCTGTGAAGGCCTGGGGTGGGGTGTGAGTTTAGGGATAGGGGTTAGAGGGCTGGGGTTTCGAAGGAATGGTGATGAAGTGGTATAGGAAGTGACTGGTGAGCTTATGGTACCTACCTTTCTGTATATTTCGGACACCTCACCCGACTCAAGGACTTCTTCCCGTGTTAGATGAGCCATTTTTCGTACGACAATTTGGAAGATATGGAAACGGCAAAGTGACTAGGATATCAAGATGGGTTACAAGAGGCTTTGTAATATACACTTGCCATCCTACGTTGTTGATGCATACCACGTGTACGCTTACGTCATTTCTTAACAATCTACTTCTATCACAACTCACATCCCCGAGAGCGATGCTTGTTCCAAAGTCATCTGCGACTAAACTCGATGTGTTCAGATCGAATATATGCTGGTGATATCGCTCAATTATATGAAAGGTATACTGCAAGATTATGTAACACATCAAAAGAAATATGAACAGCTCAGCATCTACAACCCCAACACACGTCAAGGAAGGTCATGTGCAAACTGCGGACAGTACCACACATTTCCACCAATCAACCACCCTCCTACTCCTTATCAACAAGCACAGTACTATCCTCAACCTTCTTCTCCTCCCCCGCCAAACTAGGTTGGACAACCTGCCTGCCCTTCCACCCCGCCATAAGCTTACCCAGCCTCTTCCTCAGCCCATACTGCATCCAGTACGGCCAAGTCCTTATCGCCGGAATGAACAGCCCACTAGTTTCCGGCAGAACAACATGCTGACTCTTGCCGCTTAGCACAGCCTTAACAATGCTCTCCGCAACCGTCTCCGGGTAAAGAACGCCCTTGGAATCGAAGCCTTCGAACAGCGCAGTGCGCGTGTAGCTCTGGGCCATGAGCACAGTCCTTATCTTGGGTGCGTTGTAGCGGGCGGTGAGTTCGGCGGCGAGGCCTTCGTGGAAGGAGAGGGCGGCGGCTTTGGAGGATGCGTAGTCGACCATCGAGGGGGCGGAGAGGTAGCCGGCTACAGAGGCGACGGTTACGATCATGCCGTGGTTGGCGGCGATCATGGCGGGCAAGAACTGCTGTGTCAAATAGTAGTGGCTGAAGGCGTTGACCTTGAAGGTCAGGTTGATGTCCTTCTCTGTCGACTCGAGGATGGTCTTGCCGCGTGCGACTCCGGCGTTGTTGATCAGGACCGTGGGGTTACCGAGTGTGGAGCGGATGGATGAGGCGGCGGAGGCGATGGCCTCGGGGTCGGTGAGGTCGCACTTGAAGAAGCGGACAGATGATGGTGCTGGTGAGTGTCAGTATATCTTCCAAGCAATTGACGCTCAATTGCAGACATACCCTCATACGTCAAGTCCTGGACGTCCAGAACCGCGACCTTGATACCCTTCTCGGCGAGCAGCTGGACAACAATCTTGCCAATGCCATCGCTGCCTCCGGTTACAACGACGACCTCGCGACTCCAGACATAGGCATCGCCGCTCCAGTTGTTGGTCACGCCGCTGTTGAGCCAGGCGTTGACGGTGCTCAGCGCACCCAAGCCCAGCAGCGTCTTCAGGCCCTTGAATGCTGCGGCATGGTCTTCGGCGAGGGCGTTGCCTTGGTGCGTGTAACGCGCAAGGAGGAGGAGGGGCAGCGTGAGGGCAGGGTTGAAGGCCGTGTACCTGATGAGGCGGCTGATGGTATCGCCAGTCACGCCTGTTCACGGTGTCAGAAAAGCGTCCTACTCGATACTATTGCCATTGTGACGATTGGGAGCGGCAATGGCTCGGTGCTTACCTTCGCGCGCAAGGGTCCAGTCGCTTCGAATCGGCATCGCGACGGTGTCTTGGGTGGTTGGATGTCGGAAAGAGTGGTCGGGATAGCGCGTGGAAAGCCGCAACTAGCAGCAACGGATAGCGTTTACATTTCGCGCGTCGCGACTCTTTAAACGGACCGGCTGTAGTACTCCTTCGTCGTGCAGCTGTGCCACGCCCACCAGGGAGAGAGCGGGGTCGCCCCAAAACAAGGCTGGCGCAATCCTGAACGAGCCCACAACCGAGGATCTGGCGCTGTCTATCGCGATTTCCCTGTCGCCATGTGCAAATGAGGTTTGCCAAGAGATCGGAAGGGATTCAGAGATTGAAAGAGATTCGTGTGAAGATCGTAAAATGATTATTGTTTACAGCGTTCGTGCTGTCGTGACTAATATACAATTGTGCTAAACGCGCTCCAAGTGATGCTATGTAAATACTGCTATACTGAACAAAGGAAATCTCGTAAAGTGGTAAAATGATATCCCAAACGCCAAACACAAAACCCGCCCACGCTATCAAGGTAAGATAAGAAAAAAATCGTAATCCAAACGGCCGTCCATCTAGATCATGTTGCTACCGGGTTGCTCGTAGTCCATGATCGTGCTCTCAGGGGGCGCGACGCTCGTTACCCGACTGATGCGACTTGCTCGTGAGTCGGGACGATTGATCGACATCGCTCCACTCATGACCCTCACTACCTTCCTGCTCTTGGTTCCGGCGACCAGGACCTGGGCTGGGCAGACGACAATTTCGTCTTCGCCTTCGCCGAAGTCATCGCCCTTCTTGACGACTAGGGGGAACAGTACAATCTTGACTACTGACCCACGAGCTTGGAGTTCGTCATTTGATGTCGTCTCGCCTGACCGTTCGTTCATGAGAGAGGCGTTGAAAGTAACTTTGGCGACGAGGTCGCCCTTGGTATCGTACTCGGGTTGTAGCGGCGGCAGCATGATGTATTCCGCGCGTTGGGTGCGCATCTCAATTGATAGCTCCACTGCCAAGCGCATGACGTTGCGCAGCGACTCCTGGATCTGGCGCTGCAGATGCGACGGTGGTGGAAGAAGTGTCGAGAGAGTGCTGTAGATCTCGTGCACGACAGCTTCAGTGTCCTGCGCGCGCTGCTGCATGAAAGGCTCTCTTCTCGCAAGAAGGGTAAGTGTGATAGCTCGCCATTGTGCCACAGCGCGTGGTGGGCCGACTTCTGAAAGTGTCTTCTCCAGTGCCTTAAGTTTCTGGCGCTGTTCTCGGTCCATACCGAATAGGTACCTAGTGAAGACGTACTCCCAGATCATGGTCATAACCACGGACATGAAGACGTCACGGCGCTTCACACGGTCCGCTAGGAGTGAATCGACATCTGAGCCATCGAGAATGGCATTGTCAAGGCGGGTGTCAATTTTCTGACGCGTTGATGCATCCAGTCGCGTATCAGCTGCGACCTCTGATGAAAGGCGGCATGCGCGAGTGTCAGAAAACTTGGAGAAGCGCAGCACCCACTGCTGGACATGTTGACAGAGTTGTTGACATGCGCTGTCAAAGTAGTCCTCATCGCGAACAGTGAGGAAGCTCTCACTAGGCTTCTTCGAAGCCAAGATCTGCTTTTGAAGGTTCTTGATCTGTTCGCGTGCAGTCGCTAGCTCTGCGGTTAGACGGTCGATTTCGGCATTGCGCTCATCAAGTGCTTCGCCAACTTCATCGCGGACGGCATCTGCGAGACCTCGCTGCATCTGGGTATGCTGGCGGCGAAGTTCCTCCAAGTCTCGTTGTGATGTTTGCCATTGCTGTTGCATGGCCTGGCCTTCAGCCTGAAGTTGGGCGTATTGACTGCGAAGGCTCTCTAGCTCTCGTTGCGATGCCTGCCATTGCTCGTGCACCATTTGTCCCTCGGACTGGAGTTGACCATATCGTTCATTGGCATCATTGGTCAGGTTGCGATTGGCGTCTGTTAGTGCGTTGTTGAGTTGATTCAGGCGCGCAATCTCTTCTTGTAATCGCTGAAGCGTGTCCTTGAGTTGCGCAATGTCGATATCCCTTTGGTGAATCTGACGGTCACGTGCTTCTACTTCTTCAAGTACCAGTTGCTCGTCAACTTGGCGCTGATGTTGTGCAGCTTGTAAAGCCTCCTCAGCCTTGGCCTTAGCGGTCTCGACAGCTGAGTTTTGCGCAGCTAGCTGGTCAAGTTGCGTCTGGAGGTCCATGATTTGCATGCTTTGACGTTTGCGCACGCTTGGTGGACGTGAGGGCGAGCTAGGCGACCTTTGGGCTTCACCCCATGCTTCCTGCAAAACACAGTCAGTAATCAGAAGCGACGTACGCAACAACTGCGAACTACTTACAAAGGTTTCGGCCATACTGGTACGGCGACCTCTACCTGTACCCCGGACTGGGTCGTAAACCGGTGGGGCGGCGATACCTGCGATGGCTGCTGCTCCAGCCGCGAGCGCCGTGCTGGAGAGATTGGGTTGCGCGCTCTTAGCGTCTTGCGCACTGGCCTCGCCAAGCCTCGAGGCTGATCTGAGGTCACCTGACGTTTGCCGGTCCACTCTTCTCAACGACCGGTCCGAACGCGTGCTGATATTGCTCATAGAGCTCATAGGCCGCTCCTGATCCGGAGACCTGAGTCTCGCGATGTTGCTCAGAGAACGCTGACTTTGAACACTGGGCGACCGCTGCTCAGCAATGTACTGCTTCAACGGGTCTGCGCTCGGAGAGGAGCGAGGCATGCGGCGTGCGGGGCTGAGAGTCATGGTTCGATCAACACTATCGTTGACCTGTGACCATGGTGAGTCTCTTCCACCTGAGTTGTCTGCCATGGATGCCACACTTCGACGACCAGTGGGTGTTGGCGTGCTGGGCGGAGGTGATCTCAGGCGATCAGAAAGTTGCCTGAGACTCTCGGTGCGACGAGCTGACTTGAGTCCTCGCTCTGGCGCGCCGACATCAGCGATGGATCGTGACTTCTTGTGCTTGGTGTCATCCGGGCTGACTTCTTCAATGGACTCGAGTTGCTTGGTGCCTGGCGTGCGTTCGGACTTCGCGACAGGCGTGGAAAGGGTCTCAGCCTTCTTCTCATTAGGATCGCCAAACAAGGATTGGTATGACTCCTTCTGTGCAATCTCCTTCGTAGGCGATGTTCGACCGTGCTGCGACTCCGTGCGTGGTTTCTTGCCTTTGTCTTTTGACGGAGTATCATCAACTCTCTGAGTATCATGAGCGGGTGTTTGCGGCCCAACTGCTGGTGAAGTGCCATAAGCGCGTGTTGATGGCGAGGAATCGAAAAGATACGAGGTTCGCTCCTTCGTTGCAAAGTCGGTGCCTGGGGTTGTCGCGCCAGAAATCACTGGGTGTGTTGGCAAAGCAGGGCTGTCTTCGGCATCTTTGTCAGTTGCAATTGAGCGTTTTGATGCACTCAGAGGAGTCTTCGGTTCCTTTGACCGCCTCAGCGTACGTGTTGCCTTCTCGACTGGCTGTATTGGCTGTGCAGTGGCGGGGTCCTGACTGCTGTCATCTCGAACTTCGGCGAATGACCATGATGGCTCGTTGGCTGGTGCTGCACCATGCGTTGATGATTTGGCTTCTTTGGAGCGCTTGTCGGAGTGTGAGCGTTCTGATGCGACAACATGCGCTGGTGATGCTGTTCTCTCAGTGGTGAATTGAGGCTCTTGAGTGGACTCCAACGTATGTAGGCGCTTCTCGTCCGGCTGCTCATTGTCAAAGGATACAGGATGTGTCCTGCGCTTGTGAACTTCGGGAATGGCAGCTGGTGTTCCGGCTGGTGGTGCGTCCCTCGACGCGGTACTCGACTCTCCCTCAACCCTCTCTTCAGTCTTCTTGCTCTTTTTGCTCTTCTTTTTTGGCGATGGAGCCCAGGCATCCATATCCCTCTCTTTCTCCAACTCTCGCCTGCGCGTCTCCTCCTTCTTCCTCTCGATCTCCTTCTCTTGCGTCACCTGTGGAAATGGATATTCCTTCGGCTCTCCAGCGGTCAGTGAACGGGCTTCCTGATCGAATGTCACGGGCAGTACGGGCACATCCTCAGTGACTGCAGGTTTGACGTCCTTCGCTGACTTCCTGGGCCTCTCCTTCCTCGTCATCGTGTCTTGTCTGATTGAATCTTCCTCTTTGACGTCAATAGACTTGGCTTCCAATCCTGTTGTTTGCGTTGGCACCCCCGGAAGGACATCGGTAGAGGTTGGCGCGCGAGACACGGACTGAGCAGGCTCAATTCCGCGGACTGTGGAGTCAGCTGGAGTCTCAACAGCGAGAAGCACATCTCGATGAGCCTCGATCGCCGGAGTCTCTGCAGCTGCATACTCAACACGGTCTTGCAGACGTGGAGCTCCTTCTTCGTCCTTCTTTGACTTCTTGCCTCGAACAATCGGCGCAACTGAAGCGTCTGCTTCTTCGCGGGTGTGTTCAGATTCCACTGGGGTTTCTGGTATCGGAAGACGCTTCTTCTTGCTCTTGTTCCTTCTCAGACTTGATGACCCGGCCAACTCATCAGGGTCAGCTTCTTCAAGAACACCAGGAGGCGACTTTCGCGTTGCAAAAGCGGGGTCGTTGAGCACATCCAGTGGGTCGAACGATGCAGTGTCAGTCGTTGCCATTGCTACTTCGATGGGTGGCAGAACATCGGGTCCGCTAGGCTGGAGTGGTCGTAGTTTTGGCGAGCCGGAGACCGATGATGAGCGACTCAAGCTACCGAGTCGTGATCTGCCGGCTCTTTCCTTTGCAGCGGCAATATCATCATCAGGCGTGATATCGCGAGCTCCTGATATGGAGTTCGAGCGATGAAAAGCTCTGTCGTTGATGACATATCCAGGGTCAAAACCAGACTCTTGCAAACTGGCGGCGACAGTGGCTGCGAAGTCTATATCTCTTGCGGGTGACTTGGAATCTGATCGCACTGGTGACGCCAAGCCAAGTTGACTACGAGATGCAACTCGAGAATGGAGCTGACGCTTCTCAGGCGATGGAGATCGAGATAGGTATCGCTTCTCGGGAGATGGGGGTAGAATGGGCGTAACAGATCGTGATTGACTTTCGTACTGTTCGGCGAGGTTTCTGACACTGCCAGATCCTTCCTTTCGCAGACCTCGTTCCACAGGAGCACCATCCGGTGATTTGCCGCGCTCAAACAAAGCTGCCAACTTGTGTTTCTTGGATGACTTCTTGTGCAACAAGGGGTGCTGAGCAGTGTTGTCGGATTCGCTGGCTCTGACGTGGAGATCAGGGATAGAGACGTTGGACATGGACCTAACATGTTCCCTCTTCGGCTGACTGAGAATTGCTCCAATCACTGGCGACCCGGGCGTTGACGGTGTTGTAGGCCTTTTCCTGGGAGAAAGGCTGCGTTCTCGGATCGTATCTTGGCGGTTGTCGTACACAATCTGACGCGCAACAGTCGGTTCAGGGGCGGTCTCCTCGACCGGGACGATGGGCGCAACGCTAGCGGGCTTTCTTGCAGTCGTCGGAGACTTTGACTTGCGCTTTTGCTTCTTACTCTTCGTGGGAGTTGTCTCGGCCTCGGGGGTGGCTTGGGTCTCTGGAGCGTCAACGGTCACACGCTCTTCTGGAAGATTCCTTGGCGGATCGATCTCTTGGGGCTGCTTCTCCGGGACTGGCGCGATTGACGCGTCTTGTGTGGGCTCAGTTGGGATGTCCATGGGAGCCGTGATTTGCTGGTTCATGGGCTTTGACGAGTCAACAGGCCGCTCTTCGGTTCGAACGTTATCGGAGACCACTACATCGTCGATTCTCGATGTAAGAGGCTGTTCAGCCAGCACACCTTGGTTCTTGCCCTTCTTCTTGTCTTTCTTACTCTCTTCACGTACGAGAGTCGGGGCAATCGCAGACTCTGGCTCTGGTTCAGGCACAGAAGGGATTTCGCGATACTGCTCGGTGCTTTCCGTAATCGAGGTCCTCATGGGAAGGTCGATGGCAGTTGGTTCGGGCTGGACTTCGGTGACTGTAACCTCTGGCTCCGCGTCAAGTTGTGGTACAGTGGATGGCTCTGAGCGAGGGGCCGCTTCCATGGCGCTCGTTGCGTTTGGGAGCTCGACGGTTGCTGGTCCATAGGAGAAAGTGTCCCTGGATACCTCTTGGGTTGTGTGCGATATCTCCGTAACGATGGGCTCACTGGTCTCGGGCAACGGTGCGTCTACCGTAACGGGCGCCTCGGGTTCCTGCGCGGGGAGTGTATCCTGCTTGGCTCTATTTTTGCCCTTCTTGCTGAGCTTAGGAGATGGAATAGATGGCTCCTCGAGAATTGGCTCTTGTTGCTCGACGACTGGGGGTGGCAGACTATCCGTGGTTGCCTCCGCTGGTGTAACGATTGAGGTATCGACCTTTGTCTCCACCTCACGTTGGCTCGGCGTCATAGCCGAGACTTCCTCAATAGCTGCCTCCTTGGAAGCCTCGACACTCGTCGCAGGGAAACCCTCACTGGGAGGTGCTGGCACTGACGTAGCCACCTCATAGTCAGGCAAAGCTACTTCCCGAGACTCAGTCGAAGTAGAGAGCGGAACGTCCTCAGATAGAGAAAGTGTTGCCTCCTCTAGCGCGGCAGCTTGCTTAGCCCTTTTCTTGTCTTTCTTGCTAAGCTTCCTTGAAGGCACTAGTTCCTCTTCCACAAGTGTTTGTTGAAGATCTTGGGTGAGGGTAGATGACGCCGGGATGTCGGCTGCAGCTGGCTCATCAAGTACTACTCGCTCAGTATCGATGGAACGGGAAGCCTGGTGAGTTTTCTCTGGCGCGACAGTGTCTGCTGAAGGCTCAGTGACGACTGATGGTGACTCTGTTGGCTGCTCGGCGATTGGCTCTGGGTACTCAACGATCGGCGCGCTCGACGGCGATGCTGTCTCGGAAGATTCGACTGGATCGACTGCAGGCTGCTTGCCCTTCTTTTTCTTCTCCTTCTTGCTCAGTTTGCGAGAAGGCCCATCGGTCGCAATGGTATCTTCTGTCAGCGAGGGTGTTTCGACAACTTCTCCCTTGTCGACAACTTGCTCTTCTGCCAAGATCGGCGCAGACACGAATGCGGGCGTCTCGACGACTTCCTTCGTCTCAACCGCAGCCTCAGGTTCGGCCGCAGGAGTCGTCGGCATAGCGTAAGTGTCGCCTTTGCTCTTTCTCGCCTTTTTCTCGTCCTTCTTCGTGAGCTTTTTGACGATATCGAACATGGAGGCGGGCTCGATGATGGAGGGCTCATCAGCGTCGTTTTGTGTGGCGAGCTCAGCATCGAGTGCTTCTGCACGGAGTCGCAGATCGGCAGCTTCATCTTGGATCGCCCTGAGAGAGGGGGAGGGCTCGTTTACTAGAACAGAGTCGTCATGCGTGACTTGACGAGCTTCTTCGTGCGTCGTGGTGGACTCGATAGGCTCGATAGGCTGCTGCTCCTCAAGGCTCCGGTAGTCGTCTTCTGGAGTAGCTTCGGCGACGGCAGGTACTGGGGTCTCCTCGACTATTGGGATTACCGGCGCACTCTCTTCTGCTGGCGTGGGAGATTGTACCAACTCCTTCGTGGTCTCGGTGGTAGTTGGCTGAGGGATGACTTGCTCAATGGGTGTCTCGGTGACAATTTCTGAAGGGGCTTCACTGGCAGTCGTAGCGGGTCCAGGAAGCTCGCTGTCAGCAAGAGACTTCCGGTCCTTTTTGGCCTTCTTCGCCTTCTTCGACATTGAGCGGGAAAGGGAACTTTCTTCCACAGGCTCAAACAGTGTTTGCTCGTCGCGCAAGTCAGTTGTTCCCGTTGTAGGCTCCAATGGCTCCTCCAATGGCAGCTCTCTAGCGATTGGAGATGATGCAACAGGTACCTCCGGAATGGTCGGTTCAAGGATGAATGGCTGGGCTTCAATGCTCTCGGATTGTGCTTCTGGGACGCTCTTGGCCTCCTCGACTACGGTAGTTGACTCCGCTGACGCTTCGACTGAGGCGTCTGGCATCAGCTCTCGAGTGGGCTGTTGCTGGAACTCTTCAAAGACCGGTGGTGCGACAGCGGGAAAGGCCAAATCAGCTTCGGGGACAGAACGATCCTGGACGTCAGTGGTGCCTGTTGGGACATCTCCTGGTAGCTTGTCGACGTCCATATCTTGTGAGAAAGCCGGCTGTTGAGGCTGTTCGATCACTTCGGGAGTAATGTTGGCATGGACAACAGGCTCTTCCGTCTTCACAGACTCCGTTGTCGTCTCCTCGATCTGAGCGATCGTCGAAGTCATTGGCTCAGTCTCCGAGATCGTTGTGTCCTGATACTGTAGGTTGATAGGCTGCAGTCGTTGGGTGGCGGCGGGCTCAGTCTCGAACGTTTCCGTTGCTTGTACTTGCTCAGGAAGAATCGATGTTTCTTTGACAGGCTCCTCGGGGAGGTCAGAATCAGCAGAGTGCGTCTTGCTCTTCTTGTCCTTCTTTGCCTTCTTGCTCTTCTTTGGAGTGGAAACAACGGTGTCCTCCAATGTTGCTTCTTGAGGCAATGGCTCGATCTTCGGCGTAAAGGCAACCTCTGTCGTTGATTCTGGTACCTCGCGTGAAGATGAAGACTCAATAACAGGCTCGTGTACTACTGGTTCAGTCTCTTGGACACGCTCAACCGTAGTGGTATCGAGTGCAGGCGCTGGTTCTACCGTCGCTGGCTTGACGGTGGGCTCGACGGTAGGCTTGATAACAGATTCGACAGTGGGTTCCGTGGCTGGCTTCGCGGCTGGTTCCACGACTGGCTCGCCCTCAACGATGGATTCCTCGACCTGAGTAGCGACCTGTTTCTGGGCCCTCTTCTTCTCCTTCTTGCTCAGCTTACGCTCAAGAACGGGCTCCTGCGTAACGGATTCATTCTTGACTTCCTCAACGACGGTCGTCCCTGGTACCGAAACTGGTTCGTTGACTGTAGGTGCAGTCTCGGTCGCAGGTGCTTCACTGACGGTCTCTGGCAGTACAGGAATCTCCGGCTGGATCGTGACCTCTTCAACCTGCGGCTGCTCGTCTATGACCGGTGCGACAGGGTCTTGTACTTCGGGCTGGGAGAATGCGATATCTTTGGTGTTGACAACGATGTTGTCGGAGTCTGCTGCAGGCAAGGCTTCGGGAACTGGCGTTGTGACATCTGACTTCTTGCCCTTCTTTTTACTCTTCTTCTTGGAGACCGATGGGGATGCTGGCTCCTCGACTCGAGGCTCAACGTCCGTCGTTGGTACATCGGAAGGTCGCTCTTCAACGATCGCTGGAATGACAGTGGTGTCTGGCACATTTTGGCTGACTGTCTCCTCGATTTGATTCTCGGTTGCGATTTCCTGTGTGACAGGAGGCTCTTCCGCCGCAGTGACTGGCGCATCGATGGCTGATACCTCCTCAATCGATCGTTCAATGATAGGCTCTTGAGCAGTATCAGGCAGGGGCGTTGGAATAGCGTCCACGAGAGGCGGCGTAGGATCGGACTTCTCGTTTTCTTCCTTTGTCTCATCCGTTGGGGGCTTAGAAAGTGCGCGATCGTCCAGTAAAGGTTCTTGGTCAATCTTAGAGACGATTGTCTCAACCACAGCATCTTCCTGAGGCGAAGAAAGTGGCACATCCCGAGTCGCTGGCTCATTGCTGCTAGCGCCAACATCTTGGACAATTGCGACCTCGGGCTCTACTGCGACTTCATTGACAGGCGTGACAGCGTCAGAAGCCTTCGATTTCGCCTTCTTGGCCTTCTTCTTGTCTTTCTTGGACAACGATGCGGCATCAACGATCTCGAGTGGAGCCTCTGGCTCTACGATTGGGGTTGGAAGTTGCTCGACTTGGGCACCTGATGTGGTCTCAGGCTGGATTGGGCCAACAAACTCCTCCCCGACTGTCTCGGCTGGTGGGCTGATGATGCTATCTTCAGGCAGCGGTACCTGAGCGGCGTCTTCTACAGGCTTGGAGATCACTTCTTGTTCAAGCATTGATTCCGCAAGCTCTGAAGATTCGCGGGTGTCTTCGGTGACAGGCACTGGTGCATTGTCAGACGTCATCGGCTCGTTGACGGTAGTCTCGGGAACGAATGGCATGTCCTCAGGCTTTGGTGCGGATGCATCTTCAACTGGCGTGGACTCAATAACCGGCGTTGTCTCGGTGGCTGGCTCAATGGCTCGCTCGGCCACCGATTCCACGACCGGCTCAGCAATTGGCTCGACGACCGAATCGGCAACTTCTTCAATGACCGGAGTAGGCGCGGCCTCCGTAGTAACATCTCGAGGTACATCAGGAGTGGTCTCCTCCACTACTTCCGCTTGAGACTGTTTCTTGGCCTTCTTGCTCTTCTTCTTGTCTTTCTTCGAGAGCGAAGGTACAGGAAGCTCCTCCGTGGGCGTTTGAAAGGCATCAGGAGTTGTTGGCTCAAGCTGTGTTCTCGTTGGAGGCTCGGATACGATTTCTGGAACCTCAGCGGGCGCGTCGCGCTCGATGCTTTGTAGCGAAGGTTGCTGCGTCTCGTCCACAGGCTTCGAGATCGGCTCCTCTGGGCCGGTAGTCTTGTCGTTTGTTGTCGGAACTGCTGGCTGAACATCCTCGACCTGTTCAGGAGCCGTAACCTCGTGTGACACTTCTGATTCGTTGACTGGTTCAGACGCTAGCGGGGTTGGCTCAACATGAACAGATGGCAACTCCTCTGGCTGGGAAGACTGGACCTCGGGAATGGTCTCGATAGACGACGCCTGCTTGGCCTTCTTGCTCTTCTTCTTGCTTTTCTTTGAAGAGGTCGGCTCCTCGGTTGTCGGCGTTGGAACTTGCTCCACTTCCGGAACGACAATGGCGGGCTCTTCGATTTTTTCAACGGTACGTTCAACATCTTGAGGGACAGGCTCTGCGATAGTCGTTTCTTCACCAACTTCAGGCAAAGACGTGGTGGTATCAAGCTGCGCGATCGTATTCTCGCGCTCCTCTGTCGCGATCGGAACAGGTACAGGCTCCTGGACATCAGACGTAGCGTGTTCGTCCTTACGAAGGGCGGGTTGTTCGACAATAGGCTCTGTATCTGCTTGAGGCTCGGAAGGATGCGCAACCTCGATGTCTCGAACAATTGCGACATCCTCTAGAGGCTTGACATCCTCGAATGCAGACGCAATTGGTACTTCGGGCTCTACAATCTTGACATCCTCGCTTGGTTGGTCCGCGTTGTCGCGCTCAGGTTCAGGAACACTGATGGCTTGCTCTTGTTCCTCTAGGATAGAGGCGCGTTTACCCTTCTTGTTCTTCTTTTTCTTCTTAGAAGGGGTGGCCAAGTCGTCATCAGCTTCGCCGAGTGAACGGGTCGGTTGTGCCACTGGTGTCTGAGATGCTTCCTCCACAACTTCCTTGAGCTCGTCTTGTTGTGGCAGAGCAGTCGGTTGGTCCTCTTCAGCGACCATCGCAGTAGGTGTGGGTTCTTGGTGCGTCTCTACTGGAATTGGGTCTTCTAGTGTGGGCGTTGAGTCGGCTTCCAGAGCCACAGATGGCTCAGTAACGGCGGAATCGACTGGAACGATTGTCTCAGACGCAAGGTCTTCCACAATAGGTGCTTGCTCCTTGATGTCCTGCTCGGCCACGTCTGCAACGGCAGTTGTGGGCTCTTGCGACGCGGTCGACTCGAAAGGCTGTTCAACTTCCACTGACTTCTCCTCAGTAGCGATAGCCTCTGTGGCATTCTGCTCCGGGAATTCTCCAACTACAACCGAAGGCTCTCCACGCTGATCAGCCTCGGCAACGACCTCCTCCACCTTCTTCTCCTGCTCTTCCTCAACTCCTCTCTCCACTATCTCCCTCTGGACATCCTCCTTTTCCTCATCCTTCTTCTCCTCCTCACGTCCTCTCTCCTCCCTCGCATCATCAATCTCCACCTCCTTCTTATCATCAAAATAATCAACAAGCTCATTATTCGTAAAAGAGTGGGGATATTGTGTCGGTATCCCCGAGAAAGGTAGTTGGGTCTCCGAAAGTGTAGGAATCGACAGAGACGGCTGAGTATCAGAGTTGGCTGCCTCAGGCGTCTCATCTGCTAAAAAAGGCTCCGCAGGTGTCGCCTTCTTAGCTTGCTTCTTGGCCTTCTTCTTGTCCTTCTTGGAGGAGGAAGGGGACGAAGGTGCTTCGGGCTCTTTGTCGGGCGGCTTGGGATCGCCTGGTGACGGGTCTGGTGTAGCAGTAGTTGGTGCATGGTCTTCAGCTGGGGTTGAAGTGGTTGTTGGCTCCGAAGTTGCGGTGGACTGCTCGAGGTATGATTCAGCCTGCTTCGCCTCGCTGATAGGTTCCGCGACTGGCAGGGCACGGAGTTCATCCGCTTGGGATAATTGCTCAGTAATGGTCTCCTTAACCACTTCGGGAACAGCTGACTGAGGCTCGGCAGAAAGAACCTTTGACAAATCCTCTGCAGGTGTGGCTGGCCGGGATGGTTCTACCTCCGCAACGGACGCGCGTTTGGCTTTCTTCAGCTTCTTCTTTTGCGACTTCGATAGCCCAGCCCATTCCTCTGGTTCTTGCTCGTCGTCCGGCTGGACATCTGTAGAGGTGGCAGTGGTGCTGGGAATAGTCTGTGCGTCTGATGTGGTGGTCTCGACCGCGTTGTCAGCTGTAGGCGCAATGCTGAGCTGTTCGTTCTTGGTAGAGTCGTTCACATCGCGGCTGGTAGCTGGCTCCTTGCCTTTGTTGTCCTCAGTGGCGACTATAGCAGGGGCTATCGAATCGTCAACATCCGTACGCGGAGCCTCGTCGATAGTCGTAATTGTCGTGTCAGGCACCACCGAGGAAGGCTGCTCGATCAAAGTAGTTTCAGCTGCTTCGGTCAAAGGCTCGGCGGAGAGAATAGGTTCAGACGTCTCAACCTCAGCGTTCTTGGCGGCTTTCTTGACCTTCTTCTTGTCTTTCTTTGATTCCGACGACGCCTCCTCTTCTTCCGTAGGTTCCGTGACGGCCTGATCAACAACAGAAGTGGGGGCTGTTGTAACCTCGGAAACGTTAGGGGCAACGTCCGACTGCTCTTTCTGGTCAACTGCTGGTACGGCAGGCTCTTGTTCAACAGTAGGAACGTCTTTGACAGCTTCCGTAAGCTCTCTAGCAGACTCATCAACCGGAGTGGAAGGCAGAGATGGCTCAGCCTCCGCGGCTGATACACGCTTGCTCTTTTTCGTCTTCTTCTTGTCTTTCTTGGAAGGTGTGGCTGGTTCATCGATGGTCGAAGATGTCGCTACGGGCTCCTCTGCCGAAGTCTCGGTCAGAATGGTGGCAGAGACTGGCTCGGAAGCCACTACCTCAGATGGGAGCTCTTCTACAACTGTGGTCGCGGAAAGTCGCCCCTCTTCTACTGGAACGGCAGAAGACACCTCGCTCTTGCGTGGCTCCTCAGCAATCACGGGAGTTGCAGTAGGCTCCGTTGATGTCGCTTCGGCGGGCTGCTGCTCAGGAACCGGAGCAGCAATATCAGCAGCGTCAAGAGTGCGCTCTAATGGCTCTTCTGCAGGCGTCTCCTCTTGAGTATCCGTCTCAGTCTCAACGATCGATTCGCGTTTTGACTTCTTCGACTTCTTCTTATCCTTCTTCGAGACTGGACTGGTAATCTCTGGCACAGCCTCAACCTGACTTAGTTCTTCTGAAGCCGGCTCAGGTGTAGCAATGAGCTGTTCGGCAGGCGTAGGATGAGATGAAGTGTCTTCAGTAACGTCGGACACAGTGCTTGGCAATTCTTCGATGGTAGGAACGTCGGAGGCGGGTACCTCTGCAACTGAAGGTGTAGAGAGCGTAGACTCTTCGATTACAGGCTCAGTCTTCTCTTCAATGGGAGTTGACGGGATAGAAGTGGGCTCTTCGGCGATCGAAACGCGCTTCGCCTTCTTTGCCTTCTTTTTGTCCTTCTTCGAGAGTGGAGCGGCCGCTTCCTCAGTGATCTCGGGTACGGGTGCATCGGCAGCCAGCGTCTCCTCGGTCGGCTTGGACTCAACAGTTGGCTCTTTGGAAACTGATGCTTCCTCTCGCTCTTGAACCGAAGCCTCAGGAACGGATGGGGCTGTGGTATCGATACGAGCATCGTGTTCGACGGACACTTCAGGCACGGGCCCAGTATCGGATGTAAGCTCCTCGGTTGTGGCGGTCTCCGGGAGGGTATCAGAAACGATGGTAGGCACAGGTGTCGGCTCTGTCGCAGTTTCAGGTACAGTCGCTGCTTGTTCAGGTTGGCTAGTCTCCTTTTCCTCGGTTGTCGCTTCAGGAAGAGGAATCACGGTAGGCTCTTCAATAATGGAAGTACCCTTGGCCTTCTTAGCCTTCTTCTTGCTCTTCTTGGAAGCTGACTCATCCTCTTGCTGCTCAGTTACAAGCGCAACGTCCTTCTCATCAACCGTAACCTCATCTTGTGCCACAGCTGCAGGCGCGGTCTCGATCGGGGTGGTGGCCGCGGCGTCTTCAGCTAGAGGATCGCTTGGAAGTACATCATCTTGACCTGCGGTAACCACTGGCATCGACTTGGGAGATGTAGCCCCGGAAACGGTCTGTGTCTCAGCGACGGGCTCTTCGATGGGTGTCTCCTGAACAGTCGGCAGAACTTGTTCCTCGCGAGTTGGCTCGTCAACGGTCCGCGAGACAGTCTCGACTGGCGCAGAAGATACCTCAGGCATCTCACTCTCAACTTCAGCCTTCTTGGATTTCTTGGCCTTTTTCTTGTCTTTCTTTGAGAGTGGTGTCGCTTCCTCGGTGGCTTGCTCTGGGACGGGTTCATCACGTGCTGGCTCAAGATCGATCGCCTGAACCACTTCCTCAACCTGCGCTGGTTCTGTGGGAGCGGGAACGTCTTGCTCAGTAGTGGGGGTCTCGACAGTCGTAGGCAGAACATCGGCAGTAGGCTCGGGCGCAACATCGCGACCAACCAGTTCTTCAGTGGTCGCAGCGGTAGATGGGAGCGCTTCTTGGACAGTGGTTCCCGGGAAGACTGACTCAGACTCGGTAACGGGAGTCTGAGGTTCGGAGACCAACTCTCCCTTCTTGCCCTTCTTCTTCTTCTTGCTCTTCTTGGGTGTGCTGGGAGCATCTTCGGCCTCAACCTGGTCTTGAACTTGTGAAGTCTCGGGCAGTGTCCTCTCCGTTGATGCAACATCGTCGAACGAACGCTCTGTAGTCTCAAGAGGTGCTACCGAGTCGACAACGTCGGCAGCAGGCTCGGTCGGCTTCTCGAAAGAGGCATCGGCGACCTTGGGCTCGACCTCCGAAGGTTTGACGGTCTGGTGCTGCTCAGTGGTTGCGGGTGCAGCTGCCTCAAGGTTGACATTAAGCTTGGCATCAGCAGCAGTATCTTCCGTAACAGGCTTAGGCAGAGGCGTCGCTGGAATTTGCTCAACCTCAGTCTCTTGGTTGGCTCTCTCCTTCTTTGCCTTCTTCTTGCCCTTCTTCGAGACAGGCTCGGCGCCCTCATTCTCGATGTCTTGGCTGGAAAGGGTAGGCGCAATCGAAGCTTCCTCGATGGGGGTATCCTGCTGCGCGGATGGAACGTCCGTAACGCTCTCCTGGACGAGTGCAGGCTCATTGGTGGCAACGACTGTGCGAGTCGTTTCCTGCGAAGGCGGCAAAGTATCCTCAATACGTTTCTCCTCTTGAACAGTCTCAGAAGGGACGTCGAACTGTGGTGCTGGCTCCTCAGTAACCGGTGTGCTGGGCTCAGTAGTGTCGATGGATTTGCCTTTCTTACCCTTCTTCTTCTTGCTCTTCTTCGAGATTGGCTCAGCTGGTTCGGCTTCGGCGACAGGCTCAGCGGGAGCCACAGGAACGTCGAGGTCTTGGCTGCGCTCTGGCTGTGTGGTATCCACCTTATCAGAGATGTCGGTAACGACTTCAGGAACAGCAGGAACGTTCTCCGCAGCCTCGACTTGGGGAATTGCAGGCTCGTCGAGGTCTTTGTCGTCGGTTTCAGGAAGAGCTACGAGCTCAGCTGGTGATGCTTCTTCCTGTGACTTCGGGGCCTCAACTTGAGGTATTCCCTGCTCTTCCAGATCCTTGTCGTCGGTCTCGGGAAGAGCGACAAGCTCAGCCGATGGAGTCTCGCGCTCTGGCTTGGAAATCTCAACTGGCACCGATGGGATAGTCTCAGCTGTGGGCACCTCAGGTTGAGCAGATTCCGCGAACGGGTCTGGTTGAGAAGAAGTTACTTCAGTGACAGGGGTGCTTGGCTCGGTGTCAAGTGACTTGCCCTTCTTCGCCTTCTTCTTCTTGCTCTTCTTCGATGGGGTTACCGGCAGATCATCCGCGATCGGCTCGTCGATCTCTCGGGCTGGCGTCTGTGGAAGAGGTACTGCTTCTGCCTCGGTGGTTGAAGCCTCTTGCAATGGCTTTGATGGAACATTCTCGGCAGGCACCGAAGGCTGAGAAACCTCCGCAATGGGCTCATCGATCTCGCGGGCCGGCGTCTCGGGAAGAGGCACCGCCTCTGCTCCGGCGACTGACTCTACAGGAACCTCAGGTGCGGCTTCGATCGCTCGGTCTGCTGCGATTGCTTCAGTCTCGACCTGAGCCTCTTGGGTTGGCTTGGTAGATCCAGCGAGTGCGGCGTCCACGATTGACTCAGATTCAGGTGCAGCGGCTTCGATAGAAGGTCGGGTCTCCGTCTGCACATCGGCTAGATCTGAAGAAGTGGTTTCAATCTCGACAGATCTACCCTTCTTGGCCTTCTTCTTCTTGGACTTCTTTGACGGCGTAGAAGGCTCTTCCTCCAATGGTGTCGCAGGCTGCTGTGACTCTTCGACTGGAAGTTCTTGGGCAGGAATTGGAGCGTCCGTGGAAATCTGCCTTTCGATAATCTCGGGTGTTGCTTCAACGCAGACCATAGCGGGTGCAGGGGTGACATCGGTCGATGCCTCCTGGAGCGACTCGGGTTGTTGTTGTTGCGGTTGGGGTAGAGTTTCAGTGACGACCTCGGCTGCAAGATCGGTGGTTGGGGTAGCCAGAGTCTCCTCATCGGTCTTCGCCTTCTTGCTCTTCTTCTTTTTCTTGTCTTTCTTAGAAGAAGATGGTGCTTCAGCAACATCATCGACCACTAGATCCGCAGGCTGGCTTGGCTCGGCGATTGGTGCATCTTCTGTCGGGACGATAGGAGCCTCAGACAGGGGCTCAAGTCGAGTTGGTTCAGCTGGCGCAGAGATCTCGTTCGCACGCTCCGCAACGTCTGACTGCAGCTGTTCTCTGGGAAGGGCCGATCCGGTCTCCTCGGAAGCCGTATCCTTCGCATCAACATTGTCCTTGACTGATGTCTCCGCACCGAAAAGTCCTTCCCCTTGACCAATCTCTCTACTCTTGCTCTCCTCCTCTTGACCCACAACCTCCTCCACAGGCGTCTCGATACTCTTGCTCTTCTTCCCCTTCTTCTTCTTGTCTTTCTTCGAAGTAGGTGTCGATGGCGTGTCCTCAACTGCCGGTTCAGCAGAAGGGATGACTTCGTCCACAGACTTCGGCTGCTCCAATGGTGTTGAGAGATCTTCATCGAAGCTCTCTGTTGGGAGAGGGACAGTCGCGGCATCCGCTCCGTCGTCACGCTTCTGCTCGAGTAGAGAGGTCTCTACAGCGGCAACTTGCTCGGCCGATGAAGGTAGCTCGATGTCGCGGGATCGATCAACTACTTCGCTTGGAGTTGCGACTGGTTCGCTGATCGGGGCAGATGTCTCGAGGGATGCCTCGCTCTGCTCAGGTACAACTTCGGCCTCAGGCTGGGGTGTCACAGTGCCGCTCTTCCGCTTGCTCTTCTTGCCCTTTTTGGTCTTCGGTGTAGCAGGAAGCTCAGCTTCTACAGGTGCAGAGGAGGGCTCGGGAATTGGCTCCTGCTCGGCAGGGGCATCTCTGGGGAGTGCCTCTTCGAGAGGCTGTGTGAGGTCATCATCGGGTTGCTCCGCAGGCAAAGGAATGTCAGCGGCCTCGACAATAGGAGGTTGGATGACGTCCGGAACGGAAGTCGGCTGTTCGGCGATAGATTCAGAAGCTGTAATAGAAGATGGCTCGGCAGCAGTTATAGGCCCCTCCTGAGGCGTGGAGATACCGCTCTTCTTCTTACTCTTCTTGCTCTTCTTTGTCTTTGGCGCATCTTCTTGAGCAGAAGGCACGGACTCAGCTGGTGCTTCACGCTCTGCTGGTGTGGCCACATCGAGAGGCAGAGAGGGTTCTTCATGGGAAGGCTCTTCCACAGTCGGTGCGAGCTCAGATACAAGCTCTGCAGCCTCCGTGTTAGAGGGCGCGATCTTCTCTTGCACGACCTCTGCGGATAACGGTTCAGTAACAGTCTCGGTGACAGGTGCAGATTCGCTTGCAGGAGCATCCAGCGAACGTTCAGCAGCATGTTCGATCGGAGTTGTTGGGGCTGTGGTCTCGACCTCAGTGCTTTCGAGTTCAGCCTTCTTGTTCTTCTTGCTCTTCTTGGCTTTCTTCTTGCTGACAGGTGACGTGACTTCATCTTGGGCGATGGTGATTGGCTCTGTAGTAGCTGGCTGCTCGAGCTTGACGGTACGTTCGGCAGAATCAACGATAGGCGGCTCTTCAGTCAGAGGAGTTGGCTCAGATACTAGCTGTTCGCCCCAAGCTTCTATCGCAGATTCCAAAGGAGTCTCCGCAGGTTTGTCTGCTTCAGGTTCAGGCTTGACAGGCTCCGCGGTCACCTGGTCACCGAGATCCTTCGCCGCCGCGTCAATGGGAGCATTGACAGACTTGGCAGCGTCGGCTGCAGGCTCATCGAAATCGGGAATCGGTACGCTGCTCTTCTTCGCCTTCTTCTCCTTCTTGGTCTTGATGATCTTCTTCTTTGAAGAGCTGGGTTCAACCGAGATACGGTCGTAAGCTGAACCGCCAGACTCGGTCGGGACGAAGTCAGAGATTGTGCTGGTGGGCTTTCCAGCATCAGTGAACAGGCCACTTCGGCCAAGAGACAATTGCTCAGCAGGCTTCTCTTCGACGATGGTGTCTTTGCTGACCGTTGCCGAGGGCTGGGCGGGTGCTGCCACTGATGGGAACGTGAACGAAGGCTTACCATTATCGGTAAAGAAACTGGTCTGATGTGCAACGAAAGTGGCTGGCTCTTGTGTCTTCGCAGGGGCGTTTTCATCGGCAGTTGAGGCAGTTTGCTCAGTAGACTTTGGCACTGATGGGAATGCAAATGAAGGTCTTCCATCATCAGTGAAGAATGTGCTCCGTGGCGCAACAAACGCTGGCTTCTTCTGCTCTTCCACAACCTCTGCTTCCTTTGCGACCGAAGGAGCTTGCTCGGTAGTCGTAGATGGCATCGAAGGGAACGAAAACGAAGGCTTCCCATCATCTGTGAAGAAAGCATTGCGTGGCGAGACATCAACAGGAGCTGGTGTATCATTCGCGACTGGAACTTCTCTAGATACGACGCTTGACTCAACCGCGGGGGCGGGTGACGTCTTCGGGAATGTGAACGATGGTTTGCCGTTGTCGGTGAAGAATGCGGTACGCGGGGACACAAAAGCAAGGCTCTTTTCCTCTTTGGCAACAGGTGCCTCTTCAGGCTCGGTCGTTGGCTCAGCTGCAGGCTTGGTGGATACTGGTGGGAACGTGAAAGACGGCTTGCCGTCGTCAGTGAAGAAGGCAGTAGATGGAGTGGCATCCTCAGATTGCTTTGTAGCCTTCTCTTCAACGACAGGAGCCTCCTTGGGAGTCTCGATAGATAGTTGTTGAGGCGCCGTGGAAGCCTGAGGGAATGCGAAAGAGGGTTTGCCATCATCAGTGAAGATCGCAGTGGGAGCTGTGGTGCTCGAGCTAGCTTCTTCCTTGACAATTTCGCGGGTCGTAGCCTCAGTAGGTCGCTGTGTAGGAACAGACGATCTCCTAGACTCAATCTTCTGCAGCAACTCCGGCTTTGACGTCTCATCCTGCGTCTTCACTCGGGAGATGGAAGGCCTCTTCTCAGACTTGGAACTCTTCCTCTCAGACACAGTTGGTGAGGATGGTTGTGACTTGCGCTTGGCCTCTTCTCTGGCAGCAGCTAGTGCGGCGAGGACGGCAGATTGGGGCTTCGGAGAAGACGGAGGCTCGGATGTTGGCGGCGGCGGGGCCTTCTTCTTGCCCCATCCAATAGCACCCCACAGGCCGGAACCCCAGCCTGAACCTGCCGATTGCCCTTCGATCCCAGAGGCTCGGCGGTTTTCTTCGACGGGAGTGTTCTTGGCTTGTTCGGCGCCGTCAGCTGTGCTAGGCCGAGCTGGAACCTCTGGTGTGGCAGGCCCAGCTGAAACTTCCGACTTGGGCTCTTCGGGGTTTGCTGGAGTAATGGGTACAGGCTCTGTGTCTTGCTGAACTGCTTCGTCGGTCGAGGGAGCTGGTGGTTCTTCGGGGACTGCTGGAGCAGTAGGTGCAGGCACCGCCTCTTGCAAAACTGCTTCATCGGTTGAAGCGGCTGGTGCCTCTTCTTGAACCAAGAAGTCCATGACATCAACCTTGTCCTTGGGCTCCTCGGCTTTGTCCTTGGACTCTTCGCGTTCGAAAGATGGCTCGAGGATATCGCGTTCAATAGTGTCTTGCTGCGACTCGGACGAAGGCAAAATCTGATCATCTTGAGGAGGGACCTCTGGAAGGGTTGCCGGCTCGGCCTCAGCATCAGCTTGCTTGTTGCCGCGTTTACCCTTCTTGTTCTTCTTCGCCTTCTTGGACTTGGGTGTAGTCGCGACTTCCTCCTCGATGACCGGCTCAGGAACTGAGGGTTCAGAAGACTTGGAAGAGCTGGATTCAACAGGGACGTCTTGTGAAACTTCGACAGTCGTAGTAGCCGGTTCGGTAGTGATCCCAAGACCCCGCTTTGCTTCTTCGACAGGTTCGATTGATCTCGCAGTTTCTTGAGGCATATCGTCAAAGACAGCGCGTCTGACCTCGGTGGATTCGTCCTCTTTTGGTGCAGTAGTGTCCAAAACCTTCTGTTGAAAGGCCTTGGTATCCTTGGGCGTTCCGACAGGCTCACCAACAAGCGTAGCATCGTCCGTAACGACGGACTCAGTCCTATTCTTGACCCAGTCTTCCTCGTTATCAACGAACGTAGTGGCGAAGCTGAAAGAGGGCGATGGCTTGATTATCTCCTCAGGTGATTGAGCTACGGGCGATGGGATAACAGGCGACGGGGCTACGGGAGACGCGGCGGCGACGGGCTCCTTACCCTTCTTACTCTTCTTGGTCTTCTTGGCCTTACCCTTGCCCTTTGGCGATGGTTCGACAACAGGTTCGATGGTTTCGGGCTCAAGTTGCTCTGGCTCAGCAGCTGACGAAGCCTTGTCTTTTGTGTCATCGCGCTGAGATCGAGTTGGTGAAGGAGAGCGTTTTCGCAAAGCAGCTGCTGTCAATCCTCCCACTACTGCGCTAAGAGCAGCGTCTTGAAGTCTTGAAGAGCTGCTCGATGGGGCAGAAGTAGTGTCGCGGGACTTGGGAACGTCGCGCATCATCTTGTCATCGAGCAGCTCGCTTGTCTCAATAGGAGTCTCCGCCTGTGGGGAGGTCAAAGTCGACATGAAATCGTCGGTGGACGAATCCTGTTCCTGTGCTCTGGCATGCTCCAGTGCCGCAGTAAGCGATTCATAGTTGGGACCGCTAGACGGTGCGGACGCTTCCTGGGCACCTGTGAAGTAGTCAGAGGCCTTAGGAGTGGCTTGGCCGGATTCCTCGACTTCTTCGATCTCGCGATGTGCAAGCTCAGGATGTTGAAGCTCCGGTCCATGGCTAGGCGAAATGAGGTCGGCTACGGTACTCAAAGGATCGAAAAATGAGTCATAAGATGACTGTCCAGCGCTCTCGTAAGGTGACTCTTGAGCAGACTCAAACTCTTCTTCTGAATCCGCGCCAGAGACTACTGAAGATGCGCTACTGGGTGGAAGTGCTGGCAACACTTCATCGATCTCATTGGACTTGCGGTTGCGCTCCACCAGATACAAAGGTCGGAACTCTCGAGAGTTCCTAAACTCTGTGGAGTGCGTCTTGCCATGGCGAGAACGGGTTGGTGAAGGGCCAGGAAGAGGATCAGCTGCTAAGCTAGGGTCAACGGTAGAGGGTACAACGGGCTTGCGGAAGCGTATGGGAACTGCCGTTGAAGATAGTCGACGTTGAGAAATCGCGGTCGAAGGACGTGTGACGTCTGGCGAACGTGTTGGCGAACCTGGCCTAGACAGCGGCAGCGGAGGTAGCTCATCGGGGAAAGCTTCCAGCTGCCAAGGCTGAAGGCCTGTAAGACGGGTTAGAAGCGCGCGGCTGTCTTCGAACGATAGTTCGGGCGGTAGGTCGTTGTCTCCAGAGGCGGTGAAGCGTTGGGCATCATCCGAGGTCGAAAGAGGAAACTCGGCCCGATGTCCAAGGATTATGCCACTACCCTCGTGGGCCTGATCGACAGGCTCACTTACGGGCAGTGGACTTGGAGTGGCTGTGGTCACTGCCCGATCGCCTAAAAAAGGCTGCTGTTGTGGTTGTTGTTGTTCATCGGCATGCGAGGGCGGGGTTCGAGGTTGTAAGAGATCCTATAAACACGACATCAACATTCATTCTAAATACATTGCGAACAACGGTGCTATCGCACATGAGAAGAGCGATGTACCTTGTCATCATAAGCATCCGTCCTGTCTCCGTCTCCTCTCTCACTACGACTGCGGCTGCTCCTCTTTTCGCGTCGACTACTGGTCGAGATCGTGGAGCGCATGTCATCATCGTCTGAGCCGCCGTAGGTAGAACCGCGATCCGACCGATGCTTCCGTCTACGATGTTTGCGTTCTTCATCGTCGTCGTCCCGAGATTTCGAGGACTTGCTTGAAGCTTCTTTCAAGTTCTCCCTCGACTTGCTGCCGAAAAGGCCCAGGAAGCCACTTGGACGTTTCTCCTTCTCCCTCCTTGAGCTGCGATCCTCGTCTAGATCTGGGATTGAAGATACGACGGAAACCATGTCATCGTCTCGTTTGGATCGTCTCCGGGAGGACTTGCGATCATCATCGTAGTCGCCGAGTTCGGAAGCTGCTGTCGAGCGTGATCTAGTCTTGGTCTCGGGTGATGCGTCTCGGTCGCCATCCCTTCTCCTGTGCTTGCGTCGTCGCTCGCCAGTCTCGGAGATGGCGGATTTCGTGTCCCAGTCATCAGCGCCCTCATCAGCCTCATGATGGCGATGTCTTCGCCTCCGTTCCCCACCCTCTTCAAGATCGTAACCGCGGTCGTGGCTCTTCTCACGTGTCTCGGACTTGGCTTCGCGACGTCTGCGGCGTCTCTCCTCGCGATCGGGGTCGTCATACTTGTAGCTCAGAGAAGCGATTGAGCCCACATCGTCATCATCGTACCTGCGTGGTCTGTCGTCGAAGTCATCATCGTATCTGTCATCGACATCCTGGTCGCGATCGCTTCGTGAGTGCCTGTCCTTCGCCTCCTCGTTGAAGTCTGCGGGATAGAATCCGTTCGATTCTTTTTCGTTGCCCGCCCGGCTCGGCACATCGTCGGGGGCATAGTACCCAGAGTCGGTTACGTTACGAGCGGTGGCTGGATCATGCGCCATCGTGAACGGCGCTGCGGTGGGAACCTTGGGGGCCTCGACCATCGTTTGGTATCTGGAAGGATCGGGAATGGTGCGGGCGTTTATGTAGTCGTCATACGTCGTCTCGGTCCTGAGAGGAGAACTGATGCTAGGTGACCATTTGCCGCTGCTGTGTCTTTTCTGGACTTTCGGTCTGGGTGTCTTATCGGCCAGCTCCTCAACGCCCTCGAATGCGTAGCTTGGAATTGTCACATTCTTCTCATTCCGTTCGAGTGCACGTGCGCCGTTCGGTGGAGATACAGGAGAGTCGCGTGAATGGTGCTTCTCTGTGGACTCAAGATCCTTCCTGGCACGCTCGGCATCCGAGGCCATCCTGTTTTGATCCTGGTTCATGGTCATGCCCATTAGAGCAGCGAAACCACCGGCCATGGCAGCGGTGGAGGCTTTACTGCCGCTGCTCTCACCTTGTCGCGCGGGCTTCTTCGGAGGACTAGGAGACTCTTGGAATGCTTCTCCTAGACGTGGTGGTTCGGCCAACCGAGATGGCTCAGTGGAGCGAGAAGAGTCGGCGAATCGTGAGGTTTCAGCAGATCGAGAAGGCTCGATGTCCCTGGGATCTCGGGAAGGCTCAATGTCCCTGGGATCGCGGTCCATGATCGGGCTTGATGGCGGACTGGGATCACTCATCTCCCAAGTGTCCACACTAGCTCGCTTCGATGACTTGGACTTCTTCTTCTTGTCCTTCTTCTCCTTCTTGCTGAGCTTGGCCTCTGGCTCGGCTTCCCTCTCTTTCACTGCAGGTGTTGACTCTCCACGTCGAGAAACATTCTGCATAGCTACAACTTCGTCAGTATCGTTAGCCTTGTTCTTACCCTTTGTGTCCTTCTTCGCGGACGATGCCGGCGGCTCTTCTGCGAACACCTCAGACTCAGGTATGTCGTCCCAGCCGCCGGGCATATGCATCGACACTGGCGGTGTAGGAATCTCGCCTTCAACAAAGCCAGGTCCCACTGTACTCTGTTGGGGCGTCCTCCACGCGTCGCGCTCTGACTCAGGCTGCCAGTATGCCGTCTGAACGCTGCTCGTAGATGGCACAGCTGAGATGATGGAAGGAGTGACTGTTGAAGATGGTGCAGCTGAGATAATCGATGGAGCGATAGTGGATGGGGCCCTGTTTCCATCGGAAAACGGGTTGCTCAGGGAAGAAGCAGTCGGATTGCTGAACCCAGCTGCAGTTGCATTGCTGACGATAGTGCTGACGGTAGACGCAGTTGGATCGCTGAAATCATAGGAAGTCGCACTGCTGAGGTTGGATGCAGTCGGGTTACTCAGGGCAGATGCAGTCGGATTGTCGCGTCTGTAGCTACGCTCGTCCTCTTGATCTCGTTGATCTCGGGAAAGAACCGCTGCAGTCGTGAGTGCTGCGGCTGCTGCCGCTGCAGCTGACTTCTTCTCCTTCTTGTTGCTCTTTTTGGAAGCAGCATCTACGACACTGTCCCAACTAGAGTCCTTCTCGTCCCGGACGTATTGCGTGCTTGGTGCAGTCTCCTTACTCTCGGGGATTCTTGACATCTCGGGGCGGTAGGGTGTGTAGGTAGACGTCGTCTGTTCTGGCTTGGGCGGCTCACGCTCGACCGTGGCTTCACGTGACCTGAGATCGCCATCTGAGACAAATTGCTCGCGGAAAGATTCTGGAGTAGGGACGTCAAAGTGGTGAAACTGGTTCTCGCCCCAGCTTACCCTAGACCTTGCTCGGTTCGATTCGTCGTCTCTTGGCTCACGTCTATTCTCTCTAGTCTCCCTGATGGGCTCCATGGCGGGCGATGGAGGGGCAGATGCGCTGCGTACAGAAGGAGTGCGACTACCGGGGGGTGTGGGCAGAATGAGATTCAGCGATGGAACTTGAGGTAGCGGTTGTGGTTGAGAGGACCGACCATTCCTGGTGGCTGTGAAAGCGTACGATGGAGGATAAGGCGGGACCTTGGGCTGGCTGACAGGATAGTCTTCCCAGGATTGGTAGATGGGTAGATCTGGAGCGCCCTCGTTCGGGTCTACTGGGCGGACCTTGGGCAGGTTGTCGTTGGCCAAGAGCTCTTCCGGTGCGAAGAATTCAGCTTGAGATACTGGCTTTGCATAGTACCTTTGTTCCCAATCTTGGAGGACTTCGCGAGCTTCCTGGCGTGAATTGTCCTTCTGCTTAAACATATCGGGGTTGAAGATGTCCTCGTCAAAAATGTCCTGCTTGACTTTGCTGGGCTCGATAGTCTTGACGCTGGTTGGCTCCCGCTTCTTGCTGCTCTTCGAGGATGAAGATTCACTCTTGCTGCTCTTGGACGAAGAAGAATCGTTCTTGCTGCGCTTCCACGAGGAGGATTCGCTCTTGCTGCTCTTCGTTGAAGACGAAGACTTGCTGTCGCGCTTCTTCTCACGCTCCCTCTCCTTCTCCTTCTCCTTGTTGTCCTTGTAGTCCTTGATCGCGGCAGTTGCGATTGCTGCTGCAGCACCAGCAGCTACTGCGCCAGCAACGGAAGACTTCTTGTCAGACTTGAAAGCCTCGCGTTCGCGGTCTTGTAGCTCCTGCTCCTTGCGTTGTACAACGGTGGCAGTCGAAGCCATTGAATCTCCTGTTGGCTGCTGCTCAAGCTTCCGAGCCCGGTCGCTCTCGTATCGGTCGGTGTAGTCCTGAGCTTCGCGTTCCCTGCGTCGGCGCTCCATGTCCTCTTGAATCTCAGCTTCACGTCTCGAGGCATCGACGCGCTCAGCTTCTTGTTGTTGAGATTCACGGCGCTCTCTCCGTTTGCGCTCAGCCTCCGCAGCCTCGATGGCGAGCTGACGCTGGCGCTCCATTTCGGACATCCGTTGATGACGTTCGCGGTCTTCGGCTTCCCGAGCGAGGCGTGCCTGGACCTCTTGCTGTTCGCGACGGCGTTCGTTCTCGAGCCTCGCCAAGCGTTCGATGTCCATGAACTTGCGGGCCTCCTCCTGCTGCCGTTGCAGCTCCAGGCGACGTCGCTCGTCTTCATCTCGGCGTCGCGCTTCTTCTTGGCGTGTCGTTTCCTCCAAGCGGAGCAATGTCTGCCGGCGGTCTTCTTCAATCCGTCGAGCCTCATCCTCTTGTAGCTGCCGTTCTCTGCGCAGGCGATCCTCTTCCTCACGGAGCGCAAGTGCCGCTCGCCGGGCCTCTTCCTCTTGTCGCAGCTGTTCTCGACGCACTCGGTCTTCCTCTTCCCGACGCGCCTCGTCCTCGCGTCTCTGTTGTTCTCGGCGACGCTCGGCCTCCTCGTCTAGTCGCTCCTGCTCCTTCCGCCGCTCACGGAGGTCCTTCTCTGCCTGCTCTTGTGTCAGGTTGAAGCGAACATTGCTAGATGCGGACGGCGGTCGGCTCGGAGGTCGGTCGGGGTGTTTCATCGCAGAAACTGCTGCGAATCCGGCAGTCGCTGCAAGTCCAGCAATAGACGCATCTCGCTTCCACGAGCTTTGGATGGGAGAAGAGTTTGCCCGACGGAATTGAGGATGCTGAGGATTTTGAATGATAATGTTTTGAACTTGAGACTGCGTGGGATAAGGAGGTGGATAAGGTGCTGGTGGGAAGTCTGAAGGACCTGCTGTGGTGTACCCAGATTGTGATGGTGCTTGTGTTGAGTAGATGGCGCCAGGGACTTGCTGCACTGGCTGAGGGTGTTGAATGGGGATGGGACCAGGTCCTGAGGTGACAATAGGCTGATTGGTGACGATAGAGCTTGTACGGCGTGCGTCGAACGACGCATTGGGATCATGGGGTGCAACAGGATAGACCGACTGCAATGTTTGGGCACTGCTAGACTCGCTGTCGTGGTGTCCATGGGCAGCTCCAACAGCTGCGCCGGTCAAGGCACCTGCTGCGCCAGCTGCTGCAGGCCCAATGAGCGATGTACTAGCGATGTTGTCGTAGAGGTTGTTGGAAGACCTTCTCTTCTTGCCAAAGCCCCATCGCCAGCCCCATTTGTTCGTACCTGAGTGGTTGGATCCGATAGACTCGTTGCTCTTGGTCTTCTTCAAGGAATAATCGCCGTATACGAGACCGCCATCACTCGAAGAGTCGGAAGTACCATCGTCTGGCAAGTCCTCCCACTCGTCGTCTCCGTAACGTGAGGCGGGCCGCGAAGTTTGACTGGTCTTGCGACCAAGACGGTTCTCCTTAACAGCAACGACCTCGTTGTGGCGTTTGCCCTTGCCAGCCTTCGCAGCTGTGATAGCAGCAGCCGTAGCGCCAAGACCAAGTAGCGAAGCTTTCAGTCGCTCATCCGAGTTTCGTCTCTTCGGCGACGATCGTCTGCGCGTCCTCCTTACGTAGCCGGTGCCGAATGCCATCTCGGAGTCGGATGACGACGTTGAAGCGTTGCTGAAGCTGAAGAAGCCCTTCTTCTTCTTCTTCAGGCTATTGGCTGTCTTCACTCGCTTCTCCTTCGGTGGAGGTGCAGAGAAGAAGCCTCCAAGGAAGCCACCCTGGGACTCGTGATTCTGGCCAATCTCGATGACAGAGGCTCCGGATGTTGAGCTTCGGGATGCTTTGTGTCGGAGTGAATGCGATCTTCTCCTACGACGCTCATCGTCACTGCTGTCTCTGCGGTGATGAACCACTTGAACCCTCTTCGGGGACCTGGATCGGCTGTGCTGCTTTTTCTTTGTGGCCGCTCCAAGGGCGACTCCTGCAAGACCTGCACCAATGGCAGTGCCGATCAGGCCTGTCTTGCCGCGTCCTGAGTTGGAGCTTGAAGTTGAGCTTGATCGAGAACGGCGCGACCGAGACTGGCGGCGAACAACCTTGTGATCCTTACGGTCCTTTTTGTCGCTCGTAACGCCTACGGACATGACGGAAATGCGGTCGGCAGAATTGCTCCGATGGCGGATGCCAGAGCTACCATAGCTGTAACTCTTGCGATCCCCTGATCTGCTGCGGCTGTGTCGTGAGACCCTCGACCGACCGGACTTGATGCTGTATGTGTCGTCAAAGTCGTCGCGACCCGCGCTGAAGACAGCCTTTCCAGCCTTAGCAAGGCCAATGCCGCCCAGGCCTGCAGCTACCCAGCCCGCGGCGCTGCTCTTGTTCTTGCGACGCTCCTCACCCGAGGAGATTGAGCCCCAAGACTTCTTCTCCTTGAGCGAGTATCGAGATTGCTTCTCAATGCCACCAGTGGGTCGCATAAACTCATTGGATCGCCGTTTGTAGTAGTGGTGCTTCCGTGGGGCGTCCAGAACGGAAGAGCGAGGGTCAAAGCAACCCTTGCAAACTCCGATGTACTCGGTGTACTCTTCCATCTTCTGCACATCTTCGTAGTCTTTCCACCAGTCGACAAACTTGGAGACAGGCCCAGTGTGCTGATGCTGGTGAGCCATGCCGCCTGAGATGTATGGACTGGGTGTAAGGCCATTTTGATGGTGTCCGTTGGGGCCGTGCGTCGAAGGGTGATGGTGTGTGCTATGCGAGTGTGTGTGGGTGTTGGAGTGGGTGTGTGAATGTGAATTATGTTGGTTTAAGCCATAAGCCGCCAGCCCTGCGGCGCCAGCAGCGTACAGTCCAGCCATGCTGCCAGACGAGTGCTTCTCTGGCTTGGTTGGCCGAGGTGGCTTTGGAGGAGGCGCGCCTTCCACGCCGTAGGCGGCGGCTGCAGCATAGGGTGGGAGGTAGCTGCCATCGTTGGCAGCGGTATTAGAAGCATTAGAACCCGGGCCGTACATGTTGTACGTGGAAGCCGGAGCAGCCGGGGGGGTATTATTAGTATAAGAAGAGTATGATGTAGAAGGGCGAACATTCGATGCGCTGTAGCTCGTGGTGTGTTCGTGATTAGAGGAGCTGTGGCCCATGGCATATCCCAGGGCAGCTCCGCCGGCCGCAGTAGCAGCTGGGCCGAAGGTGCTCGACTTGTTGGGTCTCGATGAAGATGCGGGTCGCGGTGGCTTCTGGGGCGTCGGGGTGTCGTCGACGAAGGCACCGGGCATGGACGAGCTCGATGGTCGTGGAGGTCTGGATGAAGAGCCATTTGCGCTGGGCCCGTAGAAGTCTGCAGCGGCGCCCGATCCGGTGTCGGCAATCGGGTTGGGCTGCGCAGAGGCAGACATGAGATGGGGGGTATCCTGTCCTATGATGACAGAGGGCGGCTGGGGCCTCACGCCAGGCTGCTGGTGCACCGACTGGCCCTGGTCGTTGTAGAAGTCGGCAGCCGCTCCGAATGGATGGCCGCCAGGGAGCGCGCTCGAGGTGTATCGCAGAGGGTCCTGGCCGGGGAACTGGCTCTGCACGTGATCGTCCATGTCGTCGGGGTGTGGTGGGTGGCTTCCTACTGGCAGAGCGCCCGACATCATGGGCGCTCCTGCCTGTCCTGGGAACTGCGAGAAGCCGTCGCTGCCAATCTGGCCGCTGAAGCTGCGCTGGACCGACTTGGGACTGTCAACAATCTCGCCCCTGTAGCCGGTGCCAGTTTGCGACGTGCTGCCGGACCGCACTGAGCGCGTCGAGCGGCGCTTCTCGAGCTTCTTGTCCTTGGCCTTGCCCGTCTTGCGGTCCTTGTCGTCGCGCAGTGTCGAGCTCGACGACTCGGCATAGCTGCTGCGGCGATCGTCGCGACGCATGTTGTCGTCGTCGTAAGGACCGCTCGTGTTGTTTGTTGTGGCCCGTGAGCGCGGCATCTCGTCGAAGGCAGTCGTGAAGGAGGCAATCGAGGACGCGGAAGGCGCAGTGTCACGCTTAGATGAGGTCGATGTCGATGGCTTGCGCGTCGTCGACGATGACACGACGGAGCGGGCGTCTGGGTCGCGCTTGGAACGCGTGGAGTCGCTAGTACGGCGGCGGCGACTTTCCTCGTCCTTGTTGCTGTTGGAGGCAGCAGAGCTACCGGTCAATCTGCTCCACATGATGGCGCAGGACTGCAGTCAGGATCGCGGGGGCGCGGATGCGTTGTTATTACAAAGTGGTGCTGGCAATGGGTCGGGCGCAAATGAGATGAGTCTCTTGGTGGGATATGCTGGGTATATCGCTGCAGACAGTCGCAAGTGAGAGAGAATCGTTCAAATCGTCATGTCGTGATGATATAGTACAGGTTTCCGATGCAGAATGGCTAGGAAAGTATGCGCGCAATGCCCAAGGACAACCAAAGCAGCCTCTCGCGGTACTAATCGCAAAGATTGGTGTGGTGCAGAGCAGCTGAAGTGCTCGGCTTGGGACGTAAGCCCCAGCAACCGAGTGAGTTGGCGGCAAGGGTTAGCTCGATCCACACGGGATGGAGGCGAGGCTGGGCCAATAGCTGCCCGATGGCAAACGCTTCTTCTGCGGATCTTTACCGGGGCTTCTTCCGGGGCTGTTCTCGCTGTCATCGAGAACATGTTGATCAAAGTGAACTGTGCAGCCTGGGGCGCGGAAATCTAGGCTTGTGGTTCTGGTAGCTAGTAGTAGCTCTTGCTGCGTGTTGCGAGCTCCTCCCACGACCTTCATCCGACATAGTCAAGGCGCGCGGAGATTTCCGAGGCCATCAGTGTAGTTATCTTGCATGTTCAATGTTGGTTAGGCCGCCGAAATCTTTAAACCCGATCGTTGATAGTCAAACATCACCCAGTCGCATCGACAAGGATTACAACAAAAACAAGGCGCGCGTGTGACATTGAATCCATTTTTGCATTAATCAGGCTTGTGCGACCTGTGTGCATCTATTCGCGACTGTGCTATGCAGCCCTTCTGAGGAGCCACTCATTACACTCCACATGTTCCTTCACGTTTCTGCGCGTCCAATCCATCATCATCTGCATAGCCTGAGTCATCCGATTCGAATCCAGAGTCTGATGATCCATCCAAATCACGACTCATCATTTCCCAGGTCTCGCTTTCTTCTGGGAGAGTTTTCAAGCTGTACAAGCCATATGAGAACATCGCTTCTTTTAAGCACTGCGCCCTGGAGCCGCGATCGGGGTATTCCATGATTTCCAGTAAGCTCCGCGCGATGAGATCAGGTTGTGCTGTGCTCTGTCCTACGTCGCGTAGTATGCACCAAAGGACCTCCGCACCCCGCTCGTGGAACAAGTGGTCTTTCATAGCAAGACCAAGGCCAACTTTCCGCTTCTTATGAAGTTGCTGGGAGTCTCGGCGTAACTAGGGCCGCCCACCAGCCATCAACATCTGCCGTATTTGCAGGATTTGGGCGCGGTGCTCTGGTGCCAACTGGTCAATCTGCTGCTGCGACAGCGCCATGACTTGAGCATACAGCGCCTGCTGGTCCATTCCAGGCGCTTGTGGTTGCTGTTGCGGTGGAGGCTGCGCGTACGGCTGCGCGACGGGTGGCTGAGTTTGGGGAGGTGTAGGCGCGACTTGTGGTGGGTATCCGGGGTAGTTCACAGGCGGTCGCGCAACTTGCGGTGGTGGCTGCTGTACTTGCTGAACAGGTGGAGCCTGCGCGACTGGGGCAGGCGCGGCCGATGTCTCCACAAGCGAGGTCAGGATTTGTGGGTCGACCAGCTGGAGGAGCAGTAGCGACTGAAAGATGGCATAAGCCAGCTGAGGCGCTTGTCGCAACAGCTCTGTCGCCTTGGCAGGATCCGTCATGACGAGGCCTTTCATCTGTGAGAGGATATCGAGGAGTTGATCGGGAGGGAGTGTAGAGAGCGTGCGCGAGATGGCATCGGGGCAGGTGAGGTTGGGCGGCAGCTCGACGCCTGGTGGAAGAGGGCCCAGCGCACTCGTCGCTTGCGCCGGTGCTGGTGCTGCGGGTGGTTGGCCGTTCATGGCTGGTTGTGTGGTCTGGTCGCGATTGGAAGGCGCGTTGTCGCCGGAGCCGCTCTCGTTGGACCAGTCGACTCTCAACTTCCTGCCCATCAAATCGTAGTCGTTGAGGTTGCGCACGGCGGAGGCTGCGGCGTCAGCGTCGGCGAACTCTGCGAACCCAAATCCTTTGGGGCGCCCGGTTTCCTTGTCGTACACCAAGCGAAAGTTGAGGACCTGTCCGACGCGCCCGAGGGTTTCGATAATCAGCTCTTCAGTGCCGCCTGGATTTGTTAGCTCGGTTTAGAATTACAGCGGTGTTAAAGAGGCAGGTTGAGAAGACCTGGCGTCAATGTAGGCTCCAGGGTGAGCAGTCGCATACCGTAGGGAATGTTGCCGATGAAAACAACTCTGCCCGCTTTGTCGTTGGGCGCCATCGCTGTGCAGACTCGATATTGATGAAGATATCGCTGGAAGGTACACGGTGAAAGAGGGTCGGGAGAACGTGGGAGATCGAGTGAGTGTTTCTTTGAGGCTTCGAAGGTTCCGCGACGCATGAGCTTTGGACCGTCACTAGCGCGACTTTAGGCTTGGCGCGTCTTACCTGCTGAGCAGGCACACGACCAACTGTTCCTTCCAAGGTTGGACATGGTTCGTCCACAACTTGAACGCATCTTACTATATTCACATTCTATTTCGTGCTCGTAGCTTTGCATCGATATCAATCTTGGCTTTGGATGATCGCATAAGGTCTCGCAAATAATTTTCGCAATATTTCGTGATGATGTTCAATTCCTGAAAACTACAACTCTATAGCTTTGCCGCCGAGGGCGCACAACACGTACCATCTTCACCAATCGTCGCAGTAACACTCGGCTGCTGGTGCTGCTCACTCAATAAGCTACTCTTGTTGAACGCCTGCTCACTCGGCGGTACATCTAGCGCAGGGTTCTTATCGAAGAAGTTGACCGGCTTCATGTGGATCTTGATTATCTCGCAAGGCATAACGGGGAAGTCCTCAATACGAGGCACGTGGTTGATGCCCGCCTGAATGTAGACGACAAAGTCCGTGTCTTTGACGTTGTCGTTCCTCTCTGCCCAACTCCGCACTCCCGTCCCACCACGACTCTGGTTGGTGTAGGTACCGCCGGCGTATAATTCGCCGTCCTTGTGCTTCACGACGTAGATGTTGTGGTCGGAGAATTCGGCGCGCTTGTAGTTGAAAGAGTCCTTATCGGAAAGGATCTTTTGGAACGGCGGCGCTTGGATCTTGTATGCGACTGGCTTTCCGTTGATGGGGTTTCGCACGTTCGGGTTTTGGATCTTGAAGGTGCGGTTGTTCTCGTATGCGATGTCGTAGCCGCCAGACTTGTCTACAACGGTCTCTTGGACGTAGTAGCCAGTACCGTGGGGGTTGAAGTCTGAGCGCGGCATCGGGAACGCCTCGTCGTACACGAGTCTGTTGTCATATCCGTCAATCATGGGGTCGACACGCAATGAGAAGATGTGTTGATGATGGACGGCAAGTACACCGGGGTGCACGACAGTACCGAAGGGCACCTCGACACCTTCGTCGATAGGCTGCGTGCTCAGGATGCCAGTAGCCCTGATTTCGTAATCGACCTCTCCGGCCTGGTTGAAAATGAAGGCTAGGATGTACTCGTAGTTGGCTACGGTAATGATGCTCTGGAGCACCAACTCCCGGTTTCGAGCGACAACTGCGCGGCCGGTACGGTAGTTGGTGTGTTTGAAACCGATTCCAGCATCTTGCTCGTGAACGCAAACAACATTGGGCATTTCCACAGACCCGCCGTGGTTATCGGCTAGTACGGCTGAGAGATAATAGATCGAGCCCAAACAGTCGCAGCCCAGCTTGAGGTTATTCGCCATGATACCAGCACCAACATCACCCAAGTCGAAGGCGCTCTTCTTGTGGTAGGGGTGACGAGGGTCCGCGTACGGAATGTTCATGTCTGAAAGGCTCATTCGGTAGAACAGGCTGCGGTTGTCGTAACGAACGTCGTACAGTACCATACCTTCGCGCTGGTTGAAACCAACGCGGAAGTTCCATTTCTGCCATGAGATGACGTTTGATGTGCCTTGCTGTTCGACTTGGAAGCTAGCACCTTCCGGTTGGACAACATTAAGCGGCTTAAGATCGGTCCGCAGTTGTTGGGCCTCTGGTATGTACTCGTTGGGCGGTTGGATCTTGTACTTTTCAACCGGCTTGATGGTGTTGTCTGCACCAGTCGGTAGTATATCAACGCGAATGACCTCCATCTTTTCTGTGCTCACCACGGGCGAGATAGGAAGCGGCATTGCGTAGTGGTTAGAGTCGGCTTCTGATGAGTTCATCGGGTCCCTGAGGTATAGGAAGCATTGCCACAGCCTATCTTCGTCTCCAACGCCGTCGGACCCGTAGATCCATGGGTCGCTGATTACTACTGTGCCTTCGGGCAGCTCGAGCTTGGCAATCTCCGTTTGTACTTTCTCATCGGTCAAGACAAGTTTCTCGATAGCGACGATTTCATCGCCATCCGCGTTGGCATGGACAAAGGGCCCTAGAAGGACGTTGCGATCTACGCGACGTGAGGTCAAGTCCACAACAGCCTCGTGGAATTTGTTCTGCCGACTGATTAGCCGCGAATCATACTTCCTACATCTTTGCACATACAGTGTTCCGGATGTAGTAATTGACAAAAGCTTTTCTCGCGATTGATGGAAGTGGCTTGCCGCTATGCTCAGCCTCCAGATATTTCAGTGCCTCGATTTTTGGTGGTTCCTGCAGCGTTACGACCTTGAAGTGCAGGTCTGTGTGCGCTGGCCATGAAGCTTTGATGATTGCCGCAGCATCTTGAAGTTCTGATGCCGATAGCGGGGAGAATGGATGAGCAGATACCGATTTCTCGCTCCGCGGACTAGGATCAGTGGCGACTTCTGCAGACATTTTCTCGCAACGAACAATTGAGAACACGAAATTGGCGAAGAGTTGAAAGATGGACAGTAGAAGAAGTTGACTATGGGAGGATGGCTTATAACGCTCGAACTACCGACGCTGTTGCCCTAACACGACATTCGATGTGATAAGACTGTGGATCTGGCGTATCTTCGTACAGTTTCCGCATGGACTTTCCGTGTCAGTACTAGGCATATGTCGATGGCGACGCGACGTGCAACGGGATCACGTGTTGTACCCCGCTTCCCAACCTGGGAAGGTCCCAGCCTTGGAAGTCGCTCCCATGCTCTCAACGTGGCAGGCTTCCAGCAAATACTCTCCAGCTGTGCGATCCGGGCCTCATGCGACTCTACTTGGTTTGATAACGACATTCCAGGTGAGCATCTTGAATGAAGCTCTACCAAGGCATCTAGCGCTGTCGCGGAAGCCAGGTAAACCTAGGAACCACAGGCGCGTATCTCCAAGATATTTCGAAGCTGATGCGTTTCCTTGCTTGATATATAGGGGTACAAATCCTATTCCAGCACTTTTGACATAGCCTGTACGGCGCAGCGAGATTCCGTACCTGGCTTGCGCGACAGAGTGATGTTCGCAGGGGGCTGGGCCTCACCAAACGCGCCTGCTTGACTGCTCCGGTAACGCGCCATCACCTGCGATCTCTTCAGCACCACAAACATCAAAATGCTGGAGATCTGCTGTTTCTCGCAACGAAAGGAACAGAGTATGCGATAGCAAACCCTGGAACTTAGTTCTATAGAACTCACATTCACGCTGCCGACCTGGCACAGGAAGAGCGGGCCTTACTCCAGATCCACAGGGCAAGCGAGCAACCCTTTGATTTCCAGAGTTGCTTTTGTCCAAGTTCGCGACAAGAGATGGGAAATTGACCAGCCACCCGCCACGTCGATTGCTCGATCAACCTCGAAGAGACGGTGGCGCCTGCATATGCAAGACCTTGGCACAAAAACCTTTCAGCAGCAGTAATATACAAGTTCTCAGGTCCCTGTTTCAAACGATAGAGGTTGTGGCAATCATCGCCTCGTTTGTCGTTCGACATCCCGTTGCGTCGACCGCATGACTCGGCATGAAACATCTACGCCGTTGCGAGTCGTTCGCACAAACAACAACACCTCAGACGTTCAGACAAGACTCATATTTTGCCGTAGTACACCGGTGTACATGTGCGACAACCAGTTTGGGTGGACATTATGGATCGGTGTTGTTTCCTTTTTCTTCACATAGCCTCAAGTTCCGCCCTAGCTTGGACCATGGTGATTAAAAACATATTACCCCAGATATTAATCTATCCTAGGCGTCCAGTGTTGTACAGTTCCAGCAAATGCGCCAGTGTCTAGCTCCGACGGATAGAACCCACAGTCGTCGGCACATACGCCTTTCCTATTCGCCGGGTGTGCACATTTCGTGCATGCATGACCAATGACCTGCAGTCCTGCATGTCAAGCCCCCATACTCGCGATATTACCTGCCATACCATCACTTGTTCGCCTCGTCGAAGGCTGTCACAAGGTCGTTCCAGAAGGAAAATTCTACGAACACCCACCGGCAATGAGTATCCACACTCCACCTCACGTCCCGGGTTCCTTGCCGCCTTGCAGTACCCATCGTGCCTGTCCTGTGACGTTTCTTCATTTCGAGTTTCATGCTTGGACCAATCATGGCTTGACGTTTACCCTCTCTGGTCATGTCCTGCGTGCTGCAATATGGAGTGGTATCCATTCGAGGCGTTGTATCTGTGAGGAAGAACATATATAAGAACCGGGGACTTTCCTCTCGTATTCTCTACCAAGATCATCAGCACCTTCAAGTTCATTCGCTATCCTCACCAGTCTCTCACTTACCAATCCCACATCATGAAGTGTGTTGCTATCGCCACCGCCGTTGCGGCCTTTGCCAACGTTGCCTCGGGTCACTGTATGGCACTTCACCACTCATTCTGCACCAGCATATACTAACAGGTACAAGACATCTTCCAACAGCTCACCGCCAACGGTGTGAAGGGTGCCAACTTCCAGAACATCAGGCCCGTTCCCAACAACAGCCCCGTTACCGACCTTGCGGACAAGAACTTGCGATGCAATGCTGGCGGTAACTCGGGCAGCGGCACCACCACTGTCTCGGTCGCTGCTGGCTCCACCGTCTCCTTCACCGCCGACCAGGCCGTCTACCACCAAGGTCCCGTTACCTTCTATATGACCAAGGTCGACTCTGCCGCCGCCGCCGATGGTTCCACCGACTGGTTCAAGATCAAGGAGATTGGACCCACCTTCTCCGGAGGCCAGGCCAAGTGGGACATGAGTGGTAAGTCACAAACTCCAATCTCGCCCTGGAATGTATCTAACACTATCCTAGCCACATACTCCACCACCATCCCCTCCCAGATCCCCGCTGGAGAGTACCTCCTCCGCATCGAGCAGCTCGGTATCCACAACCCCGGTAGCCCGCCCCAGTTCTACATCTCTTGCGCTCAGGTCAAGGTCACTGGCGGCGGCTCCGGAAAGCCCTCTCCTACGACTAAGATCCCCGGCCACGTCAAGAGCACCGACTCTGGCTACACCGCGAACATCTACGCCAACTTCAACTCCTACGTTGTTCCTGGTCCCAAGGTCGCTACCTACTAGATGTGGGTTGCTTTGGATATGCGATGGATTGGGCGCTAGGATCGTCTTCTCGCAATCACATTGAAGCTTGATGTGCTTCATTCTACTTCTATGTATATACCTATAGCATGAACTCTGCACATATTGTTGCAATTCCCCGATCTTGTTTGTCCTTTAATACTGTGTATGTTCATCATGTGCCACTCTCATAAAAATCATCAAGGCCTGGGTTTCTGGGCAACATGCGCTTTCTCATTGTAGACATTACGAATTTCCACCGTAAACTATATGACCCACTTCCTCCACCACGACAAATTTTGTTCCACTGAATCCAGAACTTCCGCCTTCTCGCGGTCAACATCCGCAATCTCCGACAGATCAACGTCCTGCAAAGCAATGATTCCCGATCTCGCGTAGCAGAAACCAGCGACCCATAGGAAGATGAAGATGGCTATGTCGACGTAATACGTGAGAAAGGTACCCACGCTCCAGCGACCGGGGAAGAAAACGCTGTATCCTGAGAACAAGATAACAAGGACGAGAGCGCCTCCGGTGACCCAAGCGAGGTATGGCTGCAATGGGCTCTTGTATGCGAGGCCTGGTAACATCAGCATCATCTTCGGCGAAACGAGAGGGGTGAAATTACGGTCTCGGCTGATACCTTGGACTTTCAATGCGTAGTAGAACCTCAGATACGTGACCTCGATTACAAGCCACCCAATCAGTCCAGCAATGGTTGTAATGTTGACAAACCACCCGAACACGACGGATGAGTTACTCCCCAGGCTAAGATAGACAAGTGGCATAAAGATGAGAGAAGCTCCTATTGCCAAGTATGGCGTTCCGAACCTGTTTGTGCGGAGCAAGACACGGGGAGCTTGTCCATCCTCGGCCAGCCCGTACAGAGTCCTCGATGCAAGGAAGACGCATGCAGAGCCACAGCTGAAGGCCGAAGTGCAAACGATGGCGTTGATGATCGAGGGCAGAACGTTGATACCTGCACGCTGGAAAGCGATGACGAAAGGACTCTGCTGAGCATCACCAGTAGAGATGCCAAGGTTCGGGTCGTTGAACGGTACAAGCATGCCAACAATGAAGATGCTGACCACATAGAAGATAAGTACCCGCCAGAACGTCATTCGAATAGCGTTCGGGATGATGACCCTTGGGTTCCTTGTCTCAGCGCCAGCGATGGCGACCACCTGGATGTTCGCGTAGCTGTAGGCTGCCGATATTAAGGAGCTCCAGAACCCGAGGAACTTGCCGGTATTACCAGGGACGATGTATTCGTTGAAAGGACCGGGGTTCTTCCAGTACCGAAAGCCGATTCGATCTCCACTAGGGGATCCGCCAAGGTCTACGACTAGGCCGGCGACGATGAGACCAATGATAAGGAGTATCTTGAGAGCTGCGAAGAAGACTTCGCTCTTTGAATTGTCAGATATATGAGCCAAAAGTAGGCTGCGTCAGGACTCACCTCGCCATAAACCTTCACCCCGCAGAAGTTGATGATCACGATGATCACAATGAACACCGAGTACCAAACAGCAGGGTTAATGCTGTTATCCCAGAAGTTGATTAAGGTTGCCGCAGCGGCGAGCTCAGCTGGCGCTGTAATTGCCATGGTGTACCAAAAGTTCCATCCGGTTGCGATGCCGAGTGCAGGTTGCACGAACTTCGTAGCATGGCGAACAAATCCTCCAGTGACAGGCATAAACGCCGACATCTCTCCTGCAGACAGGGCGACACCGCATGCAATTAAGCCCATGCACAGATATCCGAAGAGAGCGCCGACTGGTCCTGCGGTAGCGATGGCCTGGCCGGATGCTAGAAAAAGTCCGGTACCCTAAAGTTGGTGCATGAGTATAGAGACTGCAAGAATGCTTTGAAGTGGTTTGACATACGATCATGCCAGCTATGGCAATCATGTTGATATGGCGACGCCCGAGATCGCGTTTGACCTCATAAGTCGTACCGACGGCTCCATGTTCGACGTCCGAGTTTGACGCAGAGGTTTGCGCAACTTGCGTAGCATCCTTCTTTGATAGATCCATGATGATGCTCTATCGGCATGGGAGCGCGCAACGGTTCCTACAAGTACCAAGCCGAAGCGGGAAGCTTATCTCACTTAGCAGTTCGGCATCCACGGGGAATTCAGTGACTCCGTAACCGTTGATAGCGGGGTTCTAGTTTCTGATAGGGGCTGGTCAGGGCGCCCGAAAACCGGCGATCGTGCTGGGGTGTCATGAAATGCCGGCTGCTATCTGTCATGCTTAGAACGCCGGTGGCCCCACCCTTCTCCCAACGGGGAGTCAATAGAATCCGAGAAGAGACGGGATGAGCGTGCAAAACATCAGCAACGCAACTTTCCAAAGGCAACAGAATGTCATCGGCCAAGGACGACTCTTTTCAATTGTACGACTTGCGGGTTGAGGTGGTTTGTCCGCCAGGCGAGCGCATCTTGTGTGGAGCCAAGGAAGGAGACTACTTTACTGTTCAAGGAGAGATGCTTCGTCTTCCCGAAGGACAGGGCATAAGCTTCTACAGCTTAGGTGAGTTTTAAGCACAAATGCTGTACACTTCAAGAACTGATGAGGTTGGCATTTCAGCAGCAGTACTGCCTCTACTAGCGGCCAAGCAACGACCAACTCACGCGCATGATTGGATGTCCACGGATGCATTGATCGCATGTCCGGATCCGAACTGTAAATCTCAGCTCAAGATCATACGAACCGGGTTGCGGACCTTCAGTCATGCGGATACAACGGTGGTTGGTCTGGAAGGAAACTCTTGAGCTTTGGAGTGAGATATACGCATGACACATCCGTTTTCCGTGCTTGACTCGGCGCATCGACTATCACGAGATGGTGTTAGGAGCCTTGGCGGGGATAGAGGTATAAGTGTAAGCGCGTCAAGTGCACTCAGAGGACGTGTTCGTAGATAGGTTGTTGCGCTCAACACAATTGCGATATCGAGATAGCCAGCTTTGGACGCGTCGCAGCATCACTGGAGGCTGGAAACTGCTCTTCAGGTAGTTCCGACTAATGTCACCAGTATAACCACCGTCACCATTATCGTCTCATTCGTTATGCTGAAAGCTGGTGCCCCAGCCCACTATGCCCTCAATCGCGCGACGATATTTGCGTCTCTCGGCATATACAATAGTTGAAAGTGACACGCGTGTAGTGGCTCGGTAGCCTGGGTCGCGGAAGTTAGGGATTGGTGATGCGACGACTGACGCTGAGGCGATCGTGGGGACAGAAGCGTGGTGCGGGCATGATGCGCGGGTTTGGCGGCGACGTCAGCCGAGGTAGGAGCACATGAGCGTATGCCAGTTACGGATATCTTGAAACCTGGAAGGCGCCCCTATAGGAGAGGACTGGGTCGTCATGAGCATGGAAGGCGGTCGCGTGGTGGATTACAGAGAGAGATCGTACGGAGCTGGCACAGGAAGATGAGGCGAGCGCACGGGCGGACTGGAATGACGCGACGCGCCCGTAATCACGACCAAACCAAGTCGCACAAGAACGTTTACCAGCTATTTTAAAACCTTGTAGATAATAGTTCGTTGTACAAGCCAGGCGAACAAGCCAACAATTCTTTTCTACCTGTATTCACTCCCGCAATCGCCCATGACCTTGAACACTTCCTCCCTCCTGCTCTTCTCCAGCACATCTTCAATACTCCGCTGATCTTCTTCATCAAGCTTCCATCCATACGTCTTCAGATTCTCCTCCGTATGCTCACTAACACCCATGCGTGCGCCAATGATGACTGCCCCCACGTATGGAAAGTCGAGAACCCATCTTGTCGCGACGTTCGAGATGGAGACGTTGTGCTTGGTCGCGATAGCCTTCAAAGTCTGCAGTAATGTCTGGAACAGATCCCAATCACCCCATGTCTGGATCATCTCGAAGTACTTCCGCTGCGATGGTGTCGTGTCAGGACCAAACAGCTGTGGTTCAGGTTTACCGAGCCATTTCTCAGCCAGAAAGCCTCCACAAAGAGTGCCATACGTGAGGAGTTTGACATTGTGTTGTGCGCAAACCTCGCCCATCCCTAACCGTGGGCGTGCATCGATGAGGGAAAATTGGACCTGGTTGGTGACGACATCGATGTTATTCTCAATGACTTCTTGGAGACGCGCTGTGTCGAAGTTGCAAAGGCCCAGATGTCGAACTCGTTCGTCTTGCTGCAACAGTTGCAGCGCTTCGATATACTGATAGTCATTGTAATCTTGCCAATGGAACTGTAGGAGATCGACCTTGCTGGCGCTCATGCGCTGGCACCGCTCTGTGACGTTGGCGCGGATGACTTCGGGGGTTACAGTAATCTTGTGGAATACGCAGTACTTCGTGGCACCGAAAACGGCCTCAGGGTCAGCTAGCCAGGCTCTCAGTCGTCCAAATATAACCTCAGCATCGCCGTAATGGTCAGCCATGTCAAATGCTGTGAAGCCACCTGTAATGTATTCTGCAAATTGCTTGAACATCTGTGTTTGTGACGCAGTACCCCACGATGGACTAGACAGCTGCCAGAGGCCCGCGAACAGTTTTGGCAGCTCAATACCCTTAACTCTGAAAGTCTCGATAGAGGTTGATGTCTTCCGTCCAGTAATTTGACTTTGGCAAGGACCGTATTGGTGGGCTAGTGTTGGTACACCACTCTCGCGGCCAAGCATAGTCGCCAGAACTGCAGTGCTTCGTTCGAAAGGGAAGTCGTGCGCAGCGTCAAACAATACTTGGTGACACCACACCAATGATTCGAAGAGCGAGTCCATCGCCGGCCTCTCCTCTTCGTTAAGGTCTCTACTGCCATTATCGGACAATGATCGCTTTTGTATCGCAGTTAAGGCCTGCACGGTATCACCGTCAACAGATGCTAAACTGTGGTTGAGTTCTGTCGAATGAGGTACGATCTGTCTGTTGACAAAGCAGACGGACTCGACTACGATCTTCTTGAGTATTGGAAAGCTGTCGAGAACCAATCCGCATCCTATGGCGCAACGCAGGCGCTGCTGGGCCCATGTGAAGTTCGAGGTTGAGACAACCCCATCGGTCGTCGATTGGAACAGCTGATCGACGGGCTGATTGGCGGTTTTCTTGAGATAGATCCGCGTCTGTTCTTCTAGGATGCTTGTAACTGATGGCTCCGTTGTCAAGATGACTCTGATTACGCTTCGAAGTGCGTCCGCCGGTAAATTTGCTATGATGGTGTCGGTCATCATATTGACGTGCGCCGTCTTGGCCTTCGACCGTGGTATTTGCGTCATGTTGCTAGTTGCGTAGTATATAGATGTGCGTTGAGTTGGTGTTGACTAGAACTACCTAGGTATTGAGGAAAAGTCCATGCGATGATATGGTGCATGGATGCATAAGGTCATGAGGGCACGTACCATGTCGCCGGCGACTCAATCTACATTAGAACACCGGCGATCTGCATGAACGATAGAAGTGGACCGAAGTCGCAGCATGTTGCTGAGTCCGGTTCGAGAAAGCCGTGCGGGGTTAACGGTCCCGAGATGTCCGTATCGCTGCAAGAGCTTCGTAAGTCGGCATCGAGCTTTCCCTTGAATGCCGTGGAGGGAAAATGATGGGAGCAGGTGTCGTGTCAGAAAGGACCTCGGGAAGGCTTCCAAAGCGGTTAGCGTGTGAAGATAGCGATAAGACACCTGGATGCCTTACTCTTTCCAACAACACTCTACTCAAATATGACTCTTGTGTCCGTTCCAGTCCGGACCGATCTCAATGTCTGATAAACATATCCAAGATGACAGAGGTTGATGACGCGCCTGGTCGCCAACCCCCGAAAGCCGTGTGAGTCCGCTCCGGGTCGACTGCAGTTGCGCGACTGATCTGTCCGAAGACCACACGCTTGCCTGCAATGTCGCAAAGTCAAGATGAAGTGCCACAAGACGGCGCAAGATACGCGGTGTGTCAGGTGTACGCGCAAGTCGTTACAGTGTGACTTTCTTGGTCACCGGCGCGGTCGAAAGCATGGCTTCAAGTTCGTCATCCCTGCTTTTTCCATCAGGCAAAGTGACTGATGTGTTTTGTAGATTGCAGAAACCAGGCTCAAGAAGTCAGCAGGATGCTGCGACACCATCATTGGTTGGTGAAGCTCAACATGTTGATCATGATGTTGTTGCAGTGGGTGATGCGAATCCGTCGACATATACACATGGCGCTCAAAGGTCCGCTTCTAGACTGTGTTCTCGACCCCAGTCAATGCAACGTTCAAGCCAGGATTTCTGGACGGAGAACAGAGGCTTCTGGCTTTCTGATATTCTCAACCGACAGATCACAAGAGGAGACTTCTCCTTACAGAATGTGCTAAGTACTGAACACGGACATGCCTCAGAGGAATGCACGCAGGGCACCTCCGATGATGATCCGATAAACAGAGGTGTGGTTAACCTTCATTTTGCTACCGATTTGTTTGAAGGATTCATGAAGCACCTCAACCCCTTCATCAGTCAATTGGATCCTACGCTACATACCTTCCAGTACGTCCGGGGGATGTCGTCGTTCCTATTTACCGCCATTCTGGCGGCAGCGGCAAAGCTTTTACATCCTGCGCTACGCAAAAATTTGCTTTCTCATGCTGAAGAGCTTTTCCTGGAGAGCTTCCGCAGTGGTGCAAAATCTGTTGAAACGGTTCAGGCCATACTAATTCTGACATATTGGAAGGAGCCTCGCGATAACCGTGCATGGTTAAATGTAGGCCTCGCTATCAGAATGGCTATCGAGCTTGGATGGCATCATCTTGGGAGTGATGGAATGAGACCCCCGGAGAATATGACTGATCGTCAAGCGATGCAATTTAGGAACATAGAAAGAACCTGGTTGGTGCTCTTTGTCTACGATCGAAGGTAGGGGTAGGATGATTTCGAGCTTATCACAGGATACTGACATGTGTGCAGCATCAGTATGCAGACCGGTAAACCTTGGATGGTTGAGAGGAGCAACTATTTCGAATCAGCGAGCAATTGGTACCTACATCCTCTTGAAATGGCCAATGACCGGCTACTTTGCGCATTTGTATCCCTCCGCCTCATTACTTCCACCCACTTCGAGATGATGACGACAAAATATGCTCAACAGCAAAGAAATGACACGTCGCGCTACCGATCCACGCTACGTATGGCTGATGCAGAAATTGTGAATTGGCAAAAGAGGTGGACTGGGAAAGTATCTGAGCGAGGAGAGGACTGTCATGTAAGTAAGATCCATGCACGAACTGATGCGAGAAGTGTACTGACTTCGCCCACCATTCCTTAGTCATTTCTGATTCCGTTCTATGGCAGCTACGCGCGGCTACTCCTATACACTTCCTCACTACGCGCATCCATCAAACTGAAGGATATTGTGACTTCTGTCGATACAGAAGCTATTTGGAACAGCTACTCAAGCGCGCTTGACATGCTTAAACTCGTTTCTGAAACTTCGGCATCTCAACTATTGTACTTTGCTCAGGACAGTGTGCATGTCATGATCGCCTATGCCGCAGTATTCCTCATCAAGGTATTTAATAACTCACCTCTAGAAAGCCAACTACTTACATCGGATATAGCTGTTACTTTCAGCACCATCATATATTCGGTCCGAGATGGAAGTGCCAGCGCTGGATAGCATTCGCAATGCTGCGACGGTATTCGAGAAACTTCAAGCGCCAACCAGCACAAGCTGCGCATTGCAAGCAGCGTTTTTGCGCAATGTTTCCACTCAGCACGAAGCAATGCAGGCGCGTCATACATCTTCGCTTTCGCACGTAGCGGCCGCGTCCGCCGCGGCCGTAGACCCTGCCAGCCACCAACCTGCGTCCGCCGATGCGCAGACGATGCAGAGACCTGATATCACCCCAGCGTACAATGATCAGACCGCCTTTGATTCTGCATCGGAAGATGCGTCAACCTTGAACATTGACTTTGTAGACGACGAAGCCTGGGCATACTTGTTCGCCAACGCTGGGTTTAACATTGGCCAGGGCGCATTCTTGTCACAAACCTGAACGCCGCTGATAACGTCACATGATCAATAATTCGCGATAATACTGTATACTCGAACTCGGTTTATTGTAGCATATTTAAAGAACCATCTTTCCCTCTACCTTAATATCGCTCGCCGAGAATCCGACAAGGAAGTTATACTCGCCATGTACAAAATCCCAGCCTTTCTTCTGCTCGGACCAGATCCTCAAATCATCCATAAGCACCTCCAGAAGAACATCTGTGCTCTGATCTGCCTCGAGGTGAACTTTGGCAAATGCTTTGAGCAGCTTGGGAGGCTCACGCGCTGCCTCCGGATACGACACGTAAAGCTGAACCACTTCCGATGCAGAGACGGTTCCAGTGTTTGTCAAAATTGTGGAACAAATGAGGCGTTCAGAGCCAAATGTGGCAGTAGAGTTTGCGAGGTGCACGGCGAGATCGCCCAGTTCAAACGTCGAGTATGTAAGACCATGGCCAAATGAAAACAGCGGATCGACTTTGTGCTCGTCGTACCACCTGTATCCAACGTTCAGCCCTTCTTCATAGGGTACGATCAGGTCTGACGTGATCTTGATAGCATCATCCAGTGTCTTGGGGAACGTCACCGGCAACTTGCCGCTTGGACTGACATCACCGAACAGCAGTCTTTCAAGCGCCAGACCAATCTGCTGGCCTCCATACCAGGACTGCATCACCGCATCGACCTCATCGATCCAGGGCATGATAATGGCCGAGTTGGTGTTGAGGATTACCACTGTCTTCTTCGACCGTTTGGCGATCCGAGAGATGACTGCGTCCTGGTCGCCGGGGAGAGAAAGGCCAATGTTGCTATCAACACCTTCGGAATGCCTATCGGACGCGAAGACAATGCTGATATCAGCTTTTTCTGCAAGTGAGATTGCTTCTTTGCCCCTTGCTTCGTTGCCTACATCGACTCCCAGTGTGACCCCGTATGCGCCAGTGGATAGCGAGTAGCCCATGGAATAGTTCAGAGCCAAGGAAACCTCATCTCCGGCTGTCAAGTTCGCAATACCTTGAACGGTGTTTCCAAAGTTCGCTTTCGACATGTTGGCGATGACTTGTCCGTTGATGTGAAGTATGGCGTCTCCTTGACCGGTTAGGGAGAAATGGTACATCCCGCTTGTGTTAGCTTTGAAAGTGCCTTCATAGACGCAGGAAAACACCTGGGGCCAAGATACCCAGAGCTCTTTGGGGAATGAGGCTGAGGTGATGTTAGGTACAAAGTCGGTTTGGTTGATAGGTCCAGAGAAGTCTGTAGTCGTGTAGTATGTGACATTCAGACCACCGTCGACGAACATGCTAGAGGGCACCTTTGGAAATTGCCCGGTGCCAGGATAGGCCTCAGCATAAGTGACTGTCATGTTGCCTTCTTTGCCAGCTCGAAGCTTCAATGCGTCGAAAGGCGACTGCACTACCATTGTCGTGTCGATCACGAAGCCTCCGTGGTTCTCCGTGACCTGGCTTTGGTTGGTCCCGTCAACACCGTATACGGCAACATGCTTGTACTTCTGTGGCGAGAGAGGTAGCGTATTGTCGTCGTTCTTGAGAAGAACGGATCCGTCCTCTGCCATCTTTTGAGCCAGATCAAGGTGGGATTGTGTTCTTGCCATCGACTCTGCATCTCCAGTGACTGGATTGTCGACCATTCCAAGCTTGAACATATATCGCCACGTTCTTGTAACCATGTCGTCGATGCGCGATGCTGGTATGGTCCCATTTTCGACAGCCTCAACCAAAAGGTCTCCGTAGTAGGCTGGGAATCCGTATGAATCCTCGAGAGAACCTCCAGGCATGCTGATATCTAGACCGTCCATAACCGCACTGACAGTACTTCTTGTGGAGAAATACCAATCAGCGACGACGAAACCTTGAAACCCCCACTCTTGTCTCAACGTAGTATTCAGAAGCCAGTCGTTTTCGCAAGCGAAGAAGCCGTTCAGCTTATTGTAAGAACACATGATAGAAGCAGCATCTGCCTCTTTAACAGATGCCTTGAAAGCAGGTAGGTAAAGCTCGTGCAGAACCCGCTCGTCGATGTGGACGTCAACGGTATCCCAATCAGGACCCACTCCGAATCTGTTAGTGTCTTGATTGTACCCAGCAAGATGCTTGGGACAAGCTAGAGCTCCTTGACTCTGGACGCCCAAGACACCCGCCACGGCCATTCGGGAGGTCAGCCATGGATCTTCTGAGAAGGTCTCGGCTGCGCGGGCCCATAGTGGCGACCGGAGGATGTTGATAGTCGGTGAGAGAACGACATTGCGGCCCTTTGCCATATGCTCCTGGGCTAATGCTTGGCCATAAGCATACTCGAGAGTAGTATTCCACGAAGCTGCGGCGGCGATTGGGGCCGGGAAGGCGGTGACGTTGTTCAAGTTGTTTCCAACCCCAGCTGGGCCATCTCCCATGCAAATTGAGGGTACCCCGAGAGTCTCATTGCCAGAGATGTGTCCTATGCAAGGGTTGACTCCAGTTCCGTTGTCATCGAGCTCGGTATCGCCTTGTACCATAGCATATTTCTGGGTGTTGTTCAACTGGTCGAGGAAAAGTTGCAATCGCTGTTCGTTTGGCAGTGTTGGGTCTAGCCATGGCCGATTCGCCAGGGTCTGTGATGATGCATGTACCTGCGTCAGGGCGTATAGCAGGCCTGTCCAGACCGTGATGGAGACATACATCTCGTGGTGAAACAATCGTCCTTCGATTGAATGTGGCAGACTGGAAGATAGCCAGAGTTAATGATTAAGTAGACAAGGTACCTACGTGTGCCCTAGGTACTAGTGGGTTTTGCGGAGATATTGGTATGATTACTCCGCACTCCGCAGTTTGTTCCTGGGATATGGTAGCAGGCCGATAGAGAAGCCGAGATACCGGTATCGTGAAGGTCAGTCTGGATGAATGCCGATGCTGATAAAGTCGACCAGTAACATTTTGAAGCACTACTCTATCTCTAGAAATGATCAGATTATCTGAGCCGGCCTCTTGTTATCGCCTAATGGCTCGTGTAGTGGGCCTGACATTAGCGTAGCTGGTAAGACGCCGGCGGTCGAAATTGAATGCCGGTGACCTCCTGCCCGAAGACGTGGTACTGATTCAGCTCATCTGACATGCGGCAGCAGATGTCTCCCATAAGTCTCTTTTACTTAGGTACCAGCATTTCATCACTTCGTATCGTATGTTGATCATGTTTGTTGGAAGTTTCGCCATACGAGCTCGCGCCGTGTTCGATGTCGGCCGGCACAGCTCGGTGGTATCGGTACCTAGGTAGGTTCGCGGACGGTGTCATTTCGCAAGGAGATCGTGAGCTAATCGATCGAGGGCTGATGGACCTGTCGCATGTCTGATTATAGGACGCAGGTGATGGACATAGCCAGAACGCGTAGCATAGCTGAGCGCAAAAGTGGGAGGCATTGCGGACGCCGGGAAGCTGGCGCTGGGGGGAGCGCACGTGGAGCCGGAGGTCACGTGCTAGCGGCCGGCCATTAAGCACGCCGATGTCCGACGCTAGCGCTCATGCGCCTCGAGGCATCCGCGACCCTGGGATTGTGTCGCCGTTCCAACCTCAGCGCTGCCACTCTCTCGCTGATTGAGGACCAGAGGAACTTATCACGACCCTCTATTTCTCATGTTCAATCCTTCCATGTTGCTTCTCCATCGGCGTCCACTGCGAACTTCAGGTCGCATCACACGCTCTCGCTGAGATTCACAGTGCTTTCTTTATCATCACGCGCGCAGCTGTCTTGAAGAGTGTCTTCATAGGGCACTGGATTGTTTGCGCAAGATGGTCAACGCCGATGTATTGACGTGTTCGCCATTCAAACATACCTCTATTCTCATCACACTCGACTATCGCCCCCATTCGGTACATTCAAATACTGCAATACTATGTGAACCCACCGCTGTTCGTAACTTCCAACACTTCCAACTTCACGCATCTCCAGACCATCGAACGCAGCCTCAACACTACACATATACATATAAATGGAAGACCAGGCTTATATACATTCTTATCCTTTCCTTCATCCTCTCGCTTCCTCTCTGTTGCTATATCTCTTAGGTGTCTCAAATCAGAGCCATCACATCTGCCAGCTCATCCTGACACCAGCTGCTACCCCCTGCTTTCTACTTCATACATTTACCTTGCTCACTGATGGCTGATGGCCCTCCCGTAGGTCAACCCTGGCTCGCCAACGTCGGTAACAACCCCAACATCAACCGCGAACCACCACCTCCTCCCTATAACGCCGGTCCTGCACCTCCAGCTCACCATCCCGGCGCAGCCGCAGGTGGCGCTCAAGTCGTCGTAGAACAGCAACACGCCCCCGTCTACGGCCCTCCCCTCGGCATTGGCATTGGCGGACCAGCATACGGCATCCCTCCACCATTCGGTGGTGTCGGTATAGGTGCGTTTCCACCCGTCTTCCCACCTGTCGGCGCCATGGACCCCTTTATGATGGGCGGCATGATGGGCGGATACATGGGGCCTGCTGGCGGTCCACTTGCTCCTATCCGTGCGGGCAACTTTCTTCCAGGCGCTCATCACGGTATAGGCTTTGGATTGCACGCGGGCGGTGTACCTTTCCCGCCGCCTCCCCCAGGCGCTATCGCCGGCGTCGTGCCTCCTTTCGCTCCTGCAGCGCCGTTGTGGGCGGGGGGTGGTCTCGCTTTCGGTAATGTACCTGCTATGGGTGGAGTTGTTGGTGGAGTCATGCCTGGTATGATGCCTGGTATGGTGGCTCCTGGTATGGCAGGTGCCCAACACTTCCGTCCCGCGCCCATGTTCCACGACGGCAACCACGGACACCCAAATCAGCCTGCGCAGCAAGATGTCGGTCAGATCGCTGGCGGCATCCCCCCGGGAGTCATGCTCGTCGAGTCGGCTGAACACACCATCTTCTACCGCATCACAGGCAATCTCTGCCCTTGGCTTTCTCCTGGCTCGCAACTGCCTCTGGAACCGCTCGCTGCGGCTAGTACTACCGGTCTCAACCGCCTCATCCAGATTTGCAACGATGGTACTCCTGAAGATGAGTTGGAGCATTGCGCGGTCACGGAGTGTATCGAGTTGGGTAACGGTTTGTGGGAGAAGGGTCAAACGTTCAAGTATAACGATGCTGTTTCTAGGGTTTTGACCATGAAGGATGCTGGTTGGGACAATACGAGGAACAGGGGGAACGGTAACAGCCTTCATCTTTGGGGCCACCGTCTCTAGACGCTGGCTGGATGTTTTGTATTGTGTCGAAGTCGTCTTCTGGACTCGGCGGTTCTTAGCATTTCTCACTGCTGGTACGGATTACGTCTTATGATGGCCTGGGTTTTCTGCATGCATAGTAGGCGCTGGGTCTATTTCTTGTTACTGGATGATGTTGATGATACTGCATCACTTTAGCTATCTTCAACGACGAATGAGTAAATGGTGTATGAAGATGTTCATGAATTTTGATGCATCAATTCGAGCCGCTCTCTAATTTCATAATGCATAAACGCATGCCAGCTATCCCGACTGCGGTGCCTGATTCGTTTGCTTCTTCTTACCGCCACCCAGCTTCCTCCACAGCTTGTTTATCCAGCGTTCCTTGACCATCTTCAGGACCACATACGCCAGGAACCGATAAACGATAGCGCAAATCCCCAGAGCCATGAGATTCATCTCCGGGTTCTTGTTCAGTTTGTACAAGTCCAGCACCTGCTCTCCGGTTTGGATAGGGCACTGCCCATTCACCTTCTGCCAGTCGTCACATGTAAACTCCAGGCCACGTAACGTGTACGGCGCCATGTTACCAACAGCCCACTTCACAGGCGAAAGATGATTCCACGCTTGCAGGAAGTCTGGAACGTCGAGAGACAACACACCACCCATGACCTGTGCGACACTGAGGAAAACCGACATACAGTTCACTGAGAAGCCAGTATGGGTGAAGAGCGTGTTGAAAGCGATACCGAGACTCTCGCCGCAGCTGGTGATGCAGAAGGCGTTGAAGGTGATGATGAAGTACGTTTGCGCATTGCGTTCCAGGCCCACGGCAAAAACGGCGAGGACGGAGAAGACGAGGCAGCTTATGATTTCGAAGGGCGTGGTGATGGAGATGTAGGTCAGGAAGAAGGCTTCGACGCCGTATATACGGTCGTCGTAGTCGCGGTAGAAGACGTCTCTCTCGATTGGGTAGACGGCGATGTTGTTAAGCACTGACTGAGGTTAGCATGGTAAGAGGATATGGGAAGGAAGGCTACATACTGCCGACGAAGTAGAGCGGGGCGATCTCGACAAGGAACCCCATCCTGTTTTGCACGTATTCGTAGTCGGTCTTCAACGGTGCGAAGTAGAGCGCAAGCACGATACCCAATCCGACAACTTGCATGACGCGCGCGATCAGAATGTCTGGCTGCCGGAACATGTTCTTCTTCGCACGCCGAATCAGAATGGAATATGCTGCGGCGAAAGACGATGGTTCTCGTGCCATACTTCCCAACTCAGCCGGCGTAGTTATTGACCCAGTTCGAGCGACAGGGTAGACATCAGCGTTCCACGACTCGACCAACTTGCGTACCTTCTTCCGACTGGCGGCCTCACGTCTCTCATGCTGAAGGTCAACAGTGATCAAATCGAGAGCGAAATCCGCTGGGTTGACGTGACGAGGACATTCGTAGCCCAAGTTGGCGAAATGGCCTAACATGTTGTCGGCAGGGCCGGCATAGATGGGATGTCCACCGCGGGCCAGGAGCAGGATGTTACCGAAATGTGCGAAGAGGTCGCTGCGAGGTTGATGGATTGTAACGATGAGTGTACGACCTTCTTGGGCTAGACCGCGAAGTACGTCCACGATTGACAGTGCTGTGAACGCATCCAATCCCGACAAAGGCTCGTCAAGCAACAGCACTCTAGGTTCTGTGAGTACCTGCACAGCGATTGTCACTCGGCGCTTCTCGCCACCACTGATGCCTTTGACAAGATCGTTGCCTATGAGGTTGTCTGCGCAGTCTTTGAGACCCATCTTCAGCAAGATCTCCTCGGCTTTCTGGATCTTCTGTTCTTTCGACATCCACTTCGGAAGTCGTAAACCAGCTGCATAACGAAGCGTCTCGCGCACTGTCAGCGACGCCAGCAGTGCGTCGTCATCCTGGGTGACGAAAGAACAGATAGAGTGGACGACCTCTTTGGCTGGGATGAGGCCATTATAGCTCATGGTGCCATACCGTTTGTACCGCGTTGATGTGTCGTCTTTGAGTCTCATCGCCATGCTGTTTAGCAGAGATGTCTTCCCAGAGCCCGAAGGTCCCATGATGACGTTCAGCGACCCCGGGAAGAAGTCGGCGGTAAGAGGCTTGATGATGTTCTTGGTCCAGCGCTTCCGTAACGATCGTTTCTCCACATCCATTCCATAGCCCTCTAAGCGGATATCGATCGTCCTGACGTTGTCTGCCACACGCTCGCTCATCTTTTCTTTGCCAGCAGAGGCATCCATGTTGGACGGTCTGGCACGAGCCATAGCGATCTCGGCGTTCCAGAACTTGAGCAGGACTCCTGCTCCCACATAGAAGGCGATGGCAAATCCAAGTAGAGCCAGTATGGGTCTCCAAACCCAGTTGTTCGGAAAGCCAAGAGAGTCCATAATGAACTCTCCGTCGTACTCTTTGCACGCTGGATTTGAACGTCCGCCCTCGTATGGGCAGTCGTAGAAAGAGCCGGAGAACTCGTTGGCGCATAATGCTCCAAAGGCGTAGAAGACATAGGCTGTCCACTTCGTCCAGCGTACGTAGATGGGAATCGTGTTTGACTGGATAAAGTAACCGCAAGCCATAGACTGTAAGGTATAGGCTAGATTAGCCACCAAACTCGCTCCAGCGAAGTGTCTTGAGCACGCGACACAGGTCATAGCGAAGCATACGGCGATGTACTGGTGTAACAGTATGATACCGAAGAACGTGAGGAACTGGCCTCCGTCCGCACGGAATCCGCAGAAGAAGTAGTAGATCAGCGAGAAGATGAGAGGCACTGGTACATCCTCGAGCAGAATTCTGGCTAGTCGTCTAGAGATGAGAAAGGCTGGTATGCTGACGATACCTTGTCGTGCCTCTTCGTCGAAAAGTTGGATGTCGGTCGTAAGTCGATATGTCTCGTAGAGCAAGATTAGATAGCCCTGCAGCGCCGCTGCATTGTACAATGCTCCTTGTCGGGATCGTATACCAGATAGTGAGCCATCTAGCTGCAAAAAGATCCATCCTGTAATGACTGCCATGCCGATGGCTTCGACAAGACTTCCAAACAGGCCTAGAATCAACGAAGTTAGCGTACGCTCAATCTATAGAGCTCATATCGAACGTCTTACCCATAGGGTCACGAATTGTCACAGTCCATGTTCGTGCGGTCAGTACGTGAGTCTGCTGCATGAGCGACGTTTTACTGGCACGTTGCTTCTTCCGCTGATCGTGCGTCATCGTAGTGGCCGGAGCTGGTGGTTCGGACTTCTCTTGAGCGCTACTACTGCAATGAGTCCGCCATGCTTCTATTACGCGACCAACTCGATCCTGTGCCGCCATTTCTGCTTCCACGCTCCGATTGTCGATACTGACGACGTCAATGAGATACTCCGCTGGATTTGTAAATGGTGGCATTTCGTGACCAAGCTTAGCAAAGTACGGAAGGCATTCTTTTGCGCTGCCAGCATACGCAGGACTGCCCCGTGATAGGAGGATGACATTGTCGAAAAGATCCCAGATCTCGGAACGGGGTTGATGGATGGTGACGATGATGGTTCGTCCGTTTCGAGCAAGAGTCTGGAGGGTTTTCACCACCTGGTGGGCGCTTGTTGAGTCTAATCCAGTGGTCGGCTCATCCAGCCACAAAAGCGAGGGATTTGATAAGAGCTGGACGCCAATACTCGTCCTCCTCTTCTCTCCGCCACTGCAGCCCTTGTGCGCGTTGTTACCGATCCTGGTGTCTGCAGCTTCTTTCAAGCTCAGCTCCAAGATGACTTCTTCAACCAGCTGCTTCCTCTCTTTTGCGTCAACAGAAGAGGGTAGTCGCAGTTGGGCAGCATACGTCAGAGTCTCTCGGACAGTCAACGTCGGCAGAAGGATATCTTGCTGTATAACATATGCGCTCCTGATACCGGATACATCTTCGCTACCGTTGAATAGGGTCCTTCCGGAAGTGGCAAGTCGGTTTCCTACGGCCAAACGCCCACTCATGGAGTTGAGTAACGATGTCTTTCCGCTTCCGCTTCCACCTATTATGGCTGTGAGGCTTCCACTTGGCATGTCCGCCGAAATGTCGTCAAGTATAGTCTTGACATGGTTGGTCTCTGGTGACGCCTTCTTCTTCGAGAAGGCGCGAGCAAGTGCCGTTGGCGATTCATCGACTGAAACTGTGAGATGTTCCAATCGCACAGAAACCGGGTCAACTGCGCGCAATGAGATGCCGTGGTTGTCGCTGAGATCGGTAGTTGTGGAGTCTCCGCGGAGTGCTGTGGGAGGTGTTGCAGGCGCCGCTTCTTCTTTGGGGCCGGGCGGAGCGCCAGCTGACGCCGAGGGTCGCCCTTCCTCGTTTCCCTGCATAGGCCCTGGCTCCATCGTCTCTAGTGACTCCATACCTGGGGTTTGGTTAAAAGTTCATGATAATGCAGGCGCAAAGGATGAAGCGCGCAGCGCGCATGGATTTCTTCAGTCGCCGCTCACATGTCACGACGGAGATTCTTTGGCGCGATACGACGTTGTTCAAACACGCCCGCCTCGCTTGCCAGCCGACCTGCATGCAGGGGCTTGGCCGGACTCTTCTCCTACAGGTCTCATTCTTACTTTTCTATAGTTCGCAGCTCCTTCTTTTTCACTTGCAAAATCATTTCGATGGCTTGCAATATGTTGTTAGCAACTCACATCGCGAAGAAATGGTGTTGTTCGACGAGCCTGGCTACGGCTGACAGCATGGAGGAGGGTTCAACCTCGCAGAACTGTTCAGACCGGGGGCGGGCAAAACCCCAGCTCGGAAGAGCAGCGTTCCAGCCAACTTGCCAATCTTGGGTAGCGGAATCCTGCGCGAGATGCATCTTTATGCAAATGGAATTTGAGCAAGCAAAATAAACGACGCTGCCAATCAAACCTCGAACATGCAGTAGAAAGAGTACAAATATAGACGTCCGAGGCGATTGCTCAGGGTTTGTGTTGGTCAGGCCTCCTCTCTGTTCTACAGTTCGTTGCATTGCGTGGTGCTGGCTCCTCGGGGGACCTTTCGATAGTGCTCGTCTGCTTCGGAGGGCCCGATGATGCCAACCACCCCGCATTAGAAGATATTGAGGATGCAGGTGATCTAAAACGCGGACGGCCTTGAACATGTGGAACCCCGTATGAGATATAGAGCCAGGGCCAAAAGAGTGATTACCGAGCAAAACCCGATTCAGTGTGAACGATAGACTTCTATGATATACGCGTGAGACGCTGAGAGCCACTGTTCACTTACCGACGGTACGTACCTCGATACGTACCACGCCTTACGCGAGACTCTTCACACGATAAAGATTCGGGACGGCCTCCCTACCTGAGCGAGGGGCTCGCTCTTACGGCCCGATTGCGTGTGAACTCCACATCGCTTCCGAAATCTCATATCTAGCTTTCGGCGACGGGTGGGCCAGCAACAAAGTTTGCGGAATCAGTAGCGGCAGCGGGAGGATTGTTCGATCTCCAGAAAGAATGGTATCCACCTGGATAAAGAAAGCAGAAAAGCCTCGGGAGTCTGCAATTGACAGCTGCCCCCTGTGTCTTGCGTCGGAACACCCTTTTGTATTTCGCTCGATGCGGCATCCTATTGGGTGGGGCCAACTTTCCGAGTTGCATTCCAAGGAAGTTCCACCAACCCATTATTCACATCGATCTTGAAGGCCTGATTTGCGGACGGTAAATAAATCCGCTGTCGTTTCCAAGTTTGCAATGCGTGGAGATGCGCGAACGGACCGGCTAGTCCCAGATCTTGTTGTCTTGATGAAATGCAGGTGCGAAGACAGCGGGAGATGTACCATCCTGCCTCTCTAATGTGCACTAAGACTAAGAGCCTAATATTACGCTGTAGAAGACGTTACAGTACATGTCTATAAGCTTATTAATTACTAGTCTACTAATCTAATCTCTTTTATTATTTTTAAACTTTAAATAAAATATATTTTACTTATATTTTAAACTTTTTTTAGCTTTAGCTTTTAATATTAATAAAAAAGTTATTATTACTAGTAGTAGTAGTTTAAGTAAGAACTTTTTTATAAAGTTATTTAAAAGTATTATATTTACTTTATATAAAAAATTTAATATTAGTACTAAAGCTTATATTACTATAAATAAAATTAGCTACTACTATAAAGTAAAGAGTTACTTATAAATATACTTTTTTAAAGTAATTATAAGTAGTTTTAAAAAGTATAGTAAAGTTAGTAAACTTTTACTTAATATAAAAGTTATTAATAAAATAAGTAGTATATATTAAGTAACTAAAGTATACTTATAATATTAAGCTTACTTATTAAAAAATAAAAGTAAAAGTAGTTACTATTTTATATATAAATAAAAATAAGTAAAAAAATTAATATATAAGTATAAAGATTTTATATTTTTATTTTTTTTAAGTATTAGTAGTATATAACTATAATAGTATACTTTAGTTATTAAGTTAAAATTTTTTTAAATTCCTATAGTTAAGATACTAAAGCTAAGGCTTACTCGGACACGTGATAAGACTAAGACTACGGCTTCCAATGCCGAATATCTACATACCGTAGGATCACTAATGATGTCTTGAGCTTCATGGGTGCGTCTTGAAGATGTTTCGCTTTTTGGACAGCCACAATATTGTCAAATGTCGAATCCGTATAGGCAGCGCGTTGGGCAGAAATACTTGAATCCTGAAGTTTTGGCGCGCCGGACGTTGCTTCCAAGCCTGTCACTGTCACTCCGCCACCTCCATTCCACAATTATTGTCAGCCTTCACTTACGACGCCGTCGCTTGTCGCAACGGTTTTGCGGCTCATATGATCGCCAGTAGGCACATATCACGCCCTTAGCCATTAACCAGCTTTTGCATAGTGGATATCTTACACCCATCACCACCTGGGCACCCTGCCGCTTTCCGATCGTCGACAACAAGCTGCATCCTAGTGAATGCCCTACTTTCTATCTGACACTCGCCGTGGGCGGCCTTGATGGCCGAAAGCCACGCGATGCTGTGGAATGCTGACACAACCTCGCTCTTCGTGTCAGCTGCAGGTCCGTTGAAGGACGTCAGCCAACAAGGCTGCATATGACCCTATCCGGACATCTAGTTCGCATGGACAAGCAATCACGTTATCCTACGCCGACTAGACTGGGAATATTGATGGCTTGCGTCAACCGCCACGCGCGTCCTGCCTCGTGGACTGGGTCCAGCTAGCTGCGCTGACATCGGTGTGAGATTATTCGCGAATAACGGTGTAGGGTTCGACGTCCACATCCCACGAAGCCAGTGATGCACCCCGAAATCTGGCATTTTCACCGGCATTATCAGGATGAAGGACGTTCCATGCAGGTTGCATATGCAGGCACCATCGTACGAGTAGTGGTTCATGGCTTTTGTGTTGCATCGCGAGTCGCGCATGTATCCCTCAGGGTCGGACTTATATCCATGTTCAGACGACAGATATATGCGAAGTACGTACCCAGATCCGGTATGTACCGGTAAGATGAATACAGTACATCACCAAGTGAGTAAGTGGAAAGTAGATCGGTGGGTGGCCTCGGAAATAATCAGAGGCCTATTTACGACTCAGATGCGAACGGTCTGATGGCTCTAGACTCTGGAGTCAATGGATAGCTGCTGTAACCCTATTGTTGTCCCCGGGCTTATCGCTGGGGTCTCTGGGATCATGTGGGTGTAGGGGACATCGGGTCAGGCTGGAATAGATGACGGAAGGTGTCAGGAACTGCCCTCTCGACGTTCGCCTTGCGTGTGTGACTACGTATACCCTCAATCTGTGACGTTGAGTAACCCACGCGGTTGGGTGTCAGGCCATGTGCGCAACGTCGCGCAAGATTTCACGACATCGGTCCTACACTGAACCATGGAAAGAAATCGGCATCGTCTCAGGACCATGCTCTCTGCTCCTCTCGTCCATCCATTGAGACCTAGTGCCAGGTACCGACGGCGCGTTCCCTCGAATCAGGCTATATATTCAGACCCTTCCACCGGGCCTTTCGGATTATATTCCCCAACTCTGCCTAAGAAGCGTGGGGGGTTGCATTCCAGATCGTCAAGGTCAGAAGGACCGATGGCGTGCCGTGGCTTTCCTGCTTTGTCGCTGTTGAATCCGCATAGCTGGTATCAACGTTCGTCATTGCGCCGCTGGGGAAAGTGTACCGGTCCCATCGGATGCGGGTTTGGGCCGGACGAACGTAACCGTAACCGCCCTCCCAAGCCGCGAAACAGAGATGTGCGACAACACCCCACGCATGCCGTTTTTTGAACCTGGTACCCTGGGCCGATCTGCCTAACGGCTTGTGTCGCTTTACAGTGGGCTCCGGCAGTGCGATGAAGGATTACTCTTCTTATTGTGGATGCTTACTTTACTCGCTTCTGAAAAGATATTGATGATCATCGCCCGGTTATATGCACATGGACTTTCTGAGTTGCGGCTGCATGCTGCGCGCTCGAGTCATGAATCCCATAGCGACGCCAGGCGACGAGTTCGTTCCAACGAGGTCGCGGAGGAAGCTCGCCAAAGCGTTTGATTGCTGGTAAGCGGATTGGAGGAAGAACGTGCCCGCAGGAATCTAGATGCTGTGGCACGGTTGGTGCTTACGGTTACCGTGTGCACCAGCGCCGCACTATAGCTCCTCACCTTATCACCGAGGCAGATCGTGATCGCCCATTAAGCCATGCGTTCCCTGCGACGTTGCGATGAGAGCTCTGTGGGCGGAGTGGATACCAGCGTGCATTTCTGTGCCGTGAAGCTACCTGCATATATACGTGTCGTCATCGTACTGAGAAATAAGGGAATGCCGGCCTGCTATCGGACCTATTTCAACAAGTGCTGCAATGCCATGTGTACGAGCATGCCTCGCCCATGCAGGGTTGAGTGCATCGCGATCTGACATGCACCGCCCAAAGCCAAACGCCGCCCGGCTGAACACACGGGCTGTGTGCGAGACAAAACATTGCCAAGAACAAAACTGTGCCCCATGAAAAATCCAATCCGAAGTAAATGCGAAGACATGCAGTGCCGTTTTCCCATACCAATAACACAATACCGTCGGGAGCACACCCAGCCAATGCAACCTAATCTTAAGGCCGTAGTGCGTCGTTGCCGGTCCGAGCCTTGTAAACCGCCCTCCGACGACCCACCAGATATCATGACTCCTTTTTGCGCCCGTAGAAACACCGATTGAATAAGGAACCCTAAATGCCAAGTCTGAACCTCAAAGGTCGTGTTGTACCTCCACATGCCGACGCTGTGGCATCGCCATGAGAGCCGTGCGCAAGGACCCGAGTCCCACGCCGACCAAGCCAACAAGCGACGTGATAACGACTGTCCTATGGTGATGAGCCGAAATTGGTGAGTGAAGATCCCATGCGGAACGTTCACAATCCGAGTGTTGGCAAAGAAAAACTCTTTCGTGCGTCCTGCAGGGCTCACGTAGCGAGAAAGTCCCAGCCCCGGAGTTTTATCAGCCTCTCCCAATCCCAGCTCTCCTTTTGCACCTCTGGGTCGGGGGATGACATCAGCTCCCAAACCTGGTCGACGACTTCTTTCGCGAAGCCGATGTTGCCTAGGCCTGTGCAGGCAATGAGGCCGTTGAACGCCCGGTTGATCTCCACACGCTGCTCTTCCTCGAATGCCGCGCACCCGATCAAGAACAGGGGAAGTAGAACGTTACTTTGGACCCACCCTTCCGCTGGCAGTTCGTTGATGTATCGGATGCCGTCGTCGACGGCGCTCTTGATGAATGGGTGTGGCTTCGAGTCTTTCGTTGTGCGGTAGAGATAGACCCAGGTTGCCTGGCGATAGAGCATCGAGATGGTGTAGCGTGGAGATCCGGGTGGATGGGGGCATACCCATCCGCGAAGGCCGGCGTCGATGGCATGGGCGGCGAGTAATGCCTCGTAGTCCATGACAGGCTCCTCTTTGTCGTCAATGCGACTGCGTATTTTTCGTCGCAGGTTGCTGATCTTGGATATGAAGCCGAAGAGTCCGTCAGAAACACCGATCAATCCCGCGGTCTCCGGGCTGATCTTGAAAGGGAGGTTGAAGTCGTCCATCATGGGAACCTCGGTGCCGTCAAGGGAGGTGATCTGACTGGCGATCCAGTGGTAGTAGAAGAATTCGTCGAACAGGGTCTGGAACTCGGGGTTGGAAGACTTCTGTGTCATGGCGATCTGTTTTGCTGCTATCATGTGCATCCGGTATTCGCCGGAAGTGTTACCATCGCAGATGGAATGCAGAAGATGCAGTAATATCTGAGCAACGTTAGAGTCCTCGTAGACCATTACACCACCTTCACCAGCTTTTTGCCGTTCAATGTCATGCTTGAGAAGCTGCAAAGCCTTGCCCCGGTGAAAGACCTGCCTGTCCTCGTACTCCTGTAATGGAGTGACCGAGTACATGTGAGAGGCCGACAGGCACAGCACGGAGTGCATCAGGCCTTCGTGTTGAAGTGCCATGGGCAATAGGATCTTGGTGAAGGGGTTCGACGACTTGTCTCCGTGTAACGTTAGGACAGCACTTGCTCTGCTGGAGAAATGTTGCAAAAGCTGACGGTCAAGATCATTCTCGACACCTTCCATGAGAGGCGGGAGGTCGAACTTGACATCCGAACTTCGCTTCCGAGCTGTTGGACGGTTAGCTTGGCCCACTACCAAAAAGCAAACACGCAATCAAAGACTACATACCTTCTGCAGCCCGTTCCTTTCCACTCTTCCAGATTTCGACGGGCTTGTAGCCTTCGCAATGGATGTTGTTCTTCTGACACGACAAGCCTGGACAGCATTAGTACCTATTTCATGACCACGATGCTAGGGCACAATTACAGAATGGCTTGGTCTCGTCGCACTTCTTCTTCCTTTTCCGACATGTCGTGCACCCCGTCTTCGATCGAGCTTTTGCTTGCTTAGCAAGAGTGGTAGGTGAGCGAGGAGGGTGTATCCTGGGTCGGCCGCGGGCGCGGCGTATCCGTACAGGTTCGGTTGGGGAGATGGGTGTGTCTTCCGGAGACGCCTCTTCCTTGACATCGGCCAACTGAAGTTCCGTCTCTTCCACCTTGGGTACTACTTCGAGGGAACCCGTTCGTACATCTGATCGCTCCTCTGATTGTGATTCCGACGGGCTAAATATGTTCGAATCGAAGTTGGGAGTGGTAAACGGGGAGTCGCTAGCGGACGACATGGAGGGCTGGGGCGATGAGCTTGTGCTCAAGCGGTTGCGAGCGCCTGGCGGCGAAGGGCCGAAGGAAACGGTCGAGATCATTCGAGCCAGAGTTGGGAAGGTTGTTGGACTACTGGTGGGAAGAAGCGCGCATTGGATGTCCAGTCCGTTCTGCGCGCGAGTGGTAACACGAAAGAGTGATGTTCCTCTAGATGCGTCGGAGCCGAGCACGATTCAAAGCAACGAGTGGCAACCAGGGGGTGTCTTGTGCTTCTGCCGTTCAATGCTAAGCAGAATAGTACAAGTACTAGAACGACGCGGCAGCTGTTCCAACGAGAGTAGAGCAGAGTGTCGCAGAGGGGTCCAAGCGGTCCGCTCCTGATGCCTCGAGCGATCGCACGGTAGGTTGCGTGAGAGCGGGGGAATGCGTCTTTAGCGAGTCGTGGGCGTCCGCGGAACGTCCAATAGGATCTGGGTGGAACTAACGGCAAAACTGCGTCGTTCCGAGATGAACGGCTGAGCTGAACACAGACCCGGTGCGAGAGCAGGGGTGGGCGAAAGCCAGTTATGTTGGAATTGGAACGGGGTAAGCGGTCGATGTCGATGTCGTACACCCAGGGGGGTTGTGAGTAGCGTGGGCGTGCGGAGAAGCGACAGAAAGTGTGTGAGAGGAGATCTGCTTGAACGAGTGGGATTTGTCGCTAGGTATTAAAGTGCAGCCTGGATAGCTTCGAACCGGGTTGCGCAGCAAGGTAAAGGCGAGAGGATATAGTGTGTTCAAGTAGCGTCGCAGCGACGACACCAATTCGCCTCTAATGATGGTAATGGAGGATAATCCTAGAACGAGTCCACTGGTCCCGCTGTAACCATCGCCCTGGGCCGCCGTCGACTTAAAACAGTGAGTAGGCCGACGCTCGATTTGAAGCACCGGGCAGGCGAAGGACAGTGTTGACGACAACCCAAGACGTAGCGAGGGCTGCAGTTGGCTTCGTGAACAGTCGCCGGTGTGAGCGCTAAGTCGTCTGGAGGCTGTAAACCTCGTGGAGCATTGAAACGTGATGTTCCTAGTGTATGTATCGAATGGTGCATGAATCGCTTTCGAGCGGCTTCATATCTTGGTTCGCAGGCCTAGCCACTCCTCAGATCTCGTTGGCTGCACCGTCTTCAGCTCAAGGCGGACAATTCAGGATCAACAGCAGGTCTTGTGCAAACGCCGTAGGACACCTTTCCCGGCGATGCACTACTTTGATCGCTCAATCGCTGACAATCAGATTCGGTTCGCCATGTATTTGAATTGTTCCATGTGCTATCCACCATCACCACACAAACGCCATCATTTCACGGCCGCGCACGCAAATGGCTAGTCGGTACGCGATACTTGAGGCGCCCCTAGCCGATAATCAGCCCCACGCTAGGATGCCCAGCCCATCGTGCTACATCTCCGCGATGTCTGGTGTGTGTGACCTGACGACACTACTTCTCCACCTTTGCGATCCGGTCGAATCGGACCTTGTCATCTGGTTATAGAGAGTTATTGAGCGCAGCCGGCAAGACGATCTTAACATGCTGACATCCCGACCAGGCCGCATCGAGTGTTTCCAGCATCAAGCCACACCTGGCACGTCAGGGATTGCGAGGCCTGAAGATCATCACAATTATGACAGCAGCGTCTGGTAGGTCCAGCGATTAACGGCCGGCCAAAGTTTGTTTGAGATGTCATAAGCTCGCATACGCCCTCCCCGCAATTGGTAAGCCTATCAGCAGGTCGCGATCTGAGCACTGCAATATTTTGTGGTTGGGTTGGGCGTTTTTTTCGCGAGCAGTATAGATATCGATTTCAGAGCAAGGGCTTCCGCTTCTTGAACTTGGTGCTTTCGAAACCGTGGTGTCGCGCGGTGGGCTTCCCTGCGTGCTGAGGATCTGGTTACTTTGCGGCCGGAGCGGGACGACGGGCACAAAGGCACGCTCCCAAAGCTGGCTCCAGGCGGGTTTCCGCAGTACCCTGACTTCGGTCCCAGCCGAAAGCTTTGACGGACTCGAGTGCAGAGCCCGATAACAAGCCGCCTCTCCTTGCGTGAAGGGATGAACAGGCATGCTCTCATAAACCAAGGCTTTTGCAGTCTTGAATCGCGTCGGAATGTGATTTGGGCAGCATGCTACGGCGTTCTTCGACAACCGCTTGCAAGTGCTTAGACCCACCACCGGCAGATGACCGTGAATCAAGTTGTCGAAGCTCCTCATTTAGCATGATTCGATGAAAAGTATCATGTCTCGGACCCGCCGTCTCGTCGCAAGGTGGAGCCTAGTTCCCATTCACGATCTTGCCGTCCCCAATTTGGAATCAGCAGCAGTCCTCTCCAAAGTAAATGCCCGTCTCGACGAGTACATGACGTAGCACACGACTCATTGCACAGTGTTGTGACAACCAAGAGAGAGATCAGATGAACTCAAGAAAGATGGGTCAGATAATTGTCCCTGCGTGGTGATAGCGGCGCTCCGATGGCTGACCGTTGTTAGCCCGTTTTTGCGTAACGAAAATGACGGACACATGCAACCGAAGGGGACAGGCGAATGACTTGCATAAGGACCTTAGCGGCGTGCTTTGGCTGCGGGGTCACTTCCCGTCCCATTCGCCAACACTGTTGACGCAGACAACAGGTGCAGACGGCTGCATATGCAGCAAGTGTTGAGCCATGATCAAAATACGTCTGGTCTGGAGTTGGGCGACTCGCAGTAGTAACATCAAGGTTTCCATGAACGGTTCGTGAGAACTACCGACCATGCCGTTTGACATCTGTCATGACGTCTTGTCAGGACTTGAGTGGATTCAATGTCAGGAGATAATCAGACGCGTTCCTGCCCTGGAGGCCACCCGTGTCTGCTGTACATGAGCCGGGATGATGTTTGTTGAATGCGCAGTGCGACTCCTGCATGTTTGTGGCGCGGGCTGAGTGCTTTGCATGCCGGTCTCGTTCCGAAGTTCCGCCTTGGATGCTAACGCGACTTCATTTGCAGCCTCATACGAAAATTCCGAGTTGCTACTCTCAACTATATGCTGATGCTGTTCGGAGTGCCTCGTAACGCCCTCATAAGACTTTTCTCTGATCGATCCAGTGCATGTTTGCTTACCATTCGAAACCCACGGTCGCCTGGGTTTCCCAGCGGATGCATGTGCGGGCGGGTGATCGACTAAATTCGAAAAGGACGGGACTGTTTGTTGCCGCTGTCTGCGAACACGTATGCGGCGGGGCCTGCTTGACTCTTCCAGGGTCGACTTGCAGTACAAGTTGCATACCATAGGCAGAAGCTAGCGAACCATACCAAAACAAACCCAGTAGACGGAAACGATGTGGGTGTAGAAATGCTTCTAGCGGCAGGTGGTGCTGCGAGGGCTTGGTGGGTGTTTCGGGCTTACCTAGGTGATTGACGAGCTCTGCCGCAGCAGGTATTGTGTCGTAGCTTCAAGAACAGCACCTTGTATTGCCCACGTTGCAAATTGTCATGAGGTAGGCGATACGTCGCTCGTGGTGCCTTGTCGTGGTACGGGCAGCAGAGTGGTGATGTTCACGTGATCTGGGATCAGACGCGCGGATCAATTGGTTCCCGAGCTCCGACGCGCTTAGACGCGTTCGGCCATGTTGTCACTGCCCAAGCATCAACTGTCGAGGCAACATCACCGCCTTACCATATCAACCAGCGTGCGAGCACTATGCGCGCAGAGACTTAGAGTCGCCTAAGTCACACTGAGTAGCGGCTGCGACCATGTTCAACTTCACGCCCCTCCTGGGCGCACAGAGCTCCTCACCCGCGTCGCAGTCATTGCTGGAGTTCGATGGAGGCATACAAATCTTGATCGATGTTGGTTGGGATGAAGACTTCAGTGTAGAGAAGCTCAAAGAGATAGAGAGGTAGGTTCTTGATCTGGCTGCGGACGCGATGTGGAGCACAGCTGAAGTATGGGCTGTTCATATGTGCTACACGCGCCTGGGAAACACTGGCAGCGGATAGCAAGGTCGCTATATAGCAATACACCATACATACACGATGACTAATTCAGACACTGCAGACATGTCCCCACCCTCTCATTCATCCTGCTTACTCACGCGACCACTGCGCATCTCGGAGCCTACGTCCACTGCTGCAAGAACTTCCCTCTGTTCACGCGAATACCCGTCTACGCGACAAACCCCGTCATATCGCTCGGCCGAACGCTGCTCCAAGACCTGTACGAATCCACGCCGCTCGCCTCGTCCATCATCCCCGCCGAAGCTCTCAGCGAGTCCGCATACTCCTTCTCTTCGGCGCTCACGGGTGGAAAGAATCCCAACATTCTTCTCCAGGCGCCTACGTCGCAAGAGATTGCCGATTACTTCGCGCGCATAAATCCGCTTCGATATTCCCAACCGCATCAACCCATCCCTTCGCCGCACTCGCCCCCGCTCAACGGTCTCACGATTACCGCATACAGCGCTGGACACACGTTGGGAGGTTCAATATGGCACATACAGCATGGGATGGAGTCGGTCGTCTATGCCGTCGACTGGAATCAAGCTAGGGAACATGTCCTCTCCGGAGCTGCGTGGCTCGGAGGGCCTGGCACTGGTGGCTCTGAAGTTCTGGAGCAGTTGCGTCGTCCAACTGCCTTGATCTGCAGTAGCAAAAACACCAGTATGGTCAAGGTGGCTAGATCGCCCAACAAGCGAGACGAGGCCCTCCTCGAGATGATTCAAGACACAGTGGCCAAGGGTGGAACCGTCTTGATCCCCTCAGACTCGAGCGCTCGTATACTGGAACTGGCATATCTTCTCGAAGAAACATGGGAGCGGGAGGCAACAAACGCCGAAGGGGGCGGTTCACTACAAAGCGCAAAAGTCTATCTTGCGAGTCGAACGGGTGGTGCAACAATGCGATACGTACGCAGTATGTTGGAATGGATGGAAGAGGGCATCGTGAAGGAGTTTGAAGCCAGCGCTGCGGATCAAGATCGGAGGAACAAAAGCGGCAAAGAGGAAGACCGCGCCAGAGTCCCGTTCGATTTCAAACATATCACACTGGCTGAGCGCAAGACCCGCGTAGCTAGGATGTTAGGCGCCAATGGACCGCGAGTAATACTAGCAAGTGATGCGACGCTCGAGTGGGGATTCTCGAAAGATGCTATTCGAAGTCTGGCGGCCGACGAGAAGAACTTGGTCATCCTCACTGAAAGAGCTGGCCAACTGGGCGCTCAGAAGAAGGGTCTCGGCCGATATCTCTGGGAACTGTGGAACCAGCGCAACGCTTCGCCAGGGCAGGACGCTCCTTCTACAACCATAATCGACGCTGCGGGCGACCAAGCGCCGCTCAATACTATACGGACAGTCGCACTCAAGGGAGACGAGATTCCGCTTTATCAGCAGTTCCTTGCCGGCCAGAGACAACGGCAAACTACCATGGGTGGTAATAATGCAGCAATGCTCGAAACATCCGCTGGTGTTGTCGACGACCGATCATCCACCGAGTCAGAGAGTTCGGAAGGCTCTGGTGACGGATACCGAGGAAAAGCCCTCAACGCGACCGTCGCTCTTCAACATGCACGAAACAAGCTTGGCATGACAGACGCGGAGTTGGGTGTCAACGTACTCTTACGTCGCAAGAACGTCCACGACTATGAAGTGCAAGGAAAGAAAGGAAAAGAGAAGATGTTCCCGTTCCAGGCCAAGAAGCGTCGAGCGGACGACTTTGGTGATCTGATCCGACCCGAAGATTTTGCGCGCGCAGAAGAGGAAGACAACACTACTGGGGAAGCTCTTCGTGGGGAGGGAACCAAGAAGGAGAACGCTGTTGGCCAGAAGAGGAGGTGGGACGACCTACTGAACAACACCGACACTAACAAGGCCAACGCCAATCAAAAACGACGGAAAGACAAAGAGGCTCGAGAAGGCGAGGACGGAGAATCGGACAGCGAACCAGAAGACGATCCAGACAAAGTGGAAGGTCCTTCGAAAGTCATCATTGAGTCGGAGGCCCTGGAAATCCGGTGTCGCATCGCCTTCGTCGACTTTTCAGGCCTGCACGACCGGCGCACGATCCAGCAGCTTATTCCACTTATCAAGCCTCGCAAGCTCATCTTCGTGGGTGGTGAGGAAGGCGAGACTCTGGAGCTTGCAGAGATCAGTCGCATAGCGCTGAATGCAAACACCGATTCTGCCAGCGCCATCGATGTCTTCACACCCACAGTCGGCGTGATGATCGACGCCAGTGTCGACACGAATGCCTGGAGTGTCAAGCTCAGCCGCAGTATGGTGCGCAACCTCCGTTGGCAGAACGTTCGCGGCATGGGTGTCGTAGCCATCACTGGTCGCCTTGCAGCTGCAAGCTTGGAGCCAGAAGTCAAGGAAGAGGCAGATACGCCTGCGAAGAAGAAGGCGCGACTCGACGCCCCTGCGGTTCCCGTATCTAGCGACAAGAATGACGATACACCCATCCTCGACGTCGTTCCCACGAACATGGCCACGGCCGTTCGATCCGTCGCACAACCTTTCCACGTCGGCGATCTTCGCCTTGCTGATCTGAGGAAGCTCATGAATGCTAATGGCATGCACGCTGAGTTTAGAGGCGAGGGTGTGTTGGTCATCAACGGCACGGTAGCTGTGAGGAAGACTGCTACTGGTCAGATTGAGATTGATGGAGGGGCTTATGGTAATCTGGATCCAAGGAACAATGATGCGGCGACTTTCTCTAGGGTCAGGAGGCAGATCTACGAGGGCTTGGCTGTGGTTGCTGGGGGTTGAGTGTTTAAAGACACGGATTAGGTATTAGGTTATGCATTCATGGATTATGCTACACTATTCACTGCTGAGAGACAAAACAGAATCTTACGAATAAGCAAGGTACATGTTGTTCCACTTCCATGACTAGGGCTCATTGTGGCAGATGCACATAGTTTGATCACGAAGGAGCACGATTCACGCTTGAGCGCGAAGTCTAATAGAAAAAAGACATGGGTACAATGTGAGCGGCCGAATCTGGTAATTCGCCTCTACCAGTGTGAGGCGTGCTAGGCAACATGGTAACCTACCCTGACAGCCAAAACTAAGCTAAGTTTCCTCACCGGTGAATCGGCTTCTTCACCGGAGCAAGGCTTGCATAGCCTCCCTTGGTATCGCAGTTAAAACTGGGTTGCGCATCCTTTCCTCTTAGCATGCATATTCGTATCACTTCTATTCACCTACCAAGGGTCGCTCACGTTCAACAGTTCGTCGACTAATGTTGTACGTGTTGGTGAAAAGTGTCATACAGCAGGATGTCCAGTCATGTTAGCCAATCAGCCGTAAGGTAAAGTTGTTTTGGGGGGGTACGAGTGGTCCCTGGTAATACCAGCTCGGTTACTCATGCTGCATGTAAGGCTGTGGCGCCTGCCACGTCTCAGCCTGCCAGAACTTGTCTTCTAGCCTCGTCATTGTCTACCATCCTCGCCACCCCTCTGTCATCAACATCAAATTTTTGTTACCCGAATACGTAACCTTTGACCAGCTAACGTGCTATAGCTACTCGATCGATCTCTGGTTGCAAGGCGCCTTCAACTACCGACTTCTGGTCGTGATTGTCTCATCGCATACAAGCTTGGAAACGTTAACTCGCACTGGTCTTTCAAACTTGCTCTCAATGCGCCTACTAAGAGTCGGAAGCGACCATCTCAGCCTATTTGAGGCCCACGGCGAAGAGATCCCCCCGTACGGCATCCTCTCTCATACGTGGGGTTCGGATTCCGATGAAGTTTCCCTGAAAGAAATCGCAGATGGTGTGAATCTGAAGGAAATCGCAGATGGTACATGCCGCAGTAAGGCTGGATATCGCAAAATTCTCTTCTGCGCAAGACAAGCCGCCAGAGATGATCTAGAGTACTTCTGGATCGATACTTGTTGCATTGACAAGTCAAGCAGCGCAGAGCTATCAGAAGCGATTAACTCCATGTTTCGATGGTATCAAGAAGCGGCAAAGTGTTACGTCTACTTATCTGACGTCTCGATCAAAGACACGCGCTCCTTCCAAGCCAGCCGATGGTTCACTCGCGGGTGGACATTACAGGAACTTGTCGCCCCGAAGGTCATCGGATTCTACACTGTGGAGGGTGAACCTATCGGCGATAAATTCTCGTGGTTGCAAGAGATAGGGGAAACAACCAAGATCCCGCAGCATGTACTTCGCGGGGGTGATCTTTTCGAGATGAGTGTTGAGGAGCGGTTATCGTGGGCAAACACACGTTCAACAAAACGAGAAGAGGACCTAGCTTACTCTCTTCTGGGCATATTCAACGTCCATATGCCGCTTATATACGGTGAAGGCAGAAGAAAAGCCTTCTTGCGACTCCAAGAAGAGATAAACAAGTCTTCGAACGGTGAGGCACATTCCCGACAAAACTATCCGCCATGACCCCAAGAGGGTCGGCGTCAATCAAGATGGTCGCTGAAGATCTATACAGCAACGAAAGCGATGATGGGCTCCAGGCACGTGGTACCAAATGGGGTTCCGAAGGCGCTCAGTCCAGAAAGCTCTGCACACATAGCGGGGCGGACGGGCAATATCAAGGTCAGTGGTCGCGCTGATAACGTTAATACCGGCATTTCTCTCAAAAGAATTGTAAGTGGAAAGTTTCAAAAGTCAGCTCTTGCTCGAAATGCGCTACTGATCTCTTGCCGCGAGCGAACCTCGGCGATTGGCTTCGGTACCATAGTACCACTCCATACTTTACATGTCTCTAACACACTGTCAGGCTTCAGAACCACCCTTTTCAGCAAGAATATCAAGAGAGACTGGTTCCGTGGAAGTGGGCCTCGACTCTAGCGACATTAACACCGGGGTTATCACATGGTGACTATGTGTCATCAGTGTAAGTGATTTCTTGAGAGAGTTGGATACCTACAGCCTTTGTCGCTGGCAATATCCTTATTGAGGGTGTACCACTGGAGTGTACGTATCAAACGTCGAAAAACTAAGAAATGCAAGAGAGCTAAGGATGGGTTCCCGATGTGACCCATGATAAGAGATATGAAAAGGACACGATCACATCACACTCGAATCATACGTGTTAGCCGATGCAGGAAGTAGTAGTTAGACGCGGGTGTATTTTATGACAAACAATATAGATACGATATACGATGGTCATGTTTGCTTCACCAGCTTATCAAATTGCGAGAATGTATGGACAACCGTCAAGCGTTCAATCCTCATCAACAATACCAGTTGATGATTGCTTGACATTGTCGGCGACGATGTTCCCAGTTACCACCATTTCCTTCTTACCGGTTCCGTCTTTTCTGACGACGATACCAGTGTGGCTTTTGCTAACGCGCTTGTCGGCATTGATGTATCCTGATTCGCCCACGAGCGCGGTCCCGTGCCTGTTCTTTATTCCAGTGACCATACCATCCACGTTGTTCGCTTTCACATTGCCGGTCTTTTCAATAATCGTTGCACCCTATCATGGTATTAGCGAACATGTCGTGGACAGCTAGTATTCCCATTGCAGGCTGATTTGGTCATCATACTTTCTTATTAGTCTCAGGACCACCCATGGTTGGCTTTATTGCACAATCGCAAACGAATTGACGCTGGTTCCTTTCTTAATCGATGGAAGAGTGTGAAGGGAGAATCTGCTTTACACCCGAGATGAGGGTGCGGGGCACCTGCATACCTATATAACCTCCAGGCTACTCTAGCAGGCTGAAGGCGCGTCAGCCTGCGGCTTTGAAGGGCTCGTCGAATGGTATACCCAGGCTGGCGATCGCAATATTGATTGGCCAGTCAAGTAGATAGCGAGCAAGGCCATGTGGTTCAATTCGGTCATATGTAGGCTGTACAGCCTGCACCCCACGAACGCCCAAGAGAATCTGGGTGGAGCCTGGTGGCAATGCAGGAAGTTTATGCCTCGTCCTCGGGATGTTCTGCTAATATGACCACCTAGGTATGCGCATCTGTCGAGGCTGAGCACGCTCAGCCAGCCCCTTCTCGTGAACGTGACAGCCTTGGAGGGACCTTTCTCTGCTGCGCCGACCTCAGAAAGACCTGCCGGTGAGACGCAGGACCCTGAACCCTCGTGCATGCGCTCCTCTGGCCTTGCGGGATCGGGACAATCCGCCCTGACACCCGTCAAACCATAGTCTTTATATACCCTTAGACATATCCCAATCCAATGGCTCAGAGTACAACAAATCGTACACTCTTACTCCACTCCATCTCATCACCGACCTTCATAACAAGCTACTAGCACAGCCTTACCTGGATATCTGCACCTTTACGATTCCGCAGCCACCACAACCACCGCCGTCACCGGTCTTCCTGCACCTCCTCCATTCTACTATCGACCCAATACGCATCACGAGAACGGTGGTGCTGTTCACAAGGATTATTCGATCTCCCGGCCCAGCGGAATGGGCCTATTCAAACCAGCTTGGGATCGGGACTTCCTGATCACTGTGGTAGCAGTAGTCGGCATCGCCACCTGCAGTATCAGTCTAGCACTAGTTTGGAGCTCTCCCTGTCCTGAGGCCTCTCCTATAACGCAAAACAACAGCACCGGCCCTACAGGTGATATTACAGCGGGTCACGACATTGGCTCTGCTTCAACTGGCATTGACGGGAAGCCGCCGTCGACATGACCGTGTCATTATGGCTGGCTGTGACCGTGGAGTTGTGGGCCAGCATGGCCTTGATGCTGTGGATGAGCGTGCCTGTATGACATCCCTCTTCCACCTGCAAACTAGTTCAACTGACTGTGCCTCAGAAGGAAACAAAAGCTTATGTCTGGCGATGTTGTCAATGCGGTGTGAGTACTCCTTCCCTGACAGGTCGCGACTGGATAATGAGCTGACATCGTTTTCTACAGTACTATAGCATGTTTCTCCCCGTGCTTCCAATACGGCGATGTACTGGCGGACGGACCAAGCAATCGGAATGGGTTTTACGAGCACGACCGTGGGATTAGTGCCTTACTACGACTGGGTTAGCGGAGGATGCGGATATATACATGTCAGATAATAGATTGGGGTTCTGTGTAACATACTCTCATCTGTTGCTGTCATAGAACTTGATTACGCGCCAGCCTGCGGCTTCTCTTTTTGGTCCTCCCGTGACACGGATGCGTAGCCTGTTGTGACGCGCGAGAGCGCGTCCACTTCTTCGAGCAAGCCTGCAAGCGTTGAGTCACGCACATCTATGATACTGGTTGATGGCGCATCATAATGTTTGTTTCGCGACTTTTGTACGAAGGGTTGGCATTTTCCTGGGTAATGTGTACAATAGGGTTGCGCCTCACTGTCGCACTTGCCTAGACAAGCGCGCCGATGACCCCACACCCCTCCCTCAAATTGAAGGGCAGCAACTGCGCCACAACTGCATAGCGGCCAAGTCTCTAACCTAACGGTTGCGCAAGTATTTTCTTTCTATGAGTCCTCTCTAAACGACTGCACGAAAATCGCGCTCGACCAGACACACCATGCCGTCCAGTACTGACGAGGCGCAAGCGCTCGGCCATTCAGAGTTTTGGGACCAACGGTACGCAAAGGCCGACGGAACCAAGCCAACACATGAGTGGTTTCGCGCTTTCGAGGACTTAGAGCCGTTCTTCAAGAAGCATCTGTTCGACAAGACGAAGGAGGAGGGGAAGGATGGCAAAATTCTTCACTTGGGCAGCGGCGATAGTGTAGGTCTTCCAAGGTTGCTATCATCGGATTGCGGAACGCCGTGAGCAGCACAAACTTCAACACCTAAGCGATGATAGCCTGGCTCAACATCACTTCATCTTCACTCATAACCCGCAAATTGTTTTTGTAATTACATAGTTTAAATGACTGACCCATGACCAGACCGTCCCATACGATCTCCTAAAGCGGGGCTACACGAACCAGCTCTGCATTGACTTTTCCTCAATAGTCGTCGATCTGATGAAATCGCGACACTCAGATGAACCTCAAGTAGAGTGGACAGTTGGTGATGTACGGGATATGAAAGGTATCGACAGCAACTCTGTGGATGTCGCCTTTGACAAAGGCACACTGGATGCCATGATCTACGGCAGTCCATGGAGCCCACCCGAGGAGGTTATGGAGAATAGCGGCAGATATCTCAGTGAGGTGAGTAAATGAATGAGGCGTAAGTTTGGAAGCTTCGATGTATGCTAATTGCGCAAAGGTCTGGAGGGTATTGAAAGATGACGGCGTCTTTCTCTACATCACATACCGCCAGCCACACTTCATCAAGCCTATCCTGAACCGGGACAACGAGTGGGATCTTGAGATGGAAATCATGGGTGGAGGCGACACTTTCCAGTACTTTGGTTTCATCCTGAAGAAGTACACCGCAAGCGCGAAATGAAAACCTGACCGACGAGACTGCGTTTGGAGATGAGTTGCATCCAAAGGGTCAAAATGGATTGAAAGTATGAGGACGCCCGATTTGTGGGTGCACCCCAAGAGACGTGCCCTGTCTTGAGTTTTATATTAAAGTGATATCAAAATTTACGATATCTGCAGGATGAAGACGAAGTTGTGCTTCCCCGTAGCCCAAATGCAACCTTGAATGGCGGGGTTCGCTAGTCGCACAGACCACATTCCTCTCTGCTCTTTCTCTTCCCCAACCCTCTTCCCTCAGCCATTCTCCACACTCAGCTATTCTCCACGGTGCATTTGGAATTGACTGAACTTTCCTCGTTTGCCACCATCTACACAGACACTGTCTTGCATGAAACAGTCGACTTTCCATCCTTGAACCCTGGCGTGCATACGATCGGTGCAGAACTTTCGAATACTAGCTCGACGCTTCCGTTCTTTGCGCCATGAAACTGGATGTTCGCGCTCGCGTTCGCCGCGTTCATGCCGATTCCAGCGCCGATGATGATGGCTTCCGGGGTCATGTTGAAGCCGCTTCCCAGACCGAAGTCGCTGGATCCGGCTTGAAGTCCGCCTGTTTCGCGTGCGTTAGTCAGAGCAGTCGCATAGGAATGTGGACTACGTACCTCCGTAAGAGACGTCGGCTTGCCAGTTGATGCCGCAACCTACACCAATCTCGCCGAATGGTGAAAGGTTACCCGCCGCAGCGACGTTTCCGAGTCCGCTAGTCGATGTGACGTTTTTTGTCAGACTCGTAATCTCGACGCCGTTGGCTCTTCGGTGTTGATGCGGTGTTGCTGATGCGAGCATCTGCATCGCAAGGAACGGTAAGACGAATTGGGCGAACATGATATCGATGACGTTGACGATGCGACGCGGTTTCAGAAGAGGAGGACCGATGTATATATAGAGGGAGAACTGCCGTTGGGTAAGGCTGCAGATAGTACAAAGTTGTACTTATAGTCGGTGCTTCTCAAGGTTTGATGATCAGGGGCCCGGCGAAACTGCCTTCATCATTCAGGCTATTCATCAGTTCTGTGCTTCTAGTCGACTTCCATTTGTTCTACAGTACCTCCCGGACGATCCGGTAATTGCAATGGCGAGTAAGAACCGCCATTCGGTCCGCACCCAAGTCTGATAGGGGGCTTACGGCGCGTTAGCAGGAAACCTAAACTCCACGCGACGATGGCAACTCTATTTTGACAGCCGCGAGTATTTTTGTACACAACGTACTGACGCTCTGCTGAACATGGAGAATGTGTTTCGCGATGTTGTGGACAGACGCAGGGTCGCAGACTAATTGACATCTAGACAATACGCTTTCGCGTTCGGCGAGTTCTCGGGCCTTCTCCAGGAAGTGTTGGGCTGTACTACCGGCCCTCACGGGTCTAACCCTGCCGTCAGCGATGCTGACGTAGATCACGGTTCGTAGATGGTAAACTAGCTGTGTCAGATTGTGCACCGCCAGAGGAGGCGCGCCACCTTGACCTGGTATATTAGGAGCTCTGCTTATAAGGCTCGGCAGTGCTTATTCGATACCTCACTTCAGTTCATCGCATCTCATCCAAGATGTTCACCCCTTTGGTCTTTGGTTTGCTTCTGGGAGCGGCGCGTTCAGTCGTGGGCGAAGAGTCGAATGCACCCTACCCGACAGCCACGAACGGTTCTTACCCCACAGGAAACAACGACTCATGTCTCCACACTCATGATGGAGGGTTCACCCCGGACTTCTATCTTTCGGTTACATACGAGAACCATACTGTAGCATGCCAGACTCGCATGTCTGCGTTGGTAAACGGTACATCCCCAGGACCCGAACTACGTCTCCCAGCCGGTAAGACGAGTTGGGTGCGAGTCTGCAATGACATGGAAGACTACAACACAACCATGGTACGAAAAACATAGACCATATCACATAACAGTAACTAACACCATTAGCATTGGCATGGTCTCAGTCAACGTACTGCACCTTTCAGTGACGGTTCCCCTGTCAGCCAATGGCCGATCGCGCCTCACAGATGCTTCGACTATGAGATTCACCCCGAGATTGAGGATGCCGGAACCTACTTTTACCACTCTCACATCGGCTTTCAGGCCATCTCTGCAGCAGGGCCGCTCATCATTGAAGACTTTGGTCCTCCTCCGTTTGAGTACGATGAAGAGCGCATCGTCTTCCTCCAGGATTACTACAACAAGACCGATGAGGTGATGGAAGATGGTCTGGTTGCGACCCCGTTCAAGTGGACTGGTGAGGTCAACGCAGTGTTGGTAAATGGTGTCGGTGTTGCCAATGGTGAAACAGCTGGCGAGGGCAACTGTGAGCTACCAGTCATCGAAGTCGAGCCCGGCAAGACCTACCGCATGCGCTTCGTAGGTGCAACAGCCATATCGATGGTATCTTTCGGTATCGAGGGCCATTCCAAGTTCGACGTTATCGAAGCCGATGGTGGCTACACGCAACCCCACACTACAGACCACATGATGCTTTCATCCGGCCAACGTTTCGACGCCCTCTTCAGCACGAAGACGGCAGAGGAGCTCGGCAACCAAACCGACTATATCATCCAGTGGGAGACCAAAGACCGCCCCGCAATCTACACTGGCTTCGGTATCCTGCGCTACCCAAGCTCAGGACCCAAGATCACCACCGCGCCCACAGTCGCCCCTCTAACCTTCACCAACGCCACCTACGATTTCCTCGAGTATGTTCTCGAGCCTCTTGTCCCCAACAACTTCCCTAAGGCTTCCGAGATAACCCGCCGCGTCCACATAAACAACGTGCAACTCAAGCAATCCACCACAATCTGGCAACTCGACGGCCTAAACTGGACCGAAGAGACCACCGCCAACAGCCCGCCCTACCTCGTCGACATCTACAAGAACGGCCCTGCAGCTATGCCGAACTACACCGCCGCCATGGCCAACGGCGGCTGGGACCCATACACGCTAACCTGGCCCGCCAAGCTCGGCGAAGTCATCGAGATCATCCTAGAAAACACCGGTTCTCTCGTCGATAACAACGGCGGCTTCGACTACCACCCTTTCCATCTCCACGGCGCGCACTTCTACGACTGCGGCAGCGGAAACGGCACTTTCGATCCTTTTGAGAACGAGAAGAAGCTTGAGAACTACAACCCCGTCAGGCGCGATACTACGAACCTGTACCGCTACCGTACCAAGGGCACAGCGGGTGAGGAGGGTGGATGGCGCTGCTGGAGACTGAGGGTTCTGGATCCGGGCTGCTGGATGCTGCATTGCCATGTGCTGCAGCACATGATTATGGGTATGCAGAGTGTGTGGGTTATGGGCGACTATGAGGATATCGCGCGCATTCCTTACTCGGGAGCGGAGGGTTACCTCGACTTTGGTGGTACCGCGTATGGTGGTCAGGATATCTCGCCCGTTGCTTATCATAACTGGGATGAGTAGGCGGGGAGTGAGGTCTCGCTGTTTCCAAGTCTGGTGTCATTTTTTCAAGCTATATAGATTAGTATCTATTAAACCTAATCGTTCACCTACCCTTGGAAGTGTTGTTCGTGTGGTCGAGCTTCTCCCTGCGCGCTTTGGCTTGCCGTCCAGGCTCGTCTCCGTTCCCTGCTAATCGCAATCCAGATTGTGCGCTTGCGATGGTGAAACCATCTAGTCAATTCATGCGAAATGCGTGTTCTTGCAGGAGTGCCATGTTAACAGACTTACTCCAAGCTGGCGCTGCTGTCAAGTGTTTGGGAGCTACCTAGGTAGTCTTGGCGCGCGGAGCTCTGACGCGTCCACGGGTCGACGCGTCTTCTGGCTCAATACCGTGGTAACGACACCACCAACCCACGAGCGACACGATTGACACGATTGACTTGCCCACAACACGATGAAAAGACCGTCGTTACTGTCTTTTTGTTTAGAAAGCATCGAAGCAGCCCATGTCCAAGACATGCCACATGAAGGATAATCAATTTCTAGACGCCTAACGCAAACCATACACTCATACAATCATAGTAACGAAACAGACCCCGAAGTCTACAAGCTCTCCCAGCCCCCATTGTTAACATCGCCCTCCAACCTCCTCGCAATCAGACTCTGCACTCCACCTTCCAGCCAAACCTTCCTCAGCAACGCATCATACCGCTTCTGGTTCAAGAAGAGCTGGTGGTGACGGCGCAGCGCGGGGTCAACTTCACCGTGCTTGTCGAGGTAAGGCGCGACGTGCCAGGTACCGTGGTCGAGATTGAGGAAGAGAATCATACATTTACGAATATGTATAAAAAGGCCAATTTGGCCGCCGCATCTGTAAGGACAAGACGTTAGTATGGGATCTTGAATGATGTAGGGACCGTGGGGGAAAGACTTACTTGGCCAGATGCTGGTTACAGCCTCCACGGTTCTTATTCGTCATGCAGCATACGGCTTGGCTGCACATGATCTCGCCGCAGAAAAGGCAGAGCGCGGGGTCTGTGAGTTCTTTGCCTGTTGTGGGGCAGCGGCGGCGTATCGCTTCGTCGGTTAGGGTGTCGTAGTTCTTGGGTAGGCCGACGAGTTCGAAGATGGCGGGATGGGAGAGGGAGATTCTGGGCTTGCGCGGGGTGTTGCCGCCGGCCCGGCGGAAATGGCGGAGCCAACCTCCTACGATGGAGCGCGTTGTGTAGGCTGATGACGTCAAGCTACCGAAGGAAGCGAATATTTCGTCAATGGATGGTAGTCGGAGGATGGAGGAGAGACGTGCGAGTTCGGGCTCATCTGCGCGTTCGGCGGGGACGAGTGGGAGGTCGATGCCGTAGCGCACGTGCATGAGGATAGCCGCTTTACGGACGAAAGGCAGAGCGTAGGTTGAAACCATGGTTTGTATGGAGCCGAGGAATTTGAACTCTCTGAACTGTGATGGAACGAATATGTTATCGTCCAACGATTCGGGTGAGTCGTCCGTGTAGAAGAGGTTGTAGACGGCACTGACAAAGAAGAGCAGGTTGTCCACCTGGTCCTGCGTCGACATGGACCCACTACCGATTTTTTCGTCACTGATGAATCGCTCAGGGGACGACACAATGGGTTCTAAACGCGTTGCCATCTCCTTTTCCGTCTCTTTCCTCGCACCTAGTGCGAAAACAAAGACTACCCGAACAATCTCAGCAAGGTAACACAGCCGCATTATGTGGTGAATGTCGAGATTGGTTGCCGGCACGACACCCACCGCGCACTCTGAGAGGAAGATGAACGGATCTTGGCATAGTAGCGGTGCGATGCTCTTAAAATCGAAACTCAGTACATCTGGGTCAGAGATGCCTGGGTGTCCGACCAACAGCTGGCGGAACTGGCGACGCTGATTTTCCGAGAACTCATCCGTGGTCTTGGTTGGGCCCTGACCGCGAAGGCTTCCGATGGCGATGTAGGACGAGACGGTCTCAGAGAACACCCGGAGATGGGTGATCGCTTGCGGAGAGATCTTGTCGATCAACGTCCCACGCATTGATTCAGACTGCACGCCTCGCTGAGCAATCTCGGCGGCGGCGATAGAATACCCAAGAGCTTGTGCAAGCGCATCAGTATGCGTGAAGTCGTTTGTCACTGCGGGTGTATGCGGATATGCGAACGAGGAGTGAATGTTGTTGACCTTTAAGGTCTCTCTCAGCCTATGATAGATCTTGATCAGTTCTCCCATTGGCACATCCTGTGTGAGAGCTGGACTGCTCTGAGAAGACCCTAGTCCAGCTTCGGCAGCCTCAGGAGGCTGCACGCCGAGGAAAGCTGGGACTTGGAACCGAGGTGCAAGTTGTCCTGGTTGCGACAGAGTAAGGCCAGTCGAAGGTAGCGGGGGCTTCAGGAGATCGGGCAATCGGCTCGATATTGGCTGGATGAAGTCCCGTTCTGCGTATTCGTATAGCATCCTTTGGTCGTGAGACAAATCTGCTGGAACCTTCAGACCCTTCTCCAGACTCTTGTGGGTTGCGACCAGTTGTGATTCCAGCCAGGTATCGAATGGCTCCTCCGTCTCAAGAACACCCGTGCTAGACACCTTCTTTGCTTTCCAGATAATTGGCAAAAAGATGTTTCCAAGGGCTTTGCACAGGGGACACATAAACTCCTTTAGCTCAGGCCGCTCGGGGTGATTGCGCGCAATCTGACTGACATGACGCCTCTGAGTAGCATTCAAGTATACCTCAAAGCATGCGAAATGCATGATATGCCCGCAGCCAGTAGTGACTGGACCAGGTGCAACCGAAAGAGGAGGAAATCCTTTTCCTAGTTCTTGTCGTTCACTAGCAACGCGCTCACCTGAAGCAGTGACTTTCTCTACCATGCGTCGGTTTTTGCCGGCCACACCGAACGGGCGCAGGTCTTCAGCAGATCGATCAAGACTGACCGGCGTCTGCACGACTTCGTCTACCCATTCTTCCCAATCTTCAACATCGAGAGGAGTTTGTCGCATGATCCTACTTTCGGAAATGTATCCAAAAGAACCGTAGAGTTTCTGCTCGTTGCAGTCTTCCTGGCACAATATACATGTGCCGGAGGGGTATTTCAGGGTCTTCTCCTGCTCAACGAGTCCGCCGGTCTCATCTTCCAAGTCGCAAAAGTCATCTTTACCCCAATCAAACTCCTGGTTGGCCAAGAACTTGCCCTGTTGCTCTTTGAAGGCTGCCATGACTTTCGCCTGTCGATCGAGTGCTTGCTTCTTCTTGAGCTCTTTGTGTTCCTTGTCCTGAGGTGCGGGTGAGGCAGTATCCATCCTGTCGGCTGGCATGTTGATTGCTGCCGCTGCAATGATGAAGGATTCTTGTTGGCGTTGCTTGAGCCTGTGAAGAATCAGGCTTATCTTGGGCTCGCATGCCTTGAAGGCTTCGTTGTCTTGTAAGGTCTTCAGGATCGACAAAACGGTAGGGTGGTCTTTGACGCCCACATTCGCGTTCTTGGTCAAGACTGATGTGACGAAAGAGTCAGGCATCTTCTCAGACCATCCATGCTCTCCACTCTTGTCCTCGAGGATAGCCACAAGGAGGAGCTGTAAGACAAACTGGATGTATGTCTCCACGCGAGTGGCTGGTATGCTTGGTGTGGCCGATCCTGCCCTCAACCCGTATGCCAGTAGGTAGTATATGATCTGCGTAAACAACGGTGTTCTGGTGAATGCCGACAGGTCTTGGAACAGACCTGAAGGAATCGGGCGGAGCTTCGGCTCATAGACGATGTCGCTAGCTTGTTTTCCAGTCTTCTTGGCCATGTAGGTCTTGTATGTGTTCTCTGCTTCCTCTCTCTGGTTGCGGCTGTACTGATGAAGGTAAGGATCTACCAAATCGATGTACTCTTCCTTCAGTTCGAAAGTCCCGCTATCAGATAATCCCTCCGGTGCTCGAAATCTAGTCATCTCAGACAAGACAGCTGGGAACTCGTCCATATTCTGAATCCGGTCTGACAGGCGTGCGGTCATGTCGGAGAAAGAGAGCGGCTTGAAGCACAATACATGAGCAATGTCCTTGCGCATGGACGCAAGTTGAGACTCATCGTTGTCCTCCGCGGGTATCAACGACGTACGTTCGCTGAGAATGATGATGAGCAGATGCACAAAGTCCTCAACCACATCGATAGCTTGGCTGTCCTCAAAACCATGGTGACTGGCTTCATACTTGCCAGTCATCCATCCGTTTAGTCCGAAGCGGTCAATCATCGAAGCGAGGAAGACCGACGGATCACAAAGGACGAGTGCAGACTGAAGGAGGAAGATGTCTCGCTGGTGTGATACGTCTCTCTGTGATACGCTTCGATACTGTGTCATCTGATGTCGTAGTGTGATGCCGTTCCTGACCCAAATGCCTGCACGCATCTGAGCCAGCCATGAGCACACTCGGAGGGGAAAGTCGAACATGGCTAATAGGTACTCCTCGGGTTGATGCACAGGAATGGACACCATCGCCGGGTTGAAGTCCATCTGCAGTTCGCTGGGTGAGAATAGAAGCAAGCGCAAGATGTCGTTCCGGTCCATGCTCCGCGCTCGATCAATGAGCCATGATAGAGTGTAATGAAGTGCGTGGTGGAAGCTCATGGGCTGCGTCGCGACAACGTAATCGACAACCTTGTACGATGGCCCATAGAAGGTAGAGGGTTCGGCGTCAAATTCAAAGACTTCCAACGTCTTGAATCTAGTCTCTTCCTTGAGCTCGGTCTGATCAAAGCGTCTACGTTCAGCGCCTAGAGAATTGATGATGGCTACCTTGGCGGCTGCACGAATAGCACGCTGGATGTTGGACGGGTCCTGATCGCGGCTCCAGGCAAACGACTCTGCAAAGTGTCTACACAACTTGTTGATTTCTCGGGTGATCAGAGAAGCGCTGATCCATGCCTCCGACTCAAACTCAAGATGCTCGCCCACTTGGCGAACATTAGGACAGATACCTTGGTGAAGCTTCACAAGGTCTAAGAACTGTAAGAGGTACCGTGGCTCTTCTCGGATTCTCTCCTGGACGAATTCAGAGCCCAGAAGGTACTTCATATCGAGGAAGAAGTGATACATTCGACGATTAGTCACAGCCCCTTGTTCGAAAGCTAGTGTCGCTTTGGGGTCGACGTTTGAAGGGTAACCGACCTGACGGGTAGTCAAGAAGGTGTAGAGAATAGCCATGAGGTTTGTAAGGAAGTTGCCACGTTCGACAACCTCGGACGTAATAGACGGAGTTGTCAACATCTGCAGAGAAAGGTTGATGATGGAGTGGTCAGGCTCACGGTCGGCAATGAGGTAAAGTTGTGCGAGAGCAGTATAGACGCCAGCAAAGCGTAGCCCTAAGAGGCGCTTGAACTCAGGAATGGTGACCACGGTGCTGATGAAGACATCGCGGATACCGATGCGCAATTGCTTCCACATGCGCAAATCATACAATATCAAGTGATCAAGCCTCAGACGTTGCCAGAGGTCTTCGTGAGGTGGCGTTCCGGGCTTCTTACCGTAGCTTTCAGGCCGTTCTAACCAGTATTTGGCTGGCCGTGCTGGCCGTAGTGGTAGTGATCGAGTGTGGGGCGTCTCTGGAACCGGCAGTATCGGCTCAGCATGGCTGAGAGACGGTGCGCCAACCATAGGCTCACTATCTGACTCGGCCGGCGTGACACTCTGCTCAAGCTGAGCACGCCGCGGATGTGCAGGTGGTGGCGGCGGTGGTGGAGGAGCAGGGTAGCCCGCCATTGTGGCTTCAGATACTTCAAGTGCCTCGTCTGCGCTTTCATATGCCTCCATCTCCACGTCGCCGTCATTGTCCTGAGCGCCAACCTCGTCAATGTCCATATCAATGTCCATATCATCTTGGGTGTCTGCTGCAGGTCCGCCGTCGTCGTCATCGTCATCGTCAGAGGCTGTGGTGTCGTCGTTGGTATCGGCGGTTCGCTGTCGCTGGACCCGGATGATGCGAGCTCGTCGCTGTAATAGCATGCCGTTGAAGAAGCCATCCATTTCAGCTTCCTTGTCTTCCATCTCGTGATCATCCAGACCGTTCTTGCCGATACTTTGATTTGATGCTTCGCTGCCAATGCGCCATGGCTTGAGGAGCTCCTCACAAACAGTGCGGCGAAGTATTTGGTTATCTTCGCCGACACTGCAGCCTGCAATATCCTGTATCCACTCAATGAGTACACCACCCATCTGCTCTCGGAACGTGTCTCTCGCGGATCGAATGGTGACGGTGAGCTTGATCTCTTCGATAATCTTGGCCATACGAAGGAGGTCTTTCAAGTCGGTCCTGTAGACTATGGCACTCCGGCCAACATCATTGATCTCATAGGCCTTTGCGAGGCCGAACGCCAGCTTCTGTTTGCAGGCACGAGCGACCTGATCTCTGACGTCGTTGACTGTGTGTTTCTCATCGTTCCACAGTACTAGGCAGAACTCGTCGCATTCCTCTGTCTCGTCACCCAGCTCGTACCATCGTGAGGTAAGGCGCGACTTGCGCTCGTCTTCGAGGATCGACTCTTCCGACTTGGGGTGGCGCAGTTGCTCCGGGGAGCAGGAGAAGACGTCGATGAGGTAGTCGAGGGTCCGCGCAATAGTGGTGCGAATGGTCTCTGCGAGTTCGTCTGGCAGCATAGAACCCTCTCTCGCCTTGCCTGCAGCCTTGGACTCGCGCTCAGGGTCGATCGAGTGTATGTTGCAGTGTACCGGTCGTATCCAGGCCTCGTCGTCTCCGCAGTCGCAGCAGCCAGAGTTGCCGGGCGAGACGCTGACAAAGACCTGGTGCCCCTCATGGTCGGAAGCGTCAAAGCAGCGGGCGCACAGCACGCAGGTGTCGTCGGCGCTGCACGTCTTACACCGGTATGTAGCCTCGCCGTTCTTGAATATATGCCCGCATGGCTTTCCTCTCGCGGCTGGTGTGTATTCGGCGCCTTCTACGGCACCCTGGGCGTCGCGCAGACTCCAGGGCTTCTCCGCATCCGTCGGAAGCCCATTGGGGAAGAAGTGCGCTAGGAATTCGGGGCGGCCAGCAAGAGAGCGGAAGAGAATCTCGCGCAGCTCTCGGTCAGCGGCGAGTTCGAAGCGGTAGTTGTGTCGTCGTGGGAGTTCGCGCAGGTGTCGGCATAGTTCTTGCTCGTGCAAGGACATGTTCATGGTGCAGCTTTCGCGGCGGGATGGTGGGGGACGCGAGTGGTGGGCGGGGGGAATAACGGAACTTTAATGGTGAGGTTGCTTGCGGTAAAAAGTGCTTGGGTCTGAGATACACTATAACGTTGTCAACAACGCAAACGTAGTACGAAGTGCTGGTTTTGTGGGCCAGCCACCGGGGTGAGTCTTGGGTTGGTGGAAGGCTCGGTGTGGTAAGAGAAAGCAGCAGGTGCAGGTGGGTTGGTGGAAGGCTCGGTGTGGTAAGAGAAAGCAGCAGGTGCAGGTGTAAGATGCGCGCTACTATGTCATTGCGAGCATCATCTCGTGAAACAGCGCGGACCCCCGAGGCAGGCGCGACGCCACCAAGCAGCAACTACAAACCCCGCCCGTCTACAAAGGCAATCAATGTCTTGGAGTGTTCTGTCACTTGCTGATACATGGAAAGACACCAGTTATTCGCTGCACATGTTCATTCTGTTCCTTGTTCGAGACAGTCTGATTATGGTCCTCCATGTACTGGTTGCAGCATTTGGTCTGTTTGATGCAGCCCTAATCTGTCTGTATGCTAGAACCATCTATTCGACATGCACCAAACTTTTGTCACAAGTCAGAACTTCCATAAGACACCATCAAACGCAATCATGTCGACGGGCTTCATGTATGGGATGTAGGCCACATCGCGCCTTGGTATTTCGCATGCTGTAGTATACACCACAATGTACAGTGTCCGCTCCAAAGAACCGTAAGAAAGTGTCTATTTCGTGTTCGAACTGAGGTATGGCTGAAGTCCTACTCGTCGTCCTCGGCGGCCTCCATGTATCGCTGCTTAATGTCCTTCCATTGGCGCTGTTACTTGTATTAGCGAATGCCATGTCCACAATAATAATCTGACGTACGCCGCGGTTGAGACCGTCCCAGATCTTTTCTGAGCCTGTGTCGAACGCCCTGTACTGCTATCAGCCTCTCTCCTTTCCCCAGGTTCCTCTTCCGGATGCCGTCGCTTACAGTTGGAGACCGAAGGCGGAGCCGAAGACGGCGAACAGCATGGTGGTATTGCTGCGGAGGACCGCGCTGCAGGCGATGGTTAGTCTCGTTCGATCGAAGGTGTGCGCGAGGAGAGACTTGCTTGTAGACGGTGCCGATCATCTGCGCGGGACCATTAGCGGACATTCAAAGTCGTTATCCGATCAATTCACTTACGCCAGACATTTTGGAGGTGTCGAGAGGGCTGGGTTGACTGCGGAGAGGGATGTGGTGGTGCTTCACTGGCGATGTCAAAGGCTGAGGTTCGTCGACAAGATTCAAGCTCTCGCGTCACGGGGATTTGCGCTGCGCTAATTGGCCCGTCGTGCCTTCCGCTTTGACGTGAACTTTGTTTCCAACCCCACCACCGCTACCAGCTCAACCTCTGCGACACGCACCGATAACTCCTCAAATCTCCTCGCAGACGCCTGCAAAGACCTGGCGAGGTCTCACCTGGACAATTGGTGTGCCCCGGCCCGTTGCGACTGCCTGACATCCTCTGGCGCACCCTACCTCCACTCCACCTCATCGCAGGCGCGACCGACACAATGCCTTCAGTAGAGACTCCCGCAATCTCCAAAGCCGGCATCACCACTTCCGCATCCGGCGAACGCCATATCCCCGCATCCGTCCGTCCCGACGGCACCCTGCGCAAAGAAATCCGAGTCCGCCCAGGCTACCGCCCACCCGAAGATGTCGAACTCTACAAGAACCGCACTGCTGAGGGCTTCCGCAACAGAGGAAAGGCCGGTGTGCCAGGTGCCGAGGCGGTGAAGAGTGAGGAGCCCACTAGCATATCGAGTCCAGCTGCGAATAAGAACGCCAAGCGGAGGGAAGCTAGAAAGAAGGCAGCCGCCGCTGCGGGTGATGGGAAAGATGAGGACAAGGAAGCTTCTGCTGAGCCCAAAGAAGCAGGCAAACCGGCTGAGATTAAAGAGAAGGAGGTCGCGAAGCCCGAGGCTGAGAAGGTTGTCGACCCTGAGGTTGAGAAGGAAAAGGAAGCGAAGAAGCTCACCAAGAAGCTGAGGCAGGCCAGGGATTTAAAGGACAAGAAGGACAAGGGCGACAAGCTGCTACCGGAGCAGTTCGAGAAGGTCATCAAGATCAACGAGCTCATACGCCAACTAGAGGGCCTCGGCTTCGATGCGCAGGGAGAGAAGAAGGGAGAGACTTGAGGACACATGCAGCAAGAGCTACTCTATGGATAGCCACACAAACTCCCAAGCCGAGACAGCTGCTTCTCTAGCACGAGCTAGCGATTCCACGACACCCGCACGTTGGTGGTGCGGACGTGACGGCAGAGGTCTTCAAACCCACGACTGTACAGCGACGACATGCCGCCCGAGCGTACGTCGACCTCAATAACAAACAACGTTTGGTTTGGGCATATATCGCAAGAAAGCTCTTCACTACTGCCATATTTGCCGCAGCCTACAGCGCTATCTACGCATGTAGTTCAAACGAGCCCTACACACCCACCGTTAGGACTTTGTCACAACCTTAGTTAACATGTATCATAGAGTACACATGAAACTCAAATCAACTGCGCAGCTTATTCGACTCGCAACTCCATTAGTGTGCTTTGACCGACCGTGATGTTCCGCACTACACGCCCGCCTACCACATTCGAGCAAAAAGAGAGCTGTGAGTTCGAGAGTCGCCATTTCAGATCTGGGGCATAAAAGAGCAAAAACATACAACAGCAATTATTCGCTTGCGGTCACCCATCAAGCTACTAGTTTGCCGGTCAAAGGCTTAACGTGTGGAGAGCAAACGGGATCCAGTGTACTCCTTTACCTGTGGTCGTATGTGAAGGAATGGGAAAGAGAATGATATATCAACGACAGATAGCCCGCCACTACATGAAATCAACCCATAGCCACGTCTAGACGTCCATCCCATAGAAGGGACAAACTGAACAGGCACTCTGAAGTCAAAATCGCTACAAGAGCTTCACTGTGTAGGTTGTCAAGCAATGTAACCTTCTTAGCGTATTCAAAAATTGGTCTTTGTAGACATGGGTGTATAGCTTTTGCCTCGAATGGGGTATGTTCTTCCATGCGTAGTCAATCTAATCCCTTTCAATAGTACTGACTGCCCACGTATCGCTCGATAACCTCCCCGCCATACTTTTGCATTCCTGCGCGTTTCAGTCCTTCAGAGGTCTTTGGCTCTGGCACCCATACTCCCGTCTCACAAGCGTAGTAAATTCTCCTGTGCTGTTCGTCCTCCGGTCCTTCATCACCCCACTCCGCTTTCTGGCCCGGCGCGTGATACGAAATGTGCAGTCTCCCCGTCTTACCCGTCATCTCAGACGTAAGCATGAAGGACTCAAGAACAGGCATGCAATCAACGGCTTTTGCGAGCGCGCCGAGAAAAGGATCAAAGGTTTCTGGGTCGGGGTGCTGCCGGAAGTCATGCCAGCTGAACTCGCGCGTATCGACACTCCCGACAATGCCGCGCCCGGGGTCGTCGTGGGGGTCGTCGGCCGGTGTTGCACCAGTGAAGTACCATTTGCCTGATGGAGCGACCATGTCAAACGTGATGTCGAAGGACTTCAGGTGTGGCCAAGACGGTGGCGTCGCGTTTTCGTCTGATGGCCAGAATAGCGTGGGGTCGACGTGCGCACTCAGGGTAAGGGTTGTAAGACATTGTGAGAAGGTTCGGATTGATGAACTGAACGGGTCGTATGTGTAGCCTTCTGGCACAATGCTCGGAACTGTATACCTCTGATCTAAAGGAGTGCAGTGTACAAAGACAATGTTGGCAGAATGGAGTGAGCGGAAATGTGTCGGCGAGAGCTTATTAGCAAATTCGGCGCGCGCCTCACCGCGCGCCTTGGGAGATGTCGCCGGTTCCCACTCTGGATCATAGTCTGAATCCAACGAGTCCTGGTCCGACCCCGCGTCAGAACCAGCCTCGTAGTCTGGAAACTCCCAGTCCACTGTCCTGAGCTCTGGCATTGCCACTGCTAGATCTGGTGCAACGCTTGGTGCAAGGCTTCGCACGCCGGTGCGCTCGATAGTGAGGTGCTGCAGATTAGACAATGTAGGCAGGTTTTGGGGTTCAACAAGGCGCAGGTACGACTCTGCCCAACGAGCGGATTGAATATCTCTGCTCAGACCATGCTCAATCTCGAACTCATCCACTTCCCGAGCGTCGGTCGGGCACGTAGCTCCCGCAATTATAAGCCGCACTCCATTCTTCACACCGTTGTCTTCCCAAGTTCGCAGCACCGTGAAAAGTTCGCTTATAGCTTTTGTAAATGCCTCGTTGTTGGCATGTTGATCAAGTCGTGATTCTTTGTGTTCGTATGCTTCTTCCGAATATGTTGGCAATTCCGCCCTGAAACTGATCCAGGAAAGATAGTTGCGGCGATTTCCTGTTACGATGGACTGGAGCGATTCCAGCTCATCGCTTTTGATGCCGAGACGGTTAAATGTAATGGTCTCAACTGCTTCCTTCCAAGTGCGATTGAGGATCGCGAGGCGAGGAAATTGAGATGGCGAACCATCGGGCTCGAAAGATTGTCCTATCGCGGAAGCCCACTCTTCCTGGTCTGGGTACCGCTCTGCGAAATACACAATGCGGTTGATCAGCTCTTGTGGTAGTTTGTCCATGACGCGACTGAGGTAGGGGAGTGAGCGCACCATCGTTGCGGGAACGCTGTTGAGTACATAAGTACGCGGGAGTACCGAGGCGCTAGCAGGGTTTCTGAACCTTGGAACAGACTAACGGTCTGCCCGTTCGCTGCAGCGCAATCACACCAAGCTATGATGATGCAAGGTTATGTTGCGCAAGCGCGGCGAGTGATTCCAAAGATGCTAACGTGTAGGCCTCCAAAGATAGTCACAGGGCACGTGTATTCCATTTCAAGAAGACGGGGCTTCATATACAACAGTCCAGTGCGATAATCACTACTGAACAAGCGATGGCCGACAAGAATCGTCCGACACCAACACAATACCGTCATTTTCAACTTGTCCGAGGAAATAAAATTGTGGAAATGGGAGGCTTCATTTGGCGGTACCAGCCCTTCCGATATATATGTGAGGCGTAATGAGGTATGATCTCTGGCTACCATGAAGCGCATTGTCTGCGCAGACAGCTCAACGTTGCCCCAAGAACAACATTACAAGAGACGAGTGTAGCACATCGCGTTTGTACATGTCTGTTTACGCGACTACACCGACACAGTACCAGTAATCCTTCCAAAAAGAAGTGCCACAACCATTGCCATTATCCAAGGCTGCATTCCACGCATATAGTTGCGCGTCGGTGATTCCGTTTCGTTCAGCAAACAACTATGATTAGAGTCAGTCTTGAAGCGACGCAGAACCGGATAACGTGGACTTACAGCACACCAGTCTCCTTCTTGCGCCTGAGCAGCCTTGTTGCATTCTTTGATCGCGTTGTTTGCTTGATTTGGCGTTGGTATGACGAAAGGACTGGGAGTAGGCGACGGCGGGGGAACCGATCTGCTCACGCTGATCGAATCCGAAGTGCCCACACAATATGCCGATCCCTGCCAGAAGTTGTCGCGGCAATCATTCGACACGGCGGGATTCCAGGCATAAAATTGCTCCAAGGTGATGAAGTATTTGTTTGCAAGAATCGAGCAATCATCACCTTTCTCGACGATGTGCCATCGAACACAGTTTGTAGGCTGTCCAGTGTGCGTTGGTGCCCCAGGTCCTGGTGGAACTGTACTGCTCGGGGCAACGGAGGTCGAAGTGACGCTCGTAGTGGGCGGTGGGGCACTGGGCGACTTGACGCAATATGCCGTTTCGGTCCAAAGATTCGCACACGTTGAGCCTACGGCCGGATTCATCTTGAAGAATTGAGCCAAGGTGAGATCGAACAAAGCCAGAACATCCTCGCAAGTGAAATCCTTAGACACGTCCCTGAACTCAGTGCAGTTCGTATCATACCCTTCTCTGATCGGAAATTCCAGCGATGGGCCTACTTCGGGCTCGGCCTTTGGGGGCTCGAAGTAGAACCTTCCACAATAGCGGACTCCAGGCTCGAAGCTGCAAGTAGGCGCTTCGGTGTCGTTCCCGAGTGAGGGATTCCAGGTGAGCAGTTCGGACATCTCTACACCGTAGATATCTGCAGCCAAATCGCATTGGTGACGATAAAGAGTTCCTGTTATGTCGCTTTCCATTTGTGATGCCTCGAAATACTGGTAGCAATCGTCTCTTGTATCAAGCGCAAGGCTCAGCTGCGTGGGCGAGGGTGTTATCGTAGCGGGCTTAGTGGGCGTAAACGTGACTTTGGTGACTGGAGGGTCACAATCAGTATGCGACGCATAGAGTGCCAAGTGAAGTACTTACATGGTACTCCCGAAGGACCGGGAGTATGGTAGCCAGGTCGTCTAGAGTAGGTGTTAACTTCAGTTGGTCAGCCGCAAACTTCGATCATCTAGCGTATCAGTACACTCACTGTCTCCTACTGGCGCTACACAATAGCTGATATCTAGCAGCAGATTGGTGCAATTCGCGTTGATGGATGGGTTCAGAAATGCGAAATCAGCTAGTGCTATCGCATACCTCAGTGTCACGAGGTTGCAATAGTCTCCGCTCTCAACATTATACCACTGCCCACATTGTCGATTCGATTCGTCCTTCGCATTGGTAGGCACGGGTGCTGCGCTGACGGCTGTGCTTGGCGCCAGAGGAGGCATAGCTGGGGGCGTGACATATGCTACGCCAGGATTGGACACGCAAATAGAAGTCCCGTTCATCTTGTATAAGTTGTGACAGCCAGCGTTAATGATCTGAGAGTGTCAGAATAATGGTAAAGAAGCGAGATCTGCGCACTGTGCACCTACCGGATTCCAGGCCTTCAACTGCGCGATGGTGATATTATTGGAGCTAGCCATGATCTCGCAGGTATCGGCAGGCTGTACTGTATAGACTTTGCATGTGTTCTTGATGCACAGTTTGCCATTTTGTGGAAAATTGGCGCAGTAGGCAGTGAGAGAATTGTCTGAAAGCAGCCAGGCAGTCCCTATGCCTTGAGACTTGGATATCTTGTAGCAGTCATCGCCGGTCTGGATGTCGTATTCCTTGCCACTGCAGACCGTCGATGTCGGTGTGGGACTAGCGACTGGAAGCCTGTATAGAGTTAGTGTGGAGCTGCGAACATATATATATGTATGCTCACTGCGGGAAGGGTAAAGACGAGATAGACAATGGGTAGCCCGTCACACCACAGCTTGATGTCTTTGACTCGTACAAGGAACTCTCTCGAATCTGAGGTCCGTCGTAGTACGGACTGCCAGCCTGCTTCTGCAGATTTTTGATGAAACACAAATCGCAGGGTCCGGAGGCTTGCACGCCGCTTGGTGGCTCGGTGTCCCAGCCTATTGGGCTCTCTGTTCTGGTTAGCATAATGTTGGGATTGGAGTATCGGTTTACCTACGTCCTGGATCTGCTTGCATGGCTGCAGCAACCGCAACTACATTACACCAGCGACCCGCGTCCTTGAGGCAAACAAGATCGTGGTTGAATCGCATAACATTGGCAATTATGTCCAGTGGTGCACCGTCAATCTCATCGTATGCCGTCCAAGTTTGTCCGGTACAAGCTGTGGCAATGCTTGCTTCGTACTGCTCAAGGGCAGTAACGCAGGCGGTTGTGCATGCTTTTTCTAGCACGGAGGCGGGGTAGTAATATCCAATAGCAAAGGTAGCAACGGTAGGAGGACATTGTTCAACGTCTGTAAGAAGGGCCGTCGCACAATCACTGGTCAGATTGGATGGGATAGTATTGTTACTGAAGAAGGGTATCGCAATTGTCGATGGGAGATACCAAAGGGGTAGCAAAAGCCGCAGCAACATCCTGGGACTATGCGAACGCATTCTTGTGTAAGGGTCAGTACCTACCTAGGTAGGTATCGTCCTGTGGAAAGTCTGCGACGGTCCACGAAAGACGTACTCACAGGAATGACTGCAACCAAGAACGACGATGCAGGATGCTTCAACTGCGTTCTACACCGAGGCAAGAAAGCACCTGGGCATGCCCTATAGCCAGCCGCGCTGCATGGGACACCTAATCGCTCGGCACCTGCATCCCAAGGGTCCATTCTCATCATCCATCTGGCGCCGGTGTGGGTCGTGTAAGTCTTGTGGAGTATTGGCAACATGTTAGACCATAAATCAGTTCAGTAACAGGCTAAAAAGCGGGCCCTGAAGATGCGGCGGGCGCGGCCCGAATCCGGACGGAAGGCCTGATGCCAAGCACGAACTATGAAGCTTGGCACCACTCGGAGCCGGAAGATCACCTGCAGTGAAGTGCCAAATATTTACGCCCGGCAGACGTTCAGCATTAGTTTAGGGGTAACGTCATGTCATCTCCACCGCTTCGATTTTTTTCTTCGGCCCAAGGCTGTCATGGTTGCTTTGATAGTACGACCGCGCTTCAGCCCTGAGCAATTCTTACCTGAGCGTCACTCCCGTGGCAAAAAGGCCAGACTCCCGAGTTCGGCCAGCGCTGGGAACCGCCTCTACGTTGCAGCACTGCGCGCTGAAAATTGCTCCCATACCGGAAGTACCTGAAGACATGATAGCTCACTAAACATTGCAGTCGGGACATCCGGACGGCAACTGACACCCAGTCAGCTTGACTTATGTCCTTCCTACTTGGGTAATGCCTAGGTAGAAGCTGATATCATTTCTTGATGTCTTAGCGAGCGACTCCGAGGGCGCCAATGCGTTAGAGCGCAAATTTAGATGGGATGTCATATCTGGGCCGCATGGTAAACTTCCCGCGGCATCTCTGCCAGTACAAATCTGGAAATTTCAGTCCGTTGGCCTGGCCATGCATGCAGGGGCGCGAATTGCACGCCTACTACTCGCCGCCACGATGACCGCTGTTATTCAGGCGTCCATTGGATCCACGGTAGGCCCAAATGGAAACCTTGATGCCAACGTACCTGAGCTGTGGGTACCGGTAAGATAGACAGAGTCCATTTTCCCACGGAGCTTCTGAGAACGCTCTTTTCCAGTCCTTGATCTTGGTTTCTTTCCTACTGCTTTCAGTGGAATCAGACGCCGAGATGTCAAGATTGACTTCCGCGTTCGCACGGTGGGCCATTGTCTTCTGTGTGCTGCTTATCACTGCTACAGCGCATCAGTCGCACGCTCGATTTCACCACAAGAGATCTCACGCGCCACCAACTTGCGTCAATCCAACTCAGTATGTAGACGAACGCTGTTAGATGCGGTACATTCGTAGCTGACTTGAGTCCAGTCCGTTCGACTATTCTGCCAAAGAAAAGCATACGGAACGTGCGCCTGTTTGTCCGCATCTGGCCCCACGAGCTCTACAGCCAAGAGCTGAAGAAGACTATTCATGCTCTGAGTCTAAGCCATGCAAGAACGGAGCCTGCTGCCCAAAGGCTACCGGATATTGTAACTATGGTGAAGAATATTGCGGCACAAACGGTCAAAGTCCCAACGATGTTTGCTGGTCAAATTGCGATGCCAAAGCAGAGTGTGGCAAAGACGCTAAGATACCTGGTGCCAAATGTCCACTCAATGTCTGTTGTTCAGAATTTGGGTATGCTGGTCAAAAGATTCGCAATGATACCATCTAACACCCCACAGCTTTTGCGGCATGACCGAGAAGTTTTGCGACAAAGGTACCGAAGACGAACCAAAATGCCAGAGCAACTGTGAGCAGCCAGGCTCTGGTGGCTCTGGCGGCGATGTTCAGAAGATAGTGATCGGTTATTATGAAGCTTGGGCACATGACAGGAAATGTCAAGGCATGGTACGTCAGACCAGCCAAGAGCGAGTGCAACATACTCACTTCATTCGCAGGACTTCAAGAATATCCCAACAGGCGCCTTGACTCATCTCTACTTTTCCTTCGGTTACATTTCGCCCGGCACTTTTGATCTGGTTCCGATGGACGACCTTAGCCCCGATCTATTCTCGCAGTTCACAGATGTTAAGAAGTCGAACCCCGGCTTGAAAACAGTCATTGCTCTTGGCGGTTGGACCTTCAACGATAACGGCACCGCAACTCAGCCGGTCTTCAGCGACATGGTCAGCACCGCTGCGAATCGCGCCTTGTTCATCAAAAAGTTATTCGCTTTTATGAGACAGTACGCCTTTGACGGTGTAGACTTCGACTGGGAGTATCCCGGAGCCACCGATCGAGGGGGTAAGCCTGAAGACGGCAAGAACTTTGTTACGTTCTTGAAAGAACTTAACGAGGAGAACGACAAGCAGCTCATGCATTATGTTGTCTCCTTCACTGTTCCTACTAGCTTCTGGTATCTGAGGCATTTTGATCTGAAAGCTGTGGATTACGTCGACTTCGTCAACGTCATGAGCTATGATCTTCATGGAGTAAGTCAGGCCAAATATTTGCCTCCCGCTTCTGCACTCGTGCATGTCGGAAGGTTAGACACCGAGCTGAAGAGGTGACACACCTTTGCGGAATTGCCCTTCCCACAAGCTGCTTGTAAGCTGGTCTGGGTTTCGGATGCAGCGATCATGTGAACATCTTATTTCGAGCAAATGCTAACATATGTGTCTAGATCTGGGACTCAACGAACCCGATCGGCAACCATATATATGGGCATTCGAACTTGACCGAGATCAAGTTAGCCTTGGATCTTTTCTGGCGCAACGACATCAAACCAGAGAAGCTCAATCTTGGGCTGGGGTTCTATGGTCGCAGTTTCCAGCTATCAGACCCCTCTTGCTACCGACCTGGCTGCAATTTCAAGGGCGGAGCATCTCCTGGTCCCTGTTCCGACAACTCAGGAACTTTGACATACAAAGAGATTCAACAAGTGATCAAACAGCACAAGATCAGTCCTTACTATGGTAAGCAGCCACGACGAAACCAGCACATGTGATAGATAGGCTAACCGCTTTTTGTGCTTTTAGACAAGGAGGCTCAAGTCAAGTACATCACCTGGAACCAAGACCAATGGGTGTCGTACGATGACAAAGACACATTCAAGGCGAAGATCGACTTTGCCAACAAGCTAGGCCTCGGCGGACTACTCATCTGGGCCATTGATCAAGACACGGATGATTTGGACGCTCTCAACGCCGTCGTGTCTCCAAAATCTGTCAAAGCCCTCGCGATGACTGCCGATGACGCTTCCTTTTGGGACGATGCGACCGTACCTGATTGCTATGTCACTGACTGTGGCGGTACTTGTAAGGCTGGTTTCTTCAAAATCGAACAGCAACCATGCGGTGGCGCGAAGCCTGTCACGCGCAGGTCCAAAGGCGAGGACAGTCAGCTGTGCTGTCCAGTTTCCAGTGCACCAGATCCCGACAAGTGCCACTGGCGCGGCGAAGCACCTCCATGTAATGGCCGCTGCCATGACAATGAGGTACTGCTGCAGATGAACAAGTGGGGTGATGGGAAATACTGTGAAGACGGAAACAAAGCATATTGCTGCGAGTCACCTGCGGCTAAGGGTCATGACTGCTACTGGGCAGGCGTCGGCAAGGATTGCAACGGCGACGACACGACGATGACCTTTTCAGGCACATTTCTGAGCACTATCGCCGACATTGCAGACGCGATGACTTTGATCGATAATGCTCTGGTTGATTGGCTCGAAGCGATTGACGTTGACATGCAGAAACGATACTGCTGCCCAAAGAAAGACGCCAAGAATTGGAAGAACTGCCGGTGGTACGGAGAGCCCGGATCTTGCTTCGACAATCATTGCCCGGTCGGAAAGCAAGTGCAACTCACGGACAGCCCGTATGGTTTTGGGCAATCCTGCTTCCCTCGACTGGAAAGAAACAGAGTCTACTGCTGCGACCCAACCGATGGTAAACAGCTATTCCTTCCAGTACCACTCGATCGGCTGTTCAGCGATCCCCCGACTGGGGACGACGTCGATACGGACTTTGAGCTCAATGTGGACGACACCTTTGGTGGACAGGGTGACAAGACCGACGATGATCCTTCCAATGCTGCATTTCAATTTGTCGTGCTTGCATCGCCTAAAGAACTGCAACATTCTCTCGATAAACGCGATGGCTCTCATTGGGAACTGTTCAACTGCCAAGGCGGGCCGAGTGAAGAAGAGCAAACCATCCAGATGTTCTGCATTGACGGCTCAGAGAACAACAATTGTCAAAACATCGGACTTGGACACGGCGTACCCGGTACCATCCTGGAAATGCCAGCTGGCTGTGGAGCCGGCCGCTATGCCGTCGCGAAACACATGGTCCCTGCTGTCGATCAAACGATTCCGCACCATCTTCGGAAGCGAGCGTCACATATGCCAATGGTCTATGATCTGACCTTCGACTACAACTTCAGGCGCGTTCCTCGCGATTCTGGTGATACCCAGATGAGGATAGACTTTTCCAATAAGAACGACTACTGGGACAACGTTGTCGCAGCTGCGAGCACAAAGCGTAAATCTAAACGCTCCTTGTCTGACTTTGACGGCAATCATAAGAGATGGCTTGAAGAGGAGTGGCGAGACGACTATCACGGTGGTGCTCTTAGTCATGAAGAGCTTCACAAGCGATGGTTCGGATCCGACGTGCTTGCTTGGCTCACCAACTTGGTCAGCCCCAAGATCGAGAAAGAGTTCACACATGACGTGAATGAGCAATTCATCGCCAAAATCATTGACGACAAAGTCGAGTGTGGCACAGGACCGGCCAAATTCAATGCCCATGTCTTGGTTCAGGCTCTCACAGATGTCGAAATCTCCACCAGTTTTGGTTTCACCCTCATCACGAAGCTCAATTTCGATAATCCAGGCGGCTCTCTTGACCTGAGCCAGTCGTACCTTACGTTCAGCAACAGTGGTAAGGTCACTGCGGTATTCACTCTCGAAGCCATGATCAAGGTTTCGTACGAGTCGGGAGAGAAGACGATTCTTACTCTTCCCTTCCCAGGCGCAACATTCCGAGTCCCTGGTATTGTCACTATCGGTCCTTCTGTCCGCGTGGTTGGCGAGTTCAACGCTGGCCTCACACTATCTGCGGAGATAGAAACCAAGATCGATCTTGTGGAATGGGACGTCAGGCAAACATATCCAGCCGCCTCTGAGGAATACGAGCCCCAGGCTGACAAGGAACTGGATTCTGGAGAGACTGGCGACAAAAACGGCCTGTTGGAGCCTCAATTCTACGCTTCTGTTCTAGCTTCAGGTCAGGCTGAAGCCCATCTCAAGGCCATCGCAGAGTTTGGTATTCGCTTTGATGACAGCTGGAAGGTTGGGGCTGCAACAGCCGGAGTTGTTGCTGATGGCTATGTTCGCATGGAGGTTGGAGCTGGTAAAAGCACCGAAGCTTCATGTCCGTGGACATATGGCTTCTACGTGGGCGCAAAGTTATATGCGCAGGTCAGTACTCCGCCGGCATTCGGTTGGGGCACCAAGACGTGGGATCTCCCAGGATCTGGTGAGGTCGGTCTTCCTGAGGGTGGCCAATGTCCCGACCTCCAATCAGGCGCGCCTACTAAGCGTGGTTTCACGTCGATCGACGGTACTCATCCTCTTTACCACCCTTATGAGCACTCGGAAATTGCGAACAATGCCACAGCGGTACATCGATTTGGCAAACGCGTCACACCCTGGGGTCCCCCATTCCACATTCCCCTACAGGACCTGCTGTGCCCCAGCCCTGGAGGAAGCCCCGATAACCAAGGTTCTGAGTGTTCAGAGCTTTCACATGTGGTGGACGGTAGTAGCTCTCTGGCAAAGCGTGCATATGGCGATGTGACCCTCAATCATGTCTTTTCACGAAGTTTAGATCGCAAAACCCAGGAGTTCTGCGCCGATAAACTCGGTGGCAAGATGGTCATCGTTAGCGCTGACTTCCACACCTCTGGTACCATATTGACCGTAAGTCACCTTACATGAGTCTTCAAGGTTGGGCTTTGTAGGCTATACTTCCCTGGCGAACCTTCGCAATTACAAGTTGACCTCGCTGACGTTCGCCTGCACAGGTACTCCCAAATATACCGACATATGGCTACAACAACTACAACGACTGTCTTGACATGGGTTTCGGTCAGATTGCAACGCCCACTGCCGGTAACACAGGACGCTTCGCCACAGAGCATATCTTGGAATTCCAAATGGTCAAAAACTTCTTCGAAAAGTTCGCCAAGCCGACAAAGTCTAGTGCTTTGACCAAGGTCAACTGTTACAACCCACAAGCAAGTACCAACTTTTGCAAGTGCGTTCAAAGCTTCTGGTACGACATCAGAGTTGCAGAAAGAATCACGATCAACGGTGTGACCAAGTCCGCCATCGATTGGGTTGGCGCTGTCTTCCCCAGCCATACCAACCAATGGAGCAACGAGCTCGTTCTTCTCGACGGTGAAGTCAACAACCTCAAAGAAGGTCTTTGGGGCGTCAGTGACGCACGCAATTCCGATACGCTCGATACATACACGGGCGACGGTACAAAGCTCTTCAAATACGTCAAAGACACCATCGCTGCCATCCGCTACCACATCGATCCTTTCATTAGCCAAACCCTGGTTGCCCAGAAAGATCGGGTCGGTCAAATGTTCAACGACCTCGAAACGATTTACCTGCCGCAAATCACGAAGACCATCAACGGTCGGCAGGTCACGTGGCGAAGTCTGGATCTGCAGACAAAGTGGAATACGTATATGCGTACTCAGAATGCGGCGGCTATTACAAACAGCTTCAGATTGGTAGATCTGTACCTGGACAAGTTGGTGGATGGATATACCTCGGTTGCGCAGAGAGAGGCAGCGGAGAGGGGGACACCTGATGCACTCATTCTCAAGGGGCTTATTGAGAAGATTGATGCCCTGCAGGCTGACTGGACAAACAACAGGCCAGTTTGGACCAATCCCATGTAGATATTGGAAACTTCGTTGGTGTTCAGGTCGAATTGACGTGGAGTGTAGCTATAATTACAGACCCTGTTGAAATGAGTTATGGTGGCCTTGGTCATTATGGAAAGTAAGGATACGTCCTGTCTGCGGAGTGAATATATGGGTCTGGAGTGACAATACAATGTATTATACATGATAATGCTACACTAAGACTTCTACACGTTTATCATCGGTGGGCTCGTCTTCCTTTGGCTGTTCAGCAGCGGTCTCCTCACTCGCTGGAACCGCGTCTTCAGACGGAACGACCTGCTCGCCGCCCTTTGCAGACGCCGTCTCCGGGAAAGACCCATCAACGCCCGGATTAACGCCCTCAACAAGCGGCATGTATTCCTGCGCACCAGCCTTCCCTTGCGTTCCAGGCCCCTGTGTACTACCATCCTTCTTCCACCACCCAGTCCGCCCCTTCCAGTTCGGATCATCCGACCTCTTATTCGTCTTCCTAACAAGCGAGCTACTCGCCCTCTTCTCCTCACTCTTTAAACCCAATCTCTCCGCCACCACCTTCCTCCACGTATTAATCTTCGTAAGGCCATCAGCAAACATCTCCATGCCATACAACATGGCCATCTCTTTGCCCAGCCCACCACTCCTCGCCTGGTTGTGTTCCTTGATTATTGCGTCTAGGAGGCCGAGAATGTCGGCGTCGAAGTCGATGGCGTTGTCGTCCATTTCTTTGAGCAGCATGTTTATGGTTATGTAGGAGGCTTGCTGGATCCATGCCGTCCGGATCAGGTGCTTGTAGAGTGTTGTTGTGGCGCCGAGGGCGTGCGAGGAACGGCCGAGCTTCTTGATCGTGGGGAGGATGGAGAAGGGGAGGGGGGAGGAGGGGAATTCGGTGCGTAGCGTGGTGACGGCGGTGATGAGGTGGTATGGGTAGTTGTGGAAGAGGATGCGTGCGTCGGTGGAGGGTGGAGAGGGTTTGTAAGCGGCTTTTGCTTCTGATGACTTCTTCGATGCGTTGTTGCTGGGTTTGGCGGTTGGCTCTTTCGTGGGGCTGCCGCTGGCGTTGTCGAGATCTAGGTCGCGTACTTTGACAAAGACTTCGCGCTCGAGGGTTTGCCAGAGGGCGCGATCGGTGGGTGCGTTGCGTATGAGGCTATCGATCCGTTCTTGTTCCGCTAGACGCAATTCTCTGAACTTCGCTGCCTCCACAATCGAGCCCTTCTTCTTGCTACTCTGCGCTTTGCCCACTTCTGCACCTGCGGCATCTTGCTTGTTAGATCGAGCCCTCGTTCTCTGTGTACGCAATTCGCGCAATCGCGGTTCGCCTCTCAGCACTTCGTCGAAAACCTTGTCTAGCGCGGGTCTCGGGATATCTTCTGTACTCGGGATATCTTCTGTGTTTTTCTGGAACTCTTCGAACACCTCGTCTACATCTACCAAAGGGTCTTTCTTCTTCTGTTGGCGCCCTTCATTATCAAACTTCCTGTACAACTTCTGGAACACGGCCCGCTCGGTGCGAGATATAGTAGTCTTTCGGGGAGGCTGTTGATCGACAACAGGCGGTAGATCTGCATCGTCTTCGAAGGGAATGTCCTCGCTAACGTACGGGCGCGAAGGCGTGTGAATATTGCGGCGAGCAACTGGTCGTGTGGCGGACTGCCATTGCTGGATCGTGGGTGTCTGGTACAGGAACGGAAGGAGCGTTTTGCTTGGCGAAACTCGAGAGCGCGACAATGCTCGCACCGAATTAGAGCATATAGACATGGACGGAGGCGCCGCACAAAAGCAGCGAGTTGTAAACAGCACAGCAGACGTGAATGGCACGATGATGCAGCCCGCCGTCCAAGTCCCAAATCTTTTGGGATCGCCCCGGCTCGGTGGTGATCCGAGCTCAAACTACCGCATTCGGAAGTTCTCGAAAACTATCGAAAACGTAAGCACTCTCTAGGTAAACAGCGGCTAAAAACCTTTGCTAAGGTTATTATTAGCTCTCTTTACTAAAAACTAGTATACTACTAAAAGTAACTATAAGAGTCTTATAAAAGATTAGATAATAAATATATATAAAATAATAAAGTTATTATAGTAAAAAGCTTTTATAGAGCTTATTAGAAATATATATATAGTAGAAGTATTAAGCTAATATTAGCTTAATAAAGTGTAAAGTCTAAAACTATTATATATTCTCTTTTTAAAGCACTTAAAGTTCTAACTAAGTAGTAATAGTAAGTATATAAATAGAGGCTTTTCTTAATAAAAAAGTCTAAAAGATTAAAAGTTTTTATACTTCTAATACGCTAGTAGTAATATTATAGTTTATTATATTTATAGTATTTAGTAATTTAGTAGTCTACTAAAGTACTATAAAAAACGCTATACTAGCTAAGACTAATAAGTAGTAAGTAGAGTAGTTTAAAAGAACTACTTTATAGCTACTAATAGCTATAAAGATTAAAGTTAAATAAAAATATATATTATAATTAACTTAGTAGACTTTAAAAGCTTTTTAGCTAAGTAACTTTATAAATAACTAGCTAGTTCTTTTTAAGTATATAAAGTTTAGTAACTAAAGTAAAGTAATAGTAAGCTCTTTATTATTATTATAGTTATAAAATATATTATATAGTTCTAGTTTATCTAAGTTATAAGTATAAAAGTTTTATACTAACTTCTTAGAGCTATATATATTAAAGTAGAGTTACTATAAATTTAATTAATTATTACTAACTTAAACTATCTTATACTATAAAAGCTTTTATATACTAGTATATAAGTTAACTATATTATAATAGATATAAGAGTTAATAACTTATAAGACTATATACTTAGTAATACTATTATTAGTAAGATAGACTTTAGAGAGTATAGTATTACTTAGCTATAGCTAATCTAAAAGTATATTATTATTATATAGCTATAGAAGCTATAAGTAGAAAGCTAAAAATATACTCTTAAGCTATAAAGAGAAATCTAGTTTATAAGCTATATTATTAATTATATAAATAACTTAATATAGCTTTATATTCTTATAGTTTAGTAATTTTACTAGTTATTTAGTTTTAATATAGCGCGTATTTAGTATTATCTACTTATCTAAAGTAAATTATAGTGTAGAGAACTAGTTTATATTAGTAAACTTCTTTATTTTATTTTATACTTATAGTATCTACTAGTATAGAAAAGTATAAGTTATATTAATATAATTAGTAAGCGTATTAGTATTACGCTATTATTAAGTAATAAAAGAGCTAGTAAGATTAAGTAAATAAAGCTAGTATATAGACTCTAATTCTAAATAGAGTTAGTAGCTCTTTATAGTAAGAAATAAAGATAAGTTTATAGTAGCGCTTATTACTAAGTTAGCTTTAAATTTAGCTAGTAAAAGTAGCTAAGCCTAATTATTCTATAAATAATTAATATATATCTATAAGTATTACTTTAAGTTAGTATTTATATTCTTAGTTTAACTATTAGTCTCTAAATAGTATATAGTTAATAGCTTAGAATAGGTACTAATCTATTTATAGAAGTAAGACTAGAAGTATAATATAAACTAATAACTATAGTCTAATATAATACTATATAAGTACTTTTTTTTCTTCTAAATATACTCTATAAACTTATTAATAACTATAAGTACTTTTATATTCTTTATAGTAATAAACTTTTTTATCTTTAAGAGCCTATTTACTATAACTATAATATAGTAATATAAATAACTATACTACTTAGATATAGATAAAAGCGTAATAAAGTTAATAAAGATATAATTCTAGTACTATATAAAGATAGATAATAAATATAATAGCCTATACTTAGCTATATAGTTAACTTTAGATTATTAGTAAGTAAAATAGTTATTTATAAAATAAGTAATTAAATTAGTTATATCTTACTAGTAGTACTACTAACTAACTTACTAGTAAGTAGTAGTATAGCTACTATAGCCTTTAAATAAGCTATTATAAAAGTACTATATTATTTTTATATATAACCTCTTACTAAATAGCGTAATAAAATAGCTATTACTAATAAATAACTTACTATTCTTACTAACTTCTAAGTTTATAAGCTTTAGTTAGATTTCTTTAGTAATAAAGTAATAAAAGATATAATAGTTATCTATAGTAAGCGCTACTTTAATATTCTAAAGCCTAGAGTTACTAAAGTATAGTTTTTAGATAACTTTATTAAGTAGATAACTATTTATATTAGATAAGTTATTATAAGAATCTAGAGTACTTTTTAGTAAGAACTAAGTAATATCTATAAGCGTAGTAGTAGTAAATAGAGAGATACTTTTACTTATCTCTTAAAGAATAGTAAGAAGTAATCTAAGATTATACTTATTATTACTTATATAAACTTTTATAAGTTAGATAGTAGTATAGCTACTACTCTAAAGTAAATAGTAATCTATATTCTAGTAGTCTTTACCTAGAATTATCTAGTATTAGTACTATACTCTATTATCTATAATCTTATTAAAAAGGTTACTAGTATAATAGATAAGACTATTAAGTTTAGTACTTTATTTACCTAGGTAGTAAGTTATATAGAAGTTAAACTTCTTTATAAACTCTATCTATTATACTTAGTAATAATTAAAGTTATACTTAGTATAGAAGTACTTAAGACCTTAATAGTTAGTTAAAATATTAATATAGTTAGATATACTTATAAGCTCTAGTTACTATTTTTTAAAAGTATATATAATAGCTAGAAGTTTTTTATTATAGATTTTATAGTTATACTCTATTAGAGTTATTTTTTTTAATAAGTAAGCTATAAGTTATATAGTACTATTAGTCTATAACTAGAATAGTACTATAGTATATATATAGTTAGATATATTAGTCTTTATAATATACTTTAAGTTAGAGTTAAAGTATATAAGAAGAATATTACTATAAAAGGCTTTCTTAAGAGCTTTAAATATAATCTTAGTATTCTTTATTATTTTAAATAGTTTAGAGTCTTCTTAAGTAAAGTATATTAATAGCTTAGTAATATTAAAAAAGCTATAGATAAACTATTTATAAAAGTTTATAAAGCTAAAAAAGACTTATATATTCTTAAGAGATTATAGAAGCTTCTAGTCTTATATAGTAATAATCTTCTCTAAGTTTATTTTAATACTATCTTTTATTATAATAAGACTTAGAAACTTAATCTTATTTTTTATAAGTTTAGACTTTAGAATATCTATAAAAAGACTAGCTTTAGCTAAATAGCTAACTATATATACTAAATAGTTCTTATACTATTATAGAGTTTTACTAAAAATAATTATATTATTTAGATAAGCTATATAAAACTTATCTAGGTACTTATATAATATATTATTAATATAGGCTTAAAATATACTAGAACTATTATATATACTAAATAGTATAACTATATACTAGTATAGACTATAAAAAGTAATAAAAGCTAATAAGTACTTATAGTTATCTTAAATATAGATCTTATTAAATATAGTAATAATATCTATTTTAAAGAAGTACTTTACTTTAGAAAGCTTAGCTAATATATCTCTAATAAGAGAAAGTATATTATAGTTCTTAATAGTATATATATTTAGACTATAGTAGTTAATATAAATTTATATTCTACTTTTTAGTTTATATACTATAAAAAGTAAAGCTACTTATATAAAAGTACTACGCTTTATATATTTTTTCTTTATTATATTATTAATATAGAGCTTTATAGTACGTACTTTATTATATAATATAAAGTATAAATACTATAAAAAGAGCTTAGGTAGCTATTCTTCTTTATTAAGTTTAAGTTTAATATTATAGTTAAGCTTACTATAATATATAAGTAACTTATTAGCTTTCTTTAGATTAAAGCTCTAATAAAGAAGATATAAAACCTTAGGTAACTTCTTAAAGAAGTCTTTCTTAGTTATATAAAGTCTCTTTATCTTATTATAAAACTTATTATAGTTTTTTAGTAAAACTTTAGTACTAGTAGTTTATAGGTGTATAGTATCTACTTATTTATTATTAGTAAGATCTACTAAGTAATAGATTTCTTTATAAGATATAACGCTAATATTCTAATTTTAGTAGATAGCGCTTATAGTAGTATAGCTAGAAATAAATATAATATTAATAGAGAAAAGAGTTTTTAGATAGTGCGCTATCTTTTAGTAAGAGTCTAGAGTCTATAGTAGTAGTACTTTATAGTAATAGCTACTCTATATATAAATAGGCTTATAGTTATAGATATAACTACTTAGATAATATTCTAACTAAAGTATTAAAAATATATTTTTCTAGTTAATAGTAGGTTTATAAGTATAGAACTATAGTATTTCTAGAATTATCTAAATACTTAAGAGCTTTATAACGTAGGTAAGAATATTCTTAATATAGTTACTAAATATAACTATTACGCAAGCTATATAAGTAATACTAGTAACTTCTAAGCTATTAGCTAGCTTAAGTATAGCTAGCTAAGTAAAAGAAATAGTTTTATATTTATATACGTAGGCATAAGAAGAGTTAATAAAGAAAGAAGTATAACTAGTATTATTTATAATTTTAATATATTATAAAGAAGAAAAGTAGTTTAATAATAATATAATTTCTTTAAAGACTAGTTACTAACTTATAAGTAGATAGTATATATTACTACGTATAGTAGTAGTAGTAATAGTTAAGATAGTAATATATAACCTAGTAAAGCTCTATTTAAAATCTTAATCTAATTAGTAATTATCTATAAAGTAGAATTAGAATTATTATTATTAGACTTACTAACTTCTACGTAAGAAAATAAAGAAGCGTTTATTAATATAAAGAATATATTAGAGTCTAACTTATTATTATTATTATTAATATCTACTATAGTAGGTAAAATAGATAAATAGCTAGAGGTATTAAAAGTATATATAGATACTAGTACTAGTACTAGTATTCTTATAGATAGCTTCTTATACTAAAGAAGTCTCTAGAAGTAATAGTTACTAGAGACTAGTTATTTTCTAAATAGGTAGAGGCCTTAGTAATAGTATTAACTCTAATAGTAGCTCTCTACGCCTTAGAATAGATAGATTTACTAACTAAAATACTACTATTAGTAATAGCCTTTTCTAAAGCGTCTTAAATCTTATAGTGTATATTAAATAGTAGTATAAACTATCTAGAATAGTAGCTATCTTATAATATACTAGTGTATAAGGTATTCTTATATAAATTAGATCTTTAATAACCTAAGAATTATCTAAAGAAAAAATATCTTTTAATAAGAGCTCTTTAGAATTATCTACTATCTTTCTTTTACTAATACTTTTTAGTATCTAACTCTTATATAATACTTTAGATAATAGAATTTCTTTATAATAGAACTCTTTTCTACTAAACTAATATTTATATACTTTCTTACTTATACTAATTACTTTATATTCTTATAGTAATATATCTTTATACTCTTTAATACTTATATAAATAGTAAAGCTTATAGAGATATATTCTACTATATAGTATAAAAAGTAGTTAGTATATATTAATATAATATATATAGTAATAATAACTACTATAAATATAATAAGTATAGACTTAGCTCTTTTCTTTAGATTAGCTAGAACTATAATAGTAGTTATATTTAGGCTAACTACGCTCTTACTACTAAGTAATATTAGATAAGATAATTGCGTAGATAAAGTAACTATTTAGAAATACTAGAAAATAGTAATTTAACTAATATCTAGAATAGTAGTATTAGAAGTATAATAAAATACTATACTAACTAGGTTAGTATAATACTATAAAAGTATATTTAGAACGTATAATAGTATAAAACTATAGTTTAATAGAACTAATAATCTAATAAAGTATTATAGTAAGTAAAACGCTAAGCTATACTAACTATAAAGATATTTAGAAAGTATTCTCTACTATTAGATAAAAAGTATTAAACACTATTAAGTATTTAAAACTTATCTTTTAAATATATAATCTTTATAGTATAATATCTATTTAGTATTTAATTTATTAAGTAAAGAAGTATTAGCTTCTTTATAAGTTATTTAGAACTATAATAACTATTAAAGAAATAGAAGAAGTATAAAGTGTTAAGAGATTTAGTAATCTTCTCTTCTAAGTATTTATCTACTACTTCTTTAACTACTTTAATACTAAAAATACTAATCTCTAGAACTATTTCTAAAGTAAAGAGTATATTATTATTTATAATAGTAACTAATAGTATAGTCTTTATAGTTTACTCTAGATACGCTACTTTAGTCTTTACTAGTAATAATATTACTAAGTTCTTTAAAGACTATAACTAATAAGCTAATAATAAAGGCTTCTTTAATAAAATAAAAGTCTTTATTTTTCTAGATTATATTAGTAATAAGAATTACTCTATTACTTATATTATTAAGCTTTTTACTAGTTATAAAAAGAAAAACTAAGCTAAGCTTAAAGTAAATATAAAGAAATACTAAGTAGATAAGAATACTACTATTAAGATAGATAAGCGCTTATACTAATAAGCTTTTATCTATAAGTATATAAATAATTTATCTAGTTTTACTAAGTATTATACTTACTTCTACGCTATAGTAGAAGTTTATATTACTAATAAGTAAGTTTTATAAAAGAAACTTAGCTTTCTTTTCTACTATAAACTTCTAAAGTATAATAAGTAGATAGTTACTTTTATAATATCTAATACTTTTAAAAGTAATAATTAGGCTAAGTACTATATAAATAAAATTTATACCTTTTTTAAGAAATACTATAAAAAAAATAATACTATTAATAATATATATACCTAGAAATATAGTAGTATAGATACTAAGATAAGATATATTATACTTACTAATAAGCGTGCTATCTTTAACTTAGAGAAAGTAAAGAGTATTATTACTAATCTTAAAAAGTAATAGAAGAAGTAAGAATTTCTACTTTCTTTTAATATAGATTCTAAAGTAAAATAACTTATAACTTTACTAAATAGACTAAAGCTTAACGTAGATATAGTTTATTTCTTTATAGCTTACTTATTAGTTACTCTAATTTTTAAAAACTTTTATAATACTTTATACTTTATAAGCTATATAACTAAGAAAAAGCTTTTTATTAAGAGAAATAATAGTTCTTTTATTACTAAAGTACTTAGAAATATAGCTTCTAAGAAAAGAACTATTTAGTATAGAAAGGCTAAGTATACTAATACTTACTATATATATAATAAGAAAAGTTATAAGATTACTAATTATAAACTTTATAATAACTTCTATAATCTAGATTAAATTAGTTACTATTAAAATAATAAGCGTAAGTAAGAAATATACTATTTTAGTCTACTCTATAATTACCTTAACTAAATCTCTAGTACTTCTTTATTAACTTATAAGCTTAAATAGCTTAAGTCTAAAATTAAAAAGTATTTTAATATTACTAATAATATAATAGAATAGCCTATATCTAGTATTCTTTCTAAGAAGTTTAAGAGAAACTCTTACTTTAAGTATATTCTTAAGTAATTAAACTTAGCTAATATAATTACTTACTTAGACTATTACGTTAGTTATAAAAATACTTAATAGTAGTTTATCTAGTTTTAGAAAGATATTAAGTACTCTAAAAAGACTTAGCTACTTAATAATATTAATTCTAATAGTATTATTATTAGTAGTAAGAATACTATATTTTTTTATAGTACTAAAGATAATACTATTAAATACCTAAATAAGAGTATTTTTAGTAACTCTAATTAAGTTTATAATAGCTATATTAAAAAGAGAGGTAGACTCTCTAAGTAATTATAAAGCTCTTAGCTATTATCTAAGAAGAATATAATTAGATAAGTTTCTAACTTATAAGTATTAGACACTACTATAATACTAGAGAATAGTTAGTTAGAATAGCTATTTCTTTTATAAGCTTCTAATACACTATTTATAGTTATTTATTTACTAGCTAATATCTATATTAATAATAGTATATTAGCTAATTCTAGATATTTATTATAAAGCTATAAGAAAAAGGTAGTTAAGTTCTTAGACGCTCTTTCTAACTTAGAACTTAAGAAGCTTATTAAAGAATAATCTAATTATATTATAATAGCGCTTCTAAGTTAGAAAGTATAAGAAGTAATAGTTTCTAATCTAATTAGTTAGAATAATATTACTAATTAATTATATAATCTTTTAAAGAAAGATAGTATTAGTATAAATAGTATTAGAATAGTAAATAGCTTTAAGGCTAGCTACGCTATAGATTTTAGATAGACTTTATTTTTATCTAAAATCTATATACTCTTCTATATATCTATACTCTACTATTACACTTTCTATAAATATCTATTATAACTTCTACTAACTATATAGTTATATTAATATAATACTAATACCTTTTATAATACTATTAATATATACTACTTAAATATATAAACTTAATATAAAGTTACTAGTTATAGTAATTTATAGAGTAATACTTTTAACTATATATTTACTAAGATAGTATATAGAGTATAAAGACGCGCTAAACACGCGTTTATCTAGATAGACTTACTAGAAGCCTAGATTTATATTTATAGTAATTCTATTAAATACCTTATTAATATAGGTATATAGATAAATATTTTTTACTTTAGTATAGCGCGCGCGCTAAAAATACTATATAAATACTAGATATAGAAGCTTAGTAACCTACTATAAAAAGTTATTTCTACTAATAGTAGCTATAAGCTATTTATTAGTACTATATTTAATATCTTAGTATATATTAGCACTATAGTTATTTACACTATCTTCTATATTATTATAAACTTTATACGCTTAGCTATACTTAGAGAACTATAGTATATAGTATTATATATTAGAATATAATATAATATATTTAGTAGAGTATAATATTATATTTAGTCTAAGAATAGAACTAAGTTAGTTTTTTTTATTATCTTAGACTCTAAGTTTATATATCTATTCTCTACTATAAATTATAAGTAAGAGAATAAAAATAATAATACTATAAAATATATATAAGTTAGTACTATAACTAACTCTACTTTAGAGCTACTTTAAAATCTTTCTATAGTTTAGTATTTATACTAAAAAGTATAGTATAATCTAATATATAGTTTTAAGTAATATAATATACTATTTCTAGTAAGTATCTAATAAATATAGAGAAGATAAATACGCTTTCTCTTTAATAATAGCGTAGAGGTATCTTAGATTAATAAAAATACTAAGCTAATTATTTAGTATAAATAAGAGCTTACTAAGTATACTATTATATATAAGATTAACTATAAGAAGATACTTAATTACGCGCACAGAACTTATTAGTAACTAAAGATTACTACTTTATATAAGACTATAGATAAAAAAATTTAATCTATTAATATTTCTTAAGTAGATAAGCTAATAAAGTTTAGATAGAAAAACTAGAAGAAATAAGCTATTTAGCGTTAATAACTTTATCTATCTATTTATAAACTAGATCTAGAACTATATAATAATATATTTAAACTATAATATACTATATTTTTATAAAAAACTTACTTTATATCTAAAAGACTAGCTAACTTTTATATTAGATTATAAGTTACGTAAAAAGAGAGAAATCTCTTTATCTAGATACTCTATAATAGAGAAGTAGCTTTATTATAAAAATTTACTAAATCTAGTAAAATATACTCTAATATATATCTACTATATAAAATCTATATAGTTAAATATAAAGCTTAGTAAGTGTAAAGCTTTACTATTTTTAAGAAGCTTAAGTAGGTTATAGTTAATATAGCTAATACTTACTTTAATAAAAGTATCTAAAAACGCTATAATAGTTAGTATTATAACTTATAGTACCTAGTTTCTAAAAAGAATAGAAAAGCTTAGTAAATTTCTAATATATAAAAGATTAATATTATTAGTATATATAATATAAATCTACTACTAATAGTAGATAAGTTCTCTAAATACTTTACTAGATATCTTATTAACTTTCTTATAAATCTCTATTTTAGTTATAATTAGATTACTCTTTATACTATAAGCTAGAATATAATAGTCTTTTAGATACTAGTTAGTCTTTTTTATTTATATACTATAGTTATAGAAATAACTTACTTAGTTATAGTATTCTAGTATATTATAATAAAGATTCTTAAGAACTATTAGCTAAATACTATAGTATTTATTAATAATATTACTTATAAAAGTTCTAAGATAGACTATAGTAGTAAGATAGCTATTATAAACTAGCCTTAAAGTGTAGCTGCAATAAGCGTTAGTAAAGATATTATATTTCTTAGAGAGAGAGCTTGTAGTAAGCCTCGCTCTATATACTAAGCTAAGGCTTAGGTAAAGCCTAAGCCTATTATATACTCTCTGCAGTACCTATAAAATTCTACGTAATTTTCTATTATAAGCTAAAAAATACTCTATATAGAACTAATACTAGAGAATAAAGCTAAGTATTCTTAACTATAATAGTAGAGGTAAAGTACTACGCAACTCTTATAGCTTAAAAGCAGTAATAATAAAATATAAAAAATAGCCTCTATAATAGGTTCTCTGCGTAAATACTCTAAGAGCAGAATAGATACGTAATAACGCTGCTATAGCTAGTACTATAAAACTCTATAACTTATAGCGCGTGCGCTGTAGTAGTTATATATATAGGTTGTAGTAGCAAAGTGTATAGCTAGCGCGCCTATATTACTAAGATACTATTAGCTAAGTAGGCCTATATAGAAATCTTTCTAGGCTATATATAATAATACGCTGCTATATACACGTTACTATAATATACTTACGTAACCTCTACTACGCTACTCTACCTATACCTTTACTACTCTAATTGCACTCTATATTAGCGCTGCACTATTACTATAGCGTACCTAATAGCACTTAATAGTAGCTATAGCTTAGTCTTAGGTAGACAGTCTTCTAGGCGCCTTCTAGGTAATTCTCTTAGTAACTCTATACTAGGCTATAGAGCTAATAGTAGAATTATACGTAAGAGATAGGCTATTAATAGATTTAAAGTAGATAGTAATAGTAATAAGAAGAATCTTGTTCTAGTAGAGATAGACCTTAATGTACTATATCTCTCTTATATTAAGTTTACTAAGAATTATAAAACTATTTAGCGCTGCCTGCATAGTAGAGGTAAGTTTTAGGTCTAGAAGTTTACTATTATAGCACTACTAATATACTATTTAGAGATTACTTATTAAACCTACTTACGTAAAAAGCTGCACTGTAAGCGTATTAATAACCTTCTTACTACTAATAAAGAGCTTTAAGTTCTTCTCTATTACTAGTTTAAACTAGTGTATTATAGTGTTAATAATAATAACTCTTATATTATAATAGCTAGTACAATTAGCGCTAGCGCAGAGCTAAGAAGAAGCTAGAGAGCTATCTTTACGTCTACCTTTAACTACTTAGCTAGAGCGTTCTTTAAGCTTCTTAAGATAGTTTAGGCCTAGAGCCTTATTATAACTCTAGCACCTCTTTGCGCTGCTAAGCATTATAATAACTAGAGTAGTAGTAGTATAGAAGTCTAGCTAGCTTTATTAATACCTTCTTATAGTTATAGTAGTAACGCTATAGCCTTAGTTAATACTATTACGCGCAACATAAGCAAAATAATAGTATAAATATTAGTAGTTTAGTAGGCCTAGAGTAATACTATTACTAACCTCTCTAATATTATAGTAAGTGCTATTATAGTAAACTTCTAGCTTTGCTTGCTAACTTAAACTTTGCTAGACTACTAGCACTACTAGCTAGTAGCGCTTTCTTAAAACTCTCTCTTTATCTTTGTTAAGGTTCTATAGTTATTACTATTCGCGTTTACTACGCTGCTACTTCTACTTACGCACTCTACTACGCTGCAACTATTTCTAAGACTACTATATAGATAGTAGCTCTAGTTTATACTATAGCTTGCGCTAAAGTTACTATAAATATTACTATAGCTATTCTAGTTCTTCTATGCGCTACCTCTACAACAGCACGCGTAGTAGCTATTATAGTTACTCTAGGTTTAGGTCTTATTTACTATCTTCTTTAGAGAGGCACTACTAACGCAACTAGCTAGGCCTATTATAGCAGTATTAGAAGACTTAGTTAGAGCTAGATTCTTAGTAGGTAGAGCCGTAAGGTCCTTGCTTATAGAATATAGCGCAATCTTAGATTATAACTCTAGAATTTAGTCTAGTACTATTTTGTTCTTGTACTAGTTTTTAGTGTAAACCTTAGTTCGCTTCTCTATTCTCTATTATAGATAAAGTCTAGCGCTCTTATAGTGCTAGTAATAAAGAAAGCTTTTCTCTTTAAACTTGCGTTACGCTATTATAATATTATACACTTCTATACTTTACTTTAAACTATACTAGCGCTGCTATATCTAGAAAATTCTCTAGAGAATACTATAATAGATTAGCATAGCTAACTTATTTTACTAGTACTTAATATTTACTATAACTCTGCGCGCTCTTAGCTTGCAGAATTTTCTCTACTCTAAATTTCTATAGCACTAGGTTAGTTTCTTCTAATTCTAAGGCGGGCTCTAGCTAGAAATTAGCCTATACCTAGCTAGAGAGTAGGTCTTTAGCAGCCTTTTCTACTAAATCTATATAGATAGTTTTATAAAGGTTACTAGAAAGATCTAATATAACTATAAGTAGTGTAGACATAGTAACTACTATATACTTAATCTATAGCTAGTTAAGTTTACTACTTAGCTTATTTATCTTAATATTACGTATTAAGAACTAAACCTTATTACTAGATTAGAAACGTTCTACAGAATATTAGCTATAATTAGTTACTTTCTACTAGCGCTACTATTAAAACGCAATAGCTACCTACACTAACTTAGCTCTACTACGTAGGTATTCTAGAAACTTTATAGCTAAGCTACTTAGAGAAGTATCTACCTTACTAGAAATTAGTGTTCTCTACAACAGGTCTACTATATAGCTATTTAGAAGTAGGTTTAGACTTACACCTATAACTAAGAAGTCTCTATTATTTAGCGCTAATTAATACGCAGAAAGATAAGTAGGCTAGTTAGTCTACTTAAAGTTTACTATTATATAAAGTACTACCTAAACTTTCTAGTTTGCGCGCTCTATTCTACTATTAGTCTAGAAGTAATGCGTAGTAGACAGAAGCTAGTTAATACCTATAAGCTAGTAGAGAGTCTTCTAAAAGCTGCCTAACTAGTTAGAACTCTAGTCTATAATAATAGTAGTTAGAAAACTATAGAAACGCTACTAGATATTGCAAAAAACGCGCGCGTAATACTCTATAGCTATTAACGTTATAGCCTCTAACTATATATACTTTAATAGTTAGTCTGTTATTACTAATAGGTACTATAGTAAGTTAGAAGACTTCTAAGAGAGCTTAGTTATAAAATCTATAAAGATCTACGTCTAATATTACGTAGTAACTAGTATTAGCTATAGAAGACTCTAATATTTCTTTCTTAAGACGTGTGCGCTATAGTAGTAGTAGTTATAGATGTATTACGCTATATTAGCTAACATGCTATTCTAATAATAGTTATAGCGTAGTAGCTAGAATATAGTATTCTTTCTAAAGTACTCTACTAGACCTTCTTTATACGTACGCTAGATAACTATAGTAGTTAAGAGCTTCTATAATAGTAGCTATATAACACTACGCTAGAGAAGTACGCTATGCGCACTTACTATATAGTTACTAACCTACTAGTTAGTACGCGCCTTAGTAGAGAACTTCTAGAATCTATTTAGTATAGCCTATAGTCTAGATACGTAACTATAGTTCTACGTAATAGCTTTATTCTATAACTATTATATATACGTGTCTGTAAAAAGAAGACGCTCTTTAGACTAATATATATTACTAGTATATTCTAATAATATAAGCGCTGTAATATTAATAGAGTATATAACTACTACCTTATTAGAGCTCTCTTAGAGCTAATTTTATAGGCGTTAGCTTAGCGCGTTAGACTACGCGTAGAGGCGCCTAGGCCTAAACTTAAGGCTATAGTAGAACTAAGATAGTAACTCTACCTATCTACTTTAGCGCTTACTAAGTTTACATAAGTCTATAAAGTACTCTAAGTTCTTGTAGTTTATAAACACTATAAATAGATAAAAAACACTTTACAGCTTACTACTCTAGGCCTTTAGGTACTACACTACTATAAGAAGCTCTTTATTATAAATAGTATAGTTCTACTACTCTACTATTAGAGTAGTAGAGTAGTACACTATAGAGCAAAGAACGCTATTAATATACTATAATAAGCACCTGCTAAGAGCTACTTCTAAGCAGTTACATTTAACTACAGTATTCTAGAACAGGTTCTACTAGACTAATATTAGCTCTATAATAAAGTATGCCTTAAGACGCTTAAACGCTTTATACTTAGTAGAACTCTACTTAAATAGAATATTTTAACTAGTAAGGTAATATAAAGACACTACTACCTTAGAGAATTTCTTAATAAAGTTCTAGTAAAAGTTTACAAACTTTAGAAAACTCTAAACGCCTATTATAGTACGTAGAGACTTCTAATTCTAGACTACTTTTAGTTTATTAAGGTCTAGATAGATTACCTTCTCTACCTAAACTATGTAGCTAAGGTAGCGTACTTTCTTTATCGCGAATATGCTCTTCTCTAGGTCTAAATTTAGACTAGTAGCTTAAAGTAGTAAAAGTACTTAGCGTGTCTTTACTATATAATTAGTACGCAATCTACCTATAAATATTAGTACGTTATCTAAATATATAGTTAAGTATTACTCTAGAGTCTTAGAGAGCGTACTATTAATATATTATTAAAAGGTAGTAGAAGCGCTAGTTAGCCTAAATAGGTAGATAAGCTACTTAAAGAGACTAAAATAGGTACAGAACGCTATTAGGTGCTTATTCTTTTTAGCTACGTAGAGCTTATAGAACGCAGCTTATATATTAACCTTTATAAACTACTACGCTTATAACATTATACGTAGAGTTTTCTTAATTAGTAGAAGTAGGTAGTAGTTAGACTAGGTAATCTTATTTAATAAGCAGTAATCTACGTAGAGGCGCTACCTACCTAACGCTTTCTTAACTAGAAGTATAGGTGCGCTTATAGTAGAGAAGCTAGTATAGATCTAGCTCTTATCTATAAGCTCTATAAGCTGCTGCTGCAGCTCTAATAGTTAATTGCGTAATATAGAGTAAAGAGGGCTCTAAGAGAGCGTAGGTAAGCTTTTATTAGGCTGCCTAGCTAACTTAATATAATAGTCTATAGCGCCTCTATAAGAGAGTAACTCTAAGGCCTTAGATTTATTAAAAAGGTTCTAAAAGTCTACTAGCTCGCTAGAGAGCTCTATTATAATAGGCTTCTTAAATAGTGTAGAGGTAGATATAATAAAGCGCAGCGTATTAATAGCAAAAGTAAGTTTATAAAAGTTTATTACCTATAATACCTACGCTATATCTCTATTATTCTCTGCGTTCTACGTAAATGTAGATACTATAGATACTACTATAGGTCTAAGCTCTAGAAGAGGTAGGCGCGTAGTAGTTTTCTTTATAATTATACCTTCTACTACTCTAACGCAAAGTTTACTCTAGAGTATATTAAGAATAATGCCTTTATAGCGCATCTACAGTTTTTCTAAAATAACGTTATAGATAAGTTCTAGAATAATGTAGGCTACTAGCTGCAACGTCTAACTATCTAGATTATACGTTATAGCTATAAGTCTAGAAATATTAGTTCTCTCTAAGAACTCTGCAGCCTAGCAAAGAGTCTAAAAAGAAATTATAATATAATTAGCCTATAGCTACAAGGCTGCTACTTTACTAATAGCGCTATAGCACTTATACTCTAAGTCTACTAGAGCCTACACTACTTTAACGCTATCTAGTAGTAGTAGAATAAGAAATAGGCTCTTATTTATAGACTACTAGATCTCGCAGACATTATTAGTAAGAAGGTTACTTATAGACTTCTCTACTAAGTTAGTACTTACTTACCTCTAGTCTAGACTTAGACTAAAGGCTACTAGTTTTCTAAAACACTATATCTCTTTTCTATTATAGCATATCTAATCTCTACTACCTATAGTATAGTTGCGTTAGTGTAGCTTTAGTAAAGATACCTCTACTTACTATAGTAAGTGCAGGCCTCTAAAGTGCGCCTAGCGTTAAAAACGTTCTAAAGAATCTAGTTAGCGTAGGCGCTACCTACGCTACGCTTTATAGAGGCACTAGAAGTCTTTACAGCGTCTATATTTACTATCTAGATATTACTATTATAGTTATAAGCTAGAGGCGCTAAGAGCGCAAAGTTATAATATAAACTCTCTACCTTAGTAGTCTTAATATCTACTATAATAGCCTTATACTTCTAGACAGCGCTATTAAAATCTAAACACTAAATATCTTAGTTAAGAGTAACTACCTGTATACGCTTATTAAGCGCCTAGCGTAGCCTAGTGTTATAGACTAGCCTTAGAGTTAGAATATACTAAGTGTTAATAGAATATTATAAAGCTTAGAACTTAAGAGGCTATGTATAGAATCTAGAGGTTTGTGTAGCAAGTCTAGACCTTACCTGTACCTTCTCTATTCTAGCCTAGGCTTAGGCAAAGCCTAAGACTATTACACCTAGTAAGCTTCTAGTTACTACTCTAGCTAAGCCTATCTACTTAGATAAGAAGCTAGCTAAAGCAAATAAAAAAGTTAGTAAAGCTCTGCTTTTTACCTTATTGTAAGTAATCTAACTACATCTAGATGCGCTTCTAGAAGTGCTAGTTACTATAACAGAACTTAAGATACTCTAGAAAGGTAATAGAGTTCTAATAGTTCTATTTACTAAGCTTATAGAACAAAGCAACTTTGCGCTATACTATAATTAAGAGAAACTACTAAATATAAATAAACTAGGCCTTTGCGTCTCTAATAAACTTCTAGTCTATATCTAATCTATATTCTATTATAATATACTATAAATAAAAGTACATTCTATTACTAGTAAATAGCTTCTCTAGAAGTAAAGCCTTATAGTAGAAGGTAGAGGCTACTATAGTAGTAGAAGAACTTAGAGACAGCAGTACTATAGCTACTAAGAAGAATAGCGTAGGTACTAATAAGGTTATAGTTATAGTAATAGATAGTAACGTTGTAGAGCTAGGCGCAGAGCGTATTAAGGTAATAAGGTTACGTAGTTTCTTGTTCTAGAAGCGCAACGTTGCTATTATAACGCAGTTCTAGGCCTATACCTTATAGATAGCTACTATCTACTTAGAGAGCTAATAGAGTAACGCAAGAAGAGAGACCTCTAGAGACTCTTAGGTATTCTATGCACTAGGTTCTACTATTGCAATACTTAGGTATAGCGTGCAAGAAGAAGAAATATAAATATTATAGACTAGCCTTAAAGTGTAGCTACAATAAGCGTTAGTAAAGATATTATATTTCTTAGAGAGAGAGCTTATAGTAAGCCTTGCTCTATATACTAAGCTAAGGCTTAGGCAAAGCCTAAGCCTATTACAATAGCTATATCTAGTATTTATTACTATATTTATAAATATATTCTCTAACTTAACTATATTCTTATAAATATTAAGTGTATAGAAAGAATAGTCTCTAGTAAGAAATACTACTTTCTTATAGAATATCTAAAAGTTATTAGCTATAAGATTAGCTCTAAAGAATACTATTCTAATAGTAAAAAGGTTTAGAAGCTTTTAAACTAGCTACTTTATTATAATATATATAATATTTACTTATTTCTTAGGCTATATATCTACTACTATATCTAGATAAAAAGATTTACTACTATTACTAAGCCTTTTTTCTATCTTCTTTATAGAAATATTATAATAGTTTAGTTCTCTAGGCGTTAGGCCTATATTAGGCTAATAACCTACTATATATATATTTAACCTCTAAGTACTTCTTATAAGCTTTACTATAATAATATTATAATTTAATATAATATTATTATCTAATCTCTATACAACTCTTATATATTATTATAGTCTATACTACGTCTTAAAAGTAGGCTTATATATTTTACTAAACTACTTCTATTATAACTATATTATTACTAATTCTCTATAACTAAAGTAGAGAGGTGTTCTACTTTACTTTCTACTCTCTAAGCTCTATCTCTATATCTATTACTAAGGCTACTCTATTATCTATAATACCTAGCTACTACGCTGTCTTTAACGCGCTCTTATTTACCTAGTCTACTACTACTTCTATTATCTATAGTTAGCGCGCTACTATAACTATAAACTAGTTCTAGTCTTTATATATTACTACGCCTAGTAGTATCTAGAGATTACTTACTACTACAGCGTATAATAGTTTCTAGAACTCTTACTTCTTTCTTCTCTACTTATGTAGTAGTTCTAACTTACTCTATAATAGTAGCCTTCTCTAGTTTTTTAGTATCTTCTAGAATAATTTCTAAGTTAATCTAATAGATAGTAGTTATCTTCTTAACTCTAATAATAAAGGTAACACTAACTTTATCTAGATCTATTACTTACTTAATAAGCGTAATAATTATAATAACACTAATAAACGTTACTATAGTAACTTAGTTAAACTTTAGAAAAGTGTTATATTCTCTAATAACTTAGGTAACGTTACTAAGACCTATAGTAGTAGTAAATAGCCTTAGTTACGCTATAACTCTCTTAGCGCACTACTTAGTTATATTACCTATAGTAGCGCCTACTACTCTAATCTACTACTATCTAGCGCCTAGCGTAATAACTCTAAAGCTATTACTACTAACACTAGTTTCTCTATAAGCGCACCTTAGTTTAACTAGAGTCTCTAGTAATCTAAGCCTACTATAATTTAAGCGCTAACTCTAGCCTTTATAGAGAATAGATTACTACCTCTAACTTCTATATAAGAGAACTCTTTACTTTCTTATTATTTTTCTACTACTTACTATAAAGTTATAAGCTATATTACCTCTAAGCTTAATCTTCTAGAAAGTAGCTACTCTATTCTTACTATATATAAGTTTAACACTAATAGTAAGACTAAGATTATTAGTAATATAGATAAAACTCTTTTTAAAGAAGGTTATACTCTTACTATAAAAAAAAACTTTAAGAAGTATAAGTTTTACTTTAATATAGCTTATTTTCTCTACTATAACTTAGCTAATATAAATATCTACCTTAAAGAGGCGTAAAAGAACCTTACTAATAAATATATTAAGTTATAACGCTTCTATATCTAAGCTATAGAAGCTATTAAGACCTCTAACACTCTCTAACTCTAACTACTAGACTTAGATAGCTAGATTATAAGTCTATTAGAATAGCTACGCTTAATAAAGGTAGACGTCTAGATATAAATAGTTAACTTAGAAGATTACTATATTACTACTAAACGTAAGCTTAAGAAAGTCTATAAGCGTAAGAATACTTATAAGAAGGCCTATAATAAAGTATATAGCGCATATAGTAAGGCTTACACTAAGATTACTTAACTAGAGGCTCTTATCTATTAGACTTCTATTACTACTACTACTTCTTTAGAACTAGACAGGTCTAACTCTAATAACTCTAATAGTTCTATTAACGTACCTTAACCTAGATATTATAATAGTAGACTACTATAATAGTCTTCTTATTCTATAGTTGCTTCTCTAGTTACTTCTTTTTAGGCCTAACGCTCTAAGTAACCTAAACCTAATAAGTTTAATAGACTACTAGGCACTTCTTCTAAGATATACTTAAAATAGAAGCTTAATATTTAGAGCTAGTTCTAAGTCTATACTACTACTTTCTAATATAAAGATAAGTAGATAGACTACATCTATATAAGAACTACTAGTATAGCGTAGAATACTATCTTTATTAGATAGTTTATTCTAGGTAAGAAGTTTATCTAAGTATAATAGATTTAGAACATTCTTAATATCTATTATAGTTGTTTTAACACTATCTATAATACCTATAAGTAGTATAATAGAGAAGGTAGTATAAAGCTAGATAAGAATATTAGCTTATACTTAGCTTATTTCTAAACTAGTGTTACTTCTCTTAACTAGAGTAATAAGAAGAAGATTCTCTAGCTTTAGTAAAAGCTCTCTTTAAACTAGTACTTTTATATTAAGTTTCTTATAAATAATAAATAGTTTATATAAAACTTTACTACTTTTAGTAATAAGCTCTATTACCTTAAGTAGCTATACTCTACTCTTTATCTCTCTTAGTTAAAGACTTAAGCTATAGATAGTAGTAGTATAGTAAAGAGATTAGAAGTATCTCTATTAGAATAGGTGCTTAATGCAGTTAATTATATTGTATATATATATTGTTGTTATTCTTGTCTAAACGCTATTTAGACCTAGCTTTCTCTAGCGCACTAACTCTTAAGCCTAATAGCTATTTAGCCTATTATTATATTACTAGTTTTACTACTATATCTCTTCTATACTTAAGAAGAAGGCCTTCTCTTCTTCTTAAGTATAAAAGAGAGAATAGCTCTTAGACATCTCTTTCTACCTATTATATTACTAGATTCTATCTACTTAATCTAAATATACTATGCGCTAAACTTCTACCTAGAAATCTAAATATAAAATCTTTTTAGGCTGTTTCTATTCTAGTACATCTTCTTTTATTACTCTTCTTGTTTTAATTTAATCTCTTCTACTAGCCTATAGCCTCTTTCTCTATTTCTCTAGTATATTCTAAACTTTATCTTAATTACTTTTAATATTAGTAGCTAATAATTCTTTAGGCTTAGATCTATGTCTTTCTTAGGTTTAATCTTTGCTTTTCTATAGCGCCTACCTATCTAGCGCTTAACTCTCTATAATATTAGCCTTTTCTTTAATAAATATTCTATTATCTCTAGTGCATTGCTAGTGCATCTATAAAGATATTCTAGAAGGTTTATACGTACTATACTACTATTAGAACCTATATACTAGTTACCTTACTTTTTTACCTAAGAGCTCTTTAGCGCTTAGTAACTAGGCTATTAAAATAATAATATTATAACTTTTCTTCTTACGTATAGTAATTACTACTCTTAACTCTACTTTTACGCGCGTAGCCTTTTGCTATTCTCTCTCTATTTTCTTCTCTTCTTCTACTCTACTCTACCTTAACTTTCTTTCTTTACTATAGCTTTACCTAAGCGCTCTAAAGGCGAGTTAGCTACTATAGACACTATACTAGTTACTATATCTACTTTCTACACTTAAGAGCTTACTACTAAGCTAGCTATTATATCTAAGACTAATAATAGCTTTACTACCTCTACTACTATATCTACTCTTAAGCCTACTATAGCTAAGTAAGCTACTGCTATTACTACGTACGCGCTTGCGCTTTCTAAGCTAACTTCTACTAACAAGATAACTATTAAGCCTAAGAGTATAGATAATTCTACTACTATTGCTGCTTAGCTTATAACTAAGAGTACTAGTAATAATACTACGCTATTATTCTAACCTTCGCGTGCGCCTAAATAGCTATTAGCTAAATCTACTCTATCTACTCTACCTAAGACTGCGCTCTTAATTAAAGTTAAGACTAGCGCTAGTGTTAGCTAAACTAATACTATTATAACTAACGTACTTAATACTACTCTACTACTCTTCTCTATCTACAACATTAACTCTGCTAGCTCTTCTTAGCCTAACTTAGCTCTAATAAAAGCCTCTTAAACGCCTACGTCTTGCCTTTCTAAGAAGTAGAAAAACTAGAGTAAGTCTCTACGCCTTTCTATCTTTACTCTAACTAAGACTATTAAAGAAAGTAGATATAGTATATATATAGTAAAGTTGTATAAGTATAAAACTTCTAACTCTAGTTGTAATTAGTATATTACCTAGTGTAAGTCTTTTCTCTTCTCTAGAGCCTTTTAACTAAACATTATTCTAATATCTTCTACTTTATTAGTAACTAACTAGAGAGCTTATATTATTACTTTTAGCTTTACTATAGATATACAGAATTACTTATATACCTTATAAAGCGTAGACTACATACTTAGGCTTTCTCTATCTATTCTAGCTACTAATTAGAAAAGCTATTAGTCTAATGTATAGGTTAACGCTTATAGTAACTTCTACTTAGCTAATCTAGAGATAACTATTAGTAAATTCTTTTAGTTAGATAATAAGTCTGCGCGCTAGCTATTTAACTCTAATATAGAAGCGCTTATACTATCTTATTACTTTAGCGCTAAGTTAGTTAGTGCAATTAATTCTTTAGTTAAGAATTCTTCTATTAAGATTATTATCTATAGTTAGTATACGTTATTAAATTATAGAAAGATATTTAGCTAGTGTATCTAGGTTTATATTAATAGCTAGCTAATAAAGAGTAAGGTTTACACTAATTACTTAAAGTATAGTAATTATTAGGTCTACTCTTTTTGCAGTAAGTTACTAACTATTCTTTAGATACTTACTTTCTTATTTCTAGTATCTTTACTAATATATTCTTCTAGAGACCTAAGTAGTAAGGCATAGCTTTAAGTCTACTATAGCTACTAAGTCTATAGTTACCTTTAATATAATTGCTAGTCTCTCTAAGAGCGTTCTTACTTGTCTTAAGGCTAGTAAGAAGCTAACTACTATATCTAAAGAGAGTAATAAGGCCTTATTTACCTAGGCTAGCAATAGTATAGCTACTTAGTATAGATACTATTTAAGTAATATTAACACTAGTTGTAACTTAGCTTTCTAACTAAGCCTAAAGAATCTTAGCTACGATTCGCCTAAGAAAGCTTCTAATACTAAGGCTACTTCTACTTCTACTAGCGCAACTTATATTTAGTTATTATTACTACGCTTAAAGATTCTTAGTAAGAGTAATAATAAGTCTAGGTTAACTATTGCTAAGCGTTAGAGCTAACCTACAAAGTCTAATCTATCTACTAGCTAGCCTGCTCTAGACGCTGCGCTTTCTATTAGACCTAATAGCTATTTAGCTGCTAGTGTTCTTAAGCCTATTACGCTAACTAGAAAACCTTATTATTGCGCTCTTTGTGCTGTTTCTTCTTCTATCTAGGTTCTAGGTAGTAGTTATAGTTAACCTTGTAAGCAGTCTAAGCCTAAAAAGGCTATAGCTAATAAGGTAGATACTATTAATAATAATGTTGTTAAGTCTAAGGCTTTTACTATTACTACTTCTATTACTACTTCTACTAGAACTACTAAGTCTATTTCTTCTTTAACTTTTGCTAATTCTGTAACTTCTAGCTCTGCTAGCTCTTCTATACGCAGGTAGTTCTCTAGTCTCTTTTCTCTCTAATTAACTCTTAGGTCTATCTATTCTACTCTATAGTTGTAGCAAATAAAATTATAATATACTTCTAAGTCTTCTCTTATTACTTTCTATTCTTACGCCTATAATATTGTAATAGCTAAACCTATATTACTTTTCTTCTATACTTAAAAGAAAGAAAGTTCTTTCTTCTTTAGCTTTAGGTTCTAAATATTATTTAGACATAATCTTTCTATTATAATATTCTTAGGTTTCTAGTAGTTATTATAATAATACTAGATTCTAAGCTGCAATTAAGAAGTACTAATAGTAATAGCCTTAGCAGCCTTTATAATTATATAGAAGATCTTCTAATATCTTTCTAAATTAAAATAATTCTTCTATAAAGTTAAGATCTATTTCTAAGGTTCTTAAAGCTATTCTCTAGCCTATCTAAGAGCCTTTTCTTGTTAGTAGATACTAATCTAAGCGCCTACTTAAGATGTTTAGTTAGAGTTTTACTACAGCTCTAGCTAAGTAGCTTTTAGTTAAATTTCTAACTACTCTAAATATATTGCATTCTATATTATAGTATTATAATATTCTTCTTGTATTACTAATACATTCTAAGAGTATTATTATATACTAGCTAGCTTTAAAATTCTAGTATTATAATCTAGTGTTGCGTAGCAATTCTTATAAGAAAAGTAAGTCTATTACTATAGGCTTAATAGCTCTTTAGGTAGTAAACACATTAAGCAAATTCTTCTACAACATCTCTATTACTACTTTCTACTCTTTCTACACTTTAACTGCCTTATACTCTTCTACGCGCTCTTCTATCTCTTCTTACTCTTTACTTTACTACTACTACTATTATTCTGCGCGCATTCTTACTATAGCTTTTAGCTCTATTAACACTACGCCTAAAAGTAAGACTATTAAGTAGCCTCTTGTTAAGAGCGCGTCTATTATCTTCTCTAGCTTTAATAACGCCTACTCTGCTACTCTATAAGCTCTTCTACGCGCTACGCCTAAGTAAGCGTTTACTATTACTACGCTAGAGGCTACTACTTCTAAGCTAACTTCTACTAACAAGATAACTACTAAGCCTAATACTAAGAACTATTTAGCTACTATTACTACTTAGCCTATACTTATAAGTGCTAATAAGTTTAATAAGCTAGATATATAGCCTTTTAATAACTTTAACTTCTCTACTTTAGATAATAAGAGATCTTTTTTTAGTCTTTAAGAGTAGATTAATATTAAGACGTTCTTAGATATTACGTAAATAGATTTTAACCTTAATTACGCGCTAAGCGCCTTTTAGGCGCTTTAGAGTATTATAGATAAGAACACTTTATACTCTACTATGCTACCTAACTACTATAAAACTCTATCTAATATTAAGGAATTTAGCCCCTCTATTAAGAGCTCTAGCCTATCTAAGTCTAAAGTTCTTTCTAAGTTACCCGCAAAAAAGCGTCTAGTGCCTAGAGCTCTTAGTAATTAGGTAGTAGAGTTACATAAGCTACTAAAGCGTATTTCTACCTCTAATACTATTATTAGCTAGAGTAAGTCTACTATCTTTCTTTCTTACTTTCTAAAAGATATTCTACTAATATTATATTTCTTTATAGTAATATATATATTGCGCGTAGACTTTACTATTAACTAGATTAAAGACCTCTATAGATATATTGTTAACCTTAATACTTTAGAGACTCTAGCTAGACTAGTTCTTATAGTAGCCTACTTTCTAACTTAGAGTAAAGAACCTTAGATTAAGCGCAAAATTAATTTAGCGCCTCTAGACATATCTAAGAACTATTTATTCTTCTATAAGTTCTTCTTCTTTAGTATAAACTATAAGCAAATTATCTTTAAGCCTTTTATTACTATACTTATATACTATTATCTTATTAGCGCAATTAAGTATAAGTTAGCTTTAGGTAAGAATAAAAAGCTTAGTAGATATAATAAAATATATAGCTATTACAAACGTAGTTTAAAGCTTCTATTTAAGTTATATTACTTAGTTATGTTAAACAGCTTTCTAATGCTATAGAGAACTTACACTAATTACTACGCAAAGAGCGCAGAACCTTAGTGCTCTTTTACTTATAAGTTTCTAACTACCTCTTAGATATCTACTTTCTTAGTATTAGTATAATAGCTAATTTGTTCTTAGGTTAGCCTAACTTCTCTAGCAAGAAGGTTATATTTACTAAGCTAGTAGATCTTAATAAGCCTTCTGTAGCATTCTACCTCTCTTATTAATTATTCTAGCCTTTCTTCTCTCTTAATAGCTCTAATAGCCTAAGCGCACTTTAGTTATATAAGAAGAGTTCTGTAGTTTAGACTCTACGTGCTTCTAAGAAGCTAGTTAGTAATAGTAACTACAATTCTACTAAGAAGTTCTAGAACTTAGATATTAGTAACTATAGCAAGAGTATCTCTAAGAAGAATTATAAGCTAAGGCTTACTTAGCTAGAGAAGGCTATAGCTACTCTAAAGAGTCTTCTAGCTCTACTATCTTTTAAGCGTAAGCGCGTTTCTTCTAAGAGTACTATAAAGTCTACCTCTACTAAGAAGATAAAGAAACTAGTACTATTATCTACCTCTATACGCACTCTTTATACTTATAAGCTTACTACGCCTTCTACTAAGGCTATAAATATTAATAATAATAAAAGTAATAAATTTCTTACTCTATCTAAGTCTAAAGGCTTATTAGTCTAGAAGACCTCTAGTAAGAAGAAGAAGAAGAGTAAGAAGTAGGTACGTTGCTTAGTTATAGGCTAAAATAGTAGTAGCTATTCTCTGTATATATTTATAGACGTAGTTTAGAGCTTAGTTATAGTGTTTAATATATATATATCTAAAACTACTTAAAACTATACCTATAATACATATACCTAATACTTATTCTAGTTAAAATCTAGCTTCTTTGTTAGAATAACTACTAACAATTACTAAGGTTTAAATAATACCTATTCTATATCTTGTTTCTCTTCTACATTAACTAATAGATTATCTAGTTAAGCTTTTAGCTATAGACTTCTTTAAACTTTAGTTAACTCTAGAGTATCTAGAATGTCTTAGCTATACGTAGGCTATTTAGGTGTCTTATTATTATTATTACTACTTACTTCTTAATCTACATTATTAGTTTTATTAGTAGAGAATATAGTTGCAGCGTAGTCTAGCCTATTAATCTTAGTAAGATCTACTACTATGCGCTAGTAAAAGGCCTTTAGGTAGTTTTCTAGTATATAACTTTAGAAAGAGGTGCTGTTAAGCTTTTCTAACTAATACTAACCTTTCTTATTAACGCTACTAATGCGAAATAGCCTCTTCTACTTAGGTAGAAACTTAGTAAGCGTAGATTAGTTGTTTTTATAGAAAGAGTCTCTTAATAGAATAAGATTATCTAGAGAAAGCTTGCTTAGCTAAAGAACTCTTAACTAGTTAAAATAGTTCTTATTCTTATGCCTAAGATGTATAGTATAGTTAATAGACTTCTTAAATTATTTATCTCTATAGTTAAACTAGCAGGCTTACATTGCAAGAAGAGTAGGTATATTCTAAACGTTATTCTATAGAAGCGTCTACTAAGTTAGAATAGATAGCTTAATAGGTAAGATATACTACTAGCCTAACACTAAGTACGCTAGTGTCTTGTTTATAGATTACTTAATAGTAGTGTAGTTAGCCTATAGAATATTAGACAAGTTATCTATCTAGTTACTAGAAAGCTTCTTTAGAGTAGCTATAATAGGCGCGTACTCTTACTTAATAAGTCTCTACCTCTAAGAGTAGTAGGTACTTAAAATAACTCTATTAATTCTCTATTACTTCTAAAGTTCTTTAATAAGGCCTTTATTCTTAAAGCCTCTATTAGCTAATATCTTAAGTAGAATACTCTATTAATAAAATATATTATGTAGTAGAAACTTCTAAACACTCTTTAAGTTGTTTTTAGCTAAGGCCTTAGCTTCTACCTATTACAAAAGGTAGTCTTAGGTAATAATAAAAAACTTCTTACTATTATAACTAGGCAGTATATAAACAACGTTAATAGTAATCTATATAAATAGTATTATTAGTAGCTCTATAGACTAAAGCTCTTCTTAAACTATTACTAATATATATAATTAGTACTTAGAGTAGAACTATATATAGCGTTTAACTTAATTATACTATTCTTTCTAATAGTAGCGCGCCTACACCTTGCGCTAGGTACCTTTCTTACCTTAGTAGCTAGACTTATTATAAAGAGATCTAATAATCTTATACTACTTATCTATTAAGTTAACTACTCTTTATAGAGGCTAGCCTTCTAAGAGAATTATAAAGAGATATTATTCTCTAATAGTTATTTAGAGCGCCTTCTTCTTAAACTTATAAAACTTAGTAGTAGATATATACTTAGGCCTTCTATAGAATAGAAGCTAACCTACAATTACTTATAACTTATTACTATAGCTGTCTACTAGCAGTTAATTATTAAAAGAAAGATCTACCTAGCACATTCTATACGCGTGCGCTAGAGCTTTGCTAAAGATAAGCTAAACTATATTTAGGTGCGCATTAATAAAGTCTTCTATATCTTTCTTAGGTTTATTAGATAGCTTCTAGCTATCTAGCTTAGGTATTCTTAAAAGAGCATTAGCTACAACGTTCTTTTTACTAGCTATATAGATAATATTAAACTTCTATATATTAAAAAGTGTAAGCTACTAAGTAATTAGAGCTCTAGAGAGATTTGTTACGCTTTGTTAGAGTTGCGCAATAAGTGTCTTTACATCTATCTTAACTTAGAAGTTTACTCTATAGATATAGAACTAAAACTTCTTTAGAGTAAGTAGAAGAGCCTTATATTTATACTTACTTAAATTCTAATTTCTCTTAGTAGTAGACTAAACTCTACTCTTAAAGCGTACTAGGTAATAATAGCTATTTAGGTTAAGCTGTATAATAACTATACTCTAACTCTTCTTACTACTATTAACTATAAGAATAATCTTTTAGATAGGCTTAGTGTAGTTAATAGAAACTAGCGCTAGAGCAGTTATTAGAGCTGCCTTAAGATATTCTATTACCTACTTCTACTCTAGGCTCTATTTAAATAGTGTATTCTTGCAGAGAAGCTTAAATAAAGAGGCTACAATAATAGCAAAACCTAGTACCTATACTCTATAGTAAACGCAGATTCTAAGAAATATTTAGACTTTCTTAGCGTTGTAATAATCTAGCTAACGCGTAATCTTATTAATCTTCTTCTTATTAGAGTAGTAGCTATACTTATTAATTTAATAGCTAATAATAATTATAGAGAGATAGTAGAAGTTAGACTTATAGTCTAATATTATTGCGCCTGCGCGCTTAATGTCTATAAGCACTTTATTAATATTTAAAAGGTGTTTAGCGACAAACTGCTTTATACCTAGTTCTACCTTATAGTTACTATAGCGCTTCTTTAGCCTCTTAATGTATATATTATTAAAGTATAGTATATACCTATTAGAGATATAGTCTCTACAAATCTTTATTATAATATATATAAACTCTGCTAGAGAGTTTATTATACCTATTAGAAGTATACACTATTATATAAGTTCTAATAGCGTTAAAAAGGCTGTTATATTCTTTAAGTTCTTGTATAGTTCTACTTAGTTATACTCTAAGAAGAAGTTTAATAGGCTTATAATAACGTATTCTACAAATTCCTCTAAAAACTTATTAGAATTAAGTAGTAGGTTAGCGTTGTAAATTATAACTCTATTAAGTTTTTAAGCGTTGTTAATTAGGCAATACCTCTTATCTTTCTTAGTAACTAAGAACTATAGGTTGTAATACTAGCTCTTATATAACTCTAAGGTACCTCTATTAATATAGTTCTAAATTATATTAATTATAACCTACTAAAGCTTTCTTAGAATAAGAAACTAGTTAGCTCTCTAGGCTTAATGTAGTACTATATTAATAACAACTAGAGAGATAACGTCTTTGCTAACTCTTCTAGATTCTTTAAAATTCTAGGCTAGTGCTGCTTTTTAATAGTAGAGAACCTCTAAGAGTATATCTTTCTCTACTAGTAATAACTCTAATAAGATTTTTATCTCTAAAATGTATTTAGGTATTATTTAAGTACCTTAGAGAAATGCAGCGTAGCGTAGCTTAAAATACTTAGTAAATAGAGCTAATTAGCTATTAGTATTAGGCATTTGCTTTACTGCTGCTCTTTTCTTCTAGTCTAACTACCTCTTAATAGGTTGCGTTAGTTAGCTAGAGTTGTTAATAGGTTTAATCTTAACGCCTTTGCGCTTATAAGCTCTGTTAACCTAAGCGTTATTTAGCTAACTTACTATATACTTAGTAGGCAGGCGCGTAGAGTTACGCAACACTATAACTATATTAATCTTTAGTGTAAGGCCTTTATTTACCTTAGCTAGGTTCTTTACCTAGAAGAACGCCTTACTCTATTTTATAGTATCTTTATTACTAATACTCTCTATAATATTACTTAGAAGTTAGACTAATAGCTCTTTAACGTCTTCTATCTTAAAAATACATAGACCTTTATTATCTCTTATTAGTAGACTTCTATTAGGTCTAAGGCCTATTAACTTACTATTTAATCTTAATAAGTACACTATTAGATCTTTTCTAGAGGCTCTGCGCTTCTTCTATAGAACCTATTTACTAATAGATTATATAGACATTTAACTACTATTTAGTCTACTATCTCTAACTTTCTCTATTATTATACTTACTACCTCTACATACGCACATACTACGCTGCCTACTAGCTCTTTAGTTACGTGCTAGAGTGTAGCGCTAGCTACTACACTTCTATACCTTTTTCTAATATAGATCTAGTATAAAGACTAGAAGCTATAAGCTTATTACTTCTAGTATATATAAATCTTATATTAGCTTAGCTATCTGCGCTAAAGATGCAATAGTACGTTAATCTATTAGTTATATACTTAATACGCGCCTAAGCGTCTATTAGAAAAGAGTTACCTAGAATAATTAGATTAGTACATAATTCTATAATAAAGAAGTTTATTTAGACTTTAATCTACTCTATAATAATAGAGATACTCTAGATAATACCTATAAAGCTTGCTATACTTCTATTTATAGTAACTATTTAAGCAGCCTTTATACTACCTAGTAGTAATATAATTAGTAATATAGCTCTCTTAGCTACTTCTCTCTTAATAGTGTTTAGCTTAGCGCCTAAGTCTAGAAGGTAGAGAAAAGAGTTCCCTCTAATATTAATAGAGACCTTTAGGTAGTCTTAACATAAGTACTTAATACCTATTAGTTAGTTATACGCTTAATTATTTCTTAGGTAGTTATAATCTACGTCTTTAGAGTTATACTCTTAGCCTTAATCTACAATAATATACTATTGTATATAGCTAATCTTCTAGTTAGTCTAGTATTCTATCTTTAGGCTGTAGTAGTTAACTACTTTACTAGCTTCTACTTCTACTAGTATATAGTTAGAAAGAGTGCTAAGAGTAATTACATTAACTATAGCGCCTAAGAGCTTATTAAACTTCTATTCTTTTTCTTCTTCTTAAAGCTTCTCTTGTCTAGCCTATTATCTTAACGTCTTAATAACATTAACTTTAAACTTATCTAGCTTCTTATTTATGTAGTTAGAGTTAAATAGCGTCTTATAGACTTTAAGTATATTACTAAGAAGAGTACTAATCTAAAGAGAGATTAAAGTGCCTAGAATACTATAGATTATAGCCTATATATTAGGCTTAAGCTTATTAATAATCTTACACTTCTTTAGTTACTTATTAGTTATTTTAGGCTTTAGTTCTAATTATTCTTATAGTATTCTAGATACTCTATTATCTAGTTATATAAGATTGTCTTCTTTGCTAAATTAGACAACTCTCTTCTTATTTAGCGCCTAATAGCTTAAAGAGTATTCTATTCTATTCTTATAACCTTAGAGATAAGAGATGTAATTATTACTAGGTCTTTATAGTATTATCTTCTTCTAAACCTTAGAAGAATTATAAGATACTACTTTCTTAGGTTCTAAGAATACTCTAGAAATAGTTATAGCTACAATAGTGTTGTTATATTAATTTAGGTTTACTAGACGTAGGTAGTAGTCTAATTTATCTTTAGCAAAGATACTTAAAAGCTTCTAGAATTATTCTACGTTATCTACTTAGAGGCTTCTAGTAGAGTCTAGCATAAGCTAAACTAAAATAGCGTTGTTCTCTATACTAATTAGAGCCTTTAGATTGCTAAACTAGGCGTTAACTATAAGAGAGTTAATATTCTTCTTTAGAAATTGTTGCTTAATCTTAGCTAAAATGCTCTTAGCCTATAGTCTCTAGTCTAAGTTATTAATACAACTCTAGAGGTTCTCTAGCGTACTCTACTAAAGTATATTCTATTTATCTATATAAAGCTAGCTCTTATCTATATACGCTTAAAGAGTTAGGTAGTTCTACTTATAATAATTACTCTTATTATATACCTAATAATTTATAATTACTCTAAGAGCCTATCTATTTATAGTACCTTAATTATATCTAGTTTCTAGATTCTAAAAGCCTTAGAAGTTATTATAGAAAGTCTAACTAGTGTTCTATTAGTAACCTCTATATTGCTGCTGCTAATAAGGTTAATACTAGTTATTTAGCTAGAATTACCTCTAGCCTTAGAGTAGGTACGCTCTTAGGTAGTTCGCGCGTTTATTAGCTTAATAGTCTACTTTGCTACGTATATTAGAGTTATTTATAAGTTTAGTTTTGCAGTAGGTCTACTAGATCTTCTATAGTTCTATCTCTAGGCTAGCATAATTAATCTTTAGGTTAAGCATCTTATTAACTAAGTTATCTACCTCTATATTAGTAGGTGCTTTTTCTAGAAAAGACTAGAAGGCATAGAGCCTAAGTAGCTTATCTTAGAGTAGAACGTTAAGCTTAAGTAGCTAGAAAGCCTGCGTGTAGTTATCTTAGAGAGTTAGTACTAGTTGCTAAGGTTGCTAATAGGCTATTAGCTGCGCTAGGTTAAATTTAACTTCTAGAATAACCTCTTTAACTACTTTAGAGAGGTTAAGTATATAAGCTTCTTTCTCTACCTCTAAATAGGTAGTAAGGTAGTTACTAATCTTAGTGTAGTTAAATGCCTTTAGGTTATTAGTCTTTAAACTAAACTTGTTAAGTATCTTTATAGTATACCTAAAGAGTAGTCTCTTAACTAGGTAGAAACCTTAGTAATCTTTATTAATAGTTAATGCTTTAACATAGCGCTTGCTATAAATCTAAAACTTCTATAAGTACTTCTTAATATTTAGATTAGACCTTACTTAGCACTAGAGAAGCTAGTGCTTAAAGTACTTAGCCTAAGCTTTCTGTTAGTCTTTGTTATTAGTATAAAAGAGCTTTCTAAGAGCCTCTCTAAACTTCTTCTAGAATTTAGTAACTAGAGCGTTAGAATATTTATTTAAGACTTAGATAATTACTCTCTACTTAGGTTTATAGTGCGCTAAAAGGCAATTAATCTTTATCTTATCTATAAACTTATAGTACTTTAACATGTTCTTAAAACGCTTAAGAAACGTAGTAATATTAGTTCTATTAAATACTAGAACTATCTCTAATAGGTATAGAGAAAGCTAAGTAGAATAGACTAGAGAGTAATTACCTAGCTACTAGAGAGACTAAGCTATTATTTAAAGAAGCTTTACTATATTATTATTCTAGAGTTGTACTAGAGGTTATGCCTAAGGCTGCTAGCTAGTTATACCTAAGAACTCTAGAATGTCTAGTATCTTAATATTCTTCTAGAATAACGTAGGTATTACTTTAGGTTTTATAGGCTTAGTTTAGAGAGGCAAAGATAGTTATTTAGTAAACTAGGCTTTTAAAAGAGCTTTAGCAACTAACTTAGATTATTTATTAATCTTAGCCTTATTAGATTAACTCTTACTTATTTATGCAAGGTAGTATACAAGTATTGTAAATAGTATAATAGCTAGTATAAATGTTAAACGTATAAGTACTATTAATTAGGTTTAACTATTTACTTACTAACAAAGTTAGGTATTCTTTGCTAGAAGAGCTATCGCTACCTTTTTTATATACTATAATAGCTTTCTACTACTATCTTATTATTTAGCCTCTTTCTTTCTAGCTGTACTAGAATTAAGATCTACTACGTTAGCTCTTTCTACCTTTCTTAAGTCTTATTATTTATTCTTAGTAGAATAATATAGCTATATACTTTCTATTATATTATTTTCTATCTATGTAGCTGTCTAAGAGGTAATTAGCCTAGTCTAAACCTCTTATCTAGCTCTTTGTATTACTTAGCGCAGCGCTACTATAGCTATATTATCTATTAGCTTAAGTAGTAGTTATTGTTATCTAATTATTTATATTATTAGAGGTCTCTTAGTACACCTACTTCTTAGGTGTCTATACTATTAGGTTTCTACAGCTTATAGTTTACTTCTATATATCTCTTAGGTATACTATTCTACGTATTATCTTATTTTTCTATTTTATATACTTACCTATTACTTATTCTATTATATTACGCAATAATTATATCTCTTCTAAAGCCTAGTTAAACTATTATCTTAATAAGCCTTTAGTAGGTAAAATACGCACTTAAAGGTAGCGCGTAGCCTTTCTAAGGTAAAAGGCTAAATAGGTTAAGTTTTAGTTAGTTACTATATATAGTAGAGAGATTAGAAGTATCTCTATTAGAATAGGTACTTAATATAGTTAATTATATTATATGTATATGTTGTTGTTATTCTTATCTAAACGCTGTTTAGACCTAGCTTTTTCTAGCGCACTAACTCTTAAGCCTAATAGCTATTTAGCTTATTATTATGTTACTAGTTTTACTACTATAGTAGTAGTAGTAGTAGTAGTAGTAGTAACTATAATAGCTATTCGCGTAACGCTACATCTACCTCTAGAGGCACTAGTACTTTTTACTTTATTATTAACAAGCTTTATAAAAACTATACTCTAATAGAAATCTAGATTCTTACTAACTTATAACGTTGCTTTAACTATACCTACACTAGATATAAGTCTAACTAATCTAACGCGCTCTATAAGAGATAGAATAAGATTATATTAATAGTAAAGTACTTTAAAATTATTACTACTTTTAATAAAGCTTATAAGGCTATAAGAATCTCTATCTCTAAGACCTCTCTTTAAATTAATGCTATCTAAAGTTCTACTTCTCTATTATTAGTTACTAATACTAAAGCGCACCTAGAAAATAACTAGTCTCTAGTAATAGTTACCTCTAGAGACCTACTAAGCCTAAAAATAATAATAAAGATACCTTAAAGATACCTATATCTATACCTATACTATCTTCTCTCTTTTCTTCTATTAAAGTCTATAATAATAACTCTAACTCTACGCTATAAGCTATTCTAGACTAAATTAAGAACCTAGAGCGCTCTACTAGCCTAAGAGTTAGAATCTCTACTATTATAGCTACCGCTATTAGTAGTGTAATATACCTTCTCTAAGTAGATTAGTAGCTAGTCTTTAAAGAAATTATATTCTCTTTATTATAACTATTCTTACCTATATATATTAAACTTATAGATAACTCTAGTTATACTTCTATCTTTATTAATAAATCTTACGCTTATATAAATAAATATAAAATAATTACACTATAAGCTTCTACTATTTTTAAACTTATAGATAAATTCTAAGTTACTAACGTTACTTATATAACTAGAGTAGACGTTACGTTTAATAACTATAATAAATAAGTTCTAGTGTACGTTACTAAACTTAGTAGTGTCTAGATAATTCTAGGCACTCTATAGTTCTAATAATATAATCTCTAAGTAAACTAGAAAACTATATCTATAACATTTAACTTAGATTATTACCTATAATAATATCTATACTACTACTAGCTATATTATATTACTAGTAGCTAATATTATAAGTAACTAGCTTCTTTAGTATATAAGCTTAAGAAGGCGCGCTATTCTAAAGCGCTACTACTTATTAATATTTTTCTTATTTCTAGCTAAGTAGCTACTATCTTAGTTATATAAAGTAATAAGGTATATATAACTACTATAGAGAAAGTAGAGAAGCTTTATAATATAAGTAACTAAGAATAGACTAATACTTAGTATCTACGTATAGTAGAAGCTAAGATTCTACCTAAGAACTTTAAGAAGTTCTAGAACTATATAGAATAACTTCTAATAACTAAGAATAAAATTCTAGTAAAACTTCTAAATATTCTCTATCTTCTCTACTATAGTTTTAATCTCTAGAAGGTAGATAAGGTTCTACTATAGTAGAATAAGCTTAACTATACTATTAAGATCTAGTTAGACTCTAACACTAGGCAGCCTTCTTAACTATTATTCTAGTATTTCTAACTATTATTCTATAATAAAGCCTAAGCTATTAAGCTTTATATTAATAATATACTATATAAGAGATATATTAAGAGAAGTATATTAGAATAGGTAGCCTCTCTACTTATAGTAAAGAAGCCTAGTAGTAGAATAAGAATATACGTTAACTACTATAGACTTAACGCGTATACTATTAAGAACTATAACACTTCTCTTTTTATTTATAATATACTTATAAAGCTCTCTAAAGCTTACTACTTCTTTAAAGTTAATATTATTACTATATTTAATAAGATCTATATTTAGAAAGACTATAAGTATCTATCTACTTTTATAACACTATATAAGCTATACTAATACACTATTATACTATTTAGTATATATAATAGCTTTAGAACCTTTTAAGTATATATTAATAACATTTTTTATAAATATCTAGATAAGTTCTATATAGCCTATCTTAATAACGTTATTATATTTAGTAAGACTAAGAAAGCTTATAATAACTATTTTCTTTGTATTATAATATAGCTTACTAACACTAGTCTTTTTATAGATATTCTTAAGTCTAAATTTATATAGAAGAAAGTTAAATTTCTTAGCCTAATTATTACTACTAATAGTATTAAGATAGACTCTAAGAAGGTTACTACTATTTAGAACTAGTAACTCTCTAAGACTCTAAAGAACGTCTAAGCCTTTCTAGAGTTTACTAACTTCTACTAGTAATTTATATATAGTTTCTCTAATATTATAAAGCTACTTATCTACTTTATCTATAGAGACTTTACGTTATTTTAAATAACTCTAGATATAGCTTATACCTTTAATAAGCTAAAGGTTATATTCTATAGTAATATTATACTAGCTTACTTTAACCTAGATCTAAAAAGTATTCTTAAGACTAATGCCTTAGACTACGTCTACGCAGTAGTGCTTTTATAGATCTAACTAGATAATACTATATAATCTATAGCTTATTTATTAAAGAAGATAACCTCTATAGAATATAACTATAAAATATATAATAAAGAGCTTCTAGCTATTATATAGGCTTTTAAGAAGTAGCGTCTAGAGTTAGTAGATACTACTAATACTATTAAAGTTCTAACTAATTACTATAGCCTAAAGTACTTCTACTCTAAGCGTTATCTTAACTACTAATAGACTTAGTAAGCTAAATTTCTAGAAGAATTTAACTTTAAGGTAAAGTATTACTCTAGAAAATAAAGTACTAAACCTAATAGTCTTACTAGATAGACTAGTAACCTGCCTAAGTATGTTACTAATAATTATATTTAGCACTAGTATTAAACAATTCTTAGTAACTACTATTAGAATAGAGGTAGCTATACTACTATCTAGCTTACTAGCCTCTGTTTAGAAGAATTTACTTATAACTTACTTTTTTTTCTTACTTTTCTATATAAAACTAAGAAAAGTAGTTTCTTTCTAAACTACTCTACTATTTAGCTAGCTTATATATTTCTTTAAGAATAATATAACTCTTATAATAACCTAGATAGCGTAGATAATATATCTACGTAGAATGTTCTTAATTACTTATACCTATATAATACTTAACTAATAGCTATATATAACGTACTTAATAATAGTAATTATTATATTCTCTACTACCTTATTATTAAAGAAGTTTATCTAGAACTTAGTAATTTAGAAAGTAGTAATAATAGTAAGCTATTTCTTTATAATAACTACCTCTTAGTTCTCTTTAGTAAGAAGCTAAGAATAAGAGTAATTAAAGACGTCTATAATTCTCTACTAGGTAGTTATAGTAGTTATATAACTACCTACTAGTAGGTAAGCTAATAGTACTATTAGTAAGGTATAATAAATATAATTATAAGATTTATAAATAACTATATAGTCTACTATAGGTCTAAGGTTAACTATTACGCTAAATATAGGCTCTTATACCTACTTCTAGTTCTAGAATAGTATTAGAAGAATATCTCTATTAACTTTATTATATCTCTACCTCTATCTAAGTAGTATAGCTATACGTACTACTATATTATAGTAGTTATAGACAAGTTGTCTAAGAAAAAGAAGTTTATTACTATAAAGAATATAGAAGTACTCTTAGTTATTAATAAGTTCTTAGAGTATATCTAGAGAGAGAAAGAATACTTTAAGACTTTAGTCTCTAACTATAGACGCTAGTTTATATTCTATTTCTAGCGTTACTTATATAATTACGTTAGTACTTATTTAAAGCTTAGCACTATCTACTACTTAGAGACTAATAGTTAGATAGAGAACACTAATATAGACTTTAAGTAATACTTACACTTTTATATTAATTATCTCTAGAATAACTAGTCTTATCTTCTACTTATAGTAGAGTTTAAAGCTAACTTAGCTATTAGCTTAGTAACTAGAGTTTCTCTATTCTAGGCTATAAAGAGATATTAACTCTACTTAGGCCTTAAGCTATCTTACGCTCTTAATACTAACGCTGCGTCTATTACTATATAGTAGCGCGCTACTAACGCTCTTATAAATTATATTAATATAATCTACTACTACTTATATAATAAAATTATATAGTTCTAGAATAAGATAAAGAAATTTATAAATATCTACTAATACCTTACTTCTAAGTTTAACGTTAGTAACTAGGTTCTACTAAATACAAAGTATATTTATATAGAATAACTAGTAAAGTTCTTAGACTATAAGAATATAGGCCTATATTAGATTACTTATATTATTAACTATATAGCTTATAAATTAGACCTTCTAGAAAGCTTTAAAGGCTTCTTCTCTACTTTTTACTTATAGCTATTATAACTATATAAGAATAATACTCTTCTAGAGTAACTACGCGCTAGTAATTACGCCTTTCTAGAGGTTTACCTTACTAATAATAGTAAGAAGTATACTATTACTTAGATTCTTAACTTACGTATATATAATATAATAAATAATCTCTATACTAGCTATTATAGTTATTTATAATATAAGGTTAAGTAAGTAAGTAATAATTAGTCTATGTATTAGTAGCTATATTTTAATTTCTATAGTAGTAAGAAATTTATCTAGAACTTTTATAACTATAACTCTAATAAGCTAAGCTTTTATAATATATTTTACGCGTATAATAACTATAGAGAGCTTATAGTTACCTTACTCTATTTATTAAACTTTATATACTTAAGAAGAACTAGCTAGTTATTTATAGATTTACTTAACTATATTACTTCTATCTATTAAAGTAATTATAACGTATATCTCTACCTAACTTTAACTTCTATAGATATTCTTAGCTCTAAGATAATATTATGTTACTTTACTTAAGACTATATATTCTTATCTATTATAGCGTTCTCTATATAGATACTCTAGCTTACTAATAGTAGTACGTCTATTTAACGCTACTTCTCTTTATATATACCTTAATACTTATTACTATATTCTTTACTCTTCTACTACGCTACTTAGGCTGTAATTACGCTATCTACATTATTATTACTTACTTATAATTTCTTTTCTATTCTAGACGCTTAGTTAGAACTTTAAGTATTCTAGCTAGAGGCTATATAATAGTTTAGTTCTCTAGGCGTTAGGCCTACATTAGGCTAATAATCTACTATATATATATTTAACTCTTAAGTGCTTCTTATAAGCCTTACTATAATAATATTATAATTTAATATAATATTATTATCTAATCTCTATGCAACTCTTATAAATATAAAGTATAAGTAGAGTTTAGATTAGAATTAAGTAATATATATACTTAAGTATACTATATACTTAGTACTAGCGCTAGTAAGCCTTAACTACTCTAATATATTAAAGTATAAAGTCTTTTTTATAACTAATACTAGTTAAAATAAAAAAGAAGCTTATCTTAAATAGCTATAGACTAATAGTAGATACTATTCTATTTAATTTAAAAGTACACTCTAGTTAGTAAAAGAACATTTTTAGTATTCTACTAAGTTAGAATATAAGATAGTACTTTAGGCTTTAAAGAAGTTTTGTATATATCTATATAGTATATATTTTACTATTAAAACTAATATAGTAATACTTATTATCTAGCTTAATTTCTCTTTTATAAATAATCTAGAATTAGTTATAAATTAGTAAATCTTTACTATTCTTCTTTAGAACTTTAATATTATTTATATCTCTAGAAAGAAGAATATTATTATAAACGCTTTTTTTTACTACTTTAAATTTAATAATTAGGTTCTACTAGAAGAATCTAAAAATAATCTTAAGAAGTTTATTAACTATATAATTAAAAGTATAGAAAAAAAACTACTATCTATTAAAGTAGTCTAGATACTTAAGTATAAGTATTCTAAGTAATTAAAATAGATTACCTAGTTTCTTATTAACTTTAAGATTTCTAAAAGTATAATACTAAAAAAGCTTTATATATAGAAAAAAAAAGCTCTAAACTTCTTTATATATAATTACGCGCTCTTCTATAAGACTTTAAGAAATATAGCTATACGCTATATTATTAATAATACTAATATCTACTTATAAACTATATAGTTAATATATAAAGCTATTAGCTATTATAGAACTAATACTATATACTTTATACTCTTCTAATATTACTAGTAGCCTAATATATATAAAGATATTTAAAAAAGAATTTAGTATTATTCTAAATACTAGCTTTACTTCTCTAAGAGAAGAGTTAATATATTAACTAATACGTATAGCTTTATAATCTAGAAGTTAGTTATAATTAATATAGTTTATATACCTTATTACTAAAGTAAGAAGTATCTTATTATTACTAGAAAATACTTAAGTAGATAGCTAGAGGCTAGAGCGCTTTCTAATAATAAGTCTAGTACTATTACTAAGTTTATTTATAAAAATATTATTTATAGATAGAGTATAATATATAAGCTCTTAGTTAATAGTAGACTAGACTTTACTAAAGTAGTAAAGTATTTTATAGCTAACTATAAAATTAAATATATTTAGTTATTCTTATATAACTTATAAGCTATAAATAAGATTAAGAGTAGATATAAGCTTATTATTAATACTCTTACTAAGCTATTAGGCTTATAAGTAAATAACTTACCTACTATTCTTCTTACTAACTATATTTCTACTTAGTCTTAGATAGACTATTTATTATACTAGTTAATTACTAGTTAAAACCTAGTTCTACTATTAGAATTAAAGCTTCTAATATAGTAGACTCTTTTATTCTAAGAAGTAAAGAATTATATATAACTTCTAGTAATACGCGTAATATAACTAGACTTTTAGAACTAGTTTACTAAAAATACTATTACTTATACTAATTAACTATATTAATCTAAGAAGAATTATTAAAATAATACTAAAAAGATATACTATAAAAAGCTCTAACTTAGTAACTTAGTTTTTTTATAAAACTCTATATAAAAGATTAATATATCTAGAGATAAGAAGCTTAATACTAGGTAAATAGGTCTATATTATATTTAACGCTTATAGCTAAAGTAAGATACTTACTAAATTAAAAATCTTAATAGAACGCTACTTCTATATACTATTTCTAGTAAGAAGCTAAAGCTCTTTTACTAATAAATACTATAAGATATTACTAAGTAATATTATAGCTAGATAAAGCTCTATAATCTAAATAACTAGAAAAATACTAATATCTTAGCTAACGTGCTAGCTAGCTCTATTAATAATAATAAGAAAAATAGCTAAAATACTTCTTTTTAACTATAACTTAAGAAAAGAGAAATAAGTAATACTTTAAAACTTATTAGCTAGCTAAGTATTCTTCTAAAGCTTATTAGTTAGCTAAGTATAGTTATTACTAAGCGCTTTATAGAAGAAGAATAAAGAGTATTTAAACTAAACTTTATTTCTTTCTCTAATTCTAATATATTATTAGTATTAGATAGAGAAAGAGCTTAGGCTATAAAATAGCCTTTACTTAAGAAAGAGAAGAAAAAGTTTACTATAAACTCTTTTATCTAAAAGCCTCTTTAATAATATATAGTCTACTATTACTAAGTATTTAAAGTATACTTCTTTATTCTTTTTTTATTTCTTTTTCTTTTAGTACGTTAACTATACTATAAAGAATTTTAATATTATAAATATATATAAACTATATTAGTTTTATAATAAAGTATTTTATAAGTTTTACTAAAACTAAAGAGATAATACTCTTTTTACTTTTAACTTTAATTTATTCTAGCTTATTTTTTACTATACTTATACCTTAATAGTAATAATAAGTCTCTACTTATTATACTCTTTTTCTAGCTTCTATTAACTCTAGCTATTATTATTAAAATATTCTTACTTTTTATATATTCTATATACTTAGAGAAATCTTCTAAAAGTATAATATACTACTTACTATTTAAGAATAACTATAGTTAGATATATAAACTTTAGAAGAGTAGCTAAAATTACCTTCTAGTTATAATAAGCTTCTAAAGAATAAAAGCTAATATCTAATAATATAGAATTTAGCTTTAATCTAAATATAACTATAAAGAAAGAAAATATAACTAATCTATATAAGACTAACTAACTCTTTTTCTCTTTTTCTCTTTATAGAAGACTTTTCTTCTTTACTTTTCTTACTACTACTAGTAAAAGAAGTATCTAACTTCTTTATAGTCTTAAACTATACTAAATAAATATATTATAAACTATAAGATAAGTAGTAATAAAGATAGTATAGTACTTATAGCAGCGTTTAGCTAGAAGCTACTACTAGAGTCTAAGATAAACGCTACTCTAAGTACTCTTTACTACTTCTAACTTTTTTACTATAATATTAATACTAGATAATATAAATAAAAAGTTTACTATATATATTAATACTTCTTTTTATAAGCGCTAAGTAGTATATATTTAAATACTTTTAGTAAAGTATAAGTACTATAAACTTTAAAATAAAGTAAAAAAAATAGCTACTACTATTTTTACTATCTTACTATATTCTATTTTATATTAGATTTTCTACTACTAGTTAACTAGACTATAGAGTTATATAACTACTAAGACGTTACCTCTACTTAGTAATAACTATCTAGACTTAGTTAATTTACTATTTTAAGCTTTTTAAGCTACTTAAATTAAAGCTTAGAATAGTAATTTCTAGTTATATTAGTTTACTTATAGTTAGATCTCTAAAAAGTAACTACTACTAGATAGATAAGAATATATCTATTCTACTACTATTTTAATATACTTAGAATATCTAGAGAATATAGTAGCTATAATTTTATATATAATAACTAGCTATAACTCTACGCGTAACTATCTAGAAACTACTATAATAACTATAAATACTTTATTCTTAGTAACTACTTTTTTATTATCTTTATATATCTTTAGAAATAATAAAAGAGAAAGCTATAAGTATTATCTCTAGTAATAAGCTAGAGAGAAAAGTAGAGAAAGTAATACGCTTATAGATATAACTTTAATATTAGAAATACTAGTACTAATTATAATAAGTATTACTCTTTTAACTATTCTATCTAGCTTTAAACTCTTTTTTAACTATATTTATATAGTTATTATAGTCTTTTAGCTATAATTCTAATAATTATAAGCTATAATAGTTCTAATATATAGATTTTAGGTAGATTAGAATTTTATCTAAAATCTAGTTATTACTACTATAATAATATAATACTATCTATTTACTAATACTATTATATACGTAAGAATACTACTAAGTATAATAGCTAATTATATAATTAATTATCTTACTTTTACTATAATTTTACCTTCTAACTTTATTTATTAATATTATAATATTATAATACTATAATAGATAGAGATCTCTTAATTATATATATATATATCTTCTCTTAGCTATTACTTTTTTCTTTCTTCTTTAACCTTTTTAATCTTTTTTTCTTACTTTTATATACTATAGTTATCTCTTAGAAGTAGGCTATATCTTTTTTTTCTTTTTATTTACCTAATCTTTTTTATTTTCTACTTTAGTAATTATAACTATAGCTATAACTATAACTACTACGCTTAGCGTAGAAAAGTATAATAAGTTTATAAGCTACTTAAACCTTCTTTATAACTTCTAGTTACTATTAACTTTATATATAAAAGTACACGCTTAGCTTACTATATCTATAACTAATTCTATAAATAAGTATATAAGTATAACTATATATATATATATAAGCTTAGTACTATTAGTTCTATACTATAAGCTAGTTTAGTAAGAGTTTCTTTATAAGAGCTAGTCTTAGATTACTAAAGAAAAATACTTATACTACTAGAGGCTTAGTAAAAAATAGCTAGTAATAAAAATAAGAGTAAAAGTAAAGCTATAGATACTAGAAAGTTAAATTTCTTTTATAGCTAAAGCTTTTTTTTATAAAAAACTTTTTTTTAAAAAAATTTACTTTTTAAGCTTTATATACTTAGTCTTACTAAGAATTTTACTACTTTAGGTATCTATAGTTAAGCCTCTAAAAGTAATACTAGCTTTTTCTCTACTACTTCTTTTAGTTTATAACTAAAGAAAAATACTTTTAAAATTATTTAGACTTTATATACTAAAGCTAAAATCTAAGTTTTTACTTTAGCTTAGAACTTAAATCTCTAAAATTTAAATATTAATAGTAAGATAATAAAGTTTATTACTAGTCTTAAATAGTAGTCTTCTAAGTAATAAAAGGTTATTTTTAATATATTTATAACTAACGTAATCTTTCTATTTAACTAGATTACTAACTTTATTCTTAAAGTATCTAATATAGTTAAGACACTACTAGAGCTTATAGATACGTATAGTAGTATTAAAGTATTTAAGAGCTAGTATTAAGTCTTAAGCTAAGCTAAGAATACTAAAGATAAGCGTATTATAAAACTAACTACTACTACTAAGCTTATTAATATATTAGAGCCTAGTCTTATAAGCTACGTTTTTTACTTTTTAAGTAAGATTTTATATAACTACTAGACTATATCTAATATATAGTTCTATCTTAAGCGTTTAGATATTAATAATATAGCTTTATTCTTAGTTTAAGTAGTAGCTATTTATATCTATACTCTATATAAAAGTACTAAAACTAATATTATTATATAAAACTAGGCTATCTTAAAAAATACTATTAAAGTAACTATTTAGTTTACTAAAAAGAACTTACTTTTTAAAATACTATTTCTTTTAAAGTATTTTATTAAAGTATTAAAGAAAAACTATAAGAAGTATAGTATAATACTAGGTATACTTAGCCTTACTACTAGAAATATTATAGTTTCTTCTACTTATAAGTATAAGAAAGATAGTACTTATAATAACTAATATAAGTTTTAGTAATATATTTTTCTATATATAGCTAATAGATATTCTAACTAAGACTACTAGATTATATATACTTTTTATAGTAGTAATAAAGTAATAATTACTAATACTATTACTAGATACTAGATAAAGCTTTACTCTACTTATTAATTAGCTATTTTTATTATAATAGAACTTAGATTATCTTTATATAAGTTAAGAGTAATTAATAAAAGTAGTAATTATATTAAAGTAGAGCTAAAGAAAATTAGAGTAAGATAACTAAATAAAGCTAGATTAGTTACTTTTTTAGTAAACCTAGAGAAGTAAGTATACTAAAAGTGCTAAGCTAGTCTTAAAGTAGTTAAGAAGAGAGTAGTAGTAGCTAAGTTATAGAAATTAAGGCTTTATAGTACGTAAGCTAGTCTTTCTTAACTACTACTACTATTTAGCGCTAGCGCTTTAAAATCTACTCTAGCTTACTAATCTTTATCTAAGAAGATAGATACTACGCTTAATAAAAATAATTTAAAAAATAAAAACTAAAATTCTAATAAGCTTAAGGCTTTAACTATAGCTAAGAACTATAAATATCTAGATAGAACTTCTAATTTTCTTTAACTAATTCTTAATAGCTACTCTAAGTATACTAAACTTAATAACTATAAATATATTAAAGTTATCTAAGCGTAGTATTAAGAAGTTTATATTAGTTACTACTCTAGTAGTATATTAATTAATAGTACTTATATCTATTAGACTTATATATAAGTAATAGCTATTTATATAAATTTCTATAAGTAAGCTATAAATATAAAAGCTATAAATAATATTTTTCTTCTTCTATATCTTTTTTAAGATAAGTAGTATAAACTCTAAACTTATCTAATTATATCTATTCTTTTTATTAAGTAATATAAGCTAGATAAATAAAACTCTAATCTTTTTAGCTATTACTTTTATTCTTAGATAGCTTATAATTTATACCTAATTTCTTTCTAGAAAGTAGTTAGTAAAAAGATAAGTTAGAGTAAGCTAGTAGAAAACTTTAAGTAGAAGAGTAATATTACTATAAAAAACTTTAAGTAGCTATTCTTTAATAATAATAAACTTAAGAAAATTATTAATAAATTCTTTAAAATATATTATTACTACCTCTAGTGTATTAATAGTAATAAGAACCTTAGCTAGCTTTATATTATATACTATTCTTTTATTTAATAAGCTATCTATATAAACTTTTATTACTAGTTACTCTACTTAGTACTTTATAAAGAGTATACTATAGTTTTCTACTCTTACTATACTAAGTATACTATACTAAGTAATAAGATATTCTTTTACTATATTAATCTTAATCTATTAGTTATCTACGCTTAAAGTCTAGATACTAATATAATCTAAAAATTAGTTTTAATTAATAATAAAAACTCTTAGAACTATATAAAGGTTTTAGAAAGCTTTTATTATTATATAGAGCTATACTTATAATAGCGTAAGACTATTAAGAAGAATTCTAGTAGTCTTATTAAAGAATAAAAGAATAATATTAATTAAATATAAAAAGTATAAGTAATAGCGCTAGGTATAAAGTAGAAGAAGTCTATTTATAGAGAAGAAGATATTTATATTATCTACTTTATAATACTTTATAGCTTTATAGAACTAGTAACTAAAACTTATTAAATAATTCTTTTATAGTATATTATAGTACGCTAAAGTATTATAAAGAATCTAGCTATAGAAACGTATAATAAGATTTTAAAAGCTTATTATAATCTTATAGCCTTTTCTACTTTACTATCTAGATATTATAATAAGTATAGTAGTATTAAGTAGGTATTTCTAGTAAATATATATATTAACTTTTTCTTTTAGATCTAGAAGGCTATTTTTATATAAGTTTTCTAGAATAACTCTCTTATATATAAGAAGATCTATAATTTTCTTAGTAAAAATAAAAATAGTATTCTAAAGTATATTAGAAAAGAGCGTAAGTATATTATTAAAAAGATTAAGATACTATAGCTAGTAGTTAAAAAGCTTAAAAAGGCTACTTTTACTAAAAGCGCTAATAGTAAATATCTAGACATTTTCTTTTTTACTAATAAAAGTATACTTTCTCTTTATAAGAGATAGTAGTATATTTAAAATTATAATTATAGTATAGAAGATACTATTAGATATTTTATTAATAAAATTAATATAGAACTAGATATTTATTACTACTTTTATAATACTACTAACTTTAATACTATATCTACTTCTTTCTCTTTATTTAAAACTTTTTAGACTTACGCTAGTAGCCTAGTATTTAGTCTATTATTACTTTTTAGCTTTTTATGCTCTCTAATAATATTACTACTACTAGTTTTACTACTTTCTCTTTAGTTTAAGATACTAATACTAGCTTTATTAGCTTCTTTTACTAGCTTATCTAAGCTATATTATAGTAGATAAAATATAAAGTAGACTAAATATACTAGTAATATTACTAGTACTTAGATTTTAGGTAAGCTTTTTATTTTACCTAAAATCTAACTACTATCTATACTATAGTAGTGTATTACTAATATCTCTACTTAATTATTTATTTTACTTTTTACTTTTTTTTTATATTTTTTTTTATTTTTTCTTTATACTATAAGTAAGTAATACGTTCTAGATAGTATAATAAAACTATACTACTAGAAAAAAAAAGTTTATACTAGTGTATAAGGTATTCTTATATAAATTAGATTTTTAATAATCTAAAAATTATCTAAAGAAAGAACGTCTTTTAATAAGAGCTCTTTAGAATTATCTACTATCTTTCTTTTACTAATACTTTTTAGTATCTAACTCTTATATAATACTTTAGATAATAGAATCTTTTTATAATAGAACTCTTTTCTACTAAACTAATATTTATATACTTTTTTACTTATACTAATTACTTTATATTTTTATAGTAATATATCTTTATACTTTCTAATATCTATATAATAACTTATAGCTATAGTTTTTCTTTAGATAGTTAAAGTAGTAGTTTATATACTTTAGAACTTTAATCTAAATATTAGAGTATTTTTAGAAATCTAAGCTAGTACTATTACTCTATCTACTACTAGTATTAGTAGTACTAGCTATCTTACTCTAACTACTACTACTACTATTACTACTTTTATCTTTTCTATTATTACTATTATATATATTTATAAATTAAAAGTTAGCTTATTTAAGAAGATAGAAAGTCTAATAAAACTTTATAAAAGTAAGCTATTTATTAATAACTTTTATAGTAGTTATATTATACTACTATACTAGTAACTAATTATATATAAACTAAATCTTAGTAGAGTTATTCTATTATAGAGCTATAACGCTAATATTAAAATAAGTAATATACTTACTTATAGTCTTAGTAGACTTTATATAAAACTTATTACTTTTATACTACTATAAAGTAGTAATATTACTATTAAAAGTTTAGTATATAAAGTTAAGAATAGTCTAGATCTTACTAAAGTATATAAACTTAGCGCTAGTAATAATAAAGCTTTACTAAATATAGCTAAAAGTAGTACTCTTAGTCTTTTAGTATAAGTAGTTAAGCTTCTTAGCTTTAGAAGTAAATTTATACTTATAGTAGTTAAACTAGTCTATAATATCTATCTTCTATTTAATATAGTCTACTTTAGTAGTTCTATTACTAAAGAAAATATTAAGCTTAAGTTTCTTAGAGCGTAGAGCGTAATAATAGCTATAGTTACTATTCTTAGTATTAGTACCTAAAATAAGAAATATACTATAATAGTAGTAGCTCTAGTAATCTAAGATATAAGAAAGATAAAAGAAATAGTTAAAGCTTTTATTAGAGAAGAAGAAGTCTAAAGTATTTAGTAGATTTTAATCTACGTAGAAGTAATAGAAGATTTTCTTTAGCGTAGCTTCTACTTATATAAAATAAGTCTAGAAGTTAGTAATACTAGTCTAAAAGCTTTTTTTAGTAGTAATATAAGTCTAGAGGTTCTTCTAGCTAGTAATATATACTTTATATTCTTAATAGTACTAATTTTTATAAGTAGTCTTACTCTTAGTTAGCTTTTAGAAACTCTTTTTTATCTAATAGAGCTACTAGTTATTAATATATATAGCGCCTTAAATGTTATAAAGCTATTTACTTAACTTAGTAATATACTAGTTAGAGCTAGTAAGTTAGTTCTAAAAATATATAGCGTATTTAGCGCTTTTATCTAGATTACTTTTAAAGCTCTTAGCTTTATTATAAAAATCTTTAATTTTATTAAGTAAAGACTTTACTTACTTAAACTATTCTAGATAGTAGTTATTAAGATAGTTAGAGTAAGTATACTTATTACTAATATCTTTTTATATAAAGCGTAGTTACTCTATAATATTAGTAATAACTAATAGTAGTTTAAAGTTAGCGCTTATACACTTAAAGTTATCTAGCTTAATAACTCTATTTTATTAAGTAAACTTTCTATTAGTATTAGTCTTTTATAGCTTAAATATAGTAATATTACTTTTTTAAAAAATAATAAAGAACTTAGATAGTTATTACTTAAAGTATAGATAGTTAAGAAAAGATATAATAGTAGTAGTAGAAGAAGAGTTATTATAAAAGGTCTAAAAACTATACTAAGCGCTCTCTAGCTCTAAGTTATTAGTAATCTAAGCTAGATATAATAAGTAGTGCTATACGCTTATTAAAGAGTAGTAAATAGTATTTTCTTTAGTATTACCTATACTCTTAGTATTAGTAAAGGCTATAGTTTTCTTAACTAAGTAATAAGTAATAGTAGTAGAGAGCTTACTTTTATTAGTAGAGTTAGAGAAGTTAGTAAGCTTTTTAATAAACTAAAAGCTATTAGTGTTACTAAAAGATAAAAAGTAGCCTAGTATATATATATTATAGTTATTAGAGTAGAAGTTCTAAGTACTTTATAAGTACTAGAAGCTACTACTTAAGATATAAAAAGCTAGAAGTAGTATTACCTAAGAGTAAGCTAATAGCTAGAACTATAATAGCTATAACTATAATAGCTATAATAAAGTAGTTATAAATAAAAATAGAGCGCTAATTATATAGAATAAGTATTTTAATATTTAGAAGTTCTAGATAGCTTTAGAGTAGCTAAATAAGTTACTAAATAATATAAACTTCTTAAAAGCGTCTTTAGTTTTCTTAGAATAGTTTATAGTAGTAGTAGTATTATACTAATAGTAAAGAACTAGAGATATATAGTATAGGTTACTAGCTTAGATAAGTATAATAAGTTTAGAAGTTTTAATTATATTATATTAATCTTATTAGTAGATAATCTTTATAGTTTTCTTAGAGAGCTTAAAATATAAAGTGTCTAGATACTTAATAGAGTCTATAGTAGTTACTAGAGCTTACTTTTATAAGTTACGCTAGTAAGTAGTATATAGAGTTAACTATAATAATATATAAAAGTTTTATAAAAGATTAGATAATAAATATATATAAAATAATAAAGTTATTATAGTAAGAAGCTTTTATAGAGCTTATTAAGAATATATATATAGTAGAAGTATTAGACTAATATTAGCCTAATAGAGCGTAAGGCCTAGAACTATTATAGTAACTATAAGTTATATTACTACTACTACTAAGCTAATATAAAGTATAAGTAGCTAAAATTTTTACTTAAATATTTTTACTTATATAAACTACTATAAATATAGCTACTTTAGTATATTAAAATTACTTTTTTTATTTAAACTTAGACTAACTTTAGTAAATATTACTTTACTTTTACTATATAATAATAAAACTTAACTAATCTAAAGCTAAGCTTTAATATACTTACTATAATAATATAGTTTACTAGTACTACTATATAAGCTAGAAAGTTAATTATAAGTAATTTAATAAAACTTAAATAAAATATTTTTATACTACTAACTTTACTATTAATTACTTTATATAACTTTTTTATATAAACTTAGTTATAAGTAATTTACTAGTAGTATTATTTATACTATAAAATACTTAAAAAGCATTATAGTTATAAAAGTAAAATAAAAAAATAATTATATATATTTAGTAAATAAAATTTTATAAAAAGGCTTATAAGTAAGTTAAAAGTAATAAAGAAAAACTAAGAGAGAGACTATTAGAGGCTTATAAGTAGATTTAATTAATAACCTTAGCTCTAGCTTTGCTTAAAATAAACTAGGTATATAAAACGTATTCTTATTAGCTAATTGCAGTTACCTAAATAAGGTAACTTTTAGAATCTATCGAAGACTTTATAAAAGCAACTCGGCCCTCCAAACTGCAAGCCTATTAGCTCTTGTCAACCCCCTCTATTAGGCAGGACCTGAAATCCGTCGAATACTGCAACAGGCGGCCCATTACTAGAAACTAGTACCAAAAGAAAACCGTTCATTAGCCGAGTTCATTATACCGCATCGGGTAGGTTTAGAGACATCCGTCGAACGCACATTTTACTAGAAACCTGTACCTAATCCGAGGTTCTTATTAGTAGAGTTCTAGGCTGGGTAGAGGAGGCACAGTCGGGTACCTCGTGCTGCTTTCTCATCTACAGGAGATGGAAAGAGCCGTCTCTACGTTATTCTTAACGTATCAAGTGGTGAACACTCCTACATAAAGCTCTCGTACTGTCAACAGTCTAGATCGCTCTCCCTTTGGCGGCATGTTAACAGTTAACCAATCCTCCAGTGAACGCATGAGATCATCAGCAGTATGGTATTTGCTCAATTAGAGAGATACCAAAACATGGTTTACATCGTGTAGAAGCTTGATTGAAAAGGCGTAATACCCGAAGTCTATTGTTGAACTCCTGAGTATAAAATGATAGCTGACCATATTAGAGAAATCAAGACCTTGTAAAAGCGACCCAAATCTTCCAGATTCATCTCATGCTGTGGTAGGAGGTGTCTTTGTTGGCAGTCCCTTACCAATTCGCTCGATCTGAGCGCCGTAGAAAGCCTGGTATTTCGTTAGCATCCACATCTTCACTTCTCGGGGACCAGACTTACACTCTCCGCACCAGCACCTAGAGCCTTGACCGGAATCTTGCTGACCAGCCAGCTCGGCTTCACAGCATCCAACCTCAGACTGACATCACCACCCGCAGCCTCTGCCTCCAAGACCTTCCTCGCAAAACTCGAGTCCACAGCAGCTGGTCGCGCCAAACCGATCAAATCACAAGCATTCTCCTCGAGCGCGGCACGCATACCCGTCAAGCTGCGGAAACCGCCCGTAACCATCAAGACCACCTCTGGGAACTTCTGCCTAACCACCCTCGCAAAATCAAGGAAGAAAGCCTCGCGCTTCGCGGTACGCTCAGACACCTTCTTCTCGCCAGGCTTTGGCTCGTCGCCCTTCATCATCCTAGGGTTCTCGTACGATCCACCGCTGATCTCGAGGAAGTCGATACCGGTATCCTTCAGGAAACCGATCTGTTGCATAACGTCCTCCATATCGCTGGAATGTTGGACGTCAGCGGAGTTGAGCTTGATGCCGACTGTAAATGTAGATGGGACAACAGCGCGGATAGCATTGATGATGTCGAGAACGATGCGGGCGCGGTTGAACGCTGAGCCGCCGTAGTTGTCTTGCCGTTGGTTGGTCTTCGGGGACATGAAGATGTTGAGTAGGTATCCGTGTGCGGCGTGCAGTTCTACGCCGTCGAAACCTGCTTCGCTGAGGAACTTGGCTGCGTCGGCATGTCTTTTCACCACGTCTTCGATTTCTGCAACTGTCATCTCGCGAGGGGTGCCGAAGATGAGCTTTTGCGCCGTCTTTGCCCAGATGTTGTCTTCGAACTGTAGTGCGATAGGGCTTGGTGCGATGTTCTTCTCGAATAGCCCCTTTGAACCTGCTCCAAAAGGACTTTGGCGGCCGGGATGGTTAAGCTGGACGATCGCTGGGGTACCTTCGACACGGCATGCTTCTGCATATCTGCGCCATTGAGCAATGAGTTTGGGGTTAGTGCTGGGTGTGAGAGAGACATCGAGGGCGTTTCCGAGCCAGCGCTCATCGATCATCACGTTGCCTTTGCATGTTAGTCTTGAAAAAGATCAGTTGGTGAGAGCTCTACTGTACCCGTTATGATTCCGCCCCATCCTCCCTTTCCCCATGCTTTGTAGGCCGACATAAGGGTCTCTGTTGGGTCATGAGACTTTGACATGGTTTCTGCCATCGCTGCCTATGGGTGTATTAGGAACATGGTCGCACTGCGTTTGTTTTCTTCGTTGTCTACCTTGAGTAGCCTGTTCTTGAACACAAGACCGGATGGCAATGTCACCGGATCGCTTAGTTGACGATTATTCTGCATCTTGGAACCTGGTTATTGATTTTCGTGTGGGTTGGTGCCGAATGGTGTGTTCTTGAACTCCAAATGTTGTGTGGGTGTCTGGTTAGCCTCAACGCTGGTTTTATGCCCTCGTGCGGTTATGACGGTTATGTTTTTGGTAACGATGATGCTATTTTGCTATTCTCCAGCTCGCGCGTTCTAATATACATGTACTTCTCTTCTAGAAGCTGCGGTGCAATATACACCCCTTCGGTGTGAAGATTGAACCGGTTACTGATCGCGGACGAGGTTCGGCGGGGGACTAGTACTGATTCCAAAATATAGGGGAGGCCTCGACTGCTAGGCACCTCGGTTCATTTGGGCCATGGGGCGCACGTCGTATCAGGGAAAAATGCGACACTTTCTAAGCGACTTACAACTTTACAACCCTACAACGCTACAATAACTAGCTCTTAAGAAATTTTTGTTATATAGAAAAGAGTCTGCTATATAAAATATAAGGTAGGCATTCTAAAAAAATTCTAGAGCTTCTTGTTGTGTTGTGCAGCGTGTACAAAGATCTCCTGGCGTCTCATTTCTCCTTGGTAGGACGTAGGCGTGTGCTCAGTTTCGGCCCGTTTCCCAAGACGCGGCGAGATTTGAATCCTCCGAGTTTTTGCAGATATTTCTCCATAAGAGCATGCCTCGTTCTCATTCGATGTGTGCGTTCTCGCTGGTCGTTTGGCGACCTAAAGTTACTTGCGACGTGAAACCTGGTAGCGTCAGGCTGTCAGAGAGCGGAGTTCGCGTGCGACGTCATCTGGAGTGGAAGCGGCTGAGGCCGCAATCAGGCGTGTCAGGGTCCGTGCTGCTCCCGTCCTCGGAGCAACCTGCCACCCTGCCTTCGGCGGATTATGTACTCACGCGACGAAGAAGAGACTGATGAACCCACCCACTAGATATCAGAATACGCTGAAGCTTTGTTGCATCAATATCGCCACATATACTGTCTCGAGCGGCTGCGACCAAGATGGAGCATCTCAGAAGGTTCAGGTGCACCTGCAGGAAGGCTGATTCATGGATGCTGACCAAGATGAACCCAGTAGATGCCGATCCGTCTTCCAGCACATGCGATCCATTGGTCTATTCGAGAAATGGCATTGCGTATAGTAGCAGGACTGCTGCCCAGGCGCTGATGATAATACCACGATGGTGAGCACGCAGCTGTTGATCGCAGTCAGCGTGGCGCAACTCACGTCGCAAAAAATGTAAGTTTCTCTGCGTCAGCAGTGAATCACACCACCAGAAAAGAGACGGGTGGGGCCTTAAGGGTCCTTCAGCATCTACAATGTACCGTGTGCCAAGATCAGATCGTATCGCTTCCACTTCCTTGGGAACCCTCAGTCTTACGACGCCACAGGGCTCCCTGGCTCCCTTTTCGATACACCTACCCGTCGCAATCCGCGCCTGTCGGTGGATTTCCGCTGTCGCTATGCGAGGCATACTCCCCTGTCAGTTGTATAAGAACCCGTTTCGCCTAAGGTCAGTGTAAAGGCATATGCAGCCTCTTACCCTTTTGGGAAACTGGTATGACTGCATCAACAGTTGCGATTCGACGTTGCGCCTGATGCCATGCGGCCCAGAACCATCAGCTTCCTCAGCCTCACGCCTCCTTACCCAATTGTGAGCCACCCATCGGTGTGAGACCAGCACCAAGCACCCCTCAACCAAAGCCTTGAGCCGGTACAAAGTCCGAGTATGATGCCCTGCTTTACCCCCTCGTAAAGACAAGGTACAGCAAGCTAAGCTCATGCGACCATCCCGCAATATCGACACTCAACACAATGATGGGTATTAATGCCGCAAGGTTCCTATCGTCGGATCCCGCTCTGTCACTCGCTACGCGCTTCACGAGGATGTTACTATACTGCACTGGAGGCGAGACTGGACTTTCAGGACGCAATGCGACACAGCGCGTCTCTCTGCGGTCTTCCAAACCTTCCAGAACTTCACCCCCGCCGACAGCCTCGATGGATAGCCTGCCAAACGAACTCGTCCTAAACATCTGCAGTTACCTATCCCCATCAGAACTCTGGTTCAGCGCGCGCCCCACTTCTCGTCAACTCTACAGCTGCGCCAAAGAAGTACTAGTACAGAAATGCTTCCACGAAGAGCAAGTTCACTTCTCTCGGTGTTGCTTCTGGTGCAGCCTTGGACACTCCCCCATCGAAACAGTCTTGAGAACCATCACGCCACTTTTCAGTGACAAGCAAAAGCTGCGCATAGCATGCATCAGTGACCAAGCTTTGCTTGTCAAGCTGGCTTTCGGAGGATTGTGCAATCGCATCGCGAGGTTCGAGCAGAAGATCAGTGTTTCTGTTGGAGGAGGGGAAGAGGTCACAATAACCGCTGCAGAGTGGTTGGGATATGTGGGACGTCTCGATCGTGATATACAGGTGCGCCGGTATGGCTTCCTGGCGTTCTACTTCGCACGAGTAGGAAAGAAGAAAGTGGAATGGCGGATCACAGAGCCTCTTCTGTCGGTTACGCACGTGCTAGGCTTCATTGTGGTGGGCGTTGTCATCGTGGCCACCGCGTTGTCTGTCCTAGTTGTCGGTGGTGCTATCTGGGAAGCGTGCAGACTAGCCCAGGGCCTATGGAGTCTCCTGGACAGGCTAGTGGAAGCTTGTATACCAGATAGGCTCACTCGAGCCTGAACAGCGGAGCGACGAACCGACTGCGCGGCCACAACTACCAGCGCAAACACTTCGTGGCTCGAGAATCCAAGGATATTACCTGGGTATCTATTCGGTCAAACGGTAAACGGTTGGGTGCGTTGGTCGGCTAGATGACTGGAAACATGGAACGGGTGTCCCTTCCCAAGCAGCCACCCAACGGGCATCCGCAACAGGCGTCAGCGTTACTCAGGGACCCGGATGGCTAAGCAGGGCAGCAACATCATCATCGGCCCCGCTTGAAGAGTGGAGCAGAACAACGTTGCTATGAGAACGTTGGATAACATTGTGACGGTTTATTTGGTCGCGATTGCATCTCCACGAATGTTCTCACAAGCAGCCACGTTGTACAATTTTGACGCAATAATTCACCCTCAAAACGCTGGAAACAACTACACTGACTTTGATATTACGATCATGACCGTCCACAAGCGCGAATCGCGTCTCCGCCGCTGGGCTAGGAAGCTTGGCAGCTGTCTACGAAATCACCATCCGCACCGCAAGTACAAATCCGCTAGCTATGTGGATATGGGTAAAACGGCATCGTCGCCTGTACGTCGCCCCGATGTCCGACACACGCCACGCAAAGGGCTCATCGGTCGAAGAGAGCAGCCCTCGAAAAAGGTACACAACGGCGGCACCAAAGCATGGGATGAACAAACTAAATGGGCGTTGCCTTCAGCAGGAAGCCTTCGAAAGGCTACACCGCAAGAAAATCCGACAGACGAGACTATTCGGCTAGTAAACCCGAGTGTGAATTCACTTGTTGGAGGGCGACTGGGTTCGCAAACACCGATGTTTGCTGGAAGGGTGACCAAGCGAGCTGTTGGTGAGCCCCAGAAACAAAACGCAAATGTGTCAGGCCTATTAGAAGGCCCACGATCCGTGCTCTCATGGCAAGAGTCGTTTGAGCTGCAACGAACACTCAGGAGAGAACTACCTCCACCTCCCTCTGACAGATACGATTCTGCGGTCGACGTAACGATCCGACCCCTTAACGTCCGCAAGCATCAAGTCCAGAAGCCATACTGTCCTTCTGGATTAGGAAGATCGGCCGCCGTACCCATCCAACCCAAACCGACTGCCAATGCCCGGATTCTCCACGCACCAGCATTCCATTCTCAAACCGCTTTATCTGCAACGGGTAAGGAGCCAGCGCGGGGCTGGGAACAAGACTGGGAAAAGCCTCTTCAGCAACGCATCGGAGACTCGAGGGCGATCTGGAAGTCAGCGTCACACCGTCTTCTACTGCGGAACAAGGATAGCATACAACAACTAGATGCCGAGCAAGCAATAATGGAACAGATGACTGCAAGGATGGAGTTGGAGAAGAGGCAGCAGCCCCAGATGAGGAGCATTCAGAGCATTGAAGAGATGGCTGAAGAAGACAGGAGGGCGGACGAGGAATGGAATGGTAAACGCAGTCTGACCGCTTTGAAGGATCAACGTGCTAACAGCGTCGTCTTCTAGGCATCGCAAACCAACTTGCGTTCGATGCGCAACTCCCTGGCGTCCAGGAAGTCAAGTCCGTCTCATTCCGTCACCAAAAACGCCACATTGCAAATGCTCGGCGGTAATTACACTGATTCACGAGCCACAATCGCACAGCACGTTGAAGCTTCGATGCTTCTACGATATGTCAAAAGTAAAGGGCAGTTGGTATTGGTTTGTTGAGGATGTCGTAGGCGCCGGAGATTTGATATGGAAAGGGCACGCACTACGTTGGGCCAAGCATGGCATTCTGAAGATGTCCATGGCGGTCAGGAAGGCAGCCAATTCTGCCAAGCAGACCGAGGGATCACTGAAGTGGTGTGTGAGGTCTTGGTGTTGTACGTTGTTCTGTGGAGTTTACGAGCGACCAATTCCTACAATTCGCTCGTACGCCATGCATATGTACATTGTTGTTCCATAGATAATCGCAGTGCTTTTTCTCCCCCTCAGCAAGCATTCGCTGGCGAGATGACGGTGAGACGGAGCTTGCGCTCCTTCGAGAGAACGTGCGTGCGCTAGCTCTGGAATTCCAAAAAAGCAAAGGCTCATGCTGTTTTTCCTCACTTGCCGGCCTGGTGAGTCCCCCTCCCTGCCTTAGTCTGCGGAGCGCGACCGATGAAAAGGGCCACGCAACGACATTACCATGGTACGGTGAGGAGTAGTCCGGCACGTACCTGGCTATGGTGGCAGACACAGAGTGCCGGAATTGGTATTTGGAAGATAACTCGATCGCCCACGGAAACAAGCAAAGCCTGCATGGCATTGTTTGCACCACCTTGAAGGTGTTGACAAGCTGTTCATTTCCCGTCAACACTGCCTATTCTACGCACACTTTCGCATTGCCTTTCAGTATGCTCTGCCTTCCGCTTTTAAACATGTTCAGCTCCAACAAGACCGACCACGAGTTCTCCGATCATTCCTGCAATATGTGTCGACGCGCCACCGATTTGAGCCCACCACGGAATCCGAATACCTGCACTTCAAGACCGGCCATGTCGCATAGAGGCCCAGTAGCCCATCTACCTCACACGATAATCAATTCCAATCTCGGCTGCCGAAATCACACCTTCCGGTTGCAATTCAATCGATTCCTGGTGGAGGATCCAACTGTCGCCGTGTTCTCCGTCGACCAAGAAGCACCAATCTCAAGCGTATGGCGAGACGAAGACCGCCGGGGCTGCTACGGATGGGCCCGAATTTTCTCCGCGTCGCGATCCAGATGCAATGTGACGATGAGTGTCGGACAACACTGGACACTTGGGGTATCGAACAAATCGATCCGGTACTGGAACATGGAAGAAGGGGTCATCCTAGTGGATTGGGGTCAGCTTTACGATAGCTACTTCAAGCAATTGAAGACGAAGAACCAGGAGAGGTCAACGGCTTTCGCAGAACAGGATTATGGACAGGACGAAGACATGCCACCCAACCGTTCCATGCAGCGAGTATCTCGAAACAATCACCGCCCGGCGACAGCGAACTCGACAGCTCACGAGATTGGCACACGATTCAGCAATGGTTTAAGGGTTGTGAGAGACGCCATTAGAAGTCGTGTGGGTGAAGGCAGGCCGAGGGGAACAGGACGGGAAAGGATCGCGCTCGCACGCGTCCCTTTAATGTGGACGAACCCGAGCTATCAAAGATTGCGATAATAGGGACATCAATAGCCAATTAATACAAAGACATAATGCATCCATGAGCAGCAGGAACCCCTCAAAGTCATTGACGCCGCCACAAGAGGTCAATGACGTCCTTGTAAACTCTGACGCGTGACGCGTGAACGCCCTCCCGTTTTAGCGACAAAAAAAGTACAACCCCCGCTATAGCCCCGCCCATAACACCAACACCGTCACATATCCGAAGCACATAGCAAAAGCACCAAAATGTCTACCTGTGTCATCTGCGACAAGCCCCTGGAGGTTGACGTCGAGCGCGACGAGGACGAAGAGTACGAGGGCGGCGCATCGTCATCCGGCAAAGGACCCGCGGCGGCACCAGAAACATATCCCGATGACGTCCAGCTAACCTGCGGATGCCACTTCCACTGGTGCGCAAAGCTCCTTCCGCGCAATCGCATACTATCGCTAACACACGACGTGCAGGGACTGTCTCCTCTCCGCCTACGAAATAACCTCGTGTCCCCACTGCAGCAAAGAAATCTCCAGCACAGGCGACGGTCAACAAAAGGTCCTCTGCCGACTCAACAACGAAGGCGGAATCCAAGAGAACCTCGATATCCTGCCCCTCCTCACCGAAGAATCATACCTGAAAGCGTACCCGGAAGATAGGAAAGCGCGCGCCTTCCTCGAGTTCTGTCGCGAAGGCGATTACAAGGCTGTAGTCGAGCTACTGTTGAATGACGACGATGACAGCGAGGACGACGAGGGCGATGTCGAAATGAGCACAACGGATCATCCGGAGAAGGAGGTGGGCATTGATAGGATGTTGAGATACCAGGATCCGATTGGGGATATGCAGTCGGGACTACATGCCGCAGTGCATGCGCAGAGCAGAGAGGTCGCGTGGTTGTTACTGCTGCTGGCGAGTAACTACCCGCTGCTAGACTTCCCTACGCAGGTCTTCCAGGAGGCGGAGGCTATGGGTATTATGAGGGGGCTTACAGAGGACAAGATCGATATCAGGAGTCTGAGGGATGCGAATGGGAGGACTGCGGAGGATATCGCGAGGGAGATTGGTGGGGTGTGGGTGGGATGGACGGACAACAACAGGTTGGCGATATGAGGGCTGTGACACAGCGTGTTTCCCGGGGAACAATACCATGCTTTCGGTTTCTACAGGGAGGGTTGGGGGTTTAGCACGCGAAGTGCACAAAAAGCTGTCCAAGAAGAGAGGAGGTATATGGAACTTGATGTAATGATTAGTATCACCCTTATGACATACAGGTGCTCAAAACAAAAGCACTTCACGGCCAGCCTTCCAGTGCGCTTGGTCAAGACCTAGAGTCTACAAGCCTATAACGTCTGTCAGGTGGACTTCGTACTATGCGCAAAAGTAATAGTACTTATCAGAGTACTCCTCGTGTTCTCACACAAACCGCCGACACCAGCAAAAAGGATACAAGCCAGACTCGTCCGCCATGTCGGTCACACCCGCAAAAAGAATGGTTCGAAGAATCCCGAGCAAGCTCGAGCACGTTGTCCCCTTCGTGGATCGAACACGATACCTCCAGATTTAGTGACTGAGACTTCAGTCTGGCGCTCTCCCAATTGAGCTAAGGAGACGGTTGTGATAGGGAATTGATGGAGAAAATGGAAAGTACAACATTCATAACCCAAAACAGACAGCAGAGACGACAAAGCTAAGGGTAAAGAAAGGGGCAAGATCCAATAGTAATCTGTTGTGGCGAAATCAAAACCCTGCGTCGTGATGAAGTACGTTGGTGGGGTGGAAGTGGGGTTTGCACCGCGGGCTAGACTTGGCCAGGCCTGAGACGGGAACTGGGGATGGTGGTGATTGGCAATGTAGGAACACTGTATTCATTACTGTTGCACGTTGCACCTCGGCCTGTCTGTTTCCGGGTCGGGGTTTTCGTGTATAGGTATGCGCTCTGCACATCAGGACTGCAAGTTCGACTCTACTGTGCGGATCACCTAATCAAGTAAGACGCGAGACGTGCGCGCTTATCATACATAAACACAGGATAACGATGTTGAAGTGAAGTGTTGCAATACCAGAATGGCGTCGCACCATAGGCTATGCTTAGGTGCCATCTTTAAAGTGGCTTGTTTGAATTAGGGGGAAATCCGACTTTTAAAGCGCATCAACAGGTGGTTCCAAAGGAGTGAGTGGCAACGCGTCCATGCATTTCCCAAGTCTTTGTCGAATCGGCCAACAGCACGTGTCTGCTTTATATACTCAGTATCTCGGCCAGGTGCTTGTTACACGCGTCGTCTCCCGCTTACGCTGGTCCAACAACTCGTATCTGTGCCCCTGGAAGGTCGTTAATCTTAGGTTCCTCAACACTGAATCACTACCGTCAGTCGGTCACAGAAGAGACAGCCTCTCGGTAGCAGTATGAGAAAAGAAGGCGTATGGTAGCCAATAGTCTGATTCGTGATATATCGATCCCTACGCCTGTGTATCATGCCTCGTCAAATCGCCATACATGGCCGTCCCCTTTCAACTCCTCACTCCTCGCCCGTGGTATCTCATGCTCGTGTAAATAGCAAACTTTGTAGTATCGTCCGTTGTCGTCGTGCACTCGCTCGGAAGTCTGGTCGCTTATTTCACAACACCCTCGTCAGCGTTGAAGCAGACGTCGAACTCCTTGCTGTGCTTGTTGGTTGCGTGATCGGTAAGCATCTTGCGGCTCGTGGTGCCCTGGAAGGTTTGGAAGCAGGTTTTGCACTTGATGGTCTGGGCGGCGGCGTTCTGGCGTCTTGTTAGCAGTGCGACTTGTAACGATGATTTGAATGCGGAACTGCGACGTTGCAGGATCGCGCAAAGGAGCGGGGTTACGTACGGCTTTCAGTTGGCTCTTTGCTTCCTTGGGACCGGCATCGCCTGTAGGTTTGGAGTACGAAGTTAGTGTCTGTCTCACAGGCGGCTCCTATGGTGAGATGCTAACCCTTCCTGTCGCGTTTCTGCTGCGCTCTTCGAAAAATGTTAGCGAGCGTTCCAGGGCTGCTGGATACATGTAAAGTGGCTTACTTGGCTCCGTTACCCATCTTGTAGTTTGCTGATAGTCAGTCGCTGAGTGTGAGTGGAGATATATGTCGAGAGCGATCAAAGTCCGAGGATTTGTTTGTGTGAAGGCTGGTGGTTCTGCGAGATTATTTGCGACGGCGGGGAGGGTCCAGGCCGTTTGGTCGAAAGGCGGTGTTGGCACTTCCGGCGTTAGGCGGCATTGGGTTAGGTCCTCCGCGCTATCATGTGAATCTGTCTTTCACGCTACCGCAATCTACTGCCGCTCTAAAATTGTGTCGAATCACGTATGCTAGAGCATCTACCCTTAACATGTCCATCGTTCGGTAACATATCGCTGAGCTACACATGGTGACGTGCGGCAGCTTTCCATACGCTCCACGTTTTATCCCTGGACGCGACCTCGGGAGCTAGGCAATGACATACCGTTTGGCAGAACTACATGATAACATATCGCGATGACAGATCGAGAACTACACCTACGCGATGGCTCCCGTCCTTACCGTCAGTGACTACATGGCTATCGCAATCTGCAGGCAGTCGCATTCTAGTAGTCTGTGACTAACCCGTACGTACAAGTACTACATGAACTTGGAGGGTTCTGATAGTACAGGTAGTGTGTCTTAGAGGTTCATCTAGGTATCTAACCGTTGTCATATCTTGATTCGAATTTCGCACCGTCACTGAGTCCCTGTGTTTCACACCTTTTCCTGAACATGGTACAAACGTCCATAAAGCCAGGCAGGTACTCGGTCTGCATCCTCGTTTGCTACTTTCTATTCTCCCTCGGTACCATGAGCTCTTCTTCAACCCTTTCTTAACACCTAATATCATTGTTTTTTCAATACCATGGCCCACAACCACGACCACCACGAGCCAGGCCATCATGCGCATGGGCACAAGCATGGCCGCTTCCAAGTCAGCCGAAAGACCCGACTCAGGGCCGTGATAGCCATATCTTTCTGCTTCTTCGCGGCCGAAATCTCCGTAGGCTTCTATACATCATCACTTGCCCTGGTAGCTGATGCCTTCCACTATGTACGTCCCGCGTCATCCTACTGCCAACATTGCACTTTTCTTGCGTAAAATCACTAACAACGTGCCTAGCTCAACGACCTTATCGGATTTATCGTGGCCCTGGTAGCTGTCCAGGTGACAGAGCGCAAGACTTCACCTCCAGATCTCTCCTTCGGTTGGGCGCGGGCCTCACTCCTCGGCGCCTTCTTCAACGGCTCTTTCCTTCTCGCCCTCGGCGTCAGCATCACACTACAATCTATCGAGCGCTTTATCTCCATTGAACGCGTCGACAATCCCAAACTAGTCCTGATTGTGGGTTGTGTTGGCCTAGCTCTCAACATCATCAGTGCCTTGTTCCTACATGAGCATGATCACGACCACGGCCCTGGTAGCAGCGGCGACGAGGAGAGTATGTCACTTGCGCCAATGCATGCCAATCACCTGCACATATCCGCGAAACCAAAGAAGCACGGAATGGATCTGGGTATTCTCGGAGTTCTCATCCACGTTATCGGCGACGCGATCAACAACATCGGTGTCATCATCTCCGCCGTTATCATATGGTTCGTCAAGTCGCCTAATCGTTATTATGCCGACCCAGCAGTTAGTATGTGGATCGCCATCATGATACTTCTCACTGCAATTCCCCTCACGAAGCGTAGCGGCAAGATTCTGCTCCAGTCTGCTCCCCTGGGCGTCAAGATCGAGGACGTCAAACACGATTTGGAGGCCATTCCTGGTGTGCTTAGTGTGCACGAACTGCACGTCTGGCGTCTGGATCAGAAGAAAGCTGTCGCATCAGCACACGTTGTGGTCAGTGACCCTGACATCGCGAGCTTCATGAGCAAAGCCAAGATTTTCTCTGAATGTCTGCATGCGTACGGCATTCACTCGGCAACACTACAGCCTGAGCTGGCTGCTTCTTCGGACAGGCTCCATGAGGCTGAAGATGGAGGCAGAGAAACATCCGAAGGCGTTGTAAGTGCAACGCATACTGCACGAACGAGTACTGAGACATGCGGTGTGCCTTGTGGTGTAACTTGCGAAGAGTTGAAGTGCTGCACCTGAGTTCCGGATTTAGCTCGACTTCGGAACCAGTTCCGCAGTCCCTGCATAAGCTTATGAGGAGGCATTGAGATACCCCACTATGAGCTTACGAGCTGTGCTCCAGCTTCACAGTACACAATCATTAGTATAACGAGCGACATATGAACAGATAGCCGAGACTTCTCCTAATAGAAACACATTCTCTTGTCCTTTCCATATGTTGAATCTCATCTATCATCCACTCAGCCTAAAATGTCCACCAAAGAAATCCACAAGTACGGCACCGACGATGGCTGGCACGGCATCATCCAAGAAGGAGGTGACTTCCCACCCGAGAAAGACAGATACCACCTCTACATCGGTAAGCCCACACAAAACCATGACACCATACCAAAGCAACACTCACGCCAACGCATCACCCAGGTCTCTTCTGCCCCTTCGCCCACCGCCCAAACCTAGTCCGACACCTCAACCACCTCCAACCCTACCTCCCCATCTCCATCGTCCGCCCCTACCCAAAGGGCGAACCTGGCTGGCGCTTCGACGCCAGCTACCCTAACGCAACACCCGACCACCTCTTCGACAGCCAGTTCATGCACCAGATCTACTTCCGCGACGACCCAGCTTACAAGGGGAAATACAGCGTGCCGCTTCTGTGGGACAAGAAGAGCGGTCGTATAGTGAATAATGAGAGTGCGGAGATGTTGAAGTGGTTACCGCGGGCTTTTGATTCCGTGTTGAAGAGTGAGGGGAAGGGTGTGGGATACGACTTCTATCCCGAGGAGCTGAGGCAGAAGATCGATGAGATCAGTCCGTGGTTGCAGTCGCTGATTTGCGCGGGCGTGTATAAATCGGGTTTCGCGCCGACTCAAGAAGGCTACGAGAAGGGTGTTGTTCCGCTTTTTGCTGCGCTGAACCGACTGGAAGAACTTGTGCACAAGAACGGCGGACCGTATGTCCTGGGCGACAAGCTGACTGAACTCGATCTCCTGGCTTATCCGACGATCGTCCGTTTCGACACGGTATACTCGCAGCATTTCAAGACGAATCTGGGTTCCATACGGCATGACTACCCTGTTCTGAACAATTGGCTCAAGAATCTGTATCACAACGTCGAGGGGTTTAAGGAGAGTACGGATTTCAGGCATATCAAGGAGAATGTAAGTGGAATTGCTCGGGTTCATACAGGGTGCTGTGATGGCTGACCTCAATTGCGCGCACAGTATACGAAGAGTCATGGCGATATCAACCCGCTTAGTATCACGCCGCTAGGACCGTATCCGGACGTGGAAGAGGGGTATGAGAAGGATTGGAGTAAGTTGAAGCCTGGGAAGGTAGCGCATCCGCGGGTCTTGGAGGAACAGAGTAAGCTTTGAGGGAACGTCGGCGTGAAAGAGATGAGTGAAGTCTTCGAGGATACCAGAGCGCACGAAAATGGTAGGTCTGAAACAGATAGTGGTATTCTTTGGTATTCCATTCGCAACGAAATTTTGGGTCATTCTTGCCCTTTATCCATAATATACATACCGCGCATCGCCGACGGAGTATTTTGTTTACACACACATAGCCGGAGCACATTCCCATCCAAAACCCTGTAGCCAATCTACTGCGTCTTCTTTGTGCTTTTCTCGCTGGGCGCACTGTACAGCCAAACGGCAACAAATGCCAACCAGCCCAGAACGGTGACCCAAATACCGCCAATCCAGACCCACGCACCGCTGATCTCAAAACTCCTTGGGTACTCGTCGTGCGCAAAGTGCCTGACGGTAACCTGCCTCTTCTCGTCAATGTTTGTGACAAATGGGCGGCGGTAGTTAACGCGGAAGTTGAAAATGCCGTGTTGATCGGGTGTCCTGAACGCGACGCCGAAGATGGTTGCGTTCGCGGTCTGCGCGATTGGAGAGAGGTTCAGGCGTTGGAAGGGCGAGAGCATGCTGAACTCAAGCTGGATGTTATCCTTGGGCGAGGGGACGAAGGGAGCGAGGTGGTCGTTCGTGTATTCGGAGATCTCGACTTGGAAGTGCTGTGTCTGTTAGTACCTTCCTCTAAAGCATGGTTTACAGAAGACTTACGACGTCGGTCTTGATACGGTAAATGCCAGGGTTGTTCTCAGGAATGGCAGTGCTGGTGTTCAACTTCTTGCTGGCACCCTCGTCTTGGTAATGTAGGAGCTTGCCAATCTTCAGCACACCCGTCTCCTTGAAGGTCCACTCGGAAAGCTTCTGCGCAAACTCGCGGTTGCCAGTCGTGATGGCCTTGTCGCCTAGCTTGGCCTTCTCAGCGAACCACTTGTTCTGGAGCATCTCGGCTGAGCCGACAACTGCCAGACGCGCTGCGTTGTTCGCCTGCATCGCAGAGACGACATTCAGCTGCTCACCAACCGCGAAGGGGTCCTCAACACCATCAGACTCGTCCTTGGGGTTGTAGCTGTAGGCGGTGCTAGGGGCGCGGAGGATGGGCGAGGTGAGAGGTGATTCGTTTCCAAGAGCCTGACCGACAGCGCGTGGCACGGCAATGTATCCCTCGCCAGCGAAGTAGTTCTTGACATCTGGCCTGAGCGACTTGGGGAACGGCAGGAGCAATACGTCGTGCTCTTCCTTTGCCGATGACGCATCGTAGTTGAAGTGGTCAACGACCAATGCGCCCTTGTCCGCTGGGATGTTGATGTCGACTTCCAGAAGCATGGCCTGGACGGCTGTGGGGATAGCGTATTCGCTCGAAAGGGCAACCAGGATGTTTCCATCCTTCTTCATGAATTCGAGGAGGTTGTTCGCTGTGAGGGCAGGGCCGAGGCCTTTCGACTTGCCGGGTAGGAGGAGGACATGATCGTATGCTCGTTCGCCGTGCTTCAGTAATGAGAGCTTGCTCTCTTTTGGTGATTCGACAGATGTGGTATATCCCCGGGCTATACAGTCGTGTCAGCATTGGCCCACTATCAGTGGATTCAATTGAGCGTCATCTGCTGCGCAAGGCCAAGTTGCAAGTTCGACGGCTTCGGACCTTTGCCAATGCCTCGTCTTTGCATCGCACCTTGCGCGACTTGAAGATAGCACGACATCTCCGGCCACAATTAAACTAAGTCATAACTTACACGTCAAGTCCTCCAGGAACACACTGTACTTCTCCCTCTCAGTCTGCTCCTCCAGCACAACCAGCAAGCGGTTGCCAGTGAAACTCTTGGCCTGCACCACCACCGACCAGACGAAGGCGACGGTAAAAGAAAGTAACCACCTCATCTTGTGGTTGATCGAAGATTGGACTTGTCGAGTTGCGCCGGCGTGTGGAGAGCTGTAACGGAGATACGTATGCTTTTGCCAAGCCCATCGGTCCCGGAAAATCGCTGCACGCCGATTGGAGTGCGGAGGTGAGTGAGCTACGGGCTGCGACCTCACGAACACCAGACTCGCGCCGACAACTTGCGATTGCGACACCAGACTGCGGCATTGAGCCTGCTGATTACCGGACCTACCGACGCACGACAAGGGATAGTTTACGTACGCGCATACTTGCCTTGCGACTCCGAAATACGCGCTCACATACCAACAGCTACACAGCGACCATGTCCGGCATTCCCCCCTCCCCGCGCTTCTTCCAGCAGCCGATACGCTACATGAAATGGGCCTCTATCAACAAGCCCGCATACTTCTACTCCATCATGGTCGGATGCGCTGGTCCCATAATGGTCGTTACCGTTCCCCCGATTCGGAGATATATGGGCGAGGAGCAGATCCCCAAGATCCCCATGACATACCCAGGTACGTGGCGGATGGAGAGATTGGTTGCTAAGATATTCGGTGGACTGGATATGGAAAATGTGGAGAAATAGGATGATTCGCTGACTTGTCACAGTACCAAAGGGACAACGGCCGAGACCGACGGGCTTCGATGACGAGTAGAGTATATCAGGGGAGATGGAGGAGATAACTAGAATGCCGCTTTCAATCGGAATCAAGGAGATATCAAGTCAGAATATTCCCTTTCACTTCAATACAACATAAGAATACAGTCAAGAACCATCATTTTTTGTCTAACCGTGGAGGTAGTCGAGCCATTATCAAGAAATTTCCATGCCCTCATAGACCCTTTTGCCGACTACAAGCAACCCAATACCGCATTTCCGTCCAGCCATAGATCCGTTTGACGCCGACATACCAACCTAACCCTCACTTTTGAAAAAACACACAATGCCCAGGACGCACTCACGGCATCCTGTGAAGCTCAAAACCAGCCCAAAAGTACCGCCTGGCGGATGCCTCAATCCAAAACCTAATCAATCTTAGCCCGCTTACCCCTAGTATCCTCCTCATCATCATCACTCTCAAACTCGACCGAATCTTCCTCCTCGTCACCCTCCATACTCATACTCCTCTCCTGATGCATCCTCGCGGTATCCAAATTCTTGCGAGCTATGTCATTGCCACCAGGCTTGTACGCCCTCTTCGCCGGAAGCACCCTAGGACCCTCGCTGTCCTTGTCCCACGGGTAATCGCCCTTGTCGAACTCAGTACAAGTCAGATACTCAACAGGGAAGCGATGGATATCCAGCTGGCAGGTTGACTTGAGGATCTTGTGCTGATCGACGACGGTCTTCATGCACTCCTTGATCTCGAGCAGATGGTTCTCCAGGACGTTCATGGCTTTCTTCGTCATGGGAAATTTGGTGTGGAACTGGTTGATGACAGACTTGTCCATGTAGGAATCTCCTGCTGTGCCGATCGCCTTGTAGAGTTCGAAACCGCAGTCGGAAGCGTGGCGGCCTTTGTCCATGATGAGGCGCTGACCAATCCAGTGGCGGAAGAAGGTGAGTGCTATCCAGACGAGGATGTCTTTGGCGTAGGCTTCGCGCTTGATGGGGAGGTCTTCTACGGGGAGGCGCATGGTACCGGGATAGAGGGACATGACCGCCAGCTCGACGGACTTGCACTGGCTAAGCATCGCGCGGTGGTACTTCTCGAGCAAGGCGCGTAGACCGGGGACTTCACGGAGGTAGTCCAGGGTGCTGCGGGAAGCCTTCAGGACCCTCCAGTTGCCGACTAGATGAACGATACATTCGCGGAAGATGAGTTCGCTGCGGATTCGGTACGACATCTCGATCCAGGCGTGCGGCTTCTTCTGGATGGCGCGGAAGAGATCCTGGCCATGTTTCAGGAGGGCGATCTCGATGGGCTTGGAGATAAGTATGGTGCAGCCTAGGTAGTCGGCGATCTTGAGAAGCTGGTAGCAATCATGAAGGGCGGCGGACATGTCGGTGTCGGCAATCTTGAGCTCTTTGTTGTAGAAGGCATAGAAGATGCTTTCGTAGTGCTGGAAGGTCTTAACGGCTTGGGGGATACGTCCGTTTTCGTTGACGATCAGACCGCTGCGACCGTCGGCTCGCTCGGCAGTTGGTGTGAGTTCCTGGAGACATCGTTGTTAGTGAATGTTATCGGTAACTTAAGGATAGGACAGGGGGTAGAGTTTCATACAACAAGGTCAAGACGACCGGCAGGATGTTGATCAGAAGGCAGGTCCTTGAGTTCGATCATCCAGCGCGTCTTGATACCGGCGTTCCTGGCGCGTGTGTTCAATTTGACGGCGTTGCATTCGGTCAACAAATCGGCAAGGAGGGTGGAAGTACGCGCCAAAGTACCCGAGTGGAACTTGTAGCGACGCTCATGGCCAAGGACGACTTCGACATCTTCTGCTTGGTTCATGTTGAGTGATGGGGTGTTGTCGGTTACCGAAGGCTTTATGGTGACAATGCTCACAGCAAGAGGAGAGTGTTGGAGGCTCAAGGCGACAAGCAAAGAGTTGATATACTTAGGTATGCAATGCAATCACTGCTGTTAGCAACCAAGAGACCCAAATGTTTGTAGAGTGGAGAGTGTGGTGGAGTGTTGGAGCAAACAGGTGAAGATATTATATAGGGCAGTGCTGGGAGCCTTCTGCTAGCGGCTGACCGCTGGCGTGGTATTCCCCAAGGTAAAGGTGGACAGGTAGAAGAGCCCGAGCGCAGTGTCACGGGGTGGGCCAGGCCCTCCGATAGTCGCAAGAGTGAGAGGCAGTGGGCTATTCGAAGGTCGGCGGGCGGCTGTTGGTACGTCAAACGAGCCGCAAAAAAGTCGCTGAAGTCCTCAACACCGCAATTTACGTCTTGAATACGAATTGACGCGAAATAAGTAGACTTCAAGCCATTCGATTCCTTTAGTTGCCTTGATACTTCGAAACACATGCAGACTGCGTGCAACACCCAAGAACTCGTATACCGTACTATAGACTTATGTTCGCGAGAGCATCTTCATAACTAGGAACATTAGAACTGGAGCAGTCAGGAGTACTTATGCTGTCTCATGAGACCTTGGAATACTTGGAGATGATGTCTATTGTCACGCATATAGCAACACGCCTTGATGAAACCTTGGGCAAAACGTATGTAGAAGCTATCGTGCATATCTGCTATTTCCTCACCGCATATACACACAAACCTCTGAAGACCTACACGAAGCTAAAGGCCAACTCAGAACGCCGAAGTATCTGCTCGTGTTTGTATGAACGAGATCGTGTAGCGCTGTTTCTTGTTTACGTGGCAGCAATGAGATTCACACATACTTGGTCTTGTTGCTCCGAACTTGGAATCAATCAAAAATTCATGAGGTAGATATATCGTACAAGAAAGTAATCAGAATATGATCCTTGGCACTAGGCCTTGCTCATAACGCCATCCGAGGAGGTCGATGGTACCTCTGCAGAGACCTCACATCCACTTCTGTGCTTGCTGCATACCGCTGAGCTGGTTGAGTCCTGGGAACTCCGTAGTGCTTCCATCAGGGAGACGTTGCAACTGCACTCCTCGTACATCATCTACATCCTTGAAGCAGTGAGTCGGATGGCACAAGTTCAAGAGCAGAACTGCCGCAATGATGACACCGCCCTCCAATCCGATGAAGTACTTTTGGGTGTTGGCAATATGGCCCTCCCAGCCCTCACTCAACTCTGCCACGCGAAACACGCACCTTGTGAAGATGCAGAGGGTAGACAGCGACAAAGCCACAAGGAAAGCTTTGAATGGCCATGAACGGCGGATGATAGCTGGCTGTTGATCCGGAGATATCTGGCCCAGAGACGTTCGACCTTGGTATGTACGCCATGCAAAGTCAAGGGCCAGCAGAATGAAGAGAAGCATGGTTGCGACTTGGAAGGCTAGACCGGCGACCATGATGTGGTTGCCCTTCTCCGGGTTCTCGCCGTTGTGTGTCGCGACACTAGCCATACCTCCGCCAGCGGCCTGAAGCACAAGTGAGATGAAGTCGCAGGGGATGAAGATCTTGGGGTATGAGAGGGGCTTGATCCGTGAGTGTTGTGGGCCGACAGTGGTGACGATGCGCGAGAGGCAGAGGTAGATGCCCGCAGCGAGGAAGGCAGGTGCGATGGTCAGGCAAATGATCTGGATGAGGAAAGGGTTCTGCGTCGTGTCAGTCCTGGAATCGACGAATACAATTCACGGACGTACCTCAGCGAACTGATCTGCATGTGCTAGAATGCGCCCAATATAACCGACGACTTCAATCGCGCAACCCGTTCCCATTGCGACAGTGAAGCCAAGCCATCTCTTTCCCATAATGCCCTGCACAAGGTAGGCGATAGTCGAGATACCGAACAGCGCAGCGAAGGCGATGTTGGTGGCCAAGGAAGGTTGATAGCCCCAGTATGCCCACTCTTTTAGGCATACCTCTGATATGTGGTAGCAAGGCCCGTCATAGCCGATTATCATCTTGGGCAAAGTAAAAGGCGTATTTGCTTCTTTATTCCGTGAGAGTGAGTAGGGAAAGGGAAAGATCTTAATGCGGTAGTTGAAATTATACCCTGCGGTTGAGGATCGCTAAGGCAAGGAAAAGGCGGTATCCACCTTGGAAACGAGAAGGTGAGTATTAGGTACCCAGGCAAGCTAGTGAGAAGATGCGTCAAGCAAAAGAGTGGAACGTAAGCGGGGTCCCGAGTGTTGTAGGCAGGGACGAGGGAGGTGAGGGAAGTTGACCACCAGGGCAGTCGCGGTGAGCGAGAGGAACGCGCTATTGCGCTGGAGCGGAAAGAACGAGTGAAAGAGGACGAAGCGCCACAACACCAGCTCGCAAGGCTGCGGGTGGAGCGACGATATAAGTACCGGTGTGATGACCTTCTCGCCTAGGAAATTGTACGCATCAGTGCGACCATGGTACTGAGGCCCGGTTCGCCAGTACGACCCAACAGTACAACCACCAATTACAATACAGGCTACAAAGCGGACACTTTTTGTTACCGGCGACGTTATGGTTACAGGGACCTGCCGCGCGTTGCAGGACGAAATGTGCGATTGGACACTGCGACAAGAACAGACTGCGGACTATTGACTTACCGCTGATTGCATAGAAACGTCCTTTCTTTTGGAGTGTCAAGCTTTCCACCCAGCGCTGCACGTGGCTCAAAAGCAAAAAGCGGTCTCACATTGTATGTGTGCATTGACCTCATCTTCGTACACTTCCTCTTCTGGTCGTAGCGTAGAGCTGCAATGTTGGTAAAGATGATGCGGTTAGTCCCGAGCGAATGTTAGCTATCTCAGCTTATCTTGCTAGCCATAAACAGGCCTGTCTTCGTGCGTCACCAGTGAGCATTTGCGTGAACAGCGAAGCGAAGCAAAGCTGACTTGAGAATCTGCAAAGGGCATCAGTGACCAGGACTGAAGGACGTACCTAAGCTACAGCTGGAGGGACAATGCGGCGGTGGTTTCATCAGAAAATGTATACCACTCTTGAAAAGGCAAACATAGCCATTTTCCTGGCTTACATGCGCAAGGACGACCCATTGTTGCTTAGAGATACAACGCCATCCTTGATTCCAGTACAGTTCCTAAATCCCGAGTTGAAGAAAGTTACCGGGTATCGATTCATGACCTTTTCCGTAAACGCCAATACAGTGATAAGATCAAGTGACAGCAACGGGAATAGGTGACATCCAAAAGGTATGTCAGTTGGTCTGGTCCGCGGCAACAGCTATTCTTTAGTCAGGTGATGGTAATGGTGGTGGTGGTGGTGGTGGTGGTGCTTCGAGCCGGGTATTCTCAGCCAACATTCTACTGAATGCGATACCGACACCTTCGATGACGGCCAGGAGGATGGCGCAACCGATAGCATTATTGCGCATGGCTTTGGCGCCGCCTCGGACCGCCAGCGCGCCTCCAGTGAAGAAGCCTCCGATGATGGCATTCCACGGATCGTCCTTCTTCCTGCAAATGGATCAATTAGTATGTGTCTGGTTTTTCGTCGCGACTTGGATTCCTCGTTGGCCAGAGAGGAGCCTCCGCACCTGATGCCTTTCACAGCGCAATCGAAGCTGCTAAAGAGGCCACCCCATACTCCAAAGTTACCACCAAGGACAGGAGCGCGCGTTCTCAGGGCGACAATGGCACCGACGCGTCGCTCGCCATGCGGAGAATTGCTGTTGGAGCTGTGAGCACCTTCTGGCTATACGACGTGGTGGTGAAGCAAGTACCGGAACCCCTTTATGCCATGCCAAACTGCCCCTCCGATGGCCTAGGAGTCGTTAGCTTTGAAACCGAGGATGACGTAGCCAGCTGCAAGCAATCGGTAGGACTTGCCCCCATGCAGAACGCTCCGCCAAAATCACTAAGGGCAACCCAAGGGCAAGGGTCCCGGCTGTGGTCCATGGACATTGTGGAGTGTCATGGAGTGTGAACGTGACTTGGGTCTGGTGTTTGGGCTTTGCCATGTGCCTGCGGGGTCAGCTCACGGATGCAGGTACGACAGGGTGCCGGAGCAAATCCGATACCAAGCATATGACTGAGAGCGACTTAGTTTCCAATCCCTTTGGATAACTTATCCTCCCTGTGCATCTACTCGGCATAGTCGATGTATTATGGCTACGTGCGAAGCAACACATACATTTGCAGAGGAACTTACCTGTACGCCAACGCTGCACCTGGGGGTTCACCTGATTCCAGATTGTCCTTGCTACTTATCACGTCGCTATCTATGGGTATATCATGATAGACAAGTCATGGCTCTACTAATGCAAAGTTTATTGCAATCACAGCTTTGGAGCAGGCGAGGATGACAGCATCTCAAATGCACTCCTATTTGCAAGAGATGGAACATGGTGCACCAAGTCTTGTGCGTGTGGCCTTTGCTCCTCACTACGAAGCATAGGCGGTGACAGTGCGGGCGGACGTCTCGGCAGGCTCCAATACCGTGGATGTGTTCCGAGTCGGGCAGCACAAGGGGCTTGAGATGTAAGCGCAACGGCATTTGGATAATTCTCGAGATGATTAGAAAGCAAAGAATTCCGAGGAAAGAGGCGAGAAGGGCAGGCATAGCTATCATTTGTCGGACGGCCAGGTACAATTCCGAATCCCCTGCTCGCCCTAGCGCCACCAGCACGGTCACTGCAAGACAGCCTGCATGCAAGCCTACGTCGCCATCCTCCGACAGCTGTGCATACACCTATACACTGCTCTGTTGTTTCTTGCTGCCGTCGCTGAACACGTCGTATCTGCTCTGCGACCTCGTCACTCGATTCATCGCGATATACACTAGTACGGACCCTGCTTTGGCGAGCCCGAGGCCACATCAGTTGAGCCCAAGTGCCTGTGTTGGCTTGGCGGCGGGCGAACCCCAATCCCACGTCTTCGGCATTGACGCATCATCAACGCTGTCACTCGTTCCAACCACCTTCGAGACACAATCTTTCCCCTGTGATCTGGTCGCTGTTGGTTCTTTTGGAGCTGTTGTCAGCTGTATACTGTCAGTGTTAGCATCGCCGAGCAATAGAGGGGTTCTCCGCTAACTGGCCACCAGTACCGTCCCTCACACAAACCCCTCGAAAAAGGTGCGTAGAGCTCCGGAACCGCCACACCCCGTCTCGACGTTGTTTGGGAGAGACCCCGTGTTCCCCAGGCGGCTGTGCACCGGCGATACAGACTGCGCGTGGATGATTGCTAATACGGGCAATACAGCACGAGAGGGACCGACTTGGATATAGTAGGACTGCTGGGAGTCACGCCCACCCCACAGTCTTGGTGATCGGACGTCGGAGGAAGGATTGCCACCATGGCAGCGGCGACTGCGGGTAAGTAAAGGAAGTCGTTGCAGGCAGCCTGCAACGCTCTTCACCATTTCTTTCTGCCACCATGATACACCAACATGCCTCGTCTGAGCCTCCTCCCCGGTCTCTCCAGATATCTGACATCGCTTCTCCCCTTCGCAGGCTACGAGTGGAACCGCTCTTCGCCGCTGCGCTCCTCGCCCGACACATCATCCTCCATGTACCCCGACCGGCCCATTCGCCCTCTGCCCGCTCGTTCTCTACGCGCCCGCTTGTCCCCCGAGCAGGCCGAGACGATCGTGTACCCGCACAACCCGCCGTCTACAGGGCCGCTCTTCAACTACCCGCCATACACGGCCGATGAGCGCGTCAGACCTCACAGGACTGGGGCTAACGACCACCACGCCTGTCATTGTGGCCATACCCATTCCGAGGTCGAGAGCGAGGAGGAAGAGGACGACCGAAACGGACCGTTGCCGTCGTCCCCGAGCTATCAGTACAGCAGACAAGCGTCAGGCAAGCCGGCAGCGGGTGCGACTGGTGCCTATCGCAAACCAGGTTCGCCTGCGTCTTCGGTCGATGGCTACGAGTCATTCGAGAACACGAACAACAAGAAGAAGCGCAAAATCCCCAACATGGGTAGCAACGGGTCACACCACGCGAGCCTCTCCGCGGATCTGACTGGCATGGGTGTCGCACCAGTTCACGAGGCAGGCGCCATGGACGACGGGGATGGCATCGCGCGTTACTACGGCTCGGCGCCCTCGACACCCCAACACGCGACAAGTTCTGGCACCGGCATCTCAGGCGCAGGCAGAGGGCGTTTCGGCCGATCTGGCTCGGGACGGTCAGAAAGGCGAGTGTTGGCTAGTTCGACCAATCTCGCCAACGCCAAAGGGAACAGCAAACGTACGGTGTCACCTCGGGAATTGATACGTCTTTACTACTAAAAGAGTCCGTGCGCTAACGATTTGTTTTCTAGGACCTCCGGAGCAAAGCGGCATCATCTCCACTGCCATTGCCAACGCAAACGCGACCCCGCCACCCCCGGGCAACGAAAACGTGAGCCTCCTGCAGCAGGAAGCCGCCAAGCATACTGCCAGCAAGACGCAATTCACTTTCACCTGCGGCTCCGACTCGGCCAACAAGATGGTCTGGCCGGGCCAGGAAAACGGCCAGTACCCCCAACCGCCTGGCGCATACCCCAATGCCGCTGCCTCTCCTTCACCCCACCCCCAAGCCACCCGCTCACGGCCCCCCGTGCGCCCCGATGCGCCCATGGTGTCTACCCAGGGCACTCAGACCAGCCCCAACATGAACGGAGCAGGTGCATACCCCCCACCGCCCCTGCCCAATGGGACTGCACGACGTCCGACCGGACCTCCACCACCGCAACAGGCACCGCCGCCTCGAAAGCCACGACGTAGCGCCTCAAAGCTGTACGAGTATGCTGCCCGCAAGCGTCGCATTCAGCAAGAGTACGCCAACTTCCACAACCCGCCAAGTCAGCCGTGGATATGCGAATTCTGCGAATACGAGGACATATTTGGCCATCCTCCCATGGCTCTGATCCGGCAGTATGAGATCAAGGACAGGAAGGAGCGCAAACGTCTGGCAGAGAAGCGGCGGCTGTTGGAGAAGGCCAGGATGAAGGGACGCAAGGGCAAGAAGGCGAGCAAGAAGGCACAGAACAATGCCAACAACGCTCAGCACAACCAAAACCCTCCGCCTGGCGGCTACGACCGACGCGACGATGAAGGGTCGCTGGATCCACAGGACGAGTACTACGACGACGATTACGACGAACCGATAGCTACTTGTCCACATGGTTGCCAGCACCACCCGCATCCTCCGCATCCACACCCGCATAAAGTCCCAGGTTTGCCTCCTGGGGACCCTCGGGTGGGAGGACCGCCTGTTGCCAATGGCATCTAGCAACCGGACGAGACGGGGTGGGCCGTCTGTGTTCTTGCAATAAGTCTTCTTGTACTGTCTTTCCGCGCTGCCTTCATGGTCGGAGTTGTTGCAGCTGTTGCTCGGGTGTCTAGACGCGGTGTCAAACGTATCTTCGAGATGACAGGGGGCTAGCGCATTCGATCAACCACGCTTTCCCCCGCCCGCGGCCTGACGCCTTACCGAGCATACTCAGCAACCCTCTCATAAGGCACACTGTTTCGTTTTGTTTGCAGCGTTCTAGCGTCGTCTTCCAGCATTGTTTCTCAGCACTTCCCCGGAGTCATTGAACCGTTGGTCGTTCCCATTTTACACCACCCGATCACGACTCGTTCCCAACCCCCTCACCTTCACGACATATCATGAACATATAACCATACATAAACTCCACTCAAATAGACAACCTCTCAACTCCAGCACTGAGACGGACTGTATTGTACTGTACATATCCCACCGGCAGTGTATAGAGGGAACATTACAAGATACCGGATGGCGTTCCAAGTTGGGCAGCTGGTCCAGTTTGTTGTCTCACACTCTTGGTCGGCAGATGTCAACATATCGTCATGTTACATAGTATACAAGTTGGTAATTACTAGCTAGAAAATCCGTTTTATGTAACAACAAGCAATCGATCAAACTTCCATCCGATCTCGCTGTGCTCTTTGAACTGCGTTGCATCACTATGCTTCGCGATGCTGTTTTGCGCAGAGTTGTGATTTGAATATATTTTCATTCCTCATTTCTCATATCCATGCAATCGATACATCTTCTTTACATACAGCCTTCTACATCCTCTCGACAGGGCTGAGTCCAAGCACCCTCATACCATTGTACAAGACCTGCCTAGCAGCAACATACAGCGCCAACCTAGCAATCATAACGTTCTTCTCCGAGCCCACAACCTGCAAGTGGTCGTAACTGCTGCTGAGCGCATGTGCCATCTTGAACAAGTACGTGAGTACAGTAGTGGGTTCCTGTGTCTTGAGCGTGTTGAGGAAAGTGTCTGGCCATGACGCCAATTGACGGACCAACTCCACAGCCTTGTCTTCCTTCAGCAGGCTCAAGTCAGCGGATGTGAGATCGAGTTCGGCGAGACTGGGGTCCGCGTCACAGGCTTTGCGGTATATGGAGCAGAGACGGGCGTGTGCGTATTGTAGGTATGGGCCTGTGTCGCCTTCGAAGGAGCACATGCGGTCCATGTCGAAGGTGTAGTTGTTGATGCGCTTGCCCTTCATGTCTTGCACCATGACGGCAGAGATGCCTAGTGTGTCGGCGGTTTGCTCGGGGTCTTTGACTTGTGCGTATTTTGTCTCGTTTGTCTTCATTACTTCGTGCATCTTGTCGCCGACGTCGCGGAGGATGTCGTCGAGGAACTTGGCTGTGCCTTTTCGGGTCGACATACCTGTTGTTGTTAGTGACCTGAACGGAGTGTAAGGGATGGGATGGAGGTCATACCAAGAACCATGCCGAAGTTGATGTGTTGGCACTTGTCTGAGATATCTTTCCTGCCCATGAGCTCTTCGATCTTGAAGAGTTGGGCCAAGTGCAGGTCTTGTTGTGAGGCGACGACGTAGATCATGCGGCTGCGCTGCAGTTAGCAAAGTGTCAGGAAGTGTATGACTGGGCTGGCATACTCAAAGTGGTACTTCTCGACACGCTCGATCGCAGCGCCAATGTCTCGGGTCAGGTACAGCGAAGTACCGTCCTTCTTCTTCACGACGGCCTTGCCCAGCTTCTTAGAGTGCTTTGTGAGGTCGACAATGACAGCGCCCTCTGAGTCCTCGCAGACCTTCTTCTCCCACATGATCTTCGCAGCAAGGTCCATGCTCTCGTCCTTGACTTGAGACTCCCCGCTGTAGTCATCGTAGTGAATGTTCAGTCGGGCATATGTTTGCTTGTACTTCTCGATGGACAGGTCCTAGGCACGTCAGTATTGGTACTTTACCCTTAGTGATGCGTCTACTCACCCTGAAGCGCTTCCAGATGCCGAGCGCCTTGGGCTCGCCGTCTACCATGCCCTTGAAGTATTTCCTAGCCTGCTCGTCGATACCCTCAGCTTCGATCTTCTTGACCTCGGCCTCCTGCTCCGACGCATCCTTGCCCTCTTCCTTAAGCTTCGCAGCCTCGGCCTTGAGAGCCTTCATCTTCTCCGCTTCTTCGTGTTGTACGTTGCTGACCCTGACGTAGATGTCATACAAGTGTCCAATAGGGTTCTTGACGAGTTCCTCCTCGTTGCCGTAGAGATCGAAACCGATAGCCAATACACCGTATTGCTTTCCCCAGTCTCCGAGGTAGTTCATGCGAACAACGTCCCAACCAGCGCCCTCGTATAGATTTGCGAGGAAACCACCAATGATTGTGCTTCGCAAGTGGCCGGCGTGGAAGGGCTTCGCGATGTTGGGTGAACTGAATTCGACGATCATCTTCTTCGCGCCGGAGGAGGGGTCGAGCGGGTTCTTGAGACCGATGTTCTTGTTGAAACCATATGCCTCCTTAGACTTCAGGACCATGGGCAGGACGAGCGAAGTGAGCGTCTCTGGCTTGAAGAAGAAGCCAATGGATGTGTTTGTGACAATTGGCTTCTTGACCAGCGGCGACTCGGGGAAGGCGTCTGCCAGCTCCTGTGCGAAGGCCTTCATGTCCTTCTTCTTCTGGCGGAGCGCGGGCACAGCCAATTGCAGGTCTCCATGCTCTGGCTTGGCTGTCCATGCTAGTGTGGGGTATATTATTTGCTTGTCGACGCCTGACACGGACGAGAGCAGCTCGGTGATGTGGCTCCGGTAGATGTCGAAGGGGTTGAGGGCGGGGTATGTGTTGGGCTGTTGCGGGACCTTGTCGAGGCCGAGCGTGGCGAGTGTGTTGGTGAGGTCCTCCATGCTGACTGGTGGGCGCGCCGACGCGTCGAGGTTTCGGAGGGGATTGAGGGAAGTAGCGTCGAACTGGAAGTAGTCTCGCAGTAGGGTGGAGGCAGCTGCGACTCTGGGACTGTTGTGCCCGTGTGGGATGGGCTGGTTGTGTAGATAATGTCGCGGACGTGTGTGCGGTCGCAGCGGGGAGGAGAGTGTGTGGAGGGTGGACGCGCGCGGGGTGGTGGGCTTAAGGGCAGGCTGTGTCAGTATGACTGGACTACGGCTGCGTCTCTGAGTCAAAGGGAAGGAGCGAGTCGCCAGCGGCCTCGTCAGACAAGCGTTGCTAGAGGGAAAAAGTCTGGCGCGACAAATATTTGCCAGGCTTTGCTGCATGCCAGATGTGGGGTAGCTGCGATGCGTCAATGGTTCGCGAGAGATGCGAGCAATCGCGCTAGTATAAAATTTAGGAGGGGCACCGACGTGAGGCTGAACACGGCCTGAGCCCCCAGCCTGCCATCGTCGCAGCCACCATACTCATCCCTCACCATCACATAGCATCACCTCGAGTCAGCTCATCCAAGAAAAGGCTCTAATTACAAAACCTAAGTGCCTCGAAAGTCCAGACCAATCTGTGCCATCGCCGATTTCGCGCAACAAAGGTGCCACGGCGTCGACATGAGGCTCGTATACGCACGCCTCGCACGATTCGGATCTTGTGCCTCCAGATTCTGACATGCGCATAACCTACAGGGCGGCACATATGCGTGCTGATGTTCCTGTGCGTCGCCGCGGCCAGCCAGGTACTACATGCGCCATGCATGGCTCGTATACAGGTCGAGTCAGATGCAGGCCCGTCAATGCAGAAGGACGAGTCGGGCTCACATGTCATGTGTACTCTCACGCAACGACAGGCTTACGTCTCTTGTTGCGCTCTCATGCTTTGTCTCCTGAGCTGCCTTTGGTTACGTGTCCAGCGAAGCCCAGCTGCTCTCGGTTATCGTCGCAAAGCCTGGCGTATTCGAGCAATAACCGCAGAGTGTAAAGATCCATGTCTTCTTTGCGACTGACTTTGTTCGCCCACTCCTGGCCGCTGAATGCGATCTTCTCCGCTGCTTTGTCGTGGGCACCATACAGCACCGCCACATGGTCGTCTCCAGTGCCTAGGAAATAGTCCAAGATAGCGTGCATGTCGACAAACGAGTTGTCCATTGGCACAAAGTGCAGCCATGGTATTAGTCGGTCATCGTGCCATTCGGAGTAGATCGTCGCCTTGATGGGAACGGACGTCGAACGTAGGAAGGAGAGATAACGCCCAGAGAAGGAGTTGCCATCGATATCAGGGAGGAGCTTGTAGTCGAACTGTTTGGACATGGGGACCTTTTTTACAGTCCCGAACCACTGCGCGTTGTAGTCGCAAGTCCGCTTGCCAGACTGTGGGAAGCACAAAAGGTCCGTGAAGCCGACATTCGCAATCCGGTCGAGCCAAGTACCCATGTTCATGTGTCTTGTCGCTTCTAGATGATACGTGGTGTATGACTGCGGGCTGTATGTTTGGCCTCCTTCCGCTGCCTTTGAGTCCATCTCAAGGTTGTGCACATATGTCCCATTTAACATGGAAACGAAGCGGTGCCGATGGAAGCGCGTCCAGTTCTCTGCCTTGTTACGACCTCCACTGGCAACACCCCGCCATACAGCGCCTGCTGTTTTCTCCGACCAATTCTTGCCATCTCGATTCGTGCCTGAGTAGTCACCGCCTGCAAACGCCTCAGAGAGATAGGCAGCGGGAGGAATGAGGATATCCGAATTTTGCTGCAACTTCGTTTCACCGAAGATGGGCACTAGAGCGTGAGTCGTTGATATCGAAACCGGTTCGATGAATGTTCCATGGGACTCTTGTAGATGCTTTTGTTGACAAGCATCTCTCACCAAGTCCCAGTTCTGCACGTAGCCTTTATACGAGTGCTCTGGATAGCCCCGAGGAAAAGGAGGAGGTCCAGCAAGGTTCGTGGCGGCGACTTGGTTCCGGCCAGGTGAATCGGGTGGACATGCTTTCCGCGCCAACTCCCAATATGGCTCGCCCGGTCCCATCCAGTTCACCTGAGGCGGCTCTCCGGACGTCTCATCCAAGGCTTGGAAGCTGCCGTACTCAGAGATGGTCTCGTCACCGGGCAGTATTTTCCTCGTCAGGGTCTCAATCTCGGTGTAATTGCTCATCTCCTCCCACGGTACGATGACTCGACTCTCATCCATAAGGTTGACGGCGATATCGAGATCAGGTAGCAAGCCTTCCATGCGCCTGACCATGTCCCACCACGCGAACATACGGTCCGTCGGCGTGCCTGGACCCTGGCCTTCCGTCCTGGTGGCGGTACCGTTTCTTACTGAGATGCGATGTTCATAGTGTTGTGCAAAGCCACGCATACTCTTTGCGGGCACGCCCCAGAAAGGTTTTAGATCATGGTAGATCTGATCGAATAGTCCTTCCACGATGACCGCATCGCGTTTCTGCGCATACTCAAACCAGGCGTCAAAGTGAGGTGGTGGATTACGACCGCGCCTTTGTCGATATGCTTCGGCTGCCGAATTTAGGTCGTATGTTCGTTCTGAGATGAGCTCTCCAAATTTGCGTTGCGCGTCTACCATGAGCTCGTCGATGGGGTGCATTTGCTGCGTGCTTGGACCATGATGGATCAGCTTGTCGTGATGTACGGGTTGTGAAGGCGAGCGGAATTGCCAGAGCAACAAGACGCTGTTACAAAGAAGCAGGACGCCCAAGCCAGCCGTAAAGACGATGGCATTGCGAAAGCCGATGAATCGCGCGCATCGCTGGAACATGTTGATATAGGTCTATCGAGTGGCAGGCTGTAGCAGTGACGTAGGTAAGTGCCAAAACAACAAACAAAAGAAAAGTTTGCGATAGGCTACGCCACTTACAACGAGAGCTTTCACTTCATGTTCTGGTAGGTACGTGAAAGGCGAGGTGAAGGGGCGGCCCTTGCCATCCGCTGGTTAAAGGCAGGTCCCAAACAGAACCACGCGACTGCCGCATGACGCAAGCAGCCAGTGGCCCCGAGAAGGAGCCGTTTTCTGCCCTGTAAAATCGATTCACACCTCAAATCTGTTGCAGTGTCGTGAGAATTGCTTGCGCGTCGCAATGTTTATACAGCCGTATCCTTGTCGTACTATTGTATTAACTGTTCTACACATGAATATAATCGACTCACGACATAGCTGTAAGTATCGTGAAGAGCGCATTGAAACGTTGAACGGACACGTTGATTGGGACAGACCAGTTCTTCGCTTCCGATCCCAGAATTCAATAGCAAGTCATTGCGACTCCTACTCCTTGGCATATCATCAAACACCACAGAATGTAAAACTCGCTCCCGTGGACGCACGCGTCGATGCTGACTCCGACCGCTGGATGCGCACTAAGAAGAGGACGATGAAAACTGTGGCAGTAGCTGTAGAGACAAATATCAACGAGAAGCCCCGTCTTGCACTGTAGTACCTAGCACGCGCGCCCTTGGTCTTACCAAGCTATGACTAGCGCTTTCACTGACGTAGATGGACCCGTAGAGTCGGAGTTTTGTGTCGCGTACCGCGATCTCACGTCTTACGTGGTACCCATAAGCCGTCAAACGCCTCTCAATAGATGTTACTACACGTTTTGATGCAAAGAAGAAATTCGGGTAGTCGCATGGGGTCGTGGGTGCTGTATCCGACTGAGGCGTTCTCTTGAGTCGCGATTCCAAAGATGTTGCCTTGTTCGATACCCGCAACATCAACAGCCTTGGTGCTTGCCAGCGTGACCAAATAGCTGTTTGCAGTAGACTTGATAGATAGATTCTGCCTAATTAGCGGCATGTTAAAGCTTCTCTACAAGATCGATTGACGCGCAATCTGAAGCGGCTGAGATTGAGGACGTACTGACTACTTGATGTCAAAACTTCCTGCAGACGTCAAACCCGGCAGGCTGCAGGAGCGCTTGAGTGATGCGAGCTTTCGTCCACAGTTACGCATGATGCGCCGGCAGGGGCTGGTAGGTAGTATGCCGGATGGAGTGATGAGGCCCGGGCTCAAGTGCCTTTGATTCGAGATCTCTGGAGCCCGCCTTGACCTTGACTGAATGAGGCGATGTGTTTCGATTGTATGAACACACACCAGCGTGAAGACATGGGTGCGGTCTTCTCACAGTCTGACGTCGCTCATGCTAGCGGCTGATCCTGTGTAGCTGTTTGGGTAGATCCAAAGGAACTGGCTACTAGGACCTCGTCCGCGGACAGTGGAATTGGCTGCTGTGTGGGCGTGGTTCGCGATCTCTGCTCATTGCCTATGTAAAAAGCCGGTGGCAGATTCTGAAGGCGCTAGAACTTCCATGAGCCTGTACGATCTCGAACCCAGAATCTATTCTTGCATGCGCAGGGTCGCAGTGTACCTGGAAGAGCGGCGATGTGCACAACGTCGTACAGGAATTTAATCTCCGCACCTCTGGATGTTTTGAGACATACTCGCATGGGGATCCAGGCGACTCTGAAGTGGCTTCGGGGCGCTCCCAACTGTATGGTCAACGGAATGCCTGGGTTTGCAGACAGATCTGATGCAGATGGAATCGTGTAATCTGGAAGTCATCTGAGACGAACATCCCGATGCGGAAGTTCCATGTTTGCTTCTCCTCGGGAAGGGAGCGGCACCCCATGCGATCATTTCACATGGCTATGGTTTGATCACGCATGCGTTGGGGTCGACGGAGTCGATTACAGATATGAGCAGTACATCCCGAGTATCGCTTCTGATGAGGTAGATTCGAGAACAAATTGCTGATGAGCCACTCGATAGCTATGAACTTCAGTCGTGAGAGAAGGACCATGCATTGAGCTTTACGCATGACGCGGACGCAGCGATCGAGTGGTCGACAAGGTAATCGATAAGTGGCTGTTATGAACGTGTAGCTTTGTAATAGCGAAATGGAGTAAGGGAAGCGCAAGCGTCTGAAAGAGGATTGATGAAGTGGGACCTGGACAAAACTTCGGCGAGGTTTTGCATCTAGCGGTCAAGTTGACGAGTAGGTCCCAGATTGTCGGATCTCGTGATAGGGAAGAGCCTGTCCAGTCATCTGGCTCCGGTCGCTGTAATCCGCTTCCGCGAAAGCACCACATCATTTTCAGCCTCCACGGTTCGACAAATCAAGTCTTTAGTAGACCGCATACGGCGCTAAAGTGAGCAGTCCTTGCCGTCCTTCCTACCCAAGCTCTCGCGCATGTTGCGCAAATCGCATGCGGCCACTAAGAGGCGGGACGAGGTGAGGGACAGGGGCGCCCTGTCAAACGACCGGTCGTGCTGGAAAACCTCAAAGCCTGAAGGGAATGTTAGACCACGGACCAGGGTCTTAAGAAGTAAGAAGTCTCGAAGTCATCGATGATCCAGAGCTCAAGAATATACGAGTGACAAATATAGTGTTAACTCGAAGCCAAATATCGGCTATGATGAAAATCTCGTGTGAGCAGATCTTGTACACAAGGCCACACATGATGGGGGTGCGGCAAATTCCTTTTGGAACCCTGCAGAACCGGTTTGCGTAACAACGTTCGGAAGACAAACCGGGAGGACGGCAAAATCGAGGTAGGGCGTGTTACACGATCCGGTAAAGCTGGGTAAACAGCTCTCCATGAAGCTGACAGATGTCTAAGATGCCATGTGAGAGCTGCACGTAGCCGTTCGTAATACGAGGGTCAGCTTCCGAGTATTGCTATCCTGGTACGCATCGACTCGCGGAGAACTTCGGAGCACGTTGGTGATGGCACCGATAGTTGCATCGAGTTCTTCGGAAGGGGTTTGCGGAAGTGATGTTCCTGGTAGCTGGAGGTGGCTGCCAAAAGGGCAGGCGCGCACGGACAATGTCCTTGCTGAGGCCTGAGGTAAGAACTTGTCTTTTTTCGCCAAGCTGATGGCGATGCCGCAAAGTACAGCGGCGCGTGTCACGCAGGCTTATACCAGGGCGATGGGCCGGTAATTGGTGGTCTGGCGGAGGCCACGCAGCTATACCATGACGTTGGTCCGTGGTCGTGCCTCGGATCGGCAATCGTGCGATGCTAGCCGTAGGGCGGACCGGCGCTACTGGCTGGGAGATGCACATCAAGAACGCCATACTCCAGAGCTCCATGGGCGACATGATGCTGGCGGCAACGCTAAGCCGATGCGCAACACGCACAGGGGCGGCGTCAATCACCATGCTAGAAAAGATGGAAGCAGGCGGACGCGTTTTGGAACTGGGCGACACTCAGCTCAGACCAATAGCGCAGGGCGGCAAGCCACGAGAGACCTGCAGCCCACTGCAACAGGTAAAAGTCTTCTAAATGCTGGCAGTCCGAGGAGTCTGTATAAGACGGCGTACTCACCGTCTCTGAGCTGGTCGGTTGACTACAGGAAGCAGACTGCCGCCCAGAAGTCCAAGGCATTGGCTCAAGACTCCTTCATCAAGTGAGACAATCTTCATCTCCTCCGCCATCGACGACGGTCCACGACATCCCGAAGCCGCTTTCAGGCTTGTCTCCAGTCTCCAGCCGTGTGCATAGAATAGTGCTTGACGTCGAACACGGCAGCCAAGGAGAGGTACGTCGGAAGTGCTCCATTGATTGCAGAGGGTGTGGTCCTGGAAAAATGGCGCCCCATTGGCGGTTCTGTCGTCAATGCAAAGCAGCAATGGTGTTGGATGAGAGAAGACATGTCTGGCTGTGTGGGCAAAGCATGGCTAATATACAACAGCAGCATAGAACGTCCCAGGACTCTGACAAAGCCGGCGCCTTCTAGAGGCCCCAAAGAAGCCCCTGCCCAGCGAATATCGACGCTGCAACAGTCAGATAGAGGCACAGCCGCTGTTGGCATTACCTTGTCAAGTCACGCCAGGCACGACTCGCACAGCAAGAAGTGCAGCGTCATCGTACCACGCCACCAGCAAACGGCGAAATAATATCCCGCACACGCTCAGGAACAGGCGGGCGGGAGTGACAGGGCAGAAGGTGAGCAGTTCATTTCGCTTGGTTGCTCGTTCATCCTGTCCTTATCCTACATCCCTGTTGCCACATGGCCGGCCGGGTTCCTGTGACGCATCACATTCGTCAATTTCCCTGCAACACCATCTGCTGCATCTCTACCACACACTCCGCGCTGTCTTTTCCTCCTCTGGCCGTCCGTTGTCCGCTGTTGTACGCGTCTCTCCGACCTCCGCGCATGGATAGCTGCCCGCCTTTTAGCCGCATCGCTGCATTAACAGCGCAGAGGCAGGCGCAAAGGGCTGTCTCTCCACTGGAGGGCCGCCGGGATGTGGGGCAGTACCGGGGGCCTAAGCGGGCTGGCGAGCGACTTCCAAACCTCAACCTCTGCCTATATCCGTCGAAATATCGCTTGCTGCTGCACTTTTGCTCTCTGCTAGGCGGCTATGAGATTAAAGGGCCCTAGTATTGGGTTCAACTGCACCGAACGATCCATCGTCATCCTAATGGAGGGGCGGCCCCATGTTCACCAAGCGAGTTTAGATGAGAGGTCTGACTCGTGGCTTGACTTCATTTCCTATATCTTTACTATCCAACACCGCCTATCGTTGATATAAGGCCTCGTCATATGTTGGAGTCTCTTCACAGTCTTTTCGTCAACTTGGACACCAACAACTTGTTACTTTCCTTGCTTTTCCCACATCATTTCCCGGCCGCCTCATCAACAAAAGACAACACTCCACAACATAGCAGCAGAGCTATCATCTGTCTGACTCACAGTCTTTAATGAAACTTTACTAAGAGAAACAGGTTCAGCCTTCTTCAGATGCGAAGGGGCCCACGACGTGGACGAGGTAGAAACCAACATCCCACCCGCGGCGCATCTTCTCGGCGAGATACGTCAAACCCTCCATCAGCATCCAATTCCAGAACTACTTCGCGACACACTACCGTCGGAAACAGCCGCAGCCACGCGTCACTAAGACGCTCCGCTCGTATCGCAGGATTACTCAACGGCGAGACTGATCATCAGCTAGCCAACGCCACATCCTCGATGGCTGACGTCGCAAGACCAAGGGCGCTAGGAAGCAGGTCCGTTCGTTCAAGACATCACTCCGGAAACGCCCGCACTTCAGGAAGATCAAGGTCAGACCAGCATTCCCTGTCTCCGGAAGAGATCCGGTACGCCATGGACATCGTAGTGCAGCCACCACGAACTGCTCGGGTTGGTCAGACTTTGCCTGGATCCATCGTCGTGCGATTACGAACCACCAACGCGGACACAGATGAAGCGGTTGCGGACTCGACTAATCTGGTTGCTGTCGCCGCCCTGGTACCTGGTCCAAACACTCCAGCATCTGTGGACACGAATGCTCTCAATGCGCTGCTCACTGGGCGTGTCTTCGATTCCATTCACCCGTTCAACGATGATGAAGCAGACGGATCGATTGCCTCCATGGACATGGCCGACCCCCATGGCGTAGGCTACATGCGCTTTCCCGAGCTCGTCATTCGCCAGGCTGGTACCTATCGGATACGGATCACGCTCATCCGGATTCGTAGCTCTGCTACCGACCCACCAGTCACGTCTGCAGGCAACGGCTTGGCAGTACATGTTGTCGATAGCAACCCAATCGTGGTTAATGGGGGTGGATCCTCGTCAAACATGGCTGCATACAATGGTAAGTATCTAGTGGCAACCTATTGATTTTCTTCAGTTTCCTGATACTTTCTTGTCGCATACATAGGGGACGGCGATGTTGACGATGGTGGTTGGCTCGACGTTCTGCGTTCCATTCAGGATCGGCGCATCTCGCGGTAGTGCTACGTTTCGGTCTTATATTGGGTGGCTTCTTGTACGACTAGTGGGTTTCTTCTGGGGATCGTGATGATTTATGGGGAAGCAAGTGTTTTGGTTGCATGTGGAACGGCCATATCGTGAGACTACGAGGTTGGTGTTGGACTGGGGCCTGAGCTTGGTGTCAATCGGGCTGCAGGGTTTTGCAGGCTGGATGAGGGAAACTTTGCTATCTTTCTTCGGTTTAATGCATGATATCACTAGCTTTGTATGTATGCCTCAGTTGGAGGTAAAGAAGGCACGATAATCAATCTCTCATACCTCTGGACCTCGAAAGTCGTATGCACCTATCCAATCAGGTCTTCTCAGAAAAAGAAGTATTGACGGCACGAGCAATCTCACCCTTCTGCGGCCACTGCAATATTGAGGGGCAGACGAAAGTCTTCTATATCACGTCACCGAGTGTCCTTTGCAGAAAGCAACTGCTTTGACATTTGTAACTAAACAGAAACATCGTAACCGACTATTTACAAGTCCAACCCTATCATTGTCCTTCCTTAACCACCTCCACTCCACCACCCACTATCTCATCACTCACTCCAACTCACGTTCTACTCAAAGTCGATATCCGCGCTGGGGCTTCCAATGCCAATAACGCTACCACTTCCGCCACCCGATCCAGTCGGTGTGCACTTCCTCCACGCAACATGCAGCTGCTGGGTGAAAGCAACAGTAGCATCATCGTTGCTCATCTCACCCGCCTGATCAGACTTCTTGTTCGTAAGTGAGATTCTGTTGTTGATGTTGAGGATACCGTTCTGGCCACACGGCGACCAGATGGTAGCGGTGGTCTCAACGCTGTCTTGCTTGGTGTAGACTTGGCCGGTCAGGAGAGCGCCGCCGCCGACGGCGGACATGCGCGTGGTTTGCGTCTTGCCGGCGTCTTGCGAGAAGTAGTAGGTCGTGATGAAGCTGCCGGTTACGCCTTCGTCGAGACGCGCCCAGCCGTGGTAGGTGGCGTCTACAACGGCGTACTGGAAGCCGCCCGGATACTTCAAGTTCAGGTGGAGCTGGCAGTTCTTGCTGCGGTCTGGAGGAGGATTGTTAGTATTTTGTTTTCCTTGAGGGATGTAGGTTCAATCCTACCTGCTGGTACAGTGCCGGGACCGATGTAGGTCTGGAATTGATCGAATCCATAAGTGATGACCTGGTTGTAGTGTGAGCTGATTTCCTTACCATGTCGACTCTCCAGTCCTTTGGGGGTATGTAGTGCCATGGATCGCGGAAGTAAGACTACATCCGTCCCCTAAGCCCAGTATGGAAGTGTTGGGATGATACTCACAGTCTTGTCCGTCGAGGTACTGGTGGACACGGAGCCTTGAGGACATCCGTTACCAGAGTATGACGTGTCAACGATAGTGATCTGCTCTGCGGGAGGAGCATCCTCAGAAGTAGTCTGGGGCAGAGGGTTGGCCGCGGCAAGGACCGGGAGGAGGAGAGCAGCGAGTTTGGCGTGCATGTTTGCTTGTGCGGAGACAAAGACTGTTGGTAGTGGTGGACGTTGAAGTGAATGTTGGTAGCGGAGGCTGTTGATCTGCGATGGGTTTCAACAAGAAGGCATGGAGACATGCTTTATAAAGCACATCTTTTCGCGGTTTTAGACCATCATGCCGTGCAGTGCCTCGCTATGCCGCCTCGAATATGTTCCGACATGGCTGTTGTGGTAGTCTGGAGACAATGCGCCCTGGAAAGAGCTAGTCCAGTTCCCAAATTTAGTTTCGGGAGGAGTAATTCGGTATTAAGACAACGGTATCTAAACACTGAGCCAGGGTAGTTGAGCTGCTTCTTAGATTGAATGATTTGGTACCGCCGAAATCGGGATCTAGACGATATGATCAATACGAGACTATGACCAAGAGCAACTCAAGATGAATGGAGGCCAGCAAGTTACAAAGGCAGTGATCTGCGTTGCAGTCAGAGGTCTGTTGCACTCGGCGGCCTTTCGGTGGTGGCGTGGCACCATGATCCAAGAGGACAAAAAAGCATTATAGTGAGAATACGAAAAGCTTGGATGGGTCTTTAATTGCCATGTTGCGTGCAGCGAGGCTCTGGACTTGCATGATAGTGCTCTGCCGCGGATTGACGCGCTTAAAATAGTCTCCAGCATCGGTGAGGCAATATCGCCGTACCTGGGGTGGAGTTGAAGATCAGGTGATGCGTGACCGGCAGCCAAACCGACGAGCTCGGATAGTATAGCCATATCCAGGTCCCGAATTCCTGGGGTATTGTGCTTACAGAGCTTGGTCTCGACTGGTACTCCGTAATTTAACGTGCAATATGTTTGCTCGGTAAACGGGTCGCTTAATTGGGTAATATGCGATCTGGTAAATCCTCGCTCGTCTCTTCCGATCAATATGCAGGGTTTACCCGGGATCATCAGCCATACGGTGATCTAAGCTTGCGGCTTCAAGAAGAAATGTATAGACAAGTAGAGTAAAACCATCTCCGCTCGTTTTGACTTGTCTCAATTTCCTCGCATATGAATGTACATTAATCGATCCGTCGGGGGTTCTGTTCGCCTCAAATCTCGGTTCAGGCAACGTTCTCGCCTCCGGATAATGCGATATACGGAATCACAAGACTTGTTGATGCTGCCGTTCTGTTCAGCTCATGTGTTTGGTAGAGTTTCGCGAAGACAACTCCACGCCGTGCTGATCATTTGGCTCATCCGCACAGAACAGAAAGACATGTTGGAGGTCTGGATCGTCCACGAAGCTCTGCAGTCGCTTGCAGTTCGCTCTTCATAGATCATGGCAAGAAGGTTTGCCACACCAGGAGATACAAAAGTGCCCGGAGTGATCAAGAGAACGGTCGGCCCTGTATGCGAACACTGTCATGCATCCACGTGCCAGCTTTTCAAGGTCAGAGAACAAGTAGGTTGTCTCCATGGAACACCAAAGACGCAAGCTGAGAGGATCGTTATAGTAGTGTACTCCACAACTACCTCGTTGGTAAGCTTTGTCTTGGCCATACTCGATCGAAGTCGGAAATTGCAACAAGCCCTTACGCATGTATTGAGACGAGATGAACGAGACGACGAGGCAACCGTTCGCAGCCCAGCTCTGGAACCCGAGAAAAGCTCCCAACATGTGAGCGCTAATGTCTTTTGGGATGTACCCAAAACCCAGATCCTGCGATCTCATCTACCAAGCAGATGACGACAATGCGCTCCGGGGTGTCGATCATTACGCGTGGAAGAGGGAGTACATCCTCGCTGTTGCGCTGAGCAATGGGCGTTACGGTTTGTTAAGTCCGAAGGAAACCCCTTCGCCGTCATCAGTTGGCTAGGCGGATCTCGGCAGCGACACCGTATAGAGATGCCTCCGGCCGAGGTGTGGCTCAGGAGGCATAAGTGGCTCATGCGCTCGGCTTGTTTACGTTTCGCATTCGCGATACCGAGAGTGAGTTGGTCTATTTGCGGTGGCGTTTTTGATTCAGACTCTGCAGAAGCCTAGTTCCAGCTGAACAAGTGAGCTGACCTACAGCATGAGTCGCTGAGTTATTTGTGAGCATGTGTTTGGTACCCCGCGATTAATCCGACATATTCGATGACAAAGTCGTGGCGGAGGCGCAAGCCAAGATGGCGGGACATGCCTGACGTCAAGCCACAGACGACACTGAGGGGCCAGAGCATTGGCAAGACAGCTGAGGAACGCAGACGGACTTAGTTGAGAGATGGTGACAGGGCAGCCGTTGACGCTCAATCGCGGTAGGAGTAGAAGCGTGGTGAGGCTGAGCAATGCCAGGGCCTAGCCAAACCTTAGGGCGCTAGCGAGATCGACCGAGCCGTTTAGGCAGTCTCCACTCCGTGAGTTCCGGAGCCATCCACACCGGATTTTCCTTGTCTCCTGGAGTCCATCACCACAGGATTAGCAACAGTTGTGCTAGATCGTCGATTATCCCGCCAGCGCACAGCAGTGCATCGTGGGGTGACCCTGGGAACATCTCCCGTCTAGCAACTATCGATAGTGTTGAGACGCACGAACGCCATCACGAGTGTTGATCAAGCAGACGAACAGCAAGGCCGCAACACCAGACTGCGAAGACGACAAGGGGTACAGTATGAGGTTACTCGCCATATACCGTCAGAACCGGTCTTCGGCCCAGAAAGATGGCCGAGCAGCGTACCTAGGTATACACCGGTGTACGAGCGGGTACGCGAGATCTGCCGGGCGCCAGCCAAGAGAGGGTAGGGGATTCGGGCCCCTGAGAGTCCCACGGTACGCAGCGACTCCCTGCATGACCTCTGCGACGTCCATCGACAGCATCTTTACGCGAGCATCCACATCGTCACATCTCCAGAGAATGAAGATGACTAGCTCAGCAATCTAGCTCCTGGCCGAAGAAACTCAGATTCCGACTGCGCTCACGTGCCTCGCATCGCCGCGGGGGCAGAGAAGCATAGTAACGGTGGCATCTCAGCAATCACGGAGCGATCGCGTCTTTACTCGCAATGTGCCATCCATGTGCAAATCGATGCAAGTACCAATGCTTAGCACAAGATCTGAGGAAATCCATCGCGGAGGATCCCCCAACGGGTGTAAACGACGGAACGAACAAAGAAGTCGCTTTAGGCAAGGCTGAAAAGATCAACACCGCTGAAACGTTCACACATACAGTCTACCCCTGATGAGCTGATCGGGACTTCTGCGCGCGCAAGTCTGCTTCCCTGGAGGCGGACTATTGATATGTCCAACAGTAGTCTCTAAGCTAACCGAATAAGTGGGCCTTTAGAACCCTTCGGGACGACGTCGGGATCAAAAATAACCTAAGCTTTCGCTTAGCGATTCGCTTTGACCGTGATGCAAAGCCTCGGGTCGTCGATACCTGCAGCGGCATCATTTCTGGTGTGTCGATCTTTGCTGTAGTATCGTCCTAAAGATCTGTATAGCATCGCATCGCAACACCATGGCCTTGGGAGATACAGCAAAGCCTTTGACCTCGTCATTTCGCGACGAGCTGAGCTGATAAGACTTACATCTATTAGGTCTAGACTTAGCCTGCTATTAGGTCTTCTAAGAGAGCAAAAAACGCAAAAAGTAAACTAAATATCTAAGTAAAACGTCTTATTTAATATAAGTTATTTAGCTACTAGTCTAATAACTAGTAATAATAAATATTAAGTTTTACTATTTTAATACTAGCTATCTACCTATTTCTTTAGTAATAAACTAATTTTAACTAAACTTTAGCTTATAGCTTAATATACTACTTTATAGTAAAAATAAAATAAGCTAAAAAATTTATATATATAATTTTTACTTATATAAGCGCTAAATACTTTTATATTAATTTTTTAATTACTTAAACTTTACTCTATATTATCTATATCTCTAAGTAAGTATTATTTATAGATATTAGTATAATATACTACTTATAACTTACTTTATATACTAGTATACTTAAAAAGATACTACTAAACTACTATAAGTATAGTTATTTTAAAGAATATATATAAAAAATTAGCTATTAAATACTAAAGATTTAACTAGCTTTATACTAAAATCTTAAAGCTATTATAAATAATAAAAATAATATTACTATTAATAAATATAAAGTTTATTATAATAGTATTTTTAATAGTTTTAGTTTTAGAGATAAAGTTTAGATAAAAGTAGTAAAATAAAATTTTATACTACTTATAAGTATTCTAAAAAAACTTTACTTTTATAAAAGATATAATTAGATAGATATATAATAGAATATAAGCTATTAAGTAGAATATAGAAGTATAGAAACTTTTATATTCTAGAGCTAGCGCTAGTCTAACTTAATTAGGCTAGACTAGTTATATAATAATATAACTAAGTAGTTATAAATAGAACTATAATATTACCTCTTTTCTTTAAACTAATTATACTAGTAATTAAAAAGCTTTTCTAAAAGCGCGCGCTTTAATAGTAATAGCTTAATTTAAATATAATTATACGCTTTAATAGTAATACTTTATTTTCTATTTTTTTATATTTTATAGTATATTATATTTTTTATAAAGTACTATTTAGTTATATTATAATATATAGGTATAGTATCTAGATTAGAGCTAATAAATATAAAGTTAGAGTTAGAGTTAGAGTTAAAGTTAGAGTTAGAGTTAGAGTTAGAGTTAGAGTTAGAGTTAGAGTTAGATTAAAGTAATAGTAATAGTAATATTCTAGCTATAACATCTAACTAAGTTAGAGTATAAATATAGTAATAAAACTATAAGTTATTAATACTAAATAAATATCTTACTTTACTTAGCTACTTTAGGTCTACTAGATAACTATAAAACTTACTTTCTAAACTAGTACTATAATAGACTTTCTTTAATAAATTAGACTACTAAGTAGTAAAGTCTTTTACTATATCTTTATTATTAAAGCTATTAGTATAGCTATTAAAAGTATATACTAAAATAGTATTAAGATATAGTACTAAATTATAGTAAAAAGAATATAGTAGTAGCTTATAAAAATAGTAGTTATAAAAGTTTTTTATAGCTTTCTTAGTACTTTATAAATTAGTATAGTTCTACTAAAATAAGTTAGCGTTCTAATTAAAAAAATAAGTATACTTAATTTTATACTATTATATACTTTTAAGACTAGTAATAAAGTTTTTATAATATTACTTAATATAGTAGTTTATAACTTTCTTAATATAATAGTTATAAACGCTATCTAGCTTAGTATAGATAACTTTACCTTTAATATTATAATTACTTTAGTTTATATTAAGATATAAAAGCTATAAATAAAAGATAAAGTATATATTTTTATAATAATTTAGTAAGTTAAGAATAATAGTATATTAGTTAAAGATAGCGCTAATCTTATAGAGGCTAAAGTTCTTTATACTTAAACTTTTATTTAGTTATATAGTAGAAATATTATAAGTATTAAGATATACTCTATTACTAATATAGTATTTAGAAGTAGCTTACTTATTATAGTTAGTATAGTATTCTATTCTATTCTATACTTATTATAAGTTCTTTTATATAAAGTAGATAATATTAGCTATATAGTTTACTATTCTATAAACCTTTTCTCTAAGTAACTACTTAGACTAGAAAAGCGCTATAGAGATTAGATAGTTAGACTTAATATTTATATATAAAAGATAGCTTTTTATAGTAAGAGTAAAAGAGATACTTATTAAAGTATTTTCTCTATTATTAATAGTAAGCTACGTAATAAGTAGCTAGTTTACCTAGTTAGCTTATATATAATTAGTATATATATAAAAGTAATATTTTAGACTAGTATTAGTAATCTTAGTTTAGCTATTTATCTTAGAATAATAAGCTATTAATAGCTTAAGTATAATACTTATATAGTAATAGAGTTTCTTTTAAATATAGAAAATAAACTATAAACTATAATTAGATACTACTATAGATAGAAAACTCTTTTCTTTTTATATATACTTAGTAAACGCGTAAATAATAGTTTATATATTAAAACTATTAAGAGTAATAAAGCGCTATTACTTACTAAGCCTATTAATAACTACTATAATATACTTATAAGTCTTACTAAAGTATAAGTATAGTAGTAGTAGAGTAATAAAGTTAACTAAAATATCTATCTAGAAGCTATAAGAGATAGGTAAAGAATAAAGAAGTCTCTACTTCTAGTTCTTATAAAGTTTTAAATAATAATAGACTATATACTTATATATATACTAGATAATAGTATTTATTATTAAGAGCTAGTAATAGTATTAACTAACTAGATAATATATTAGATATTTACTACTATAGCTAGTAAAGAGAGTATTATAGAAGCGCTTAATAATCTCTTTATATAGATTATTATTAAAAAGAATAATAAGTTACTTTCTAAAGTATATAAGTTTATTATAGACTTTATAGTTTTTTAGCTCTATCTTAAGCTATATCTTTATAATAAAGCTATATAGTAGCTACTAAGCTCTCTTAGCCTTAGCTTTTATAATCTTTTTTATAGTATTATTAGTATTATATATAGTATAAATAGCTATTATAAGTATATTATTTATAGTACCTTCTACTAGTACCTATACTAGTAAAGATATAACTTAAAATAAAAAGTTCTTTATAAACTCTCTCTCTACTATAAATTCTAAAGTAGTAGTAGACTAAGGCTTCTTATCTACTAAGTTACTATTACTAACTACTTTCTTACTTATTAAATATACTATAGTAGCTAGCGTAGGTATAAACTTTAAATAATTCTTAAAAAGTATATAAGCTAGATATACTATATAAAAAGTACTTTCTCTATATTATACTTTTATAATATTTTATTATATAATTAGATTAATATAGTTTAGTTTAAGAACTATTTATATCTAGTATAGTATACGTAGATTATTTAGATTTATAAAAGTATTACTAAAGTATTATATAAAAGTATTAGGCTTAGTACTAAGTTATTCTAGCTAGTAAGTAATCTTAAAGTTAAACTTACTAAGAAACTCTATTTAGTAAACTTATTAGTAGTTTAATTTTTTATTTACTATAAATATTTATAATATAGCGTAGTTAGAGATTATTTTAATAGAATTAGTAGTACTTATAAGCTCTAAACGCTACTTTTTAAATACTTTAATAATTACTATTAGCTTCTTATTATAGATAGTATAGTTATATTTAGTAGAGAATATTTTTATTAAGATAAAGATAACTAACTTTAGAATACTATTATACTAAACTTATAATAGTATAGTAGCTATAACTATATCTAAAGTATTAGTTTTTATCTAGGTTTTAAGCTTAGAGTTAAAGTATACTAGTACTAAAGTAATAGTAAAAGTATACTTAAGTTTCTTAAAGGCTTTATATATAGAAAAGCTACGCGTAATAAAGAAATTAGCTTAAATATTACTATTTAATTCTTATATAAGATTAGTAAGTAGGCGTAAAATATATAAGTATCTAATAATAAAGTATCTATAAAAGTTAGTAAATCTAAAAAATATCTATAACTTCTTTAGTATTATAGAGAGCTTCTAGTTAGATACTATTTAGACTTTAGTAGTATCTATCTTAATTTCTTTTATTATAAGAATTAAACTAAAATACTTAACTTTTTTTATAGTAAACTTACTTTTATTAATATTAAAGTATAGTTTAGTGTTACTAAGCTTACTAATTACTTTATAAACGTAATTTTTATAATCTTTAAGTATCTTACTATATACTAGAATATTATCTAAGTATATAGAGTAGAAGTTATTTAAGTAGTTATAAAGTACTTTATTAATATAAAACTAAAATATACTTAGAGTATTATATAATCTAAAGAGTATAACTAGATACTTAAATAGTCTATATTTAGTAAAAAAAACTATTTTATATTTATTACTCTCTTTAATATATATTTTATTAAAAGTAGTAATAATATTAATAATAGTATAGTACCTAATATTAGATAATTATATAAGCGTTTTCTTAATTATTAGTAGTATATTTCTATTTTTAATTATAATAGTGTTAAAAGTATAGTAATTAATATAAATATAAAAGCTACTTTCTAGTTTCTTAATAATAAGTACTAGTAAGATATATTTAAACTTACTTTTATAAATCTTACCTCTAAAGTTTATATTCTAAATATAAGCTTTTATAGTAAGACTCTTATTATATCTAAGACTATATATTCTAGTAGAAAGATACTTAAATCTAGAGATAATATTAATACTATAGTTAATAAGTCTTTAGTATTAGAGTAACTTTATTATAGTAGAGTTAGAGTTAAAGTAATAAGCTATATTATAAAGCTACTTAGAAAGCTTCTATAGAATATTCTTTCTATACTTAGATAAAGTATTTAACTTATTATAGAACTTAGTAATATTCTCTAGTAATAAAGTATTAAACTTAATAGAGAATAAAGAAGTAAAAATATACTTTATATAGTTATAGTTTTAATTCTTCTTATTAGTCTAACTAAGCTACTTAAAGTTTTATAAGTATATCTAAATAACTTTATAATTTAGTAAGAAAGCTATTTTAGTAGTAGTATTACTAAAGATATAAATAATATCTATAAGTATATATATAAAGTTAGGTTTCTTATTAGAGGCTTTTTTTTTTTAGTACTTAGCGCTATAAACTAAAATAAGCTTACTATAAGTAAAGTAATTAGTAAAGTAATACTTACTATAGAAGTATATTATATAATTACACTAGTTAATATAAAGATTATATTCTTCTAGCTATAGAAAGCTAAAGATAAGATTATAACTAGATATATTAATATAGTAGAAGAGCTTTTCTTCTCTATAGTTACTATAAGTAATGTTAAGTAAAACGCTATAAGTAATAGTCTAACTAATAATACTACTATTATTTAAGTATAGCTATAAAGGCTACTTAAGTAGAATAGTTTTAAGTTTATATTATTACGTAAATAATAATAATATATAACTACTAGTAGTGCTAGAGTTTATTAATTCTTCTATATTAATAGTAATACTAGTAAGTAATATAGCTCTATATTTAAATATAAACTACTAGCTTTAAACTAGTTACTTACTCTTAACTACTATATTTATACTAAGAGTTACTTTTTTACTATTATTTCTATTATTAGTATATATCTAGTTCTCTAAATATTATATATAGATTTATAAAATTTTAGTCTTTTACTCTAGTAAGCTTAGAGTTAGTAAAGTTAGAAGTAAAGAAAATAGTAGTCTAATAAGAATATTAAAAAGTATATTAGAGTAAGTAGATACTAGTCTAGATATATATAAAGTAACTAGAGAACTCTAGAGTAGTATATTATTTTTTTATTTCTTCTATCTCTAGTAGTAACTATTACTAAAGATATTTAGTTTTCTAAGTTAGTAGTATTCTTAATAAAAGCCTATAGAGCTATATTAGTAAGAGTAGCTTATAGAGCTAGAATCTTAAATACTATAACTATAGCTTTAGTTTTATAGATAAATAAAGCGTTATTATTACTTATATAATAGTTCTTACTATTAGTATTATAAGTACTACTATACTTAAAGTACTTACTTTACTTAGATAAAACTACTAGCTAGACTTTAGTCTATCTATAGTTAGTGTAAATGCTTATAAAGTAACTACTACTATTAGCTATAGTAGTACTAGTAGAACTACTACTATCTTAGCTACTATAAGTAGTATTAGAGCTAGAGATGCCTTCTATTAAGTAGAAAAACTATACTTAAGTATAATAGTTATAGATAAACTAGTTCTAAGTATTACTAATATAATACTATATAAAAGTATTATATTTATACTTTATAAAGTAGATAGTATACTAGATAAGCTCTTAGTTAGCTATATTAATAAGCGTAATAACTAAGATAAAGCGCCTAACTTAAGTATTAAAAGCTTTACTATTCTTTTACTTAAAAGTACTATTATATAGCGCTATAGTAGTATTACTAAAAAGATCTATAGTATTAAAAGTATAGTTAAGATTCTTAATAAATTTTTAGATATTAATAAACTAGGTATAATAATTTATAAAAGCTTAGTACTTAATTTATTATATAGCTAAACTATAAAAGTAATTAATAATATTATCTATTTAGTTTTTAATAGTAGTATAGATATTAGTTTTATTAAGAAAGTTCTATATAAACTATTACTAGTACTTATACTTAGAGGTATTACTACTAGAGTTACTATAAAAAATATTAATATTCTTAAGCTTTATATTTATAGTAGTAAGATTCTTAGAGACTAAATAAGTAAATTAAAAAAGCTATAAAAGTAAAGCTAGAGAGTTACTACTATATTTTATAAAAGAATTAAAGTATATAAATAGAGCTAGTAGTAAGCTAGTAGGTATAGTAGAATAATATTAGTTATTTAGTAGCTAGCTAGTACTATTAAGATAAGTATAACTACTAGTAGCGCTACTATTTAAATTAATACTACTATTAGTAAGAATTCTAGCGCGCTACTATAACTAGTTTTTTTTATTTATAAGTTTAGAGATATAAGTCTAAAGATAAATATTAGAGTTATATAACGCTTTTATCTTATTATTAATAATATTAATATAAATAGTATAGTTATTTTTTTTCTTAGTTATATAAGTATACTTCTTAGTAAGTACTTTAAGTTTAATATTAGTAAAGGTCTTAACTTAGGCCTTTACGCGCTTAATATATATAGTAACTTTTTTTTTCTAGAAGTAAGCGTTATTATAAAGTTAGTTAAGCTTCTTATTATAAGTAATATAGTTATTTATAATATTAATAAAGTAGCTAAAAATAGTGTCTAGATATTTATTAATAGCTTTCTTAAGCTAGTTAGAAGTATAGATATTATAAAGATACTTCTTTTTACTATTTTTATAGACGTTATAAAAGTAAATATATATAGTATTAGTATTATTATTCTAGATAATAAAAAAAATAGTCTAGCTTTTAGACTTAAGTATAGTCTAAAGAGACTATTAGTATAAGTTATAATAGTATTAAGTAGCGTAGTTATTAGTATTATTACTACTACTACTACTACTACTACTTTTACTATTACTATTCTTAAAGTATACTCTATAAGTGCGCTAATACTTCTAAAAAGTAGTAGTATATTAGTAGTAGAAGCTTATTTTCTTACTATTATTAAAGTTATTATTATTTTTAAAGTTACTAAAGCTATTATTAAAGCTCTAGTTAATATCTAGCTAAGTCTAAGTATTAGTAATATTAATAGGCTTACTACTACTACTACTACTACTACTATTAGTAGAGTTCTTAGTATTCTAAACTATATCTTAGTAGTGTAAAGATATAAAATATAGAGCTACTATAACTAGTTAGTGTTACGCGCTTTATTAGGTAAGCTATAGTAATCTATTAGTATTACGCGCTAAATATATTAGTTAATATTATTTATAACTATAATATAATTTATATATAAAGTATTAGACTTATTTTAAAAAGAAGCTTATATAATATAAGAGATATAATTAGATAGATATATAATAAAATATAAGCTATTAAGTAGAATATAGAAGTATAAAGACTTTTATATTTTAGAGCTAGCGCTAGTCTAATCTAATTAGGCTAGGCTAGTTATATAATAATATAACTAGATAGTTATAGATAGAACTATAATAACTTTTATAAGTAAACTAATAATTCTATAGCTTATAAACTAGTTCTAAAAGAGTAAAATCTATTACTAGTCTACTAAAGAATATATAACTAAAAGTTTTATCTACTCTTAAAAGTATAGTGTTAAGTAAGCTAAGACTTAGAGTTTTAGTACTACTATTTTTAAAGTAGTTAAAGCTTCTAAATTTAGACTAGCTATAAAGCTATTTTAATACTAAAGTACTTTATAAGAGAATTTTAATACTAATCTCTATAAAATTATAATATAATTATATACACTTATTAGCTTATAACTAATAAAGTAATATATTTTAAAAGTTTATAGTTAGAATATATATACTAAAATCTTTTTTAGTAAAAGCGCGCTTTTTCTATTTTATAAGTTACTCTTAGAAATTAAAGATATATTAAAGTAGCTTAAATCTAATACTAAACGCTATACTAGTACTTTAAACTATTTATAAGTTTTTTAGATAATTATAAGTTTATATAAAACTAATCTCTTACTAGTTATATTACTTTACTACTTTACTAAAAAGCTTTACTAAGTTACTTTATTATTACTATATTAATTACTTTTTATATAACTATATTACTATTATAAAGCTTATATAAGCTACTCTACTTTTACTAAAAGAGAGTTTATTAAAGAGGCTATTCTAAAAGCTATTCTAGTAACTATAAAATAAAATACTATTTATATAATAAGAAATATAATATAAAGCTATATCTTAAATTATATATATTATTCTAGAGCTATAGAAAGTTTTATTAATACTTTTATTATTTTAAAAAATTATCTAATTAGAGTAAGGCTTTTATTTATTTATTTATTTATTCTTATATTTAAGAAGCTTACTAATAAAATATATAAGCTATTCTAAAATAGTAAGTATAATTTTATTTTTATAAACTAAGTAAAAAATTAGCTAATTAGTAAGCTAACTAAAAAAGAGCTATTAATTACTATTACTATTTATATTTATAATTTTATATATATAGTAAAGCTAAATAAGAAGCTTATACTATTTCTATACTTAGCTTAGACTATATACTAGTAATATAAGATTATTACTAAGATTCTAGATATAAATAATAAAAAATAAAATACTAAAAATAAAGTATTTATAGCTTATCTTCTTTTACTTAATACTATTACTTAAATAGATACTATAGTAGTATTTTATAGTTATTTTAAATAAAATCTATCTACTAGTAGTTATAATATTAATATTACTAAAAAATAGAGATAAAATTATAGTTAATAAAAAATAAGTATAGTAAGTTTTATTAGTAGTATACTTATTACTATATATTATCTTAGTTATTACTAGATATTTTTAGTTATTTCTAGTTATAGTATAAAAAAAGTTATATAAGTAAGTATAAAGTTAGTTTATACTATAAACTAGTAATAACCTTATTACTAATAGTAATATATTTTAAATTAATATTAAAATTATTCTAGTAGTTCTAAAAAGAACTAGCTTAGAGTCTTTTAATACTTTTTAATATCTTTTAATAAAAGACTTTACTTATAGTTATTATAACTATTTAAGTTACTACTAAACTTTAGTTATTAACTAAATTTCTTATTTATTTTATAGTACTAGATACTACTTATCTATTTAAGAAGTAATATTATAATACTAAACTACTACTTTAAACTTAAAAAGATAATTAGTAATTGTATATAATTTATATAACGAACGCGCAGCAAGATAAGCCTGCTATTGGGCTCTTATTGGTGGCGGCCTCGGTACCTGCATGCGTGCTGCACGTTCCTGGCGTTGGCGACCACGACAGTTCACCCGGAGCTAGGCTAAAGTTTGGTGGACTATTGTTTCCAGGCACTGCCGCCAACTCTTTCAGGAAGACAGGTCGAACTTACCGGCCATGTTTTCGTCTCCACCCATGACATCGATCTCAAATCAGTAGTCAACCACCGAGGTCGACAGGGCATGACTATGTGCATCTTATGTATATAAGACCCTCTGGCACACTGGGCAGTAACTCATCATCAGCTCAACAGCATCGGTCCTTCACTACTACAATCTCCTACACTACTTTCGCTACTCTTCTATTCGATCTTTCGATATGCGTTACTCTCTCTTCCTCGGGGCTGCTGCCCTCGTGGCCGCTTCTCCTGCTCCTCAGGCATTCGATGTCAACCAATTCGATTCCATGGCCAACAACCTCGCTCAGGGCCCCAAGGCAGGCGTCGTCAGTGAGCAGGCCTACAACCAGGCCAAGGCTCAGGACGTTGCCGCCGCCGCTGCTACCGGCGCTGCCACTGCTCAGCAGGCAAAGAGGACCGTTGGTGCCCAGCTTGAGGCACGCGACCCTACTTTCTGGTGGAACTGGAACCAGCAGAACAACCCTCCTGCTCCCGCTCCTACCAAGGCTCCTGCTCCTGCCCCCACCGCCGCACCTGAGGGCAACCCGTCCTCTACCAACCTCGCACCATCTTCGTGCACCCCGGTTAGCTGGACCAACACCTTCGCGTTCACTGCCGATCCCGCTTGTGCTACTCAGATCGAGGTCGGCACATACTGCGGATTCATCAACCCCGATGACCCATGTGCTGCTCAGCCCAACGCCTACGGCCCACCTACCACCCCCGACACTGCCGATGCTTTCAAGAACAACGAGGTCTACCACAAGATGGCTACTAGTGCTAAGTCGCCATCTGGCTACACCTCCTCTTTCGTTGACCTTAGCGCTTCCGTAGAGGGCAGCGGTTACCTCGGATACTACGAGCTTACCAGCTACGACACTGCTGCTTGTGCCGCCAAGTGCGACTCTACCTCCACCTGCACTGGCTTCAACCTCTACATTGAGCGTGACCCCAAGTGGAACCCGCGTCAGTGCTCTTGCGACAAGCCCGACTCTGTTACCCGCTTCAAGTGCACTCTTTGGGGACAGGATGTCAAGAAGGAGTCTGCTACCAACGTCGGCCAGGGCCAGGATGGATTCGAGGTCGTGATAGGTAAGTTCCAGCTGTCCGAAATGCATGTGAGACATATACTGACTTCGTACCCCTACCTCTAGTCGGTTCCAATGGTTACAACAAGGGCACCTACAACCCTCCTACTCCTCCTTCTTGCAGCAAGCCCCAATCTTGCGGCCACAAGCTCCACAACCAGCAGCCCTACTGCATGGGTCAGACTACTTTCCCCGGTCCTTTCGATCCTTCTCTCTGCGCTGCCTACGCCCAGAAGCAGAACGAGGTCAACCGCAAGCACGGCATCATTGGCGCATGGCTCTCCATGTTCGGCATGAACAAGGGTGGCTGCGTCCAGTTCCAGGCTGCTTACCTCGAGAAGGACGGCAAGGGTTTCGGTACCCACTGCCGTCTCTTCACCAAGAAGTTCCTTGCCACTCAGGCCAACCTCGACATCAGCGTCGGTGGTACCTCCAAGTGGGGCTGCCAGAAGTCCTTCACCTGGGACGTCGATGTCAACGCCAGCTTCAACTGGGGTGGCTGGTCTTACTTCAAGAACAAGCGCGACGAGTAAACGCTCGCTGCTCTTCCGACAACAACAACGACTTATGTCTGCATCGCATGGGCGTACCAAAATTCGAGATGGTGATGGTTGACGGTGGATATCATGACTAATACTCTTCTTCGTTTCTGTAAATAACTCTTTGGCTTTACATTGAGCATTAGCTCGTCGCATAGTCACTCCTTAGTATGATTTTAGCATCTTGGTAGTTGTAATGTAACAATATGTGCTCTTTGAATTTGCCTTCTTCTTCCTATTGAAGTATCGTCCCGATTGAATCAACTCATCTACTAGGCTTGCTCAAAAGATCCCGATCGATCGTACGACGATTTTGACGGCGGAGCTCTTCCACGTGTGCGCGTCGCTCGCCTGAACAGGTCTGCAGCTCACATCAAGATGCACACACGCAAAGTGAGGGATCTGAAGTCAACGTAAGCTTCAGGGTGTTATGTTTTTGTTTTCTTGAGCGAGGTACTAACAGGATGCGTTGGTGGACGGAACCAAAGATACCAAGCGCGCTTCGAACGGAAGATGGACCAAACGGTCGGGACTGTGCCCCACAGCGCGTGATCCCCTGGCACGAGCGGGGAACCTTCACCCATCTTCCGTGGGAGGACAACGTGCTGAACAAAGACCCGTAACGTTCTGAATTGTAAACTTTATTGTTAAGCAACCAAGACGGACCGTTTTTCGCTTTGAAACCGTCGCGAACGCATGAAGAGAAGAGAAGTGCATTATGATATGTCTCGTGGACTCGTGGACTCGTGGACTCGTGGACTCGTGGACTCGTGGACTCGTGGACTCGTGGACTCGTGGACTCGTGCATCCTGGGCTGGGTTCATGCAGGGCAGAGTGGAGGAGTGCGGGGAAGCGCTGCGCGGTCGTGTTTAATTCGGCAGAACACAAACACGAGAAAGGGAAACGCGGCCCAAAGGTACCGCCTTATTGTACCACCATGTCTCGCAAACCGTGGCATCTGTGGTGCTCACTCACACTGCATTCTGGCCTTCGTTCAGCTGCTAGCCGTGCCTTCTTTCGGAACAACTTTGGAAATCGCCAACAGATGCGGGTTCCCAGCTTCACCCTTTGCTCGTTTTCATTAGAGACAGCATGAGTCCTTCTCTGAACTGTCTCACTGGCCGTAGGGCGCTGGCCCTTCACCCGCAGCGGGGCAGCTTACTTGCTACGCTGAAGCAGTGTGCTGTCACCTCTGGTCTGAAAGCAACACCTCTGCTGGGACGTGGTGATCGTTCTCCAAAACATACTTTGACTACAACAAGCCTTCGGGGACTTAGCCGCCCGCACCCGCCCGCGCTTTCCCTGCAGCACCATGTCTCGCAGGTCACCGCTGTCGCGCGGTATGCATCCGGGCAGGCATCGGATCCGCACGACGAGGAGCTACCTAGCACCCCGCCGTTCACCGCAGGTCCTTATTCCAACCTCACTATTGGAGTACCCAAGGAAAGCTATCCTGGCGAACGAAGGGTCGCGATTACGCCACAGGTATAGTCTCTTCTCGCATTCGCTGTCTTTGAGACAATTACTTACTTGACAACCTTATTTTGCAGAACGTGAAGCTTCTACTCAAGAAAGGCTTCTCGCGCATCCTCATCGAGCGTGGAGCTGGCAGTGCTGCGCAGTTTACGGATAAAGCGTTTGAGCAAGCTGGCGCGCAGACAGTCGACCACAGGAATGTCTTCTCAGAGAGTGATATCCTGCTCAAGGTCCGGGCCCTTAGCATTGATGGAAAAGACAGCGAAGTGGATGCCATCCGAGAGGGCGCCACAGTCATCTCAATGCTCTACCCGATGCAGAACAAGCCGACCGTTGATCGAATTGCTTCCCGCAAGGCCACTGCATTCGCAATGGACATGATTCCGCGTATCTCACGAGCGCAAGTTTTCGATGCACTGTCGTCAATGGCGAACATTGCTGGCTATAAAGCCGTCCTGGAAGCTTCCAATACCTTTGGTCGCTTCTTAACTGGCCAAGTGACTGCTGCTGGAAAGGTGATCGTCACTTCATCCAGTTTAGACCCCTGCTAAACGTTGCTAGATCCCTCCTTGCAAAGTCCTCGTAATCGGTGCCGGGGTCGCCGGACTCAGCGCGATTGCTACGGTAAGTGCGGCACTTCCCTGGATTCATGCAGTCTCACTAAAGTCGGCGCCAGGCTCGACGTATGGGTGCCATTGTTCGTGGTTTCGACACTAGGTCTGCAGCACGTGAGCAGGTCCAATCCTTAGGTGCAGAATTCATCGAAGTCGACATCGCCGAAGACGGCTCCGGAGCTGGTGGCTATGCCAAAGTCATGTCCAAGGAATTCATCGAGGCCGAGATGAAGCTCTTTTATGACCAGTGCCGAGAAGTTGATATCGTGATTACCACTGCCCTGATCCCAGGCAAGCCTGCACCCAAGTTAATCACAAAGGCCATGCTCGGCGCAATGAAACCCGGCTCCGTCATCGTGGATCTAGCGGCTGAAGCTGGCGGTAATTGCGAAGCTACTGAACCTGGCCAGATGGTAGATTACAAAGATGTTTCTGTGATAGGTTGGTTCTGGGACTCCCCGAGATGATCCAATACTGACCGCGAATGCAGGCTACACCGATCTTCCGTCCCGTCTACCAACCCAGTCGTCAACTCTCTACTCAAACAACGTTACCAAGTTCTTGCTTTCGCTAACTCCAAAGGACAAGAAGGAGAAGTACTACGATGTCGATCTCACTGACGAAGTTACCCGCGGAGCTATTGTCACCTACAACGGCAAGGTCCTTCCTCCAGCTCCACGTCCGGCCCCTCCACCAGTTCAAGCGAAACCTGCACCTTCGCCTGCCGACCAAGTTGCCAACGCTGTCGCTCTCACACCGTGGCAGACGCAGTCTCGTCAGGTAGCTAGCGTTACCGCTGGTATGACTGCTGCACTGACTCTAGGTAAATTCACGGGCCCACTGTTCATGGGCCAAGCTTTCACTTTCTCGCTCGCCAGTCTGATCGGATATCGAGGGTAAAGTAGCCGCCACGAATAGCTTTCAAAATATTTTGCTAACTTCTTACTAGTATGTATCTCTCGAAATACGCTTTGGCTGTTTTAAGATATCATACTGTTCATGCTGATAACTTGTAGTGGTCTGGGGTGTTGCACCTGCTTTGCACTCTCCGCTTATGAGCGTAACGAACGCCATCTCTGGTATCATCGGAGTTGGTGGCCTGTACGCTATGGGTGGCGGCTATCTGCCCGAGACCATCCCGCAAACCCTCGGAGCCTTGTCGGTTCTATTGGCCTTCGTTAACATCTCGGGTGGTTTCGTTATATCTAAGCGTATGCTTGATATGTTCAGACGACCGACTGACCCCAAAGAGTATCCCTGGCTTTATGCAGTACCCGCAGCTCTGTTTGGAGGCGGCTTCATCGCAGCAGCTTCCACTGGCATGGCAGGTCTGGTCCAAGCAGGCTACCTTGTCAGTAGTGTTCTCTGCGTGACCTCGTTGTCAGGACTTGCGTCGCAGACAACAGGTAAGTTACGACTGTACGAAATGTATGTGAGACGTTTACTGACTTCGTACCACTCTGCAGCTCGTCGCGGTAATTTCTTGGGTATACTTGGTGTTTTCTCGGGTTTTCTCGCATCCCTGGCTGCCGTCGGCTTTTCTTCTGATGTTCTCACCCAGTTCGCCGGTCTCGCCACGGTGGGTACTGTTGCTGGACTGATGATCGGACGGAGGATCACGCCTACCTCGCTGCCCCAGACGGTCGCGGCACTGCATTCGGTCGTCGGTCTCGCTGCTGTACTCACGAGTATCGGTAGCGTCCTGGGTCACTCTGGAGATATCTCCACTCTTCATATGGTTTCCGCCTACCTTGGTGTTCTCATCGGAGGTGTTACCTTTACCGGATCGATTGTTGCCTTCCTCAAGCTAGCCGCAAAGATGAGCTCGAAACCTCTGGCGCTACCTGGCCGGCATCTCATCAACAGCACGCTGCTCGGTGCGAACGTAGCAACCATGGGCGCCTTCTTGACCTATGCACCGGGCGCCCCTCTTATCGGCGCAGCATGTCTCGTCGGGAACGCAGCTCTGTCCTTTGTCAAAGGCTACACGACTACTGCCGCTATTGGCGGAGCAGACATGCCAGTTGTTATTACAGTACTCAACGCATATTCCGGGTTCGCATTAGTAGCCGAGGGTTTCATGCTGGATAACCCACTCCTAACAAGTGTTGGTAAGTCCTAGCTGTACGAATTGCATGTGAGACATATACTGACTTCGCACCTCTTTCTCTGCAGGCGCCCTCATTGGGGTATCAGGCTCAATTCTCTCATATATCATGTGCGTTGCCATGAACCGAAGCCTCACCAACGTCCTCTTCGGTGGTATAGCCCCTACAGTCCAATCCCAGACCAAGGTCGAGGGTGAGATAACCAAGACCACATCGGAAGAAACAGCCGAAGCTCTCGTCAACGCAGAAAACGTCATCATCGTAGTCGGGTACGGCATGGCCGTGTCGAAAGCGCAGTACGCACTCGCCGACTTTGTCAAAAGCCTGCGTGCGAAAGGCATCAACGTGCGCTTTGCCATTCACCCAGTCGCAGGCCGCATGCCAGGACAATGCAACGTCCTCCTCGCTGAAGCATCCGTTCCCTACGACATTGTTCTCGAGATGGATGAGATCAACGACGACTTCCCGGACACAGATGTCACCCTCGTCATCGGCGCAAATGATACCGTCAATCCCATTGCGCTGGAACCTGGTAGTGCGATTGCGGGTATGCCGGTGCTACATGCGTGGAAGAGCAAGCAGGTTGTTATTATGAAGAGGGGTATGGCGAGTGGATACGCCGATGTACCCAATCCGATGTTCTTCATGGAGAATACGAAGATGTTGTTTGGCGATGCTAATGAGAGCTGCAACGGTAAGTTATCGCTTGGGCTGACTGATGTTCAGGATTTTGCTAACAAGACTTTAGCTATCAAACGCGCGCTGGAGGAGAAGATTAAGGGGCTGTAGATAGATTTCGCATGGAGGTTTGAAGTACCTGCATTATCATCCGTGATCCATAGATGGTGCTTTCCAAGAGAGTGCCTGCATAGTACATGATAGCAAAGATAGTCTTTCGCGAAATTACGCTCATTCAAAGCAGCATGTTCTTCTTTGCGTCTGCAGAATTCCAATAGCTCGCATCCAGACCCACGACGAGAATTCGATGAAGAGCGGGGCACACACCCCTGTCAGCCACGCGCTGCAACGCGTCCAACGGCAGAGCGCGACCCATGCCGATGACGTAAATCGGGATCCATGTACCACGCATCCAACCTTGGAAGTCTACGAAACCTGCAAAGCGCAGTTCTTGTGGTAATAACGACTTGTGAAGCTTCCCAGGTCCTTCTCTGAGGTACACACGCGCATCCAAACAGACTTGACACCAAAAACACAATTACAGCAGCAACAATGTCTCTCCCCCTCCTCTTCACGATCCCGCCCTCGAACCGCCATGAATTCCTCCTGCTCGACACATCCTCCAAGATCACGCTGAAGTCGCTCAACGCGCAGATCACTTCTACAATCTCATCGAGTCCCAACTGCGCCGAATGTACGTCGAAGCCGAACACACCACATGTCAGACAGACAGCTTGGGACTTATCGCTAACGATGAAACCACAGTCATGGCGAAGCACAAGGCCGCCGACGGCCCCAAAGAGACGATCCAAGAGTTCAGGATACACTGGGATACCAAGACGCGGGATGGCAAGATCTGGCCCGAGTACACTGTCGTAACGGATGAGAACTTCCCGGCGATATTGGAGTTGTTGAAGGCGAATCCTGTCATGGGTGTGCTGGAGATAAAGCTCGGTAGCTCAGAGTAGAATAGGGTAGGATAAGACACAAAATCACAGCATAATTCATGACAATGAGACAAAGACGCTGCAGTTGTTTGAGAACCTTGTTTTCGTATACATTAGGATGCGACGACGGGAGCATTGCTCTAGCCTAGTCGTGGTTCGTTACACCCGGAGTATATATACTACGTAAGAAAAGCTTCGATACAAATAGCGTCGAAGTGGTATGAAAGGAGAGTGCGCCAGGAGGTAGTCTGGCGTCGAAAGCCAAGTGGAGGGTATCCGTAAATAACCGATGAAAACGCCAATGTGTAAAGAAAATGCCGCTGGTATGCCATACCCATTGGGCTCATGCAACATGTGATGAATGCGCCGTGTTTGTAAAAGAAAATCGAGTGAGTAGTACGCCGCCGCCGAGATCGAGAGCTATGCAATCCTCGTGTCACTTTGGCGACTTATCCGTTGGCTCAGTGATCATCTGCTGCCAATGCACCAGATCCCGACTCAAGAAGTCCATCATCTGGGTAGTGCTCAAATTCTTGAACTTCGCCAGGTCTGTATCCTCGTCCTTCTGCTGCTCTTGGGCCGGCTCGCCGTTTGCTGGTTGGACTGCCGGAGCGAGGCTTCCATGTTTCTCCCCTGTAGCCATCTCGACCTGTCGTTGAGCTATATAGCTCTGCATAGCTCCGGCTGGCCTTCGTATATCGTTCCAGGAAAGTTTTTGCAGCCGCCAATTCTTTGTCTTGGTAGGTTTTTGTCCGGCTGTGCCATCGCTGCTGTCATGCCCATTGCTCGCTCCGTTTGTCATGTTCGTTTGCGGAGACTGTGCGATGTCGTTCTTGGGTGAAGTGCCGTTGGTCGCGGGCATGGTGTCTCTTGAGTACTGATTCCGCCCAAGTCGACCACGGGCCTTCTGTGGTGGACGTCCACCTCTCCGTGGGGCAGGCGCAGGCTTAGGTTCTGCGACGGGGGTATCGGGGATTGTAGCTTCGGTCACTATTGGGGCCATAACGGGCTCTTCGATGGTAGGGGCAGGTGTGGGCTCGGGTTCCTCTGTATCTAGCGACTGTCAGCCTAAGTCTTTCTCCACTAAGCACAATTCATACCGTCTCCCTTTCTTCGCTCTGCACGGCCTTTCCGTCGATTCGCGGCTTCGTTACGGTGACTTTCGCGCTCCTTCTCGCGCTGTTCTTTTTCGCGTTGACTCTTTGCCGCAGCTCCGCGAGGTTTTTGCTTAGGAGCAGATGCCTTTGTACTATCGTCTTCCGATTCTATCACGGGCGAATTGCTAGGGGAGCGAGAGCCGGTCCGCTGTCGTTTGATCTCTGGCTTTGTCCTGCAGATTGTCAGCTAGATGTCCCTAGCGGCACATGGAGCAGCAAGCAAGACTCACTCTTCGCTGTCGTCGCGACTCCGCTTCTTTCGATTGCCGTTCTCTGAGGCTGTACCGCCCTCATGCTTGCTTTCTTCGAGTACCTTGCGGAGCACCTCGTCTTCGTCGTAGGCGGCTCGACTGTTCATGGTCGAACGACGCTTGCCAAAGGAATCTACACTCGCCCTATTGTTGCGATCCTTGTCCTTGCCTGGGTGTCCATCTGATTCCTTGGAAACAGAAGATTTGCGATTCTTGCTGTGTTGTTGATCGTAGACGGGGAGGTATCGAGAGTACTTTTGACTAGAATGGCAATCTCGTTAGCTCTCCATAGATAGTAAGGTAGTGGTCGCGCAATGGAGGAAATCTAGGGCTTGAGACCAAAGACAGAGAAACGCGTAGCGGGGTACAGAGCTCAAATGAGAACGACGATAAATACAAGCACGTACCCTTTGGGACTTGATGTAACCTTGTGGAGGTCTTTCCTGCACTCCTCGCAGAAGTACTCGTCTGGGCTGGCAGCTTCGTCCATGATGCCTACACAGCCTCCGTGTTGCCAGACCTTGCAGACGTCGCACTGAATGAACAGTCCGCCAAGTTCATCGGCTTGCACATCTGGGTCCGCGAGAGCAGACATGGACTTGGGAGTGTCAGATGGCGGGCCCGGGTACTCCTGGTAGCCACACACGCATCGGGTGACCTCATCCTCCTCTGCGATGTCGTCTTCGAGCTCATCGTCGAGCTTCGCCGACTCGTCCTCGTCATTGTCGTGCTCGCGTGTTCGTCGGCGTGTCAGAGGCGGCTCGGGCTGCACGCCGTGAGGCGGTTCTTCGGGCTCTTCCGAGGAGAGCGAGTGTGGGGTCGACGACTTTGGCGGCGATGTTTGTTTGGGATTGACTCTGGATGCACGATCGGTACGCGCTGATGAGACGGAGGATGAGGAGTTGCTGTGCGTTGCGACGCTGGGTGGGGGCTGGGTGGTGCGAGCCCGCGATGACCGTCGCGGCGACATTGTTCCTGTAGCTGTCGCTATCGGCAAATGCAATAGCTGAGCAGTGTATGAGCGAGGGCGATGCTGGCGGGCTGGGCGGTGTTGGATGCGCTTGGGAGGGTGGCCGGCCGAACGAGGTCAGAGGCGGGAGGAAGGACTAGAAGGACGCGGTAGTGGACCGTGACGTGACGGAAGCGATGCAAGTCAATGGCAAGGGCGTCGCTATCGCGCAATGACGACGCTCTCGTCGGCGACAGTGGTGTCTGCTGGAGCGCAACGGTGACGCTGCAGGTGCGGAGACAGCGGGCCAAAAGCTCCACGAGCTTCAGAGCGCGGCAAGGGAATGGATGGACGACTGGAAAAGAATGCCGAGGTGCGACAGGAACATGATATGGCTTGGAGCGGGCGTCTGGGGAGCTGGACCGGGACAATGCTGTGGGAGTGACCGAGCTGCCAGGACTCGATTTTACTCCTCACGCTCTAGCGGGCGGAACGCGAAATGGAACCCATTGCCCAGGTGGACCGACACGCCAACCGTAATCCCCGTCACGTGACGTGGGCTCATCCGACCCTTGCACCCTTAGCAGCATGGCGGATCCGTGCGCGTAGAGGCTGTCGACGACTTTGGGGGCGTACAAGGGAGCGAGATGGAATATCTGCGACTTTGGTCTGGGTACGTTGAGCGCTTTGAGGGAATATCGGTGAGGGGCACAAGGTGCTGGCTGGCAGGTTTCGATTCAGAAGTTGCCCAGTGATCCGCTGCCGATGAGGCAGTCGCGCTAGCTCGCTTCGCGCGAGGGGTCCCACCGCCTGCGTGCATTGCCACTGGCCCTTGATTCACGCGAAACACATCATTACCGCTTGGGCGCCTGTCACAACACCTTACTGAAGGGAGAAACTGCGCACATCGATGCTACATATTCATATTTGCTCCTTGTTGTCCTATTGTAGATTCCAGGCCTCTTCAGCATTCTCACTCTATGCGTTGAGAACACAAGAGGAGCGGATCAGTCAAGCTCAGGAACAACACATCAACAACCGTGAAAGGGTATTAAACTTCATTCGCTAAATATACAAAAATCGTTCTATCCAAAGAAAGCCTTAAGCCTTGCCCTCAATAATCTCCTTGTGTGTACCTGGAACAGGTGCACCGTTGGTCTTGTTCTTCTCCTCGTACTTCGCGCTGATGCCAGTCATACCGTTGGCAACCTTGTTGTCCTTGGACTTGGCCATGCCATTGTGTGTTCCGTTGAATCGCAGGTTGGCGATACCGGGGTAGCCCTGGACACCAGTCGCCTTCTCCAGGCGCGAAGCGATGTCCTCAGACACTTCCCTGAAGATGGCGATCTGGCGCTTGATGATCTCCTTGTTGGACACAGTCGACATGTGGCCAGAGATGTTGTTGACCCAGCGGTCCTTGGCAGCATCATCGAAAACCTTCTCCCACAACGTGCGTGGTGCGTTGAAGTCCTCTGGACGAATCTCAGACAAGAAGGTGATCGCTTCGCCGGTGAAGTTGCCGTGGAGCTTGTCGAGGTCGACAGTACGCTCCTTGAAGCTGATGGGCTGAATGCTGCTGAGATAGTTGGGCCTCGATCCCTGGTTGTAGAATGCCATGTTACCATCTCGCTGAAAGTTACCCATGCGGTATGCAACACGTGGGGAGTTGACCGGCAGTTGTTGGTAGTTGGCACCGATGCGGTGGCGGTGGGTGTCGGGGTAGGAGAACAGGCGGGACTGTAGGAGGGGATCCGCACTGGGCTCGATACCTGGTACCAAGTGTGCGGGGTTGAACGCGACTTGCTCAACCTCGGCGAAGTAGTTCTGCACGTTCTCGTTCAAGAAGAACTCGCCAACCTTGCGGAGCGGGAACTGGCTTTGAGGCCAGACGTGTGTCATGTCGAACACGTTAATCTTCTGCTTCTCCCAGACCTCCTCAGCCTCATTCGCGGTCATGGTCTGGAACATGACGTCCCAGCCAGGGAAGTCACCCTTCTCGATGGACTGGTAAAGATCCTTGGTCGAGTAGTCAGGGCCGTAGTTGAAGGAGTCTTCTTGTGTAATGAAAGCAGTGCCCTGCTTGCTCTTGAAGTGCAACTGCGGACGAAGTCAGTATGTGTCTGACATGCACTTCGTACATTCAGATCTTACCTGGCAGTATACCCAGTCACCGTTCTTGTTCTGAAGCTTGTGGGTGTGACCGTGGTATCCATGCATCTTGCGGTAGCCATCGGGAATACCTCGGTCACCGAAGAGGATCATGAACTGATGGGCGGACTCCGGGTTTTGAGAAGCAAAATCCCAGAAGGCTGTCGCATCATCGGCATGTGTAAGATGGGTTGCGGGATCGCGTTTTTGAGTATGCTGTCCTGAGTCTTAGCGTGTGTTTTATGCCTGACTATCACGGAGGAACTTACGATGAAGTGAGGGAACTTGGCGGGATCCCTAATGAAGAAGACAGGAGTGTTATTCGCAACTACATCCCAGTTGCCTTCGTCGGTGCGGAACTTGACACTGAAACCCCTAGGGTCACGGGCGCAGTCGTGCGAGCCAGACTCGCCACCAACCGTTGAGAATCGAACGGTGACAGGGCAAGACTTTCCTTGCTTGAAGATGTCTGCCATGCACAGGTCCTCAAGCGACTCTGTGGTTGTGTAGGTACCATGGGCACCGGCGCCCTTGGCGTGAACAACTCGCTCTGGGATACGCTCACGGTCGAAGTGTGATAGAAGGTCGACGAGGTGGTGGTCTTGGAGCAGCAGAGGACCGTTCTCGCCTACTCTTTGGCTTTCGTATGGGTGAGGGTATGGGACACCGTTAGAGGTGGTGTAGATGACATCCTCCGATGAGGCGTTGCGGTCGTCGGCATAGCTGCGAAACTGGTCGCCATTCTTTGAGCCAGTGGGAGCATGCTGAGTGCTGCCATTCTGGTTGTCGTTGGTTGCGCTTGGAGCCATGATTACGATTTCTTGGGTATCGATATGTGAAGAGAGATGTTTGTGTAATTAAGCTTTCGTCAGAGGCGCCGAAGAATCTTCTTATATGGGATACTGATAACGCCTCCAGCCGCTTCGCATAAATCCCATGTTGAAAACGCATCATCATCGGACTAGCTAGGCGTAGTACGCTCCATGACGCTTAGAGGGTGTCAATCTAGGCCTACATGTCAACCGGTGCGGGTTAGGTTAGAACTCCCGTGGCTTGATAGCAAATCGGGAGAAGTGCGACGTCAAGGGTGGTGGCGACCTCGAGGGCGGTGACAATGCCTTGATAGTGATTGGCCCATCTCACTGCTATGATGTGCCTCGTTCTATCTCTTCACGATCTGCAGATGTAGATGTAAGCGGCTTCCAGACGCAAGCCATTACCAATGGGAAGGTATCTGTAACAAAGCGCGCGAACTGTGACGCGCTGTGGAGTCGAAAGAGCGTGTGGAGCCAATTGGAATTTCCTGTTGCTGTTCGGCCCTTTTCTCCCGGAATGACATCACTGACACCAAAACCCGTGCACGTGGGCCGCGTTTCCCATGGCAATACTGGGGAATATCGGCAATCGAAAATGCGGAACCTTAACGTGTATTTCGAAATGCACGTGTATTTCTGACGAGGCGAGGTGGTGTTCGTTATCGAGTCGCCACTATGGTCACTGCCCAGATGAGGCTCATTTGCGGACGGAAGCGGTCACCGGGGCGATCTGCCACACATGGGCACAATGCGCCCACAGATCCGCATCGCAGCGCGCGACAGACGCTGACACCCGAACCTACTCAGAGTGTTGTGCGAACGCATCCGACAAAACTACAGTGACGTAAACGCTTCCTAGTCCTTTCATATCCTTTAACTTCACAATGATCTCACCTTGTCGCAGTATCGAGCAAAGTTCTTGTCAAAACCTTCGCGGTCGGTCCTTCGTCGTTCGATGGACAATTCCGTATGAGAAAAACTCCCGCGCACCTGTCTTTTTGGGCTAGGTGCCATGCGAAATAAAGAAGAACACCCGTTTCAGCTACAGTCTGCTGACTTCTTTGGAGAATGCCATGCCGCTACCCCACAGTTCTCCAGCGCTCGGCTGTTCTCGTTCCACGAGTATGCACCTCCGGTATTAAACACTATCGATAAGCCTCATCATCCTGGTCCATCTGGGGCTACGGCTAATATATCTCCCAACTTCCATTGGTGCAGTTGACGAGTTTCATATCAGAACGCTTCTTTTGCACCCATCAGTGCCGGAGGCTAGGTGATTTTCTTCCTGCGCTTTACCCTTCTGTCCATGTGGTCATGAGTTGTTTGAGTTCTGAGCGCCCAGAGGGCGGTGTTGCAAATGCGTATATACAGCAGCGGTGCGGCAAGGACGTGGTCTCATCTGCGACCTCTTACATTACCGCAATAACCGCACAGTCCAAGTAAGCCTCAAGAGATACCTGCAGCGCGAGCTTTCACGTGGTATCCTTGCAACTGTCAAATACTACCGAGATGTTTGTAACGCCTGTCATCGTTAGTAGCCATGTGTGAGTGTTTATGTTGACGTTCAATGTCGCAATTGCTTACTTGTTTAGCCTGGATCCTTCTGCTATATATGGCTCCAAGCGAGGCAGCGTAGTTCGCAATGAGCTTTCGCAAAGACTTAGTATAGCTTCTTCCGACGCATCCTTTGGCGGTCTTCATCGAACGTCCTCGACGAGTTCCAACGCCTCCGTTTCGACTGCAGCGTCTTCCACTCCTTCAATCAACAACCAAAATCGCCGGCCTAAGCATCGCAAGACCATTTCGAACAGCTCAATAGCCCGACTTTTCTTACAGAGGAACAAGCCCCAAGAGGTTACCCCAAAGCAAGCCGAAGCATTGCCCACTTCATCTCCCGTAACGCCTACTCCATCTTCACCTATGGCCGTTGCTACCTCAACTTCACCACCTGCTGCGGATTGGCAGTGCTCTGATCTAGTGGTGCGATCTAAGCAGGATGTCTACCACGTCGATAGGTCAATCATGTGCTATCATTCGCGATGGTTTTCGAAAGTCTGCGCAGTTGTCATGTCGCCAGTATGTTCAGTCAATTCACTAGTCTCGATCGCGTTGACACAAACAGAAATCACCGAAAGGCATCATTGATCTTAGCGCTGACAACCCAGCAGCCGTCGCCGCTATGATGCAGTACTGTTACCAACTGGATTACACGGATCAACTAGCTGGCTCGGACCTTGACGTACCCGAGGAGGTCACTCTGCGCTCTCATGTTGACGTATATATGCTTGCAGAGCGATACGGGATAGCCGGCCTGAAAGCACTCGCACTCCAGAAATTCGAGGACCTCGCGGCAATTGTTTTGGTAGTCGATGGCCAGGAAGAGCAGTTACTGCATGCAATCCGCGCTATCTACGCACCTGAGCGAACGGCCAATGCAGAGAGTCTCAAGAGCGTGGCGATTAAGCTCTGCGCTGACCATGTGCAAGCTTTCATACATGGTACGGGCAGGACCATGGCGCTTGTATACGAGTCAATGGATGAGCTACCGGACTTCAGAGCGGACCTGTTCGACGAGATGGCAACACGCTGGAAATAGTGCACGACCGGTAGCTATCGTCTTAGTGGCAGTGAAAGCAGCTGACCTAGTGTCCCGCTCTCGACAGCTAGGCAAGCGCGCTACCAGTGTTGACTAGTTCCGATATTGCGTTGGACCTACACTTTTCACTTCTCACTCGGAGATACACCCACTGTCCTCGATTCACTGGCACAACAATAGAGTATAAGGACTCGACAAACGCTCACGTTCACCACCGAACCGGGGTGATTACTACCAAATTTCTCCTCCACGACGACGCGGTCACCTCGTTTCTCACTCACTCCACTTCCCATGGGTGTATAAATACCGAAAATCTCTTCGGAGAAGATCTCCATCCTACCTATCCTCTACAGGCGACTCGATTTAACGGCAGTCAACATTAACAGCACGTCGACATGAACCAGCAAGATCGCAAACGTGCCTTCGGCAATGCTTTCCAAGGTGCCTCAAATCTCTCGAGTCATCCGCATCGCAAGGCCCTCCGCAGTGTCGTCGCCTCGTCTCCTGCTTCGACACCACAAATCTTCTACGCGCCTACATTCTCGTTCGGTTCCGACAAAGAGAACGAGACACTGTATCTGCCCGCCCAGGACAAGTTTGCCAAGCCCTTCGATGGCTACCGACATCGTCTTCAGCTTCCTCCACGCACCTCATCTCTTCGTGGTCTATCGGAACTGCCTGTCGCCGGTAATGGCTTTGAACAAACCTACATCACCCCCCACATGGATATAGATCAAGGCTCGAGTTCACCACTGGATCAGGTATTGGGTGCTTATTCCAACGAGCCCGGCCCCATCGTCTTCGAGGACCCAGTCGGAGGCGTGGGTCCGTTGACTCCGAGTGCGCTTCACTTCCAGACTCTTTCACTGCTAGACCCACCTCGCAGGTATCGGCCAGATCTGACGTCGCAGTCCGCTGTCGATATCAATGCTGCTCGTACTAGTGTCTTCACCATGCAGTCGACCGATCTTCAATAGTAAGCAAACACCATATACAAAATATGTGAGAACAAACAATACTAACACAACGAAGCTGTTTCTCCGAGATCCAGAAGGACGACGTCATGATCTCTTTCGACAAGGGCAAGCAAGTCATGAAGCTCAACAAGTACCTCTTGTGTACAGAGTCTCGCTTCTTCGCACCGATGCTAGACGGCCCATCCATTGTGAGTATTCATTTCGCACTCAGCATATTCGAGAATGCTAACAACGCCGAAGGAAGGTCAAACACGTTGCATCCGCGTCCGCGACGACTTCCCCTACGCCATCGCAGCCATGATCCAGTACATTCAAGACGGCATCTACATCTTCAACCCCAATATGCGACACGAGTATGAGAACATCACCCTTCTGGACCTCCACGTCCACGCGTACGTTGTCGGAAACAAGTACGACGTCGCCAAGCTGTGCGACCACGCTATCGGAGAGTACATCAACATCGTCGGAATGGTCCTCAGTATGGGACTGCCCTCTGGCGAAGACCCAACCGACTTCTCCCACAATCCCGAGTTTGATCACAAGCACATCGATGCCGACCCTGTCTCGTCGGTTCTCAACTCCTTCCTTGATTCTCTGGTTCTCGTCTGGCGCAACACTACAGATGGGAACGATATGTTGCGCCAAGCTGCTCTCGAGCTGCTGAAACCTCATATCAATCAACTCATGCGCTTGAAGTTCTTCCAGACGCTGATGTTGGACTTGACGGGCTTTGGTCGTGATCTCGTTGATAGTCTAGTGGAGGATGGGTTCGACGTTCAGGCTTGGCCTCCGATGGGCGGCGTGCAGCAGAGGGCTAGGGTCAAATTCGGTACCGCCATGTAGATGGTGTTACGTGGTGACAGCGGCGAGCTGTAGCCAAAGATGGCTGAATACACGCGGCACGGGGTCTAGTGTATACCTAGATAGCTTGATAGCGATCAGAAATGGAAACATGATGAACATTGGTGCTGCAGAAATACCTAAAACACCCAGTACAATACCCAATCACTCCACAACCCTCCTGCTCTCCCCTCCCAACCGCTTCGTCTGCTTCCCCGCCAAAACAGTCTGCCACTCCGGACTAACTAGCATCTCCGGCTCCTCCCAAACCCCGACACCATTCCTCCGAGACCTCCCCCCGACCGGCTCGAACGACCCATACCCATACCCATGCCGCTGCTCATGCCTCCACTCGTGCGACTTGAACGACCCATGCTAGTCCCAGTGCTCATGCCACCGTGTCTGCCGCTCTGTCCCATACTTGTTCCGATTGTACCAGGACCAGCCACACTGCCGCTCCGTCGACCGTATTTTGTTCCCATGCCGCCGGTGCTGTGTCTGCTGGGGGGATGGTCGACATAGGATGTTCCTCTGCCGTCGAAGCGGCGGGGGCGGGAAGGGGCGCAGCCCATGGTGTGGTGTTTGTTGGTGAGTGTAGGGGTATTAGAGGAAGGTCGTGACGGTACAGGTTCGAGATCGATTGATGGAAAGCTTCCTGTTGGAGGTGTCGATGTCCAGTTATGACTGCGTGTCCTCAGTGTGATGTGACTAATCAAGATAGAGTAGACGTTCGAAGTTAAGCTGGTCTTGAGTAGGTGGCAGATTAGAATAGTGGTGTGTCGTCGCATGTACTACGCTGACTGTATAGTCCTTATAGATATAAGGAGTCCATTCTCCCATATGTATGCCTTCGTCTACGGGTCCATCGACGTCAGAGCTAGTGCCCGTCTACCATATGACATACGCCATGAACTTGATTTCAAGACACATGATCCTTGGGTCGCTGCACTCCGCAGATTGCAGCCCCTCTTGCTAGTGTTTGTGGCATAGTCTGTGGCTTGACTGGGAAACCGCGAGGCTTGGCGCGTTGAATGTGTGGCTCAAGCGTGCTATGATTGGCTGGCACGGGCCGAGTGTGGCTCGTGAGTGTGGCGCCAATATACGCGACGCGTGTCCCTCTCTCGCGATATCGATATCTGGTGTTGAAATCTTGAACTCGTTCAGGGGAGCTTGTGGCATTGGTCTTATTCCAGCAAATTTAGATTCTGGAGAATTCCTCGGCAAAGTAACAGAAAATGTCCGAAGGTTGAAACTCAATATTGGGATAGCAGAAAAGCCTCCTGTCGAACAGATTCGATACTCATGATATTAGATCATCTACAGTATGTAAGACCCTCCCACATACCCATGCTGTCGTCGCTGTAAAGCTAGGCGCGAGATGGTAGCGAGAGGGCCAGTCAATCTTCGCGATCCGAGTGAGCTCGATCGACCATGGAGCGCAGGACGAGATCTCAAAGAAGATGGCGTGTCATATGAAGGTTCATATCTTTATAAACTTCGTGTGTGATCCAGTGGCTACAATTGGACCTGGCTTGCCATCAACAAGCTTCCAGATGGTCGCTGTGGTGAAGGCGAGGGTTCCGCCAACCTTTCCTGCCCTGCCCTCAATTTCAATGGTGTCACCATCTTTAGCCCCGCTCAAGTACGAGATGTGAATGTCTGTCGACACTCCTGCCTTGCTCCGGTTATCCCAAGCTGCGATAGCGATGCCACCAACCCAGTCTATCAGTGTCGCGGAGACGGAGCCATGGATGCTTCCGTGCGTGTTCACGTGGTTCTTGGTAAGCGGCAGCTGGGCGCGCACGACGCCTTTGGAGGCATAGGTCAGCTTGATATCGTCAAGCAGGAACTGGTAAATAGGACTGCTAGGCTTGCGGCCCTCCCAGAACTGCTGGACATGAGCGAGGATCTCGGGGTCGTTGGCTGCGTCGCTGGACATGGCTGGTGCGGATGCGGGAGACGTGACGCGTGGAAGTGTGAAGATCAGAATGACGGGGCAGGTTGAAAATAGCGATGCAACGCGCGGCGGGGTCGGCGATACTATTCAGCGGCCGCCATGCGATCAACAAGCGGCAGCTGTGAAACGGCCAGTACGCCAGTGTCAGCGGCCGGGGACGCCACATAGCCAGTCTGTCGCACCGGACCATGCTTCACTGCAGGCCACGACTTCCTCACGTACTGCAGACCCCAATGTTCGCCTACATACAGCCACCATGAGCGACCCCATAGCACCACCCCCGAGCCCGCCCCCCTCAGCACTCGATCACGAACATGACTCGCTCGGCGATAGCACCGCCGTCACGCCGGAGGCCCCAAAGGCAGAGGCAGGCGCGCCTCCATTCGACCTCAAGGCCCTCACTGATCGCACCTTACACTTCTTGGCGACGGCGAGCAATGAGACGCTCGGCGCCTGTCTCGCGGGCCTCGGCGCGGGCACATATCTCATTCTCGGCCGCGTCGGGCTGGTCCTCATAGGCGTTGTAGGCGGCGTCGTCCTCCACGCGACGTGGGAGGGGCACCATGGCGACAACAAGGAAACACAGGGAAAGAGCGCCGACGCGCGGAAGCGAGAGCTGGCCGTCGACATAGCGCAGCGTGTCCTCGACTGGCGGAAGGACAAGACACCAGACACGGGCAAGTCCGGAGACGACGGCTACGATTTCAATGTGCAGCTGTACTCCGGCAAGACGCTCGACTACTCAGACTTCAAGCCCGAGACTGCCGCTGCGCTGACGGAGTTGACGGATGCAGTCATTCGTGACTATGTCAAGTATGTCCTCCGCGCAGTGCCTAGATACTGTTCTAATGCAACGCAGGTGGTGGTACTCACCCCTACTGCCTTCCGAAGACACTTTCCCGAACTCGTGCCGCCAGACCCTGACCGCCTTCGTGCTTTCCATATCTGCACACCTCTCCCGCAAGCGACCAGCCGACAATTTCCTTGACTTTGTGACGCGCTCATCCTCCTTCATGATCATACTGCTGCAAGAGATCGCTGCCGCAATCCAAGCGTCCCCCGGTGATGTGCCAACCGAAGCGGTCGATATATACCTCAAAATGAAGCGGGATAGCACCCTAGCGAACATCCTCGACCCAGACTACCAGATGAAGCAGTTCAGTGTGGCTGCCGAGGATATCCTACAGAACTATCTGGAGCCGAAAACATGTGAGTAACTCTCATATACAATTCATGCGCGTACGCTGACCGGCACCTACCCTAGACAACTGCGTGCCAGCACGGCTTTTCCTGCACCAAATCCTCGCGAAACTTATACTTGAGATGATCGTCGTGAGCTGCTCCAAGCCAGAGTGGATCAACGGGTGGATTGTATATCTTCTAGAGGAGGGCGAGCCCGAGCTTCTCAATGCTATTGACGCAGGCGTCGAGGGCTCGTCTGAACAATTACAAGGCGTCAAGGAGAACGCGGAGAGCGAGTTAGCTGGTGCAGGAACGGCAACCCCCGCTGAAAAGAGGGAGCACAAGCGTGTTATGAGCAAGGCGCAAGAAGCTATGGACGATGCGATGCGAGAAGCGCAGCTCCTGAGCCAGATGATTGCCGAGGAAGACGCAAAGCGACTGAAGGAGCAACAAAAACAAAGCGCGTCTACATCGACCCTGAACGACGACCAGTCCGAGAGCACCACCCAGGGCATAGTTACTCCCTCGTCTTCCGAGGGCGAGGCGCACGGCGACGTTGAGCACTCAGACTTAGCCATTTCAGGGCTCTCCGGCCGGTCGTTCTCAGAGACAACACCAGCTTCACCGCCAAGGAGTTCGGAAGACCCACCAGCTCAGGAGGTCAAGAAGGCTTTCACAAGCTTCGATCAGCTTGTAATGCCCCAACCGCCTACTGCGCTTATGGACAACGCACCCACGGAACGACCACCACCGTTAACCTTGCACAACAGCACAATGTCCATCTTTGATGACAGCATGCCTGGAGAAAAGGGCACTATCAAGGCCAAGCCCACAGCAGAGTATCTGATTCAGATCGAGCCAAAGTCCAACCATCACACCGGGTGGATGACAGCACGCAAGTACGCCGAGTTCGAGACATTACACGAAGTCATACGTCGGATAGCAGCTATCACCGGAACTTCTGGCTTCAACGAAGCACATGCTACACTGCCACCGTGGAAAGGTCACACCAAGGCGTCTTTGCGTGGAGAGCTGGAGCGCTACCTCAACGATGCTGTCAAGTACCAACCACTTGCTGAAAGTGAAGGGATGAAGCGCTTCTTAGACAAAGAATTGGGTTCCGGAAAGACGCCTGGTGGTGGCTTTCCAGGGATTGGATGGGCTGGCCAGACCTTCGACTCAGTGGGTAAAGGGATGATGGGCGTACTTTCAAAAGCACCCAAGGAAGTTGCTGGCGGTGGCAAAGCTCTTTTCGGTGGAGTTACAGGCGTACTAGGCAGCGTAGCATCACCACTGGGAGGAAAGAAGAATCGCGAATCGATCAGCAACGCCGCCACTCCGAACGCATCCGGAAGTCCTCTAAGCCGTACATCGACCAACACGGCGCCTATCCAAACACGACAAAGTAGAGCCGAGTCGACGGTCTCTGAACTACCCACGCACATTCGATCGCCGAGCACGTTGTCTCTAGTGACCAAACGTACATCAATGGACTCTGTGCGCGATCCTCACTCACCTGTGATCGACCAACAGCCAGGACGGGAGGCGCCCATGGAACGTCGGCCATCGTACAACCCTGATGGAGACGGCAAGCGTTCGGGGAGATCCTCCAGATACGGCTCACGAAGCAACAGTCGCGCACCAAGCATGCGCGAGAAGATCGAAGATCTCAGCCCCATGATGGGAGGGGATCAACTAATCAATCTGCCGCCAATGCCTAGCGAGATCTCTGACGACTACAGCACCATGCGCAATCAACCAGAACCAACACCACCTCAGAAACCTTCGCGGCCATCAACAGATTCCGTGCCCTCGCTACCCCGTCGACCCTCAGCCACATCGCTAACCTCATCTCCGGCCAAACCCTTGTCAAGGCCACGCGCAGCAACCACCCACACGCCACTATCCGAGCCCGAAACCACTGTTCTCATTGAGCTCTTCTTCGCCGTCATAAACGAACTCTACACCCTCTCGTCCGCCTGGACCCTCCGTCGCACCCTCCTCAACGCCGCGAAATCCTTCCTCTTACGCCCAGGAAACCCACAACTCTCCTCCATCACCTCGCTACTCCAGACCACCGTTCTCGACGGGAACGCGTCCGACGCCGGCCTAGCCTATCACATCAGAAAGATCCGGGAGAACGGTTTGCCAACCGAGGAAGAGCTCAAAGGATGGCCAAAAGAGATGAGCGATGAAGAGAAAGAGAAGTTGAGAGTCAAAGCAAGGAAGTTGCTTGTCGAGAATGGTATGCCGCAAGCGCTTACGAGTGTCATGGGTCAGGCTGCTAGTGGAGAGGCGTTGGGTAAGGTGTTTGATTGTTTGCAGGAACCTAGGGTTGCGAGGGGTGTTATGTTTGGGTTAACACTGCAAGGACTAAGGGCTATCACGCAGTAATGCTATATGTAACGGTGTTTAGGCGTTGGAAGAGATGGACGTTGGTTCCATCATGTATTGAACATTGAACGCTTGCTTGAGCTTCTGTTCATCATGCGGACGATCTTGGTAACGACGCCGGAGAGCCGGCCGTGTATCATCTTCGTAGCGTGTTCAGAGAGCACCAATTTCTTCGTCTCCAGCACCCTTGCCTTCATCAGCTTCTTCCTCATTCGCGCCGGCCTTGCCGGTGGTGTCGCCGGTCATGACCCTCTTCATCTTCGATGGCTAGTCCACCTTCGTCATCAGAACGCCCACAGCCAGATCGCTATGAGCTGCCACCATAGCCCGTATTTCCGTCTTGTGCATAAGGACCATGTTGTTAGACACGGTATCGATAATTATCGACCTCAAGCCGGTGTCCTCGGGAAGGGTCGAAGAAAAGACGTGGTCGACGGCGACGGAGAAAGACTCCACGTCCCAAAACCTCTGGCAAGCGACCTCAAAGTACTTGACTGCTAGCTCTTTGAGGCCAGTGACGTCGTACTTGTCAGCGATCGCATACATCATCGAGTGTTTGAGAAGCTGGGGTGGCCCATCAAGACGCCCGACTAAGCAGCATTCGTCGCAGACGAAGGCTTTGCAAGCCAAACTGCAAGTATCGCTGGCGCAGAAATGATGGGGACACAATCTCCACTTCTTACATCTCCCTGTGCAAGTATGCGGGAAATCATACGTATATGGCTCTCCCGTGGCATCCCAGGTCTCAGTCCGCCATATTTGGATGTTGGAGGGCGTGATCGGGCTCGCATGCTCATTCCTCAGGGTTGTAGAGGAGTCGTCCTTGTACTTACCCGTGTAAAGATATTCGATGAGAGAGGCGATTACGTTCGGTTCGTCCTCGGGGAGATCAATGACATCTGTCTGCGCTTCCTGTCCGTCGTCAGTTCCAGTTCTTTCCAGACCTCGGGAAACAGCCATGCACACCTTGCCACCGAATTTGAGAGCTCCAGTGAAGAAGGCTACTTGCTTGCACACGATGATCTTGTGAACTCTGTGGATGTCGGCTCCGCATTTGATGGTAAGGTCTGTGTATTCGCCGGAAGTGAAACAGCTGTGGCAGTGGTCAGCTCTAGGCTTTACGTATGAGCTTGAGGAACTTGCCTTTGAACCGCATCCATGGCCTGAAGGCGCGGATTCTCTGCCATCTTCGCGTATCGCGGCGCTGGGCGCTGTGGTTCGAGATGTGTTGAGTGCACAAGCAAGACGCTCGATTTGCAGGTGGTGAGCTACCGGAGCGGACTCACTTTTCTGGTCTCGCTTACGTAGATCATTCCGACGTGAAGGTGAAAGTGAAGGTGAGGCGCGAGCGCAGACCACAACACATCGGTATCTCCCTGGGTCTCCAACAACAAAGCGCAGTCATACATTCCAGCCACGTAGTTTGCAAAGACAAGTTTCGTTATGCTAGACAGCGGTGATAGCTACGACCAATGTAATCAAAAAATGTGCTGCGCTTGCCGCATACAAGACTGAGAACATCGCAATCATGTGAGACTGGTACCTATATATTCTGCAGCGCATCCCTCAGATGGTGTCAGTTTCTAGATACAGTGTTCGTGATCCAGACGCGAGAGCCGGTAACGTACATCTCGATGCTCTCTAATAGTTACGTTGCTTGACTTTGGAAAGGGTAAGACCCATTGTGAGCGAACTTAGCGATATGATATCATGTGTTCAGATTGGCAGCTGCTGCGTAAGCAGTATGCGGAGAAGAAAGCCGGGCTAAGAATGCAGGGTAGGATGGGGTGCGCAGGGGCTGCGCTGATCAAAGGAAGGCACCGAAGGCAGGCACTGAAGGAGTGTTTCCCGCGAACTTCGGGTAGACATGTAGGGTTAGCGCAAAACTGTAAATGCTGCAAAAGCGATTGCATATCGGAAGATGCTCGACTACCCCACGGCAACATAAGTTTGTGCACCCCGGTAACCAGCCGAAGTTCACCCGGCTACCTCAACACTTTGGTTAGTCCCTGCGTGATACAGATCAGAAACGCTTTGTATGGCTCGAGTAATCACTGAGCCATGTTTGAAGGGCATGGTGGAGTCGGAACTCCAACCACATCCGAACCACGGTACTGAAATCCCACAGAATTTACGCATTTGCCCATTAGTATATAACGCCCTGCTTCTGCTATCACTCTTAGCTTTCTTACCATCACACAAACATCTTACATCCAAAGCCAAAACATTCCAAGGATACCACAAACCATCCACTACTACCAACCCAAAACCAAACAACACACCAACCAAAAACCTCCCCACCACAACCAACAAGATGTATTTCAACACCATCATCATCTCCCTCTTCATCACCCTGGGGCTCAGTCTCCCCATGTTCCCCAGCCCCCGCCCATACATCCCAAGCGGCATGGGGACTCTCCCCCTCATCACCACCAGCGACTTTGTTGTCGCGCGGGCGAACGACAACGATGCCGACGACGAAGTTGTCATCCCCGACAAATGGAGGCACACTCACGGCAAACTGTTTGAAGAGACAAAGGCAGAGAAGGTGGTGGTTCAGAAGAGGGATTTGGGGGACTGCAAGGAGGGTATGTGGGGTTGCTAGGGGTTTGAGGCTATTGGAAGCCGGGGGTGTCAGGGGTGTGGGAAGTATACTGAGAGTGTACTGCGAAATCCTAATTAGCCTGGAGCCTACGTTGGCTTTAGGTCATCTAATTTGCATGGTTTCATGTTGAGGTATGCTGCAGACCTATTTTGACTTTTCGTTGTTCAGTGTGATCTGGTAGCGAGATTTCAATACCACACATAATACACACGCACCCCTTACACTACATGTCCTCATGCCTTCGCCTTCTCTGCATTCAACTTGTCGTTGATAGGCTGGAGCATGTTCGTCATGAACTGCTCATCCAGGTCTTGTCCCGAACCTGAGCCTTTCGGTGGCTCCACACCCCACTCCGGGATAAGCCTCGTCCCCCCAAGAGTAATTTCCAGTACACTACCACACGGGTACTCTTTCTTCTGTAGCAGATCCAACAAAGACGTCGCGCATGCGTCTGGCGTCAGTGCTTTATCTGTAGTCACGGAGTATTGCTTGAGTTTCGCAGCGTCGAACAACGGTGTTGCCACGGCACCAGGACAGAGAGTAGTAATCTTGACGCCTGTGAGTGACTCAGACGCCCCGAGAGACTTGACGAAGCCCACGACAGCGTGTTTTGTTGCACAGTAAAGCGGGGCTGCTAGGTTGCCTGATATGCCGGCCACGGACGCCTATTCTGGTGTTAGACGTGCCACCGTTGACTACGTGACGGCCCTTCAAGTCGACCCTGATATGTTGGTATGACTTACGATGATACAAACACTAGCCCTTTTGCCTTTCCCCAGACTCTTCCTGATCGCCAATCTTGTTAATTTGATTGGATGGTTCACGTTAACCTCCACTTGCTTATACCCTTGGTCTTCGGGGTCTTGCCAGAAGTTGGAAAACGGTGGGTCGAACAGTCCCGCGCAGATGGCGTATGCATCGGGAACGTCGTTCCATTGCTTTTCGCACGCGTCGAAAAGTTTGTCAAAGTCGGCCCATCGCGTCACGTCAGATTGCACGTAGAGAATGTTCGACTTGTTGGCAGCAAAGGTATCGAAGTCGGGTGTTGTTTTGAGGTCTGCGACAAGGATGCGTGCGCCGAGATCGTGTGCTTGCTTTGTCACACAGAAGCCGATTCCTGTTCATGTTAGACATACAGTTTTCCGACATCGATAGTATTCTAAGTACCAGATGCACCTCCTGTAATGAGGAGTATCTTGCCGTTCAGCGGCTGGTCGATGGATGTCATGTTAGCTCCACACTTAATGATCGTATTGTATTCCAGCAAGCGATAAGTCTTTTTCAAGGCTTGCCAGAAGCTGAAGTGCTCTGGTAGTTAATGTCGCTACTCTGTTATGCGGCTGTCGGATAATAGCTTCCGCGGCCTCGACCGAACATCGCCGTTCCTTTAAATGAGGGGCTACGGGTAACCGAACGCCCCATGGCGGGCGCTACCGGTAGCCGTATGTGAAAAGGCCCTTTTGTTCATGTGTTGTCTGGAAGCTAAGGTCGTGCCAGCGATTGGTGATTGATCGCAGAGTTGAGTGGAGAGGTGGAGGGGTGGAGCACCATCCTTATCATTCTACGGGGTCAAGGCGGGGCGTAATGAGCAAAAAGTAAACTGGCGACGTGGTCCGCAGCGACAGGTACGATAATGAGCATCGCATCAGTGGTCCGGGGTAATCAGTCATGGAATAGCACATTGAAGTCGTGCATGCGGTAGGTTTGGATGGATGCCGATCAGGGTTCCTGCAAGCAGTGATGCGTCATTGACCCGGCATCCTCGTCCCAGCCACCCGTGGACGCCAGCCACATTCGCGACAACTCAAGCAACAGCAATCATGTCGACCGAAGAATTGATACGCATCACTGTTTTTGCGAACCGCAATGCTAAGCTTTCTGAAGATGAGTTCAATGACCACTGGGCGAACAAACATGGCCCTCTCATCACATCATGGCTGCAGCGTCACGGTATCGTCAAATACGTCCAAGTGAGCTTCCCCATCAGCTCTCCCTACTTGTGCAGCCCCTTATTATCTTGATGCTGCGCAATTCATCTAAAAGTACTGATCATTCGAAGTATCACACTACATCAAGACACAAAGCACGCCTAAGCATGCCTACTCTTTCGTACGACGGCATGGCGGACTTCTGGGTGCGGAAGTACGAAGATTTCGAGAAGGCTTACGAAGATCCTTTTTACTTGGAGGTAGTAAAGAAGGATGAAGAGTACTTGTTCGATATGGAGAGCTTGCGTGTGACTGCTGGCGTCGACATCTGTGTCATCGAAGATGGAAAGGTGGTGCAAGAGCACGCCCATAAATTCTGAATTGCCTGCTTGCGTAGGCGCAGAAGGAGAGGTCACATCAAGATGCGAATATGTGAAAGGCTGAGATGCAGATTGGTTCCATCACCTCCATTCCGTGGTACTGCAATGGCCCACAGACGGCGAGCCAACCACACCTTCCGCATTTCATACAATTCGAACGCACAATGCCGCTTTCCCAAGAGGAATATCGCAAATTATTCTGGGCACACTTTCCTACAAGGGCGAGGCAGGAATCTTATCCGCTGCTTCATCTACCACTCACTACCTCCCGTACACGTAGAGCCTTCATTTCGCGTATTTGAACAGACGTCGATAGACCTGGTCTCACGATTTCTACCCGTTCCGGCTCTCACGTTCATTTCTCTGTGCACTGTAAGTTAAATCTCTTCTAGTACGAAGACCTTTCCTGACAGTATAGGAAACCGCAAACATGCCCGTCGTCCTCATTCCCTTCTCAGTAGCCGGCAGTCGATTTGGCATGAACGTCGCGCATGATGCAGCGACATTCCAACTAGACACGGCGATATTTCCCGATATTCATGGCTCAACCATCACTTCAACCCCGTCTTCCAGTACTTCGCACTCGAATCTTCAGACTTGGGCTGAGGTAGTGAAGCATGGCGTGCTACCCGGGTCGAAGAAGAGTAGGTCGTTGCGGGATGCAAGGAATCACGAGCTATGCTTACAAAATACAGTGCCCAGATACATCAAAGGCGAGCCGTGGATTCCGGAGAGCGACGCAGTCGCAGACGTCTACGAAACCCCTGCCATCAAGTCGAAGTTTCATGGATTCCTTGAATTGCCTACAGAACTCCGCCTCGAGATCTGGAAACTTGCCCTCGATGTCGATACGAACGTGATGGAAGTGCGCAAGGCAGTCAGGAGGGGCAATAACCCCGCTCGACCCGTGTTTCTTCCCGAGTTCTGCTATACATCACGACGAACCTTCGACGAGACGGTCGCCACCGTCATCGAGAATTCACAAATGATGATTTGCTCATACGCCGACAACCAGTTTGCACGCGCGTTTCTGGCCGCAGAGCCGTGCCGCTTTGACCTCGTTCGTCACTTGGACTTCAGGTTCTTCAGCCGCTTCAAGGAAGAGTTCGGTGTGAACGCTGATCTAGAACTTGCTTTCGAATGCAGGGGTCTGCGTACTATCAAGCTCAACTTTCACTGCAGCGATCTGGTCCGGCTGGAAATCGAGGATGGTTACGACTACTACGAAGACGATTTCACCCGTTACCCTGCCGAGGGTGAGGAGCTGTTCAACAAATACAAGCTTGCTCGGATATTGGACTGCGACGCGCTCAACGTAGTCATCATCGAGCACTCAGGGTGTTACTGTCGAATGGCGGTGGAAGCGGCCGAGGGCTTGGGGAGAATCATAGAGCAGAAGTTCGCAGGCAAAGTCCCGAAGCAGATCGTAAGACTTACCTACACTCGTCAGCCGACCAGACTTCGTGAAAACAACACTTTTGGCTGGCGTGTATGAAGTACACAAACAGGACATCGAGCGGGACCAGAGGAGCATGGAATGACTGGAGTGGACAAAAGAGTATTACGGAAGGTCTCGTGCGGTATGTAGTGCTCACGGACAGTGTGCCTGGATTAGCCCTTTGTAGTTGACCAGCCTAGATTCTGGTGGTCAAGTCTCTTACCTTCTGGCTATGCATTCTTGGAACTTCAAATATCGTTCGGTCTGGCTCATTGGGTGCTGTGGGCCATGCACAGGACATAACCCCATCACCATGTCTTCTCATAGCCACTATCCACTTAGTATGTGTGTTTGTGACGACAGGAAGGCCGCTGTGAAGTTGTCACACTCATTAATCTTCCGCTTGTATATGTATTTCGCTGAATCTCGTATTCGACAGAGTTTGACAACTCCTTGGGACACTGTTGCTCGGAACCGCCATATTCTAGGATGCTGTAACGTGGTAGAAAAGTCGCTCTTTCGTTCGGTTGGAGAAACCGTTACCGGAGACGAAGTAAGGCCTTGCGTTTGTGTCGTCTCCAGGATAGTGGCCCGCCATCTTATCGACAAGTCTTCCCACCAGAACGCGCGTTCATTGCAGGCAGCGACTGTGTTGTGCCGTCTTGTGAGTTAGGTACCTCAGAGGTGCGCTGAAGAGCACAGGCTCAGAGTCCGGCCCGTCATTGCTGGGTCAGTCTTCGCACCGTGCCACATCGCACTTTGGGGACGAAGGCTGCGAGTAGTGTTGAAATCATGTTCACACTGAGCTCTCAGCCATCACCGTGCCGCCTTTCCGCTCTCCGCTCTAGGAAGAATAGCATGCTTGGCGTGTAGCAATATTCCACCACAACGCCACCAGCAGATGTGGCCGGCTAAATGTGAGATCCGCTATCGAGTGAGCTGCGCAGTCCCGGCTGACCGGGGCCCCGTCTTTGTCAGGGCAAGGCTTGGTATCATGTCTCTAAGCGCCATCAATCACGACATGAGTGTACAACGCGAGTAGAGGACCGGGGTGGGGCCTTCTGCGATGGAAAGAGGGGCCCCACTAGCCTATTCGCTTGCGCATGAACAATCTACTGTCGACTCCAACAGCTCGGCGCGTGGAACTCTCTACACACATATGCCTCCCAGGAAATTGAAAGTGTCGCATCAGTATGAGCACCGACCTCGCAATTGATTACTCCCATGGCTGCCGCAAGTGCATGCCGCCAAGGCTGCACGTGGCCTGCAACATAGCTCCGATGTGCACCTGGACACCGTCCCGCCTCGTCGCTTGCGCGTATGCACAGCGCGGCTTCCCCCCTAACCATTTGCACACCCTATCCGCATGCGTACATCGAAGCCGTCTGAGCCTTATCGACGTCTGCCAATGCGAAAAACCATGGAACGACTTCGTCAGTACAATTGTTTTGCAAAGTCCAGTCACCGAGCTCAAGATCCGGCGCGCAGGCCCATTTATCCATCTTGGCTGGTCCTGGCATCGCGTGGTAAGCTTGACCTACCGTGAGCGGACTCTTGGTTGGCTATTCCAAGCCTTGAGTGCAGAACACCAAGAGGCATACCGGATGCTAAGCAAAATTATCCGCGGGACGAGTCGCCTGTTCAGATGGGGATCCAGAGCTATCGAGGCGTCTTACAATCAAGCCCGGGGGCGTCTCAAGCCTCAACGCTGGGCACAGCGGAATAGCAACAGAATCGGGGAACGCATGGCTTGATGGCGAAAATCACTCGGCAGATCGGCTTCGACATCTCATGATGAAGGGGTCTATCATCTGATGAGTTGAAGCAGACCGAGGCATAGAACCACCAGACCTCGCCAGCAGGCGCTTCTGCACATGTCGCGTCTCCAAAACGCAACATGCTGTTGTCCTATCTGGCTATCACGAAGTTAATATCAAGGCGCTTTCGAGGGCCAATGAATGACAGCAACCCGTGTCTGGGTCTATTGTCAAATGTGGTCACACGTTCTAGCGCCACCAGGTTATAGACTTCTGGAAGGCAGCCGAACACCCCATGGGGAGACAGCAATTTGCATCGGACGTTGGATACCTCCGTTGGCGGCCAATGCCTAGATATGACAAGACGGGACTTCTCTGTTCTTGTAAGTCTAGTCCCACGGCGCTACGGGCCTGGTGCCAACAGATCGCTCGGTGGAGATTTCTTGGTATCATCTTACTGGCCCTTCCCACCGTTGCTGTCAGGCAGTCTTCCTGCAAAGTGCGGTACCCATGTCCGTCAACCCGCGGTGGAACAAGCATGGGAGTATCTCCCATCCGGGGTGTGGGGTCGCTTGCAGTGGAGGTGGATCGAATATAAGTACTCGACGCCGGACGAGGGTCTTTTTCAACCCAAGGGACTTCGCCCATCAGTAGCACAGTCTACTTGTCCTGAACTTCGGTCAATCTTTCACTTAACAGTTCCATCGTTCTTTATTCAAGATGGTCGGTATGCACGTCGGAGCCGCCAAGGGCAACAGTGCCGTCCGCGAGGATGTGCCTGAGTTCGAGAAGGTCATTTGGTACAAGGACCCAAACATGCGAAAGCTGTTCTGGCACTCTTCGGTCCTTTGCATTGCCTCCGCCACTACTGGTTATGACGGGTGAGTGGAGTTTCTAGTAATGCAGCGGGATTTGCTGACCATCTTCAGCATGATGATGAACTCTTCGCAGCAGATGAGCAGATGGCAGGACTACTTTGATGAGCCTACCGGTAACCGCCTGGGTCTCATGAACAACATGTACAACATCGGTTCGATCGTCAGCTTCTTCCTCGTTCCCTTCCTGACCCAGTGGACCGGACGTAAGATTCCAATCGCCGTCGGCTGCTCCATCATGATTGCTGGTGCCCTTGTCTCGACCTTCTCTACGAACTGGCAGATCTACATGGGTGGCCGTTTCATCCTTGGTTTCGGTAACTCTTTCGCCCAGATGTGTTCGCCTATTCTTCTTACCGAGATCTGCCATCCTCAGCACCGTGGTATCTTCACTGCCGTATACAACTGTCTCTGGAACTTAGGTGCTCTTTTCGTCGCATGGATCGCATGGGGTACATCTCAGGCGGACAACCACTGGTCTTGGAGGTCCATCACTCTTCTTCAGGCTCTGCCTTCGTTCCTCCAACTCTGCTTCCTTTGGTGGGTTCCTGAGAGTAAGTCAAACTTTACACTGCACAACGGATATACGCTGACATTGCTTTCCAGGCCCACGTTGGTTGATCTCCAAGGAGCGCTACGAAGAGGCCCTGGACACTCTCGCCTACTACCATGCCGGAGGTGACCGTAACAACGCCACGGTTCAGTTCGAATACGTCGAGATGAGGGAAGTCATTCGTCTGGAAGCCGATGCCAACAAGAACTCCAGCTACGTCGACTTTGTCAAGACCAAGGGTAACCGATGGAGGTTGGCTATTCTCATCTCTCTCGGTATCATCTCCCAGTACTCCGGCAACGCACTCTTCTCCAACTACATCAACTTGGTCTACGAGGGTGCTGGTATTACCAGCGAGAACCAGAAGATGGGTGTAAGTATTGCGGAATTGTTGCATGAAAACACTTACTAACACGTCGATCAGCTTACCGGTGGTGAACGTATCTTGGCTCTCTGTGTGTCCGTCTACGCCGCTACCTTGATCGACAAGGTTGGTCGTCGTCCCCTCTTCCTCGGCGCAACCACCGGTATGGTCGTCTCATTCGTCTGCTGGACCATCACCTGCGCTATCTACGAGAACTCCGGCGACACCAACTCCGCAGCCGGTTACGCTCAGATTCCATTCGTCTGGATCTTTGGTGTCTTCTACGCTTTCGCCTGGTCTGGTCTGCTCGTTGCCTACGCTCTTGAGATTCTGCCTTATGCTCTCCGTGCTAAGGGTCTCATGATCATGAACATCACTGTGCAGGCTATCCTCGCCGTTGGTGGTCAGACGAACCCCGTCGCATGGGACAACCTTCCCAAGCACTGGAACTTGGCTCTCTTCTACACCCTCTGGATTACCGTCGAGCTTGTCTTCGTCTACTTCGTCTACCCCGAGACAAAGGTATGTACACTCCTGATCTACCCATGAGAACAATGCTAATCTTGTACAACAGGGTCCCACACTTGAGGAAATCGCCCGTATCTTCGACGGTCCTGCCGCAGTGGCTCCCGTGGACATGGATGCGATCGCCAGACAAGCTGCTAAGGAGCGCCTCAACAACTTCGGCGATGAGAAGGAGCCTCACGTCGAGCAGAGCCACGTCGTTTAGGGTGCTTGATCTCACTCATTAGTAGTCATGTCGCAGGAATAGGGAGGTTGGGCTTCGTAGTTTTGGCATTCGCTACCCCTAGAGCAGTCTTTACTTCAATATACCCACTGCTTTGGTACGCACTGTTTGATGCTTTGCTGCTGTCAAAGTTCGTGATGACTACGCTTCAGAACAATCGCGCAGGACCTTCGGCGCTGATCTCCCACCCCAGGACACATGCTAGCGCGGTGGCCAAGACGCCAAGCCGTGCTAGTTCGGTGCTCACCCCGCAATCATTTGAGCGATTTCCGCACTCCGTCTCATCTTCTCAACCCGTCTTGGCATCCAACATTTAAGAGCCCTTCCGTGTCTGGCGCGTCAGCAAATTATCACTCAGCTCTGTAAACCACCCTGATCCTTTTTTTATATCCGAAAAGCAACCTGGATCACACCACACTCATCTCCGTCGGTCAGTCGGTCATATTACCTAGATACCAGCTTACTGCTCCCCAATTGTTCCATCACTGCAGTTACTCGGCACCATCTCCGGATGCGACTTATATAAGACGGCAGTTGTGAGTCTACGGATCGGAGAATTAGGGCGCTGACGCAGTATGCATCTTCGTCGCGCCATATTGCCATGCCTCGCACGCACTGCAAGCCTGCAGAGACCGTAGAGCTAAATGCCCACCTTGCGGCACGCACAAGCTGGTCGATTTCTCTCGCGCTTGACACGAACATCAGCCTGGTTGAAGTAATCCTCCACCTCAATTCACTATCGATATCACGACCACCATACACGTCTAGCTGCCCCAGACTCCGGGTCCCAGCGTGGAGGGACGTAGACGCAAGGCGGTGGCACGATGATCTTGGAAGCAGCCCAATTGCTGCATGTCTTCAAACATTTTATAGCATACGTGCTCTTACTAAGTCTATTCTATCCCGTTCCAATGCGTTGACAACCCTAGGTACTTTGGGCTCAGCGCAATTACTGGCACACAAGCTTGATGTGATGAATATCTAATGCCCGAGATCCAGAGCAAGACCCGTATAAGATATGAGACATTTCCACCTTCGTATGATAACATGGTTTCCGCCAGATGTGAGTACTCGTCAAACATGCTATCTAAGATCATGTCGCTGTAATCCGCGTCCAACCCAGATTCTCCGTCTTCCTGCTTCGACGTCGTTCACAGAACCTCACATCAAGCCTGATCCATCGTACCGCTCCTCATCCGGTCCAACCTCATACTGGGGCTGATCCTCAGCCTTCAGCGACTTGGGATCGATGTACCGACATGTAAGCGCAAACCGCAGCTTTCCCGAGTGCTCAACAGCGTGCTCATAATATTTCTGTACGTCTGCACCGTGCATGATGACAATATCGCCATGACCGAGCTGCATGGTCAGCGCATCTCTCGCATTGCCTCGGTTGTTGAGCTTCAACTGCTTGGGTATCTGCTTCCTCCTCGCATTGTACGCCTTGGTGTCGGATGTCTTGAGCGCATCGAGAGAAGGTTGAAGTGCGAGACGAGCTTCGTAATGTTCGCATCCAGGTATCGGGGCAGCGTCATCGTAAAGACCAGCGACAGAAGATACGCCGTGGTAGTGACGGGCTTTCATGCGGATCCGCATCGTACCTGGTGCGCCCAAACTTAACGTTGCGATAGTTGGACCGAGGCCAAATTCGCCGTCATCATGGTAGTTGATCTTCTGTTCCTCGAAATATCCTAGTGCAAGAACTTCATTGAACTCCTTCTCTTGCCATTCTTGATTGACTTCCTGTATGCTTCTACCCGTCTCCTGCGTCAAGAGCAACTTGGCCGCCCAGTTCAAGCGACTGCGTGTGCTGGTTATTGGACGAGCGGCTCCATCGAAGGAGCGAGATGCTGTCGCTGCGATGAACTTGTACGGCATACCATAGTTGACTGCAAAGTGGCGGCAGTAGTTTGGTCCCTTGAGCTGACCGTTCGGCATGGAGCGTCGCTGCAGCCCAATGTCCGTCTGTTGAAGTTCTTCAAACATAGCATCTGGTCCACCTTCTTCCTCAAGCACCGTCTTATTGGCGATCATGTGTGTGATGAAGCCATTGACGCCGGGTATTTCGTAACAATTAATGCGATACCCATGTTCAAAGGATACTTTCAGTCCAAACAGAGGTGCCATTGTATCTCTGGACAGTGTGTAGCTGCTTGTGACCGGCCATAATGGGTCGCGAAGAGATAACGCGGAGATGAGCGTATGCGGAGGCGTCCTCGTATATTGGCATGCTACATTGGAACACTCCCAATTTGTCCAGTTCAGACGGGATGTGCAGCGTCCGCAACCAGGGCAAACAATACCAGACCAGAATGCGACGGATGTATTTTCGCCGGGAACAGAGTGTCCTGAAAGTTCAGCAGCGTTAGAGACCAGAGGGTAGTCGTGATCGTCGTTGTGCCAAGGAGTCTTCTGCTTGAGAAAGCGTGGGTCATATACCAAGGAGGCTTCTTTTGGCTCCTGCGCTGACGTGCTCGTTCCGGGTCCTGGTGTAGGCATGAGAATCTTCCAAAAGGCGGCGCAAGTCGGTTGTAGACACATCCACCCGTTCAGGTATATCTGTTGGGACTTCACATTGCAGCTTCCGCATGTCTTCTCAACTGGAGGTTGCAGCGAGCCAAGCTCTGCAACTTCCTGTGAATCCTTCTCCTTCCACCAGGACTCTTTCTTTGTGTTCAGCTTCTCAAAGCGGTATCGCACAATTTTGCTGTTACCACTCTTCTCAGCCCAGATATGGGTGGGCTTGAAATGATCCAAAACACAGTACTGATGCGGTGGCTTTGATGGGATGTTGGGGTTGTCGACTCCGGTGATGATGACGACTGGGTTGTAGTGAAGCATGCAGTTCCTCAAGCCTAGCGCAGCTGAGTCTTCAGATTGGTCTTTCTTTGACTTCATCTCACCAGAGTCAATGTCCTTCGCGAGACCACCACCTGCTCGTGAGATGACAACGTTAGTATCCATATAATCGCGAGCATGCGCAACCTTGTCAAACATGAAGCCCCTCGCAAAACCGCCAGTTGAGTAGCAGGCGCTTTGGTATGCGCGATAGTAATGTAGCGTCTCGCAGATCTCTTGCCGTCCATCGGCCCAGACTTCTGGTTGTCCGTGCGGTTCTGGCTTGTTCGAACCTCTATTCTGCTGGGCAATGAGTCGCTCGGTGATATCATAGAGGTGTTTGTTGTCGGCTAGGTCGAATCCTTCACCGACGGGAGAGCCCACGAATTCATCGCAATCCGTTGTTGCTTCTGATTCCGCATACAGACTGGGCACCGGCCCAACAAGGTCAGCACAGAGCGGTTTCTTCTGGTCGGCGGGATCGCCAGCTCGAAGCCAAGCCTCGACCTGCCCGCTGCGATCTCGATTGTCGGGGATAGAAGGAGCCACGGAACAGTCATGCTCTTCGTGCCCAGCTGCGCCACACCTTCCGCAGGTTATACCCAAATGCAGTATGGGCTGGGCTAGATAGGAGTCTTGTTCAGGCACCTGGCCGTTCCCAAGCTCAACGTTCGACTTTTCATGTACGACACTCGGATCATAGTGGATAGCTGATTCGGGCGTAAGGTATGCGAAGCGGCTATCGGCCTCCTTCGAAAGCATTGATGGCGGTGTTTGCGCGTGATTGACGAAGTCTGGGACGTTGCGCATACTGTCCTCCGGCGTATTTGGTTCCCATGATTGCGATATGGGGGTCTGGCTTGAGAGGATTTCTTGCGAAGCAAATGGAGTTGCAAAATCTTGGCTCGATGCCGGTACGGGTTCCGGTATACGCTGAGCACATTGGCCTTGTCCGTCCAGCGGAAGAGAGGTCTGTGTGTTCTTGTAGGCGGAAATCTGTTTGCAAATTAGCTTGATGACCGAAGGGTCGGAGGGTTGTACAAACCGGAGTTGATGGCAAAGAACCAGGCGGGGACGATAGCTCACTACCGGAGCTTTCGTTGTCATATTTTTGGCTTGGCCGGCGTGTGAATGTGGTGACTGGGACTTTGAGACAGACTATCATGGACTCTTTCTCCGGTGGTTGCGACGAGGTGTCGATGCCATTGGCAATGATCTCCAAAGATACCGGAGCTTCAGTTTGAGTCTGATGAGAAGTACCACTTGTTGTAGCGGAAGCTCTCTGTGCGGATGATTTGGATTTGGTCAAGGTCGCTTTCCTTCTCTTAGAGATAGGCGGCTGAGGCGGTGCGTTGATGTATCTTTCCGGAGGTTTCCTTACTCGTGCCGGGCGTTGGGAAGATGCGCTGCCATAGTTACCCAGATCTTTCTGGAGTTCAGCAGTCCCTGATTCGGGCGTGGGTTTGGGTTGCTTCGCTCCGGGTGCACCTTCCCAGTCGGAATCGCTGTCGTCAGACTTGCGCTTCGAGGATGCCATGAGAGATGAGTGATTCGAGTAGTGGTTTGCTGTTAGATGCGTGTTGAATATTCAGTAGCGATAGCTGAAGCGACAAGAAAGACGATTGAAGTCTAGAAACAACAGTGTGAGGTCAGGAGTGGCAGGTGGTGGGATCGCGTCATGCGGACAATAGGAATTCAATTCAGGTTCGTGCGACAATAGGAAGACAGGTACACTGAGAGTCAAGGAAAACTCTGCTGAGACGCTCTCACTTGAGCGACGCAGTGAGAGTGGGCAAACGTTGTAGATGGTGACAGTGAAGAAGGCGGCCAGCGCGGAGGCAGGGTCGAGGGTGGCTCTTGCTGTACTACGTCGCGATAAGAGCGACTTCCAAGATAGCAGCCAACTCTGGAGAGGTCTGCCATGTTTGCGACTTCTATTTACACTCGGTCCTGAATTATAACAATTTTCTTCTTAGTGTCTAGGTTAAGAAGGTAAGTTGCCTTAATATATTAATATAATTCTAGTTTTATTTACTAAAGCGCTAGTCTAAAAGTAGATTTTTTCTTTTATAATACTACTTACTTATATAAACTAAAAATACTATAAAAGTTTAAAACTAACTTATAATACTTTTTTTTTATTTTTACTTTTACTAAAATTACTTACTATAGTAATTAATTAATATATTTACTAATACTATTTACTACTTAAGTTTTTTTACTTAGTTAAAAAATTTTTTTTTAATAAGTATAAGCTATAGCTATACTAAAAATAGCTTTTAAAGTAGTACTTTTAGCTTTATAAGCTTATTAGTATAAAACTTAAAAAAGCTAAAAACTAAAATATTAGTAACTTTATACTATTACTTAAGTAAATTATATACTATTATTAAGCTACTTAAATATAAATATAGTTACTATTACTTTAAGCTTATAAAGTATTTACTAGCTTTTTTATATATATATAGCTAGTACTAATAGCTTTTTAGTAAATAAAAATTTATAGTAAATTATATTAAGTTTAAAATTTAAAGTAAAAACTAAAAAAGTAAAATAAGTTACTTAGTTATTAATAAAAATAAAAAAATAGTAGTTAAAAAAATTTTAAAATAATAAAGTATTTATAATTATAATAAAAAAATAAAAATAGTAGTAGTAAATATACTTTTATAAATATATTATTTAAACTTTAACTTTAGTTTTATAGTATAAGCTATTTCTACTTTATAAGCTATTATAATAACTTATTATATATTTATTATAAAGTTATTTTTAGCTACTATAAGTATATATAAAAATAACTACTTTAGATAAACTTAGTAAACTACTATTACTAAATATCTTCTCTTTAATATATATAACTAAAGTACTTTTATAAAAAGACTTCTTAGGCTTAAGTATAAAAGACAGAGAAGGTGAGTTGCGTTTTAGTGGCTCTGAGCTAAGGCCGGCGTTAAGGAGAGGTTTGGCCGCTTCGAGGCGTGACCTCGGTACCCCAGCTTTCCCCACAGTTGGGGGCTGGCAGTAGCTGTCGGCTCCGACAAGACACGGCATCCGATGATGCTAACGTCATTCAGGAAGATGGGCGCATGCGTTAAAGCTCGAGTTCTGATTCCTTCTTTGTCTTCTCCCTGCATCGCCAATTGAGGCTTACTATAGGTGAGTTCCTGCATCCGTCCCGACTTCGCGCACAACTGACGTACGCGTAGATATCGCTCAACATGCCTTTCAATCCTCCGTCATGGGTGCCGCAGCTCCCCTTCGACCCGCCAGACTCGATTCCCATCTGCGACTTTATGCTCGATGAGCACTATGGCCGTCACCCGCTCGGCTACTCGAACGACCCCTTCACCTGCGGGTTGACCGGGAAGACATACTCGTGTTTGGATATGCGAGACCGCGTCGAGGCTCTCGCCCGAGGCTTATCAAAGGAGCTTGGCTTCAAGCCCAACGAGGCGACTGAGTGGGACAAGGTCATCGCTGTCTTCTCCGTCAACACGGTAAGCATCTCCAGGTTGATGGATTTACGAGGATACTGACGCTGGCTAGATTGACACGCTTCCATTGGCATGGGCTACCCATCGTCTGGGTGGTATCCAATCGCCCGCCAATGCTGCGTACAGTGCCGCTGAACTCGAATACCAATTGAAGAACTCCGGCGCGAAAGCCCTCTTCACCTGCGTTCCCCTCCTAGACACTGCGCGACAGGCGGCGAAGAACAGCGGCATCCCCGATAATCGCATATACATACTGGAGGTGCCCGAATCGTTTGCTGGCAAGAAAACACCAAAGGGGCTCAAGACGGTCGACGATCTCATCCGTGAGGGCGAGAAGCTTGACCGTCTGCCCAAGTTGGACTGGGAGAAAGGCGACGGAGCTCTGCGGACCGCGTTCCTTTGCTACTCTAGCGGTACTTCAGGACTACCGGTAAGGAGTGATCGTATTGCACGTACGCGCATATATGTTCTAACGTATTATACAGAAAGGTGTCATGATATCGCACAGGAACGTCATCGCCAACACAAGTAAGTATATCCTCATATAGCATCAAAGACTAGCTAACCACAAGCAGTGCAAATCACTACCTACGAGAAGCCGTACAGAGACACGATCATCAACGACGTACGAAATCAGTCCGACTACACCGAGATCGCCCTGGGCCTCTTGCCCATGTCGCACATCTATGGCCTGGTAGTTATCTGCCATGCGAACGTTTACCGTGGAGACGGTGTCGTAGTCCTCCCCAAGTTTGAGTTTGCGTCAACTCTGCAGGCCATCCAAGACTACAAGATCAACTCGTTGTTTTTGGTCCCACCGATCATCATTCTCATGACCAAGAACAAGCCCCTGCTCGACAAATACGACCTCAGCTCCGTCTGGTCCATCTTTACCGGCGCAGCGCCGTTAGGACAAGAGACAGCAGAAGATCTATCCAAGATCTTCCCTTCATGGAAGATCCGACAAGGATATGGTCTCACAGAGACATGCACTGTCGTCTCCTCGTCTTCTCCCGATGATATCTGGTTCGGCTCCTCCGGTTCCCTGCTGCCTAGCATCGAGTGCAAGATCGTTACTATTGAGGGCACCGAGATTACTGGCTACGACCAGCCTGGCGAGTTGCTAGTCAAGTCTCCTTCAGTCGTGTTGGGCTATCTGAACAACGACAAGGCCAACAAGGAAACGTTCCAAGATGGGTACATGCGCACCGGAGATGAGGCTGTCTTCAAGAAGGGAGCGAATGGCCACGAACACGTCTTCATCGTTGATCGTATCAAGGAACTCATCAAGGTTCAGGTAGGGCCTCTACTCCCTGTGAAGAAAGTTTGAAACTAACAACATCCTAGGGCCACCAAGTCGCACCTGCAGAGCTCGAAGCGCATCTTCTAACGCATCCCGCCGTAAACGACTGCGCCGTCATCCAAATCCCCAATGAGAAGACCGGAGAGGTACCGAAAGCTTTCGTCGTCAAATCACCGTCAGTCGGTCTGGAAGAGAACGACCGCGTCCTCGCTCGCGAGATTCAGAAGCACGTTGAAGAACACAAGGCGCGATACAAGTGGATCAGCGGTGGTATTGAGTTCATCGATGAGATTCCGAAGTCGCCGTCTGGAAAGATTCTGCGACGGTTGCTGAGGGACAAAGAGAAGGAGAAGAGGAGATTAGCAGGCAGCAAGCTCTAGACACTTTTACTAGTGAGGGGTTGTTGTTGTTCTTGCGATGCCTGTTGTGAGTTGTTTCCGCGTCCCTGTTCGCGATATCAGATACCGTTATAAGTCAATATATTCGAGTAGCCACAACCACCTGTTCTACATCCTGTCAATATAACCTGATGCAGTGAGGATGTATACTAATGTAAGCTCCAATGAAGACTCGTTGCACCTCGTATCAGGGTGCTTCTGTAGTAAGCTGATAGCTCCCCACTCGGCCAAGTGGGTATAGCTCCAGCAGCTGCCCACATTCAACCCCCCCCCCCCTTTTTGCCCTAGCGAAGGCACATTTTCAGGTCCATCAAGTCCCTCAATTTGGCTACCAGCGCTTCCGGAACAACTACATAATTCTTGTAATTTTTCCAGTTGCTATAAAACAGGGCTCGTTGGTGTAGTTGGTTATCACGTCAGTCTAACAAGGGGCCTCAAAAGCCACCAGTTAGGACACTGAAGGTCCGGAGTTCAAACCTCCGATGAGTCAAGAGGATCTACAGGTTCTGTAGTGCATTCGTTTTTTGTTGCGGGTTAGGGCAGTGAATAGGCGTGGGCGGATCTGGACTTTTGTTTCTGGAAGATTTCGAGTTGGCGAATGAAGACCCGTATTTCACTCCAAAATACCTAAATCTATGCTTCAGAGGGACACATCACGTTATTTCAGAATCCTGTCCATTCAATTTTGAAGGATGTGTTCGTTGGCAGGGGTGGGGAAGAAAAGGCGAAACTTCGGCACACGAACTTCGGGAACGCGATGCAGCGAGCCTTATACAACGCAGCCGCTCGTGCAATTTAGAAGCTACAAAGTAAAGCTACCTACTGCAGGCTACAGCACACATTCAAAGGGATTGATAAAGTATTCTATATGCATGTAGTAGGCAAGACAATCTTTTGTGATAGGAACGTTATACGAGCCACGTCTGTAGGATATTCAACCATCGCATTAACGTAACATATACCTCAGACAATTAGAGGCACGCTTCCATCTTCAGTGCATCGCTGGATTCATGTTGTAGTTCAATTTCCTATGTTCAAAAAAAAAGTTGGGTGTGTCTAACATGATCGAAACCAAAAAAGCTTCATTCTCCACCAACACCCCACCACGCAAACCACCACGTCTCCCTACACTACCCAGGGCCTCTACGGATCCAAAAAGAGAGGTCTTGCCCGGAATCGAACCGGGGTTGCCGGAAGACACTGATTTTGAGATCAGAATCCGGAGTGATAACCGCTACCTGGATGGTTATTAGCGGGGGCAAGTTGGTAAGTGAGGAAGAGGATCTACGCACACTACAAAACCGATTGTAAGCGAGTTGCTTGACTGATTGATGGTGCGATGGAAAATGATACGGTTTATATTAATGGGCTAAGCAATGCGAAACGGACTTGGTGGTTTGCATGGTTGGGCCGTGGTGGGGCTGCGGTGAGAATTTGCTGGAAAGTGGTGCGAGGACGCCGAAGTATGCCGGGATCGGGGGGCACAGCTTTACTCGCATTACAACATCACATGCAGATTGATCGAGTATCATAGATAGCGGTAATGATTGTAGGATTCTTCACAAACTACCAACTTGGATCATTGCCCCTGAGGCTAACCCCTGCCCATCCCCCACCAAGTAGCGAGTGAATATCGCCCAGGCTACACCTCCAACCAAGACAAAGTGGATATAGAACGCTCGTGCAAAGGAAAAACAAGCAAGGGAATAAAGGTCGCTCAAAGACCACGAGGTAAAGGTAGCGAGAGGGGTATCAATGGTGCGCAGCAGCGAAAGCCGGCCGAGAGAAGAAACATTACAATAGGCGGTACGAGTGATAAGATGCGCGCGAGCACAACCGCTTTCTAGCCTTGCAGTCAGGCCCCTAGGGTTTGTTGAGCGAGTGGGAGAATACAAAAGGTGGGTCGAAGTAGAGTGACGGTAGGAAAGATGCAGACGAGGTATATGGGGCCTCCGCACAATGACGTTGAGTCGTATGGGTCGTTGCCCTAGTAGTGAGAGAATAAGACGGTACAAGCGAAAGATGGAAGACGTTCGAAAGACAAATGGGCGACAGGCGGTGGAAGACATCCGAGCGACCGTAAAGCATGCCCGTCACACGTGAGCGAGTCGTAAGTGCAGTGCGTTGTTTAGAAACCACGGAAAGGATCGTTAGCGTCGAAGTCGAAGAGACCGCCGCCTCGGTTCGACTGGTCGCGCGTGCTCGCGCTCCACTGGCTGCTGCCACGTCGGCGACGGTGCTGCATGTGCGGTGCTCGTCCGCCGTAGCTGCTCAGCTGCTTGGGGTCGCCGAGAGCGTTGTCGATGAAGGCTTCCATGCGGACTGTGCCCATGGTGTCGAAGAAGTGTTGACGAGTCGATGTGCTGGCTTCCGAGGTTCGCGAACTCATGGCGCCGCTGTTGGGATTGTAGACTGACGAAGGTACTGATGGTGGTACGCCGGCACTGTACATATCAGATGATACGTTGGAGTAGACCGATGGTACATGCTGGTGCGAGAAACTACGGAAGGGAACAGTTGGAGGAGGTGCGCTTGGTCCTGTAGAACTCCTCTTCCTGCCGTGTTGTGGCCCACGAGGAATAGTGGGAGGGCTGGCAGAGTCTGGCATAGCCGTTTCGAATCCAGCGAGAGATGGCAAGCTAGGCATTGGCTCATCTTGAGCCGCGTAACGCGCCATGACTGGGTTGGTCCTTCCCTTGGCGAGACGCACAGAGTCCTGAACACGACTACGGCGGAGTGTCGCACCTTGTTGACGTTGGAGTGTTTCGTCGACCGGCGGAGGTACCGGTGGCAAAGAAGTCAGATCTGGCATGGGTGCGCTCGAATGGGCGAGGAAAGAAAGGGCCGTCAGCCAAAGGTAATGCCTTTCGCGGGACGATGTGGTGAATTTGAGTGCGCGAGCAGGAGTAAGGATGAGGATAGATCGGTTGAAGAGTGTCTCGTTCTTCGGGGCAGGACAGGTGTCGGCGACATCGAGAACAGATTGGATGACGACTAGTGGTGTGTTAGTAGATGGAAAGTAACATGAACTCGAGAGACTTACGCTTGCGACCACTCTTACCCATCAACGCAGAACCAGTCGTTGGCTGTTTGCTACTCCACAAGATGGCTCTTTCATATGGAGAGATCCAGACCCAACGCTTGTGCCTCACACCATGGCTAGCCAAAGAAGCCTCCTCTGCTGCTCGACTGACATCCACCGGCGTGTCAGGGCCACCAAAGGTCTTCCTCTTGCGCACGTACTTCCACATGAACTCTCCAATCATGGCTGCAGCGATCGCATCGACGACACTAGTGTGCGAGACAGAAGTGTTGGTAGATCCGTTGGCTGTGTAGCTTGTCGCTGCGGTTGCATTTGATAGTTGGTGTCGGTGGCGGAAGCCACTTGCGCTGGCAATGTCGCTCGGTAGTGGAGGGATCGAAGATGTGTCGGCAATGCTCGGAGTCGCAGGGAGTGTGGGTGATCTGCTACGAGAGCGTGCGCCCTTGGAGACAGGAGCAGCAGATCGCACCTTGCGTAGGCTATCTTTCCGCTGATGCTTCACGCCATATGGACGGCGACCAGCGTACGAGCCACTATTGCGAGGTGTTGGGCTTTGCGAACCTTCGCTCTTGCTCACTGGCTTGTTGCGGGAGCTGGATCGAGTGGGAACCGGGAAGGGTGGCTTGGGAATGTTGTGCGCTGCGGTTCCGCTGTGGATCATGGCAGATCGTCGGATGCTGGGCTGGCGGCCGATAGAGTTACGCTGTGCCTTGCCAACTCTAGAGGGTTTCTCCATCGAGCTACGCTTAGAAGCTATAGATACACTGTTGACAGAATCCTCCGATGGCCTAGGCATGGGCGTTGATTCCTTGTCTTCAGGAACAGGGGTAGGCGGGTTCACTGGCCGTCCGCTCTTAGCATTACGCGACGAAAGCATTGGGGTAGAGAACTGTGGGCTCCTATAGTCGTCGTCGCTCAGGTCCGCGTCGTCATCCTCTTCATCAGACGAAGGGCCGTCGAAACCGGCGAAAAGGCTGCTTGTTCGGAAGGGTCGGTTGAGCATGTCTGAATGGAGCTGGCGTGACAAAGGTCCGTTGTCGTTGTTTCCTGGGTAACGATTCTCAACCTTCTTCTCGGCAGCCTTCTCAAGACGGGTAATGAAGTCCTGGCGAGACGTGGCCTTGAGAGTTGAGTTCTCGGCATCGCTAGAATCCTTCTTAATTGTCTTGACGTGATCTGCCTCAGGCGTTCCAGGCTTGGAGGTTATAGCAGAAGGAAGGAGATGCGCAGGAAGCTTCACAGCTCTTTGGTCAATCCTAATTGGCTCAGTCTGCATGGCAGTAGAAGTCATTGGAGCTACCAGGTCGCCGGTGGTTTGAGTCGAGACAGTCTTGGTTCCTGGAGGAAGGATAGGGGCCTTGGGCGACGAAGGAGCAGATGTAGGAGCATGGATAGCAATAGAAGGGATTGTTATCGGCGCTGGCGGTGGCGCTCTGGTAGGCTTTTCTGGTACTACTTCAGGCTCGATCGGCGAGTCTGTCTGCGTTGCCGTAGACACGAGCTCAGTTTGGTAGACTGGTGACAAGGGTGCTTTGTCAGATGGCTGAGGAATCCTAGGCGTAGGTGGCGGACTGAGAGGCTGTTCGATTGTCTGTACCGAGCTTGAGGTCGTTGTGCAAATTTCAGGGCTGGCTTGGACCGGCGGGCTGGAAGTCAAGGGTACTGAAACACGCTTCCGACTTTGGTTGGCCTCAACCTCAGCAGCAGTAGATGGGAAATCGTTCGACTTTGTCTGGACCGATGGCTCAATAGTTTGCGACGTCGCTTCCACCATGACCAACTTGGCGGGTGATGGTGGAGGCGACGGCTGCACACCGGTATCGACATAGACTGGTCGTGTTGGAGGGAAAACGAGAGTAATATCGCGAGGCGTCAATGTTACTGACGATTGAACCGTTTCATATGACGACTTCCGCGGCTCGGTATCATCGGCAGCCATGACAGGGCTATCCCATGTAACTTGCTGGGTATCGCTGCTTAATCCTAGAATGCGCTTTGCTTTTTCGTCAGGTAACATCGATTGTCGCGACTCGCGGACTCTTCGAGCGCGCATTTCATTTTCAGGGAAGTCGTCCGAGTCAAGCTCCAGATCATCCAACTCTTCCTCTTCTTCATCGAATGTGAGCTCGTCTGCAAGACTAAGACCGTTGCCTCTGCCATATCCATCAGAGCTCATCAATGACATCCGGTAGCTGCGTCCAATGCTCTTGTAGCTGCTGTTACTTCTGTTCCTGGAATGACGTCCAAGACGTGTGGATGACCTTCGCTGTGGCGATGAACGTACGCTTCCTGCGTCGCTCTCCGGTATACCAGTGTCCTTGCTCGGGTCTTCTGCCTCACTTTCGACACCAGCCTCCTCATTGGCAGCTTCTTCCTGGATAGCGATCTCGTCCAAAAGCATCCTCAAGCGGGTCTCTGACACATGAACACGTCGCTCCAGAATTCGTTTTTCTCCCGCCCACTCTTCTTTTTCGCGAGCCCACATGTCGTGCACCTTGGTAGAGTCGTCATCTTGGCTTCTTGTCCTCTTTTCTGCTGCAGCGAGTTTCTCTCGCAAGTCGGCATTGGTCTCCTTGAACTTGTCTCTTTCACCTGCAATCTCTTCTAATGCAGCAAGTGTTTCGGTCTCGAAGTGCTGGAGCTGGCGTTTGACGGCTTTGCTTTCCTTGTTGGACGAGGAAAGCTGTTTGGCAAGGGCGTCGTTTTCGGATCGCGCGGTGTCTAGGTTTGTCTCCAGATCATCGATGAACCTGTGTTTCGAATCAAGTTCCCGGCGTAGATTCAAGATCTCCGAGACTAGATTGGCATGCAAGGTTGGAGTAAAGCGGCGCGGATCCAGAACTGAGATACTCTCGTCGTTGGCAGCATCGTCCCAACTGGAACTGTTGTCGTGTGGAAGTGGAGGAGGTGAACTGGGAACATCGCTTCCTGGTGTTTCGTGTGTTGAGGTTCTTCGGGATAAGGAACTGTATGGAGTTCCAGCGGGGGTGGGAAGCGGGTGGTTGGTCAGGAAGGTTTCCTGGTCGGAAAAGTAGTCGGTAGCCATGTCGGGCGTATTGTCTAGGCCAGGAAAGTATATTATATAGTAGGGTGTTCAGAACCACAACGAAGTGGTGCTGTAGGTACGTATAGCTTAACACATGCCTGCAATAGAGTCAGAATATGTCAATGGCTTGTCTCCTGTTGCCGTAGCCAGGCATGTCTTTGTGGAGTCTCTGTCGTCGCGCTTCCACAACTGATTGTTGTAACGATGGCGATTGTATCGACCACCAATAATAGACCTGGCAATGGTTCACGTACCGGTCGAGTCGTTCGTACTGCGATCGGGTATAGAATGCTAGTTACGCGGGATAGCAGGAGTTGTCCTCAAGGATAGTGGATAGCGTCGGGTCGGATTACGTGGGGTAGATATATCGACGGTACGGCAGCGTTCGGATGGTCTCGATACTGCAGTAGGAGGTCAGTACCAAATGGCTTCCAAGCAAAGAGTCCTGTCGTAACGAATAGGTCCAGTCACGAATCAATGGCGCGTACTTACGGTTCAAAGGAATGACGTGATAATGGTGGAAGTCGATAGATGGAGAAACGTGCTCAACTCATTCCATACATACGATGCAAATGAGATGAAGAAAGCGACTAATGGCGCGTGCTAAAACACTTTTGATGGCAAGAAAAGAACTGTCAAGCAACGGGCAGCGGGCCCTACGAGAATGATACCCGTGTGTCGTCAACGGCACGGAGCGTAGGGAGGAGAAGGAGGGACAGGCACAACTTGAGCATGAAATCGCTGTGATCGCCCATGCATCAGCTAGGATCCCGGAACGCAGGCACAAGTCCGCACAGTCCAAGAGGAGGCGGGACTATGGCCAAAGGCACGAATAGGATTCCTGGGATCAATCAAACCCCATCTGTGCCTGCTCAAATTTGTTTCGATGTCCGAGTCCATCTGCTTATGCACATCTCCGCACTAGCGAGCACAAGTATCCCTGCATGCAGGCTGAGCCGAGGGTCCCCTGGACTACAGGGACACTATTGGCTCAGACCATCCGCTTTCCGCTTTTCAGCCAAGCGTCATTGGCTGCGCATTTAGGTCCAACGTTCCCTTAAATGCGTCCCGCGACGACGGCCAATACCTTAGCGAGGTGAAGGAAATGACCCGACAAGGGGTAGGTGGTAACGAATGCGGGTGGCAGTAACGGTGTTGACGAAGGGGGTGTGACAGATGCGCGAGAGGAGCAGCATCAGCAGATGTGAGGTGCAAGTTCATACGACCCTGGGCGCAGCTGGCTTCAGACGAATGTTGCGTGGACGGTAATTTGCTAGATGGATATTATCGCCGTCCAAAGCTCCGCGTATGCCTTGCCCTATCAGTGATTCTGGACGCCTCCGGCGTAGTCTGGCGTTGTTGATGAGCTGTGATTCAGGGTTTCAGCCTCTGCCCACGCCGCAAACTTGGCCCACTGTGGAAAGCTTTGGACCAAGTGGCACGTTCGTGTCCCGGTCCGAGCTATCAAACTCTCGATGGCGCCCAACGCTCCGGTGCGCCAGTGCGGTACCGTTAGGTTATAGCAATCGCCTGTAATTAGAACATCGATCTTGAGACTTTGATCACGTTTCGGTCTGGCAATCCCATGCCTGTTGGAAGCCTCAAAAAGGAGGCATATATAGATTGCCATACTGGTAGGCAGTTGCATGAATGAGCAGCCTTATCCTGTACTGCCGAGTCAGGTGAGAGTCAAGCAGAGGTAGTCGACTTCCTACTTTGAGACGAAAGGATTCATCCGTGCGCTCTTGGCGGTGCAAAGGAGCCGAACTCGAGTCCAGATCGACGACGCAATTCTACAAGTTGAAAGTAATGGAAACCTCAGCCTCAGAGTTCTTTTTGTGAGATGCTTAGTTATCATGCCAGAGTGTATTTGTAGCAGTCCTCAGTCATGGTCAGTCGGGTAGTCGAGTAAGGAGTTCGGCACATGTGAAAGTTGAGGATCGCAGGCCGTCTTCTTACCCCAACAAATCGAGAGCAAGATCCGCGCTACCATGACGTTTGATCTCTGGCCAGGCTGAGCCTGTCGAATGGGCAATCCCCCGCGGACGGGAAGGATACAGTTTGAAGGCGTCGCGCGACGTGCAAGTGGCATCCTGAACGCGATCGATTGACGTTTCGTTGAACGCCTCCAAATAAACAGCCTTGCCGTGTGGTGGAATTGCTCGCAACCATCATTCTGAATCGATACTTCGCCGATGGGGTTCACGAATAATGGACCACGAGTGTGACAAGGAGTACTTGGTCCACCAGCGGAGAGTGGGCCTGATGTGCGGACAGCTGAGGGCGCAATACGGCGGCCTGGCAATCAGCAGAACATTCCATGATTCCACCCGACACGCGACATAACAAGCTCACGATCCAACTGTCGCACAATGTATGCCTCGTCAGGTGTCAGTCGGTATTGCTCGGCCCTACTGGAACTCGTGGTCGTCTCAGAAAAGCAAATAGGAGATTTGCGTCGTAATCGGCTACAGCGCCCTGAACCTTCGGCGTCGACGAGAAGCTTAGACGATATAGCATGACGCGGAAGCGCCGGTGCCGGCTGGCCCTATTTTAGCGTGCCCCTCTCGTTGTCCTGCGCCATCCCTTCTTGCTTTGCACTGCTAGCTTGTAGGCGGGTGGCTGGTGGTGCCCTCTGACTGGGTTGTCTGCTCGACCGCAGGCAGCCAGTGATTGCAAGTTCAGACGTCAGGGTTCCCGAAGCCAGCAGCCCCGCCATCGCGTGACTAAGCGACTATCCGCCGAAAATTCGAGCAGACAGTCACAGCGAGCATATCGTGATATTTGCGACAACAGTTGTGAATTTCTCGAAACAACACAGGCGACATGGCGCAAACAGATCAAAATGGCCCACCGGCGGCGTCTGCAGATTTGCCACCGGCGATGGCTGGTGTCAAGTCGAAAAAAGTAGACGATTTGCTGAAAGAGATGAACCGTATGCCAATCTTCATGACCAGTCTAGATGAAACAGATGGCGAAGGAGGCGAGAACATGGCGCTCGAGGCGTTGAAAGCGATGGCGTACGAGGGAACCCGTGCCGAGATCGCTGAGAACTTCCGGCAACAAGGCAACGAATGTGCGCGGGCAAAGCAATGGACAGACGCGAAAGAGTTCTACGATAAGGCAATAGCGGCGCTCAAAGGTCCACAAACAAACCCTGATCCAGACGCGGAAGGTCCGGACGTTATTCCCGTAGAGCTTGACGAGAAGGAGGAGGCGGAGAAGGAAAGAGCGATTGCAGAGGCCGTCTATGTCAACCGAGCATTATGCAATTTGGAGAAGAGTGAGTTTGCAAGCACACCCTGAAGACAGGCATTATGGCTTCTTCACCAAAGTTTCGACTCTGGTCTGCTGACACGCGGCAGAAAACTATCGCTCTTGCATTCAAGATTGCGTATCAACGCTCAAGATCAACCCCGCAAACGTCAAAGCCTTCTACAGATCAGCCACTGCTGGTCTAGCACTAGACAAGTTACAGGAAGCAGCCTGGGCTTGCGACAGAGGTCTGGCCCTAGATGCCAACAACGCCCCTCTCAAGGCCCTCAAAACCAAGATCGATGCTCGGAAGCAGTACATAGAATCCGTCGAGAAGGCGCGTCGCGAACGAGAAGAAAAGGCTGCATCAGAGCGGTTAACACTCAAACTCGCCTTGAGGAGCCGGAATATCCTTACGCGGAGCACGGAGAAGCCCCCAGATCTGGAAGACGCCACTGTCAAGCTGGAGAATAGTCTGGATCCTTCCTCAACACTCACGGTGCCAGTCATACTGCTGTATCCCATGCACTCGCAGTCCGACTTCATCAAGGCGTTCTCGGAGAAAGAGAAGCTAGACGAACATCTCGAATACATTTTCCCGCTGCCATGGGATGAGAAGCACGAGTACACCATCGACAACGTAGAGTCCTACATGGAAACTGCAGCCGGCGGCCTCATCAAAGTAGGAAAGAAGATGAGCCTAGGCAAAGTACTTGGAAGCGGAAAGCCAGAGATCGTCGACGGCCTGGTAACGATAAGCGTGATACCAAAGGACAAGGCAGCTGGTTGGATAGAAGAGTTCAAGAAGCGGAAAGGAAAGACGGCATAAGTGGGTTCAACGCACATGCTCGGCAATCCCGAGGAGCGCATCAAATAGAACCGCTCACCGGACCGAACGATGACGATGTCTAGACGAATCGACGATATGAATGAACAGACACATGCAAAAAGCTACGGGCACCAAGTGCCAACCCCTCACATCACCGTCCGCTCTAATCAATTCCACAAAATCTCCGTGGCCTCCGTACATGATCGCTGACGTACCTCCCGCACCGACCATCCACAACGTGCATCGCGTACAGTATCCCCGCCAAATCACTGCCCTGACCCGTGCTGTCCTGTCCGAGGAGCTCATCGGGCAAACCGGCTATATCAAACCACTTTTATGAAGTCGACACCAACTTCGCCCAAATAGTATACAGAGGCTAAATAGGACTCTGACCACCTTCCAGATCGTGTTCCGCCCGTACCCTCCAGCCCGGTAACGGGATGCATGCACGAACGAACGCATCGAGGTGCATTGGTTTCTGCATGCGCAAGAACGACTGGCAGCGGCTACGTGCAGCAAAGTTTCACTTAGATAACGTTGTCCCGGTGCTTGCCCCGATTTATGTTACTGTATATGATTTGCCCTGCAGCCACACCATCGCGTACCGCATTAAGCAGGCGTTCGCACGGCTCGCTTATGCAAGGTACATCTTTTGTCCCATGGTTCAACACGTTGCGCGGCTGCAGGCTGGCTGAGAAATAGCTGGTGGGGTCGGAGCTAGGGGATGTCGCATTTTAGCCGTCGGTGCGTTGTTGGGGCCCGGACGTGCCATTGGCGGTAATATCGAGGAATGATAATGAGGGGTTGGACCAATCACCACGACAGCACGAAGGAATTTTATCTAATGCTTTGGATTTTTATGTTGGGAAAATACATTGATGTGATGTGCTGCAGGAAGTGCCTGTACCGTCGCCAAACAGGGTCTGACAACGTCATCCGCCGACAGATAGGAAACATGGGCCCGGGGGTAAATTGTACAAAATGAACCTTCACCACATATGATAGCCATCCAACGCCCGGTCGCCATGGTAATTCCGCTCGAGTGAAAGCAATCGCTAGGTCTACTGGAAGGTTGCCGGAGCAATCTGAATGTGAACATGAGGCCGATAACATGAGAATATTAGAACCTGACAGAAGCCAACAGTTCTGATACCCGAAGTGGTTGGATCGCAAGGTACATGTAATGTGTAGTATGCTGCGAGATGGTATCTGGGGCATCTGGAGTACTGAGCTACTCCTGCACGTAGAGCTTGTCCTTTCGCACCATCGCTTCCTTCAGGTCATGCCAGGCCATTCTGCTCATGAACCTATCGGCACCATGATGGTACTTCTCGGGCTCCCGCACCACTTCGTCGGCCTTGATCTGTTCCAGGTAACCCAAAAACCTGACGTCGGTACGGCCCAGTTGCCGACGTCCGCCAAAGTACATTGTGACCTTGCGGAGCTTGGCGTTGCGGAGGATGCGGAGGCAGTTCGCCAGGTAGTCATCGTTCAGATAGCGGCGCTCCTCGTTGGAGCGGACATAGGGTGTGTCCTTTGGGCGTGCGTCATCGAAGACGAACTTGACATCGCGAAGGTATTGAATGTTCTCGGGGCCGATCATTCTGAGGAAGTGCAGTACGTCCTGGTAACCGATCTCCTTGGGTACCGGCTCCCAGTAGGGTCCTCGAGTATCGTAGTGTCGGTGGAAGGAGAATGTGTTCTCGCCGTATAAGATCGAACAGCCTTCGTTATGCACCAGCTTACAGGTCCTGAGGAACTGACCAGACTTGGTTAGGCTTTCCTTGGGGTCGATGGCCGTCATCGGAATCCTGAGCTTCGAGGTCTTTTCCTTGCGAGCGAAAAGGTACCGATAGATAGTGTTCCTTAGCTCGGGCGGCAGATCCGTGAAACCTACGCTGCCTACCGCGGACTTTCCGGCTGGCTGCGGACCTGTAACACGGGACTTGTTCGATTTGCCTGGCTGCATCTCGTGTAGTTTGCCCTGCTCGTTGGTCTGTAGGATGGTGCTGTCGAGCTTGACGAAGAGTGGACCGTGGAAGCCTAGCGGGACGTTGAACTGCAAGGTCATGGGCGGCTTCTTCGGAGCACTCCGATGAAAGGCGCCGGCATCCTCATTGTCGGTGAGGTCATCGAGCTCCTGGCGGTAGACAACGGGTTCTAGACGCGGAGACGGAGGTGAGGGACTGCGCTTGCGCTTCAGTGCGCCCTTTTTCTTCTTGTCTGAACGGCTGCGCGGGTCCATATCGTCCTCTTCCTCCTCGTCGCTCAACTCGCTCAACTCACTCTCGGTCAAGGCGTCAAAGTCGGCGTCTTCGAAATCGACGTAGCCTGCCACTTTCTGAATCTTGCCTGCGCTCTTTCGAACCGGACGGCCTGTCTTCTGGTTGTACTGCGTGATCTTGGAAGGGCTGCCTAGCTCCGGACTCGAGTCGCGACTCTTCGGTGTTGTTGGAGGAGGCAGGCTCGGTGTCTTGAGTTTGGGCGCCATGATGTGATTCTTATATGCGGACACCTTGCTAGTTGAGGCTGTTAGCGGTGTAAGAAACGGTCACGCTTGGCCGTTGGATGACCGCTGTTAGAAGCAGAGGGAGAGGTAGAGGTTGCGGCTGCGGTCAAGATGGGGCTGATGCAGTAGACGCGGGGTCAGTAAACAGAGAAAGCGCGTCTAAGGCAGTGACGGTCGTTGCCACGCGCGCTTTCCAGGCTAAGGACTGTTACTAGTAGCCTTGGCAGTAGGCTGGAGGAGGTGAGAGCAGTGTCCTCCATCCATGCTCAGAAGTTCTGGTGATCCCACCTGGAGACTGGGTGCAGGCTGTCACATGTCTTTCGTGCACGAAGCTCGAGACGGCACGTTGAAGACACTGATCAGAAATGGATCACAGTCTGTGTGTGAAGAAGCTGCCAAGTGGTACTGTCGTGAGTCCGTCAGGGTCTCTCAGGGTCAGGGTAAAGGTGAGTGGAAAGCGTGTCCAGCCGTGTTATCTAGCAGGAGCAAAACTCAGTTCCGCGTTCGGCTTCTCGATTAGCAGTTACGCATGCTGAGAGTTAAAGTGAACCGCTGTTGCTTCGCCTGCTTATGTGAAGGTGTAGAGTCAATATAGTCGACGTCATACTGAGGTGTGGCACATTCATGGTGAGTAATTCTTATGAGCAACAAGACGTGGTGACAATAACGATTACATTGAAATGCTACATACAAGGTGACGACAGCGGGATTGACTGAAGGCACTATACATTTCGTGCTCCAGACCGTACCGCGCCGGACACATCACAGCAGCATCAACAGATGCTTCCTACGTAACGAGCCGATCATAGATTTTTTCGTCCCCCTAGGTGGTGGGTGCCGGGGCGTGTCAACAGCTCCCACATCGGCCAGCTTGCGCCAGCCAAGTGAGGATGCAGCTGAGTTGAAAGCAGTCATATCATCTCGGGTTTAGTTACGTGAAGAAAAGAAGAGAGGACGCGAGACGGAAGCGTCGATGTTTTACCGCCGGAGAACGGAGAAACGGCGCCGAGGCCTTGACCCCTGCCAGTGCCGCCCTAGTCCGTGATTAAGCGGGCCCATCGTTTCGTTGCCTCATTGAGACTACGAGTCCGGCTGGCATCGAGCACGTTTATAAGGTCGCGCCACGCTTCCACTGTGTATACCAGATCGACTCAACATGGCGAACCTCAGAGCAGCCTGCAGAGCGCCTTTGCGCCAGCTCACCTCTCGCTCCACAGCCTCAATTGCCACCAACCATGCAAGAATACAGACACGACAATGGCGGGGCTATGCGACAAGTATGGATGCGCAGCAAAAGGTACATCCTACGATAGCAGGATGAAGCGGGCAGAAGTACTGACGATAGGCAGATCCTCTCTCAAGATCTTGAACAAGCCGATCCCACCGTCTACCAGATCATCAATAGGGTTCGTTGCCACATACCCAGGTCGCAGATACGAAGACGAAGCTCACATTACTTCTATTGTAGGAGAAGAATCGCCAGAAACACTTCATAAACCTAATTCCCTCGGAGAACTTCACATCCCAAGCTGTGCTCGATGCGCTCGGCAGTGTGATGCAGAGTATGTTCCGCGCATCCTCACCCCACAACCTTGAGCTTACACGACGCCATAGACAAGTACTCGGAAGGATACCCAGGCGCACGATACTACGGAGGAAACGAGCACATTGACGAGGCCGAGCGCCTATGTCAGCAAAGAGCACTCAAGGCATTCGGTTTGAGCCCTGACGAGTGGGGTGTCAACGTCCAGCGTGAGTCAGTCGACAAAACTGCCATACTATGTATTAAAACAACACAGCCCTCTCCGGATCACCTGCGAACCTCTACGCCTACTCCGCCGTCCTCAACACCCACGACCGTATCCTCAGTCTCGATCTGCCCCATGGCGGCCATCTGTCGCACGGATACCAAACACCCACCAAGAAGATCTCCGCCGTATCCAAATACTACGAGACCCTCCCATACAGGCTGAATGAGAAGACTGGCATCATCGACTATGAGAAGATGTCAGAGCTGGCTCACCTATACAGGCCAAAGGTCATCGTTGCGGGCACATCAGCATACAGTCGGTTGATCGAGTACGAGCGCATGCGAAAGCTGGCAGACGATGTTGGCGCATACCTCCTCTCCGATATGGCTCACATTTCAGGTCTCGTTGCCGCCGGCGTTATCCCATCTCCGTTTCCCCACTCCGATATCGTTACCACCACAACACACAAGTCGCTGCGAGGCCCACGAGGCGCCATGATCTTCTACCGCAAGGGCGTGCGGAAGGTCGACAAGAAGGGCAAGGAGGAGATGTATGACTTGGAGGGCCCCATCAACGCATCGGTGTTCCCAGGCCACCAGGGAGGACCCCACAACCACACCATCACTGCTCTGGCTGTGGCCCTGCAACAAGCCTCAACCAAAGAGTTCAAGGACTACCAACAGCAGGTTCTAGACAATGCGAAGTCCCTCGCGCAGCGTCTCGGCGACTCAAAGGAGAACGGCGGTCTCGGCTACAACATCGTCTCTGGTGGCACTGACAACCATCTTGTCCTTGTCGATTTGAAGGACCGCGGCGTGGACGGCGCACGAGTAGAGCGCATTCTCGAGCTTGTCGGCGTTGCATCAAACAAGAACACTGTTCCCGGCGACAAGTCCGCCATGAAGCCCGGTGGTCTGCGTCTCGGAACTCCCGCCATGACAACTCGTGGCTTCCAGACCGAGGATTTCAAGCGCGTGGCTGACGTCGTGCACCGCGCCGTCGGAATTACCCAGAAGCTTGATAAGGACGCCAAAAAGAAGGCCGAAGACACTGGTCGCAAGAACCCCGCCAGTGTAGCCGCGTTCAAGGAGTACGTTGGTGAAGGTGAGGACATCACCGAGATCATCGAGCTCAAGAAGGAGGTTGAGGACTGGGTTTCTACATTTGCGCTACCTTGGGACAAGGCGCAATGATGAGAACAATACGAATAAAAATGCATGCCTTGTAGCAGGGTTTAGGCGTTCGAGGTGAAGGAGGGCAATTTTATGTATATATGATAAGCTTCTTTTCACGGCAATGAGAACAATAGCTCGCTTGCCTCCACCACCAACCCACTCTCACCACACTTCCATAACCATTGTTCACTTCCCTTCTCATTAATTTGCTTTATTGCTTCTTAAGGTCATGCTATCCCTCCATTCTTCCATCTGTTCCAGTCCTTACTCTGCCTCCACGCACCACAGTCCTTACCGACATATTCCATCCAAGCGGAGACCACACATCCTCAATACGCTACAGAGTTGACACGACATCATTATGTTCATCATTACTATTCTCGCGCTCCTCATATTCACAAACCACACCGGCGTCGCATTGGCGCTCGCTCAAGACGTTACCACGCCGTGTACATCTACACTCACTACACTCACTACACCCATCTCGATTTACCTTGCTCAACCCTCCGATACCACAACCGAGGCAACGTCATCAACAACCTCCACCACTATGACTGAGTCCACCCCGGCGACTACCAAACCAGAGCACCAAACCACTACCCTCACACTCCACTTCGTCTCGCCAACCACACCAACAGCAAACCCCACGAAAAACACCACCATGAACGCCTTCGGCGAACCAACCGATCTCCCCCCAGAACACCATGACTGGGTCGTAGGCGCAACAGTGTCCCTACTATGTTACGACTTCCTCGTCATGGTGGCGTTCGCGTGGTGTTGGGTCATGGGCTGGTTTTGGTGGTGGAGGAAGGTCGATAGAGGGAACGGGCAGATGGACGGGGAGAGGAATATGGAATGGTGGGGAAGGAGGGCGGTGGTGGATGAGAATATGGAGAGGGAGATGCGGAGGTTGGGTATGGTTTGATACATTCAAGGGTCGAGAGGGAGTAGGAGATTGGGGACTATTTTGGAAGAGGTGGATCTTGTACGATCTGTATCATTACTTTGAAATCATCATTACATTCGACGAACCAAGCGTCAGATCGCTATACCATACACATGAACCCGCTTCATCTCTAATTCCATCTCCACCTCTAACCACCTACCCATGCATAGTCTGCCCACCCGGCCCCCTCTCCCAAAACTCCAACGTAAGCGCAGCAAGAAAACAAGGAATCTCCTTCCTGCCCTCAACCCAATACACAATCTGATCGCGTATCTCGCCCGCAAACACGCTCTGCTCTCCGCCCGACACCTTCATCGTCCCGTTCTCGCCGTCAAACACTATACTGTTCTCTCCATCCTCGTCCGCTTGTTTGAACATGCTGGTGACCTTGACGCGGCCGTTGGGCATAAAGTCTAGCTTCCAGCCTAGGATGGAAGCGACGGCTTCTCTGAACTCGAGGGATTTGGCTGCCCAGATCTGTTTGAGACGCTTGATCTTCTTCTCGGAGGAGGCGAGTTGAGTTTTTATTTCCTCGAGCTCGTCTCGGGCGGCGTCGAGTGTGGCGGCGGGGACGGTGGAGGGGGGTGTCCTTTGGTTCTCCAGTTGATCGATGAGTTGGGCGTTGGCTTCGCGGAGATTGCGTACGGTGCTCAGTTTGAGGGCTTCAGCGTCGGCCGTGGGGTTGGATTTGAGCTCTAGAACGCGTGTTCGTGAGGATTCTTTTAGCTTCTTCAGCTGCGAGTGCTGGGCTTTGTATTCGGATTCGACAAGCTTCTGCTTCTTTTGTAGGGCGTGGAGGTCGTCTTGTAGTTGGCGGTTCTTCCGACGTAGTTCGCCTACGCGTTCGTCATTCTCGTCTGTATCGAGAGCGCGCTTCTGGCCTGTGGTCGCAGGCGCGGGTTTCTCCAGGTTGTTGAACTCTTGTTGTAGAGTGTCGACCTCTTTGCGATATTGGTCGACAAGATCTTCAAGCTCCTTTATGCGCTCAGACTTTGCAGCGTCGAATGTGTCGGGCTGCATTTCACGCTCTTCGTCGTCAAAAGCCTTGACTTGGGCGCGCAAGAAGTCGACTTCCTTGGTTGCGAGAGCCTTCTGTCGTTCGAGACGCGCTCGCACCTTTGCGTCGGCACTGTTCGTCGCGGCGGTGTTTCCGGCGGCCTTGAGTTGCTGAATTTCCGCTTGTAGTTTGGCCTTCTCCTCTTCGAGTGCTTGTATGGTAGCGTCCTTGACAGTGAGTTCAGGCTTGATCTCACCCAACCTGTTGAGAAGATCAGTTCGCTCTATGCGCTCTTGGATGAAGGCTCGCGCGAGGTCTTGGGGGGTTTCGAAGAGTACTTCGCCGTGTATCTCTGCCTCGGCCTCAAGGTACGACGTCCAGGAGTCGCGCTCTTCTTCCAAGACCTGCTTCCTCAGCTCTGCCTCTCCCAACTGCCGTTCTAAGTCGTCCATCATGCGCAGCTTTGTCTGCAGGGACCTCTTCTCCTCCTCGACAACCTCAATCGCCTTGTGTTGTTTCCGGTACTGCTTGAGCTCGGTATTTTGCTCTCTCGTCAGGGTCTCCAGCTTCTTGATGTGTGCGACTTGATCGGAGAGTTCCCTCTTGATGACTGCCAGTGTTTCCGCATCTCCAGTGATTGCCTTCAGGCGCAAGACCTCAGCCTCCATTTGACCGACTTCCTCCTCCTTCTGCGCAAGCTTCTTCTGCGACGTTTGTAGAGCGTTGACCTTGGCTTGTAGATCTGCGTGCATCTCCTCCACACTCTCCTTCAGTGCCTTGTGCTCTGTTTGTAGGGTGTTATATCTGTGCTCATTCTGCCGTTGCGACGTTGACAACTCCTCCTTGACCTCGTCGTATTCCTCTTGTAGCGATTGCGCCCTCTCTTGACTCTCCCGCAATCGCCGTTCCAGCGCTTGCCGCTCGTTCGCAGCCTTCGTCTGCGCCTCCGACATCTCCTTGGTCAGCGCATCGTACTTCTTCGCGGTCATGCTGTTCGACGCCTCGACCTGCTGGGCTTTGCGAAAGTCGGCATCGGCGCGGTTCTGGGCGTCGCGGAGTTCTTGCGCATGCTCCAGCTTCATCATCTCCTTTTCTTGTTTCGCGGTTTCGAGCTCATATCGCACCGTGTTGAGTTGGGCGCGGAGATCTTCATTGATCGGATCCGAAGGCACGACTGTGTGCGGCGCATTCTGGGAGGCTCGTAATGTGGTTCGAAAGGTTTCGCGCAAAGGTTCTCGTTTGGCAGTCGCAGGCGCGGGCGCTGGCTCCTCCTCCTCGCCGGTGAGGAAGTTGAAGGAGGGCTGGGTCGTGTTGCGCACCGCCATGGCAGGAGCGACTCCGTGTTGGTTTGTTTGTTATGTCGGGACGGGTAAGGAGCGTGTATAATCGTGGTTCAGATGTGGAGGCGACGATTATGCCATTGCGCGTTGGCGAGAAATGCGCTTTCCTCACGACACGGCGTAGATTTTGGGTGAGTGCTTGGTGGTTCGTCGTTCTTGTTGTCGCAAAGCACCGTGTCTGGGGTTCACGGCGCCGTTCGGGCAAGGCCGCCTCAGGCCTAGCGCGTGAGCCCTGGAAGTGCGTCTGGCGCGCAAGCACGTGGCTTTCAGTCTACACAAGTCACGTCATAACTCAAGCACGCTGCAAGAAGAATCAAGTCTTTGTTCTAGTTTCAAGGCCATTAATAATAAAATTGCGGCTGCATGGTGAGTTGCAGGGTCAACTACTTCCTACTCCTGTACATCCGCCCACGCTTTCAAAAAGACATCGCCTTCGCCATCCCTCCAACCCCACGCGACACAGTAATGCCGGAGCAGCATTTCCAGCTCCTCCAGTTCGTCTAGAAATTCTAACCCAGCGATGCGCTCCTTCTCCTCGTCGTCGATCCACTTTCGCCAAATAGTACTTGTGTCCGCGACCTTTGCCCCGTTTGTCAAGCCATAGCCCTGAAGGCGTGCACGTTGGTCGCCCAACTCAGGATACGCTATCAATGTATGAAGGTGAATGTTGCGGGACTGGAGGTTCGAGATCATCGTGCGACCAAAGGCATCTTGGGGTAGGATGGGCTCGTAGAGAACGAGAGACGCAGGCGTCGCAGGTTGTAGGTAGTGTGTCAGGAGTGATGAGACTATTGATTTCACTGTCGAGGGCTGCAGGTAGACCAGGCACATCTCAGACAGGATCAACGTAGGTATGCTCGGATCCAGGTTCGGAATCTGAGGTAGGGGCTTCGCGTCCGACGGGTCGGCCAGAGTACGTAGGTCGAGCGCATGGATGTTGTACGTGTCTGAGTGGTAGGAGGCTGAAGTCGACGGTATGTGCAGTAGCTTTCGGTAAAGCAGCGGCTGCCTCTGTATGGTCGCTATCTTGGCGAGCGTATTCGAAGGGAAGTCGATTTCGTGATATACGAGGCGCGTCTGAGGGTATAGGTCGAGGAGGCGGAAGAATCGCGTGTCGGTGCCGGCACCCAGAGAGATGATCTGCTTCGCCGACGCCGGGTAGGTGACGAGGAACTTGGCGACGAGAAGGTCGATGGCCGAGGTGCGGACATAAGTGCCTCTGTTGAGCAACGGCAGCTTCCTCGTCGTCTGTTGTGTCGCGAACAGCTTCGCGTATGGGTCGTGAAGATAACCTAGCTCTACACAGCTCACCCTGCTCCCCGCCGCATCTTGATCGGTCCCCTTGACGGCATCGTCGAGAACTTGGGCCCTTGTTTCACTGGAGCCTCCAAGACCACCTCTTCCTCGTCCTCTGCCTCTTGATGCTCCGCCGCGGCCTTGTCCGAGAAGAGTTCTTAGGTTGGGGATTTCGCTTGAGGAGGCCATGTCCAAGTTCGAGATGGGCGGAAGTGGTGGGGTTCCAAGCTCCAGGTCCGCGCGCTAGGGCTGCACGCCAAGCCTCTCGCCCGGCCTGCCTTTGGCACTTCTGGAGATTTCTTTGACGCGCCCGTCTTCACTCACCTGTTGCGCCGACACCACCGCCCGACACTCGTTCCCCCGCATCAACGTCACCGACCGCAAGCATGGAAGGCGAAAAGTACAGCGCGTCTCTGATTCGCCTGTGGAGGGTCTGGCGGACAACCAAGGAAATGATGAACGACCGGGTGCGTCGCGCATGCGCTTGAAGGAACCACGGACTGCGCGCTGACTCTACCAAAGGGCTACATGATTGTCGAAGATGACATGACCATGTCACTCGAGGAGTTCTCAAGGAAATATGCGCGCGAAGACGGAGAGCCTGAGTATGCGCCAACCACAGCCATGTCCAGGCCGCAGTACTGACTCTAACCAGCCGTTCGCGCCTCAACTTCTCCTGCCAGCCCTCCGAAGACATGCTCCGAAGGTATACCGATGCCCCGACCAAGAAGAACCCAGAGCCCCAACCCAACATCGGCACCATCTGGATCGAGTTCAACGCCGACGAGAACGTTGGAATGAAGCAACTGCGCGACTACATGTCCCATCTTGTCAACGGCTCCTTCCACTCCGGCATCATGGTCACCGTAAAGCCCATGACGGGTATGGCCCTTCGACTCCTCCGCGGCGCAACAAGCATCACCGACGGCCCCAAGGGCGGTGTAGAGGTCTTCGTTGAGCAAGATCTGCTGGTCAACATCACAAAGCACGAGTTGGTACCCAAGCACGTCCTGCTGAGTGACGAGGAGAAGCAGCAGCTACTCCAGCGATACCGTTTGAAGCAGACACAGCTCCCCAGAATCCAGTCCACGGACCCAGTCGCCAAGTACCTGGGCCTGAGGAGAGGTTCCGTCGTCAAGATTATCCGAAAGTCAGAAACAGCCGGTCGATACGCCAGTTACCGATGGGTCATATAAGCGTTCAGGCAGAAGGGTAGATTGCGAGAGAAACGTTCGAGTACAGCGTGCCATTCAAGCGAAAGCGCGCATGCGTAATACCTCCAGCCGCGTCAAGGCCTTCAGAGTGGAGTAGGCACCAAGACCGGTGTAGCATTGGGCGAGGCGTTTGGCGATGGAAAAGGGTCTGGTTTTTAACACCATTTTTGTACTATCTGAGAAGCAGGAAGGAAAGCCAGGGACGAACGAATCAAAGTCTCAAGTCTTCATTTTCCATAAAGTGCCATGCTCTGGTGCAGAACCCTTTGTCCATCCCTCACACCAATGAGACAGGGTCAACTACGCCACAGCCATCCGCGTCACCATTTGACTTGTTTCCATACCACGCCGCATCCACACATACCGATACCCTTAGTCCCCCTCCTACCCGCTCCTATTCCCAGCCCAACCTTCCCATCCAAGTAACTCTTTCTGAAAACCATCGAAGTCTGTGTCCCAGCATTACCCTCATCGGTGAACTAGCCCCATGGACTATGAAAAGACGCATCATCCTATTCCGGTAGCTGCTAGTTGCAGACACGGGTAGCGCGGCCGCTTGGGTAGCTTTTGTACCGTTCAAGTCACCGTTCAGAGGGGACGAGTGGAGAGCTGACTTGGCTTGGCCGGGATACGGGAGCCTATGTGTACGGAGTTTGTTTACCGGTGAGCGTGGGGTTTGGTGGTGATGGTGGTTCTGCTTACGATCAGCAGGGCGGGCTGAGGCTGATGGGCTGATGTTACCAGGTTAGACGAATACCGCTAACCTTGCATGCCGCTCGCCGGATTGGGAACATGGTAGTTTTGCGGTGGTGGTAGCGCTGATCGTTATTACATCACCATTGCTGCTTAAATGTAGGTACAGTAAATGTGATAAAATCACGAGGTTCGATCCACGATCCCCGCGACTTCAGATGATATGCATTGAGCGCTGGAAATGCGTCTTGGGGGTATCATGCCAACTACACTGTACGCCCTGCTGATGCGAAAAACTCTATGCGTACATGGTACAAACACTGTGGTGGGGTATAATAGGGAAGCCGTCTGTAAAGAAGACACGAAATGAAGTTGAAACATCGCCGCAAACAATCTTCTCTTGTATACATGCCTCCTCAAGGCTCGTCGTCCTCCTGCTCGAACGTCTCGGAAAAGTTGATCAGGGAAGTGAATTGCTCCGTCGTCTCCTTAATCTCCATTGTTCTTCGCTTGGCCTCATCTGCTAGCCAGCTAAGCGGCACCAGTATCATCTCGCCCTTGCTGTTCTTGAGAAGCTTCGTCCTTTCTTTCTTTGCAGACGATGGCTTTGGTAACTCGACCGCCGCCTCCATGGTAGTGATCGCGTCGCTGCGTCTGTGCCTGTGTTCGAGGATATCTACGTCGATCGTACGCTTTGCGATGACATGATAGATGTGAACCTTCTTCTGCTGGCCATAACGACGACTTCGAGCGATAGCTTGTGCCATGGCCGAGTCGTAGTCATACTGCGTCTTTGCCAAGAAGGGCGAAACAAATATGACGTGGTTGGCCACTGTGAGATTGCTGTAGAGGGTCAGTACGAGGCATCTGTGTACATATGCAAGAGGGACTTACACGCCAGCTGCAGACTCGCTTCCCAGATTGAGTATGATGAGCTTTTTCCTCTTTTTAGGATTTGTGTTCGTCTTGAAGTCCTCCATAAGCTTCGCTGCCGACGCCTTATGTCGACTTCCGCCCAACGAGTGGTAAGAGACATTACAGTGGTCGAACACGGTCTCGAGAATGCTGATGATCTCCTCGTTTGGCGCGAAAACGATGCATTGATCAGATTGTGGAAGCCCTTGAACAAGTTGGGCAATCGCCTCAAGCTTGTTGCCAAAGCTCTGACCAGTATGTTGGTCGTTGCTTATACCAAGATCAGCCATCCGGATCAGGTTGCCTTCGCTTGCGTAGGAATTGCAGCCAGTATGTACGCAAGTCTCGTCGTCGGTTCGTAACGCAAGACACCCCTTACATGCAGTATGTCCGCAGTGTGGTATCGAGAAGAGTTGTTGAGGGCTAGTCACACCCTTGCAGACAGACGAGCTACAGTGGGTAGTGTTCTTGTCGAAGGTTGTAAACTCAAGATGATCGCGAATAGATACGATAAAACGCTTTGACCTTGTCCTATGGGCGAGTTCGAGGGCAGTATCTCGGAGCTGTGATAGTTCCTGTTTGATCAATCGCTCGCGCTGGACTTTAGACATGTCTGCGACATCAGCAAGCCCTGATTTGGGTGTCTTCTGGGCTTCTTTGATCAAAGCACGAACAACCTGACTGGAGTCATCATCTCCGAGCCAATTGTACATCAAAATATCCTTCTTGAAATGACCATAAAGATCTTGAATGGTCGACTCAGTGCTCTTAGATTTCTTCATCAAGCCCTCGAATTTTGACAGCAGTTTCAGCAACTCCTTCTTCGTGCTGCGTAACTGCTGCGACCTTTTCTCGATTAGGAGCTCGAGCGCAGATTTGCCTTCCTCGGTCTCGAAGAGTAATGCACACCTCAACAGCGCTTCTTCGGCACTCGCGGAGTTCTCCAAGCTGTCGTTTAGTCTGGTACTCCTGTCTGAGCCCGACTTCTTGTTGAGCTTCTTGATCTGCATTCTCTGAGAGATGAGGTATTGGGAGAGCTCTAGGTAGACAGCATGATGAGCAGCATCAAGATCCACCGATATGAGCTTTTCTGAGCAGTTAATGTGCTGCAGCTCGGCTTCATTCTGTCTCACAAAGTCATCGAGAAACTCCTGTGCCCGTTGATGTCTCGCCACATGCCATTGCCTTGACATCACTTCCGTTTGCGACAAAAAGCTTTCAACGTCGGTCTGATCAAGCTTTGACATCTTCTCCGCGGATGTCGTAACCGAGCCGTCGCCGCAGAAATAGCGACCAAGTTTGACTCCTAAGAAAGATGCCAGCTGGTTGACATCAGAGAAGTTGGCTAAGGCTGGCGTGCCTGATAGGACCCAGCGTTTGTGAGCAGAGACTTGCTTGATACTCGTCGCAATGAAGTTGCTCCAGATCTTGTTGGTATCATTGAGATAATGGTACTCATCGACGATGATTCGGTTGAAGCGAAAGAGATGAAGCAATGGTGTGAGGTGTGAGGAGTTGTCTTGTCTTGTTTTGGTGAAACTTTTCGCCTTTGCGTTTTTCGAGGAACCTGGCTTCGTCCTCATGGTGCTGAACGACTGGTACGCGCTACCATGCTGAATGCTGATAGGCAAGGTCGCTTGAAATTCGCGATGCTGAAGCCGTTCATTCATTAGCTCGTTCGTCAACCGTTGGAACTCCTTGTATGGATGATGCTGGTACACCTCCAACTGACTTGGTATCTCACCAACAGCTCTCTTCATCCAGCAATCGAAAGCACGCCGACTGGTCATGATGGGCTCAGGCAGTGCGGCGAACTTTGCTAACTCTGAGACGTAAGCTTCGTCAGCAAACAACGTCCACGACACTACGATGACTTTGCTTCGGCGAATGTCGTCGATAGTGAGGCTCCTCAATTGATTGCAGCTTTCTATGACGAGAACGTCGTACTCTTCATACTTCTTTGAGCCTAGAAACTTCTCCAACTCTGTATTCCACTGCTCCGTGATGTGCGGTGGGCAGACAACAAGTGTAGCTGCTGAATCCAAGAAATGAGCTTGTTCACACGTCAAATCTTGATTGCGCTCCAGAAGCTTTTCCGGCGGGATTTGATCGAATTCACTTTGGATGAGCCCAATGCTGGCGACGGTCTTGCCGAATGACGGTTGATCTGCGAGCACACCACCGCGGACAATCTGTTCCATTTCGACCCGAGCCTCTGCTCTCCAGCCTAGACCGGGGTGAATCGACTCTTCAGTTTCACAGATAGCAATTGCTCTGCCTAGCTCTTGACTTAACATCCATGAGACAGTTTTCAACTGGGCACCTCGCAAGTATTTTGGCAGTATAGTCGCCGATGACTGACTATTGCTCACGTTGCTTTGTAAGTGAAACTTTGGGAAGGGCTGAGGGGGTAAGTCGGCATGATCGGTAACCAGCCTCCAGGCTGTGGTCGCAGATATAGCCTTTGGAAGTCTCCCTTTAGCACGATGCACCAAAGACATGACATCGACGCCAACCTGAACACGTGTCCCCGTCGCGTCACTAGATGCTTCTAGCTGGAATATCGCAGGGCGCTGCTTGATGACGCGCTCGAATGTGGCAGCGGCTTGGCGATCTTCGTGTGCCGTCGCTACGCCTTTCTCGTCTACACTCCATAGAATCTCCGGATAAGATGGCGCGCAAAAGCAATGTTCGAGCGACTCCGATTGTAGAGGCTGCCATGATGAGCATGCAGGCAGTGTCTTAGCGCGTTCTAAGGCCCATGAGTAGTCTGCAAAATCCTGGACGGAAAACTGGTCGTGGAGGAAGACGTCGAGGCAAGTGAGCGCCTGGGAGCAGCTTGGCAAGCCTGTCTCAAGCAGACGTTCTTCCTCGAGGAAACCAACGTCCAATGGAACACCTGCTGATTCCATTGGCATCGAGACAGAAGTCCAAACGTCTTGAATCGTGGTAGTAATAGCGTGCACACAGCCGTCCTTTACATGCCAGGGTCGCCAGGCAGGATTCACATGAGCAAGCGTGATACGGCTGTCTCCATAATGCTTCCGCGTATTATCTTGGCTGAAAACGAAGCTGTCATGATCTGATCGACCAATGGGATTGGGATCAAGGAACAAGTACATGCTGTCTGGTTCCGTCGACCTTTTGTAGAGGCTGGTCGACGCAGTTCCACAATGCGGCTGATACTCGTAATCGCCGATGATGGCCGCCAACTCTTGATCATCGCCTAGGATCTTGATGGTCCCTGGTACGGTCTCTTCTTTGAAGTCCACAAGACCAAGTCGACTCCGCCACGAGCTGACCTTCTCAACTGAGCCGCTGACATTGAGTATATGGTTGCTGATAGACGGCATGCGTATTTTCCACTCAACGTCGAAAAGATTGTCTGCGACATTGCTTTGTGCGATCGGATTGCGGAGAAATTCTCGCAAGCGACTGTTGCCAGGAATACTTGGTGGGCATTTAACGAAAAGTGACCATTGAATGTCAAAGCCAACTTTCAGCTCAATTGTGGCCCGGTGCGAGCTATAGGTGATCTTCCACTCGTTGTACTCCCTGGAAAACTCGTCGATGCAGAAATACTGGGAAACCAAATGCGCTTCCGACACTGTAGTAAGATATTGGCTTAAAATCGTGTCTTCTGCGCCTAATTCGGAAGCGAGATGATGTATGTTCGGGAAAGCCTTGAGCTTCAGTCGTGGAGGCAACTTAGGCCTCCAACGCCTGATGAATTCGTCGGGTTGCAGCTTTCGCTGTCGGGTCGATATGATTGCTTCGTAAACGTGCCTGGGGTTGCCCGCACATGATGTACAAGCCGTGTGTTCACACGCTGAGCATAAGTGAATTTCGTTCTTGCTGATGAGCTGCCTGCCTTCGCAGTTGCACATACGCGCGCTCAGCTTCGCTTCCTGCTGAAGCTCCACCAAATCGAGATCCGCGTAACTATTTGGTTCTAGGATAGTTTGCCCTAGGATCCCAGGATGAGTTACCATCATGCTGGTGGGGGGTACATATGATGCCTTGTCAGATGTGACATTGTATCCGGAACGGAAAGCTTGTGAGCCGGCAATGAGAGCAGAAATGAGAGACGCCCCGATCACTGTAGTTGACATGGCGTTGCCAGCGAGGTTTTGCAGGTCCTTTTGTGTTTCGTTCGCGAACAGTAGTCGATCGAGCGGCATGCCTTGAAGGATCAAAAGCTGACTACCATTCAAAGTGTGCTGGCGGTTGCTGGCGAAGTCTTGCCCACCTGGAGTCAGGCATGGTGCAATGCCCAAATCTGCCTTGAATCGATCGACGTTCTGACTGACATCCCATAGCGCCATCTTGTAAAGTGAGTCGCAGCCCTTGAGAGCAGCAAACTCTAGGTGAGCAATGTCGATGGCATCATGTACTCTCGAAGATTGAGAATTATAGAACTTTCTGTCAGCGAAATCGGGAGGCCTGCATCTTCGTTAGCCCGGATATCAAAGACATAGCAGGATTGTGGGAGCTTACATGACCGTGCCGTTGTCGCTCCGCCGGCTCACAGGACTGAGTATCCCGAGTTTCTTCTCAGAGCGAATGTGGTCATTCCGGAGCTTGCACAAAGCCCAGTCCGGCTCGTTCTTCAGAATGCTGTAACCACTTGACTCTTTCAGCGATTCAAGGAGAAACGCCTCGTAAGGGCTACTGCACTGTCTTTCCAAGTTTTGCATCAACTCCTTCCACTGGTATGTCGCTCTCTTCACATCTTTTCCGAAATGATTACGCTCCACAGCGATCATGTACATTCTCTCTCGGGTTTGCGGCAGATAGTAGTTTTTCGTGTCGCAATAGATCCATTGAGCTTCGTAACCGATCTTGGACCATCTATGTACCACGTCATCCCAAGTCTTCTTCTCATTCTTGACATTCTCTAGCAGTACTAGGCTGGGGCAAAAGCGCTCCGCGTAGGTGTAGATTGCTCGCCATGTGTCGCCCGATTCGCCACCGTCGTCGAGAGTTTTGCCTTTGTTGTTCATCCTGGAGAGATCTTTGCAGACGAAACCGGCGATGAGGACATCTATGCGCGTGGGAATGTCCACCTCTGCTCCGTACGCTGTCATGGCGGTGGTGGCCTCCTTGCGAAGGAAGTCACGGACGTCTCGGAACAGCTTCTTTGGGGCAAAGTTTCTCTCGATGTATCCTTGCTTGAAGACCTCGATTTCGGCAGAAAACTCTTGCTGAATGCACATCGGAGGTTTTCCCATCTTTTCCAGTGCTAGAAATAATGTTAGCTTGCATCCCCCTCTAGGTGATGATGCGACTGACCTTTCGAGATCTCATCCAGGGCCAGCAACGGAGACTCGGTACCAGAACACATGGTCGCTACTCTGATAGGCCTTTCTCCTAGGCTTTGAAGAGCTTCACAAAGGCCGAGGTTTACTGCTTTGGCAGTCATATCAAACATGCAGTCATGAATGTTCGAGAGCGGGGGAAGGCTCAGATCGATGCCTTTGCCAGCTCGACTTGGTTCTCCAGTCTTATTGTTCCGGCGTGGGTTTGGCTTGGGCTGATCGTCTTCAACAGGGATGACGTCCTCATCTATGGAGATGTCTAACGATTCAGCGTCACTGGCGCTCGATGCTTCCTCATCGGAAGATGCAGGCTCAATCTCCGCTTCGCTTTCTTCTTCTTCGTCCGTTGTAGGAGAATTGTAGACGTCTGATACGTCCTCGTCCTCGTCTTCGGCTTCGGCTGCGAGCCCCAGGTCTTGGTCCGACAAATCGTCAGGCATGGGTTCAACATAAGATACCCTAGGCCGAGCCCTGCTGGAGCGTCCACTGCGACCAATGTTCAATGCGTTGACCTCTCTTCCTTGATCCGAGTCGTTGTCCATCATCGGAACGTCCTCATCACCAGCGGCTGTCGCTGATTTGGGATCGTCTTCTAATGCGAGGTCGTTCGAAGTCACAGGCGAGGGTAGCGCATCGTCGCCACCATGTAGCTCTTCGTTCTCGTCGGCAGGGTTTTCTGGGGTCTTCGAAGCTTTGCGCAAGCTCGACCTAGACGGGCTTGACTTTGGGCTAGCCACCTGTGTGTACTCATCGGGTGTACTGTTGGATAAGATCTTCCTGCGCTTCGATCTAGATGTGCCGTTACGCGTTGTGTTGTGATCAACTGCATCACTCACATCCCCCGTGGTAGCCTGTACTTCATTGCTGGTCTGACGTACCTCGCTACGTCGAGTTCTTCGGCTTCTGCTGGACTGTTCTGGTGCCACACCTTCAGACTGTGGGATATTCTCGCTTCTTGTGGCTAGCTCCTCAGGCTTTGGCTTCTTCTTCTCGGGTAGCTTGCGACATAGATGTGTTGTTTTGTTGCGTATGCAAGTATCGCAAGGAATACTTCCGTCGCATTGTTTGAACCCTCGTATAGTGCATCGTGGACAACGTGCCGCTATCGCTGCCGATTCTTCTGGCGTAGGCAGTCGACATTTCTTCTTCTTGTCCCGTATACAGCGCGTACACAGGTCTGCTCCGTCTTCTATGTGGCATTCATACGCCGCGTTGCCTCCGCGAGTCAAGCAGAAGTAGCAGCAATCTGGAGGTATGACCTGGTCGGCATCGTCGGTCGCTTGAGGTGGTGTCGCGGTATCAGTAGGGATAGAGGGTAGATCGACTGCAATTGGTCAGCTTTTGAAGCAAAGGCAATGATGATAACAAGGTGAACGGCATACCATGGACATGCTGGGCTGTGTGCGCGCGGCGAGCGCGATTACCGCGTGTCTGTGTCTCGGCCAAAGGAGTGCGCTCAGCATTCCCTTTGCTGGCGGTGTGTGGCCGTGGTGCAACATGAATAATATCATCGTCGTACTCAAACACGCTGTGTGCAGGTGACACTTGGGCGACGCGCTTCCGCTTACGCGAATTGTTTTGTCCCATGGTGAGAGTATCTCGATGCAAGACACAGAATTGAGTATCGGCACAGCCGTTAATCTAGGGATAGAAGAATGAAGTGGCGCGGTTCGCTCATGGCATGCGATTCGCGCGTTGAGGGCAATAAAGTCAATGGAGTTCATGCGGCATGCAAGCACGTAGCGCGACGACGCGTCGCGCTAGTGGAGCGAAAGCACGTGGGGCATCCTGTCAGGGCACGTACCCCGCATGCCGTCTCTCGCCGCTGGACTGCATGACCTGGGAAAGACACGATGAGAGATAAAATGTGCTGAGTAGGCCATGATGTGAATTGAGGGCGAGAGGGCTTGTGTGTGTCCCTTTGAGGCATGCACAGCCGAAGCGGATAGGCTACTCTGAGAGGGAAGGTGCCATCCTACGTAGCGAAGTCGGACAGCATTCAGCTCAATGTATACCTACGTACCCACCCTCGCGGCTTGGTACTCGTATTACCTTCACCGCAATACTGAAAGAAATCATACAGCGTCCTTGCATTATCCTGTATTCACCACGATTCGCAGCACACATCATGGCTAATCAGGCAGTCAATACATTTGAGGACCTCACTGGTGTCTCGACTTCCTCCTTCAGCAACCCCTATGATGCATTGATATCGGCATGTGAGGATGATCCGGTAAGATTATTCAATATATGATCTTTGCATGTACTTAGCAAACAACGCAGGTACGAATCCAGGAAAAGTACCAGTTGCATCGGACCACGAGGAATGCCCAGCAAAAGGGGAAGATGCTCGACAAGAGCTTCCAGGGCGTAAATATAGACCCCATCCTCCTGAGACTGGAGGACCCTACCGTCGAGCCCGGATTCAAAGATCCCCGCAACTGTTTCGTAAGAATGCTGATGTACGACTTGCACGAATACGTGTACTTATCATGCGCAGGTATTCTGGGGCCGTCCTACAGAGCAAGTCAAGGATATGATCGCCCGAGTGCAGCAGGAACTGCGAACAGTAGCACCAAGTAGGCACAATGTCATGGTTACCGTATTGTGTTTCTAATGAAAGTAGATCTATGGCTCATGCCCCGGGATAACCAACACATTACAGTACTGGAAGTAACGCACTCGAAGACGGCACCAGAGATCCAGCAACTTATCGATAGTGTGCGAGACAAGATACCTGCCATGACCGACTATACCCACGAGCATCGCACGCGCCTCATCAAGCCCTTGATTGGGTACGATGCTTCAGCAATAGCGTTGAGCTTTGTACCTGCAGCTGGCGAGGGACTGCACTCTGGCCGTACGCCTGAAGACGACAAGTTCACTTACCACCATCTTCGCCGAGATATGTTCTCCATGTGTCGCGATGCAGGTCTTCAAGTGGAATCGCGATACGTCGTGCCGTCAAGCCATCTCACCATCGGCCGCTTCATATATACCAAAGATCAGGAAGACGGAAACGGCTCGCTAGATCCTGAGAAGACGAAGGCTTTGATCGAAAAGATCGAAGAGATCAACGCGTGGCTGCAGAAAGACTACTGGCCGGAACATAATGAAGGCAAGATACCTGCTGGTGGAGAGTTCAACGTGGGCCAGGAAAAGGGTTTGCATTGTGGGACGGGTCCCCTTTGGTATGGCGGGGGCGATGCAGTGCATCTTGGGAAGGGCTACTGAGCAGCGTGAGGTTCTTCAACATGTTGGTATGTGGGTCCACAGGTTGGGGGTAGGTGTACAGCTCTCCGTGGGGGGCAGATAGGCGCATACATTATCTTGGGCCCTATGAAGTTGTCGAGATTTATTCGTGTGTATGCAGCAAACGACTCGCATCCTAGCCAGGTCCCCCCTGGTGGCGGCGGAGCGGCGGGGATGACGTGTGGCGTGTGGCTTGGCCAAAGCGCGTTCCTGAAGCTCCCCACGCGGCATCACAGACCCTGACGGTCAGGTTGTATCACGCTTGTTTCTGCTTCGGCTTGCATAGCTTTTGGTCTGGACAGATCATCGAGGAGTAGACATTACACCACGACCCGGATAAACCTGTCCTTATACTGTAGCCTGGAGACCTTTGCGACCCCGTGAGGCCCCCATTGCTGCTGCCTCCCAACGTCTTCACGAATACGTGGCATCCACCTTCTCTCACTTTATATACCCGACTTCGATAGCGACATCCTCCCACCACCAAACATGTTCAACCGCGATCGACTTCCAGGCCTTCCTGGTAGCTCCCCTCGGCCACCGCCCCGTAACGACGGTTACGGACGCCCACCCCCGCAACAGCAACCACCACAAGGACCTCCGCGAGGCCAAGACACAAGAATGGCGGGTTACGATGACCGGCCGCAACAACAGCGCATGCCCGCAAGGGGACCACCAGGGGGTGGTGGAGGTGGCGGGCCTCCACGACAACTGCGGCCCATTAAGAGCCCAGGAGGCAACGCCTACGCATTTGGCAACATGTATGTACAATTAGCAGCAATGTCGCCTGCAGGGCTCCTCAAAACCCAAATTTTTACAACTTCGGGATATTGGCTGACAACATGAAGCGTCGCAGTTTCCCCTCAAGACTTCCCACCAAACGCCGACGGCTCCGATATCTACATCATTGTCAACGGCAACTATGCACTTTCCGCACGACCAACGCAAGGATGCAACCCGGGAGAGATCGGTCTCACTGATTTCCAGCGAACATGGGCCGGCATATCGCTTGGTCCCCAGGAGGTTGTAAACGCAGCACCATACGATCACTTCGCGTACAGCGGCGGAAAGTCATACTTGGGCGCAGTGGACGTGGAAGTCGGATTCGCGGGAAGGAAGACTACGGAGACTCCTTACGACCAGGACGAACTCGCTACCGTCTTCAAGAAGAGTTTCGAGAACCAAATCCTTTCGCCAGGCCAGCAGCTTGTGATCGATATCAAGAACATACCACTCAAGTTATCGATACGAACTGTGACGCTAGCGGATTTGTCTATGGAGAAGGATGAGGCCAACGCGCCTGCGATTACCGATCCTCGAGCTCGTGGCATCCTCACAAGACACACTCAGGTCGACTTCTTCAAGGATGCCAAGACAGATATCAAGTTAAAGGCGTCAGCGCGACGAGCAGCGGCAAACTCAATTATCCAGCCAGGCTTCAAGTTTGAAGATATGGGCATTGGTGGTTTGGATGCTGAGTTCGGTGCCATCTTTCGACGAGCTTTCGCCTCCCGTATCTTCCCTCCAGGTATTCGGGAGAGGCTGGGTATCGATCACGTCCGCGGTATGCTTCTGTACGGCCCTCCCGGTACTGGTAAAACTTTGATAGCTCGGCAAATCGGAAAGATGCTGAATGCCAGGGAGCCCAAGGTTATCAACGGTCCGGAGGTGTTGAACAAGTACGTTGGAGCCTCCGAAGAGAACATCCGAAAGATGTTCGCAGACGCAGAGAAAGAACAAAAAGAGAAGGGCGACGAAAGTGGTCTACATATCATCATCTTCGACGAGCTTGACGCAGTGTGCAAGCAGAGAGGTTCTGGCGCGGGTAGTGGTACTGGCGTAGGCGACAGCGTTGTCAACCAGCTGCTATCCAAGCTCGATGGTGTTGATCAGCTACACAACATCCTCCTCATCGGTATGACGAACCGAATGGACATGATCGACGAGGCTCTTCTGCGTCCCGGTCGTCTCGAAGTGCATCTGGAGATCTCACTGCCCGATGAGTCCGGCCGGGCTCAGATTCTCAAGATTCACACAACAAAGATGCGCAAGAACAATGTCCTTGAGCAAGACGTCAGCGTTGAGGAGCTGGCTAAGCTTACCAAAAACTTCTCCGGAGCTGAACTCAACGGTTTGGTCAAAGCCGCCACATCATACGCATTCGGGCGACATATCAAAGACGGCACTACTGTCAAAGCAGACGTAGAAGATATCAAAGTCATGCGACAAGACTTCTTGAGCGCACTCGACGACGTCAAGCCGCTCTTTGGTGTCGCTGAAGAGGAACTCAGTAAGCGATTCCGTCACGGTATCATCCATTACTCGCCCTTCATCAGGGATATACTGGAGGATGGACGTCTATACATCAACCAGGTCAGAAAACCGGAATCGAGTCCGCTCCTCTCGGTTGCGCTCCACGGTCCACCAGGTTCCGGAAAGACAGCACTGGCTGCCAAAATGGCAATAGACTCAGGCTACCCATTCATCAAGCTCATCTCGGCTGAAGATATGATCGGCTATAGTGAGATGCAAAAGGTTCAACAGCTGGATAAGGTTTTCCGAGATGCATACAAGAGTCCGTTGAGCGTCATTGTCATCGACTCGATCGAGCTCTTACTGGACTGGGTGCCGATTGGCCCTAGGTTCAGTAACACCGTTTTGGCTGCCCTGAAGGTCCTGCTTGCCAAGGAGCCACCAAAGGTATGTAGCCTCACTATCCCGCTTCTACTGTGTAATCCATCTAACAACCCTAGGATCGTCGCCTACTCATCTTCGCGACAACGACCGAACGCTCGGTACTCACACAGCTCGATCTCTTCGCCCGATTCGACGCCGAGATCGCCGTCCCGAACGTCAACACACAATCCGAGCTGGCAGCCGTCCTGCGGGAATCCGGTGCCTTCTCCGATTCCGACCAACAGCGCGCCATCAGTGAGATCCAGGAGATGACAGGTAACACCGAAATTGGGGTTGGCATCAAGAAGATCCTCACCGGTATCGAGACGGCGAAACAGGACCAGGATGTACCCGGCCGCTTCGCTCGCGTCATGTCTCGTGCTATCGCTGCGAACCGGGGGTCAATATAGACCAGGATTGAAGTTTGACGAACTACTCGTGAACTTGTTTGAGATATGTCAGATCGAGTATCTTTAGATCTCCGCCACGACCACCATTGTCATGGCTTATGTAGATGCATGAAGCAAACCCAATAGAGATGATATACTATATCACAGTCACAGTTCTATCCCCTTTCATGCCTCAATGTACTCGCGCTTTCTTACACCTAACGTTCAAACGATAACAGCCTCACTTCTACCCCAGTCCCTCTCCAAATACCATCAAACACGATACAACCTCTCCCACTTCTCGTTCGGAACGGTCCTCGGTACACAACATCCCCCTCACCTGCAGAAAACCTGTCACTGTCAGACTCCATTCCAATAACCTCACATACATCTGACACCCCGTACTCCTGATCTCAACAACACCCCCGGAAGACACAGCATCACCATGTCGTATCCCAGTAAGTCGAAACTACAAGTCCGTGGTTTCGGAGGTCGCCGCCGCGTTTCCCCTTCCCCCTCCTTCCCGAGTCGCACTTGGGCCGCCCTGCTTCCGAGTTGGCGAGGCCGAGACCGAGACGTTGGATGAACGGTCATAGGGTGGGGTAAGGTGGAGTGGGGCAAGATTGCACAACATATGGTGGCTTGCGTCTGTTGGGTTGGGATACTGGTGTTAGATAGACGGTGGTGGGGCGGGATCTGAAACTCTAAACCGGTGTTGTTTTGTGTAACGGAATGGGCTAGCTGAGATCGGTTGGGGTGTTGGGAGTGGTCTACTACGGTTCGGTTAAGGGATGGCTAGCAACTGGCTAGGTTTGAGGTCGCTGCTACAGTGTTGGAATGTGGATCGGGCACGTGTACGGTCAGTAGGTTTACGAGTGCATCTTACATATCCGCTGCAACGGAAAACTTGAGCAGATTCGAAGTCACGGTTTCTCAATAGTTCTCACGCTGAACCTAATTCAACAAGTGCATTTTACATGCGTGCGGGTGGGTCACTCCGCTTGGAAGTGGATCGTTACATAAACACGTAAAAAAAGATGAAGAAGCTATCTCAAAGAGATCCTCGTGACTGGCGAGCCGTCCATCCGTCTGTCACATGATATGATGAGTTCATGACGCCGATCCAAAAGCAGCCCGTTTCCCAAACCAAGGAGACGAAAACAGAATACGCAGCCTTGCTCAACACTTCATAGCCGCCGTTGGAACCCCACCTTCCAGTCTTACACGTTCGACGAATGAGCAAGCGTACCAGCTTTCCAGCTCGCAGCTCGCCTCTGGCCCGTCGACCGTTGGCATGGACCACGCCAGCGCCGCACTATCCGAGTGCCTTGAGTCGATTGACAGCTGCCATTCGCTGAGCGCTTGCATCGAACAGCGGGCCGGTCCGCGGTATATTTTTGGGAAAAGAAAAGCCGGCGTGTGGGTCGCTAAAGCAGCGAGGCCGTCTACCGAGAGTGGATCGTGAACGACAGTTCGCGTTTTGACATCTACCATAAGCGATTTGGAGACGTCCTGAGTTATAAAAGAAACAATGAAGTCGATGGTATCCGTAGAATCGTAAAGTGAACGTATGCCGCCCGTGTTTTGAGAAAATCCGAAAAGTTGTATGGTTGTATCATCCACAAGCCGTAAGGCGAATATCGTAAGAAGCGCAAAGAACTAGTAGTCAAGAGGTGCTGGGTATCGGCCTTGGGCGGTGCGGAACTGCTCGGGGTACTTTCGCGCCGCACGCTCGTTGAGAGAGCTACCAAATTGTCAGTCATGCTGTTCAAGTTTAGAGTCGCTGTTCACTCACTCCACGCGTTTCTGTGTGTATTGCAAATCCCTCTGCACGTCTTTCGCGGCTTTCATGCCGTCTGCGAAGCTCATGCGTGCGCCAGCTAGTCGGCGCTGAGCAAGTTGTTGCAGTTCGAGAAGCTCGCGATGCTTGGCGTTCAACTCGCCAGATCTGCATGTTGTGTCAGTTCCGCAAACGCAAACGAATTCGCGCGAACAGTCGCGCGGTAATATGGTTTTGAAACTTACGTTTGTGCTTGCTTCGCTAAGCTGCGGTCTAGTGGCATTGGGTCGAATGAGCCGTTTACACGGCTGCCCATGTAATCGAGAAGATCTACGCTCGCAGAGCCACTGCTCGAATCGTAGTCGCTTGCACTACCGGCGTAGTTGCTGGAAGTCGCCGACGGCTCGTAAGAAGGTACGCCGGATGTTGTGACGCTGGATGGAGCTTCAGGTGGTGATGCTGCTCCACGTCCGTAGCCATGGTGTTGGGGCGGGTAGTAGAAGCCCGGCTTCTGTGGCATGCTGATCGGGTAAGAGGACTGGGGCAATTGGTAGAACGAGTGGGTGGCGGCCATTTTGGGTAGCGTTTGGATCTCTGATGGGTGTTGAGAAAAGGTTGGGTAGTGTGTCGGAGCGAGGCTCAAGTTGTATGATAGCTTGAGTGATTGATGAGGCACTGGAGGTGGCTCAGGACAGGGCTTGAATGTGGTGCAATCTAGTGATATCTCTAAAGAGGTGAGTGAATACAGAAGCAGAAGGGAAGCTCGTAGGGCCTGTGAAAGGGCCTCTTTTTATACCCTTCAGCCAGAGACGTACTAGGAGCATGCTGGTCAACGGGGCAATGCTCTGACCCCCTCATGCCGGCTCAAGCTCGCGACCCCGCCCTTGTGGTGATAAAGGTGCATAGTCTTACGTCCACTGAGGTCTGTTTCCGCTAGAGCCGGCTTGATGAGCGTCATTTAGACTGGGCTGGATGAGTGTCCTTGGCCGTGGACGGCAGCCGATCCACGATGCCTCGGAGCGATACTGGATGCTAAATGTGCCAATTGGCCAGGACAAGAGACTAGTGGGCAAAAGGGCCAGCTCGTATCAGCATAGAAGGTTCAGCGGAGCGAATTGGCGTGCAATGGCGAAAGGTCGCGTCTGTGGAAGCAGTACCGTCGATGGCCGGCATCAGTGCGTTGCTAAAGGCAGCAAGGCAGAGTAAGCGCAGCAGACGCAGACGCCAACGCCGTGTAAAAGCAGCGCCGGTGGAGCTATGTACATGCATGGGTAGTCTGCCGGACGGCCATGCTAAGTGTTGTCAAGTTGATGCGTTGGCTCGACAGCTGCCAGCGCCTTTGAGCATGCAATCTGGAACGGGACGCGGAGGATCAGACATTGCATGACACCAGTGGCGGGGATTGTTTGCACGCAACTGTAGGAGAAAGATTGCGCGCGCCGACATGCAGCGCAATGGGAGGACGGCATTTCCTGGAAAAATGTCATGGTCACGGCCATGGAAGGTCGTGGAGGAATATTCGGGTCCTAGCAGTAGCCCCGCCTGCTCTTGCCCCTCGTTGGGTCGGTGCGTCATCCTTGCGAGCAGCACGACCGACAGGCCCTTTCACCGGCAATTGGCCATGGACGCGAAGACCACGCCTGACTGCAGGACACACTTGGCTCTTGATGCCTGAAGCCGATGTGCAATCCCTGCACTGCGTAACCACGCACGACACCTCACACACACCCGCACACGTTCCAATGGCACGTCAACCATAAAGTAAGAGCATATCTAGTGGCGGTGAAGGATTCTGTCTAGCTCCAGCCCATGACATGTGATCGGCTCGGTATGCGCCTAACGCCCTTGCATATACCGTCCAACCATCTCTGGCGTGGCGACTAACACTACGCGACCGTTTTGGGTAAGCTACGACTTCGGAGAGTCCGCATCATGATCGCGGAAACCCTTTGTGATGACTACGACCCAGAACCGATGACAGCTATTCGGAGCACCATCTAGCAGTCACAGTCAGCTTGTGCTCATACGATCCGCTGCACTGGTGCCTCGATGGCGTTTTACGAGCCGATCCGGTATCACGACTCTCAAAGACAGCCATGTGAGTTGCGCGTGGTCGCTACTCGAAGTCACTGTCGTACAAGATTCCCGGTATCTGGCTCAGCCACGGCCCCAGTTCACGCCAATGGAGCATTGTATCAGTCTTCCGAGCCACTCATATGCAGGAACTATGCGCCGAACCCGGTATGCAATGTCGGTAACACTACACTATTAGCACAGATGCGCTACCAGGATGCTCTCCAGAAGCGCGACCCGTTGTTTGGGCTTCGTTAGGCACGGCGTTCGGGTGGCTAGCTCTCAGTATGACACCTCGGCGATCATATCCACGCGTATGGGCTGACGCTCGCCTATGCTCGCTGGTTACAGATAAGGTCACTTTGACAGCGGGAGCCACTCAAAGTCGCTTGCAGTGGTGGAAGCTTGTCGTTCGGGGAATTGATGCACCTTGGGCACGGGTCTCTCGACATAGCCATGGTTGTTGCTGACATAGTTCAAGACAGTCTCGAAATCAAAGCCTCCTGACACACGGGGTAGAAACGCTGCTGCTCATAAGCTATAATCATTCCTGAGATGTTCATATCGCAATGCGAATTCCATTTATACAAGTCACACAGACGAAGTTCACTTAGGTTGATTGCACTGACAAGCAATCTTGCGTCTTCCACATGATTAGAGCTCCCATGATTACGATGAACCGGACTGGGGGTTGCAAAAAATCCGCATTCTAAAGAAACCTCATACAAATTTCCATCTTCCTCGTAGCATACGCTATCTTAGAGACTACTCACACTAGATTACAATAGTGTGTATGCAGCGAACCTTGCAAATGCGACACGCATTGTTGCCAGCCCTCGTGCCCGCCGCGTCCAAAAGGCTCAATCAAATAACAACAAGCCCGTCAAATAGGCCCTTCAAATAAGCCCGGTACTGGGCCTGGGGGGCAAAAGTAAGTGGCGCGGTTCTGAGCTCATCCACGCTTTGTGGCGGTCCGAGTCTGAAGACGATCGTGACTCCCAGTACTCATCTGACGACCAATCCGGCACCCAAGCCTCCACCTCAATACCGAGCTCTTGTAGACGGCTAATGGGGCCTCCGGCCCAGTCCTTATCAATTGGGCGGCCAATTTCGTCTAGCGTAACCTTTCGTAGTTCAGGGAAACCACCGTGGTGACGGCGCGCAAAAATAATACCATCCGTTATGTTCCAGATGCTGTCTTCCACGTCGTCGAGACGAGTGATGACCAGTTCTTCTAAAGTGCTAGGCAGTATATCGCCTACCTCTGCCATTGGTCGTTCTTCTGAAGGACCTGTTAATAGCCAGTGGGGCAGTTCGAGACGACGTAGCTTAGTAAAGCTGCTGTAATCTGCATGATCGAGTTTTCCAACGTACCATCGATCCTCACAGCCCTTTTCTGATATGCGCAAGGCCAAGCTGTCTAGTGTATCCGTCAGACTCGAAAGCTGCTCTGTGACGAAATGATAAAGCGGCTCGTCTAGGCTATCGTTGTACATCCACTGGTCGTACAAGCTGTCTTTGACCACCTTCCTGTATTCCTGTGGGCTATCTCGGTCGGCTTGCTTCACTATTACGTTAGAGAGCCAGATTTCCAATACTTTGAGAGACGAGAAGCGCGAGAGGAAATCGTCGGTCTTCTCGGGATCTTCAGATTTGAATTGAGAAGTACACATGTCCCATATGAGTGTATCAATAGAGGATGTAAGGTTGTCCGGGACTTTGGTGTCTTCTAGAAGGCGGCACCCACGACCTATGTGCAGAACCTTAAGCGATGGTAACTCACACCAAGACCACTCAAAAACTTGGGCGTTGAAGTGCAGTTCTTTGAGCTTCGCCAGTCCCTCGGGGTAAGATGAGCTTTGAGGCCCAAAGATCATCTCAAATGGGCTGATTGCATCCGTATAGCGTTGATAATCGTATTCGTGGCGGTACGATTGCTCATCAGCCAATACCTCAAGCTTCAACACCTCCAGCTCAGACGTCTGCTCTAGGATGAACCCAACCAGGGCGCATTCGTTCACTTGCCCCAGTGAAGAGCGAGGCATGAAAGGCCCTTGAGGAGACATCAGCGATGGCTCGACAGTAACCATACGGTCCTCTGGATGTAGTTCAAGACTACGTACAATCTTTCCTAGACTTGGATTTTGGACCAGAATGTGTGCTAAAGCTGCAATGCCGCTGGGTTCATCAGGTAAGGTCCGATCGGGGACGCGGACGGCGCGCCAGAGTAGATCTCGAGCGACGGGCTCCATCTTTTTAGAGACCAATGCTAGCGAGCGTAGGCTCTCGCGATCTAGATCAGACGCAACCTTGATGAGCAGTTCGTTTGGGAGCTTCTCCATAGTTGAGCTTTCGATGTGTATCCGATGGTAATGAGAATAACTAATTCTCGATCCAGGTATCAGAGTCAATTGAAGTTGTGAGAGACGATGAATAGGGAATATAAAATATATGTCTGATATACTTGGACGGTTACAGCAGACCTCATTGTGAATGCGACCACTGGCAGCAAACGCGTGGCGCTGTTCGCAAGCAACACCTCTTCACCGAAAACAAGTTCTGAATAGAGACGATTCACACTGTTAGTTCAGTTCCTCATCATTGTAATTTGTTTTAACTCAAGTGAATGCGAGTGCAGCAGGATGGCGGATACAGATGTGTCCACGGTTATGTCTTCTCCAAAGTGGAGCGGGATTCTCCACAACACGCTAACGCGGGTAAATTACCCCGAGCTCGAAGTCGGCGTCATTGCTGTCTCTCACAACAGCCACAATAACTCCCTAGCCATTTCGACATATTTCCGAGGAGCCCGTATGTCCATCCGTGTAATGGCATATGAGTGGAGGACACAGGTGGTGGTGGCGCCCAGTTGACACGGTGAACGACCGAATGGCGCCCCGCATCTTCTTCCCGCCATCGCGGAGCAACAATAGCGAGCGAATACAACTGCCGAGCGTCACGTTGGAGTCTGTATGATCGCCTAACTCCGGTGTTGTAAGTACATATCATCGTATACATCCTCGCCAACCCTCGAGAGTAGCAGCGTCTATTCACTTGTGCGACTTAGTTAACATGGCACTAGATTCCCTCCTTCACCTGCCGCCCTACCTATGGCTTTCACTAGTCCTCGCAGTACCCCTCGCAACGCTCCTTCACGATGTCTGGGTATGGCTCCGAATGCCCCCAGGACCCACGCCTCTCCCGTTCCTCGGCAACAAGCTCCAGCTACCCAAGTCGAAGCCCTGGATCGAGTTCCAGAGATGGTCCAAGATATATGGTCCCATCTTTACCATATGGATTGGCCGCAAGCCTACAATCGTCATATCCGATCCGGACATCGCTGTCGAGCTGATGGAGAAGCGTAGCACGAAATACTCGTCGCGACCACGTATGGTAGTCATGGGTGAGATACTATGGGACAATGCTAGTATACTAGTACAGCCATATGGTAAAGAGTGGAGTGTGCGGAGGAAGCTGCTACATCAGGCCATGACTCCTAAAGCGCTAAGGCTATACAAGCCGGTACAGACCGCAGAGGCAACACGACTGTGCTACCAGCTGCTCGAAAGCCCTGCGAATTGGGAGAAGCTCCTCGAGCGCTTCACTTCCAGTATCGTGTTCTGTGTCGCATACGGACATCGCATCGACTCGCTCAACGCCAACGTCATCCACCAGCGCTTCAAGTTCATGCATGTCGCTGCCTCGCTCAACGTACCCGGAAAGTACCTCGCCGAGTCGTTTCCTATCCTCAAGCATGTTCCAGATGCGCTGGCACCTTGGAAGGCTGACATAAAAGCACGTGGTCGCGAGGAGGCAGCTGCAAACATGGCTCTGGTGGATGTTGTACGCTCGGATCTAGCGAGGGCAAAAGTCCAGGGTGACGATATCCCAGATTCGTTGTGCAAGCTTCTTCTAGAACTACGAGAGAAAGAGCACATCCCGCTGTCAGATCGCAACTTCTCGTACATCCCAGCATCTCTCTTTGGCGCTGGATCTGATACTACGGCATCGACTCTATGCACCGCCTTCCTGGCATTGGTCACACACCCTGAGAGCTTACACGCCGCCCACCATGAGCTGGACACTGTTGTTGGCGCGGACCGCAGCCCCACATTTGAAGATGAAGCGAGCCTCCCATACATTCGCGCTCTCGTCAAGGAAGTTCTGCGCTGGCGTCCTGTCGCAGTCCTAGGTGGCACACCCCATGCATCCACAGAAGACGATCGTTACGAAGGCTACTACATCCCTTCTGGCACCACCGTCTTAGGAAACTCATGGGCCATCAACCTAAACGAGGAGTATTATCCTAATCCACACCGCTTCGACCCCGCACGCTTTCTCGACGAAGCGCTCGCTGAACGCTCCAAGGCTCCCACACCACTTACGGGCAAACCTCATCCGGCGAAATCAGGACACTCTTCGTTTGGATGGGGAAGACGCATCTGTCCTGGCGCCAACCTCGCGGAGAACAGTTTGTACATTGCGCTGGCGAAGATTCTCTGGGCATTCGATATCCGGCCCAAGGAAGGGGTCAAGTATGATACCTTTGCATATACAGAGGGTTTTAACATCCGGCCGCAGAAGTTTGAGTGTGAGATTCGCGTCAGGAGTGAGGCACATAGGCAAGTGTTGATGGAAGATTTGAAGAACGCCGAGAACGTTTTGGAGAAGTTCACGCCTTTCCAAGAATAGTTAAGCATACATGATTGAGGAACGGAAATGATGAGGAGCGATTGTGTTACTAGGTTGATGAATCGTATTCAATCGTAAGATCATATCTATCTCTACTTAAACTACATATCCAGACGTAGCAAAGTGTGACAAGTGCCGTGTCAATCGTTCTGTCCCAAAACGAAGTCAAATCCATGCCACCCAGTATAACCCATATCCGAGTCAAAGCTCAGGATCCGAAGACCATAACGCCGTCGCCATGCAGATAATCCAAGATGCCGTACAACTAATCCCAACTTTACGCTCCGAACAGGACAGCAACACCGACTGCCAAGACGACAGCTAGTAGACTCCCGCTCTCCTTCACACCTGCACCAGTGCTCTGCACCAGCGGCTCTGTGCTCAGTTGCTTTCTTCCTTGCGCACCGCTAACACCATTCGCACGGTCCACGCTCGCAATCGCCGGTCCCACATTGAAGAAATCGACCATGACAAAGCTGGCTGGCTTTCCGTACACAGTTGTACACTCTTGTACAGCCTCACCCAAGCTACCAAAGCCCGTCTCGGCATTCGTTACATTCGCATACGTCTCGTTGGGCGACTGAATGCCGAACAGTTGCGTCTCGTACAAGAAGTGGTTCTGCAGGAACATGCGACCGGATTCGAGAGCCGTAGACGGGTTTCCAGCGACAGCGGATGGGCGAGACGGATTGCAGGAGTAGTTCGAGGGTGAAATGTTCTCAAAGTCGTTCTCGAACACGTAGGTAAACTGGTCCATGAGGTATGGAAACTCCGCTGAGGGCTCATCCAGGCTGGCGACAAAGGACATGAGGCGCGTGTTGTTGCCGATGAGGGTGTCGAGCGTAGGCCATGTTTGCGGCACGGTACTTTGGTCTGGCGGGCTGTAGGCGAGCTTGTCGAGGCCGGACGAGGAGAAGACGCCACCGAGATCAGCGGGTGAGGCGTTGTCTGAGTTTACGAGGATGAGTGTTACGACGTCGTTTGTGTTGGCGTCCATCCAGGTTTTTATCTCGCCGAGCCAGCTTTCCAGTGTGCCGGCGTCAAGGAGGTCGCAGCTGCTGTGGCAGAGGTGCCAGGCTGCGTTGCCACTGTCGTTGGATTTGTGGACTTGGCCGGTGAGGAGGCGCACGCCGGCATCGAGTTGTATTGTTGTGTTGTAGTAGTGGTTTCCGGATGTGGAGAAGGATGTCTCTTTGTTGCGGAGGAAGGGCGAGTTGTGTGCCCCTAGGTAAGTGATGTTGTTGTATGGCCGCGTGCATAGATCGGGTGAGTTGTTGCATGCATTTTGTGCAGAGGCGGGTGTGTAGAGTAAGGGCAAAAGAGCCGCAGCTTGGAGCAGTATGCTTCTTGAAAACATGTTGTGTGAGTTGTGTGTAGAATGGTCCTTTCTCCGTGTAGTAGGCTCAGTAGCCGTTGGTCGTTGTCGTCGTCAAACGGAAGTCGTAAATCGTATGCAGGGAAGATCAAGCAGTCAATCAGATACTCCCAAACAAGGTGGAGGACAGTATCGCTCGATGTATAAAACCGTTGTAAAAAGCAAAATGAGTTACTCCAGAAGCGTCAGACCCTGGGGTCACATCTGCTATTATACCATTACGCAGCAGTCGTCTCAGCCTAGCCACCCAGACCCGTATACAGTAATCATTTGCAAACAGCTGGTAGCTGGGCCCCAAGAGAAAAAAAGTGGCGCGCTACCAACCATCAAACTGCCACAAAGAGTGGAGCGACGCGGAGCATTTTCACAAACGGCCTTCTCGTACTCTTGCACAGCCCGCGAAGCGACGCGGACAAACTGGTGCAAGAGTTTCAGGCCTCGTCACCCCCCGGCCAACCGAGAGCCGCCGCGACGCAGTCGAAACATGGGTTTGATGCATTAATTGGCGACATCGGGTTCTGGGAAGTCCGTTGCTGGCGGGACATGGCAGTGGCAGACGACCAAGACTGCCGTGGGAAGGGCGTTACGCGTCCGCGCGCGGCATGGTGATGTCAGGTTGTCCGATTTTCCATGGACACGACGATCTATTGTTGGAGTGGCGGGCTGCGGCTGGTGGCTTGGCACGTGCATCCGGCTGCACTGGCTCCCGGTAGCGTCGATCTGCTAGCCCTGTCGCGTTATCGAGTGTTGATGATGATGGCAGACGCGATGATGAGCAGAGATGGGATTGAGATCTACAGCTAATCAAAAGTAAATATGAAGCATATAGCAGCGTCGACGTCCCTGGTGTCGGGCGACTGAGTATCGCAACACCATCGCGACTTCTGCGCGCGGAACATCACACCACACCGCTGCCCAACCAGCCACGTCGAAAAAAATCCGTTGTCCCTCCAACCTCATCGACCGCCAATTGTCATCATCCTCGAGATACCCACAAAATCTCTCCAGATTCCACGCGTCCATCTCCACAGACACCGCCAATCATCAGCCGCCTCACCATGGTAACCCTCCGCGCTCCATCGTCCCTGCCGTCTACCGAACCGTCCCCCTCGCTCGCACCACCCACTCTGTCATGGCTATCGGGCTCCTGGAATGTAACCCACTCCACGCTTCCTATGTGGAAGAAGTCGCGCAACGTACGCATCACCTACACGGCCATTCCCGACACGCAGCCCGCGCAAATCGACGACGTCGTCACGTACCAATCCCTCGGCTCTGAGAAGATCAAGACGGTGCATGGTGTGGATAAGCCGTTCGACGTGCCAAACACGGCCTCAGCGCCAGATGCAGAGGGTGGTGACGGCGTAGCGAGTCTCGGATACAACTGGCGTGGCAAGGGATGGCTGGTGATTGCGACGAGCAAGTGGGAAATACTGGGCTATGGTGATGAGGAAGGCACAGGGAACAGCTGGGTCGTGACATACTTCGCGAAGACCCTGTTCACGCCTGCAGGCGTAGACTTCTATTCGCGGAACGGCAACCTGACGCCTCAGACGGTTGAGGGTATCAAGGCTGGGCTTGCTCGACTGGGTGGCGAGGTCGCAAAGTTGGCAGGCGAGGTGTTTGAGGTCAAGATGGATGGGGACAGGAAGGACTAAGCATGGAGGATATGATGGAGTGATTTGCACATTCAGCTATATACCCCGGGCATGAGATGAGGCCCATCAGTTGTTAGCACGAAGGTAGTACAGCAAGACAGCAACCCCTTCTTCTAAGCTGCCATAACGTCTAAAGTACTCCACCCACGTGTGGTACCCAGGAGGACACATTCTAATGAAGAGTTAGCTAAAGATTTTTAAACGTACTCGTGGCGGCTTCTTTACCATGAGTCGTTCAATCGAGCAGATTGGAAGAGGCATTTGCAGCACTCGCATGCGCCCGGCTCTTCTGTTGGTTATGCTCTGGCTCAAAGTCGAGTTCCAGGAGCAGGTTTGTGTTCTTGGACACAGGTCCTGCTTTCACTGGCGACATCTCGATAAGCCTGCCGTCTGAAGCGGAAACGCCAGTCTGGGGTGTGGATGCCCTACGGGCGTGGTATTCGGCCTCCTCTGCTTTCATCTTTGCAAAGGCTCGCGCGTCATCTTCCTGGACACCACCGCCATTGGCGTATACATCCCACTGCATGGTACTGCAGTCCGATAGCCCCGGAGTCGTTATGCGTGCAGTGGGTGTGTCGGAACGCACAGCACGTCTAGAGGTCGCAGGCAGCGTGTCTTCGAGCATCAAGCTTCGCGTGTTTGGCCGGGCTCCACGAAACGACGTTGCCCCGTTCGCTGGTTTCAGCGTTGATTTGACGCCTCCACTGCGCCGCTCACACATGTGGCACTTGCAAGGATCGCAGCACTCCGCGACGCAAGGATGACCACAGGCCTCGACACGCTTGGAGCACTTCTGTGTGCAATTGATCATGTCGTGCTCGAAGGGGTGACATGGATACGGGCAGCGATGACCACACGGCAACGAGCCTTCGCACTTGATCTCGCAGCCGCCTTTGATGAGATCGAAGTCCTCGGGCACTTCGCACCATATTTTGCGTCCGTGGTTGCGGCATTTCAGCGGAAACTGATAACCCACGCGTCGCTCTTGACCTGTAGCTGGCTTGGACTTCTTGTTCTTGAACATGATATCAACCACAGAAGCCCACGTACCACTCTCGCAGGCTAGAAGCTCTGCGTTTCCGAAGATGTAGAAGCCACGCTTCGCTCGAGAAAGCGCGACACAAGCGCGATTTTCAGAGCTCAAGAAGCCAATGGAGTGCTTGTGATTCGACCGCACCAAAGAAAGCAGGACAATGTCGTTTTCCTCGCCTTGGTAACTATCCACCGTGACAACTTGGATGCCGGGGTACATGCGCAGATTCGGATGCGCCCTTATGTCTCGGAGGATCTGCTTGCGTTGGCCATTGTAGAAGGTCAAGATGGTAATCTTGGTGGCATCTACACCGTTGAGGACTAGGTAGTCGAAGAACTGAACGATCATCCTTGCCTCAGCTGCGTTTACTGCCGACATGTTGGCGTCGCGGGACTCTTGCCACTCATGGCAGAAGAAGAAGCTGTTGTTGCCGCCCATACCCTCGACTGGGGGACGATTATCGAGATCTTTCACGCTCTTGTGATCCTTGAGCGTATCCTGGTAGATGGGATACAAGAGACGTCGGATCTCTGGAATCATACGACGTTGTCTGGTGAGTGTCTCGAAAGCGACGTTGTTCCAGACTAGACGCTCGAACAATGACAGGTTCAAAAAGTATGGTTCATCTTCAAATGCACGCACTTGGGTATGAGGTCGCAGCTGTTGATGATCCCCGACCAAGATAAGGTGTTCCATGCTCGGAAAACAGGCTGCAGTGACAGGCGCCTCCAATGTCTCGGCTGCTTCCTCGACGATACAGATGCGTGGTCGAAGAGCGCAAAGTAGAGCGCGGTACTTTGATAGACCTGTTGTGGTGCAGCCGATGATGCGCGCTTTGCTGAGAACACGCACGTCTTCTTCCCACATGCCTGCCTTGCGTTGGAACACTGCTTCTTGGTAGCCTTTAGCGATCTTGCGGATTTCGGTGGTAATCATTCTCTTAGCCTCTCGCTTGAAGTAGTTGTAAATGGTGCCGCGTTGGGTAACGGGAATCATCGTCAGATCGTCCGTCTTCCGTAAGATGTTCGCAATATCGGCATTGTTCAGCGACGCTCCAGTACCTTTGTGGTTGTCACGCAACAATACCACTTCTCCACGGAGAGCTTCGATATCGTCGTCGTCCTGAGCCACGGCTTCTGCTTCGAGTTCCTTGAGCTGTTCCACTTCCAGGTCTTCTTCTTCGTATCCCCAGTCAAACTGGTCTGGCCCAATCGGATGATCGCACGGTGCCAGACATCTTCCAAGCCATTGCTCCATCAAGATGCCCGGACTATCGGTCGATGAACCCCCCATAGTATACTGTGAGTCCATTTCGAGCGATTCGGCCTGCTCTTTGGTCATCAACCCCAGACTCTGCAAGACTTTATGATCGAGAGGGCCTTTGTTAGCTTCCAGAGGTGCCAGTAACAGCTGACACTGAACCGTCAGCTTCCTCAGTGCGATAGTAGCTTGAACCTTCTGACTGCCTGGCTGTTTTTGCTGGGGTAGATCCTGGCGGACTTCATACAAAGTTCGCTTCTTGATCTCCTTGTCCTTACTTCTGCCTCCCAGACGAATATAGTTGGGCTCGAACTGTGAAGTATGTCTCAGTAGCTGGTCGAGAGCGTGGTTTGTCTGTGCAGTAACAATGATAGGCGAGTCATCTCTGCGTAGATTATCGCGGGCGATCTGCAATGCCACGACAGACACGAATGTCTTTCCTGTTCCCGGGGGGCCTTGCACTATAGCCAGCTCGCTTGTCAACATCCGTTTCAAAGCCTTGCTCTGAGAATTGTCGAGAGTGTGCGAGGACATGGTAGGCCAATCCTCCAATACATTGACGTTCTCGTATGCTGTACTCTCCTCCATACTTACGAGGGAGCTTAGATTGACGAAAGGGTTATGCTTGATGTAGCGTGGAGGCTCAACCTCCTGTTGGACATGCACCAAATACTTCGACAACGGAAACGGCTCTCTCATGAGGTGCTGAAGAGCAAGTAGAGTATGTCTGCTCGCTTCAAAGAAGCTGCTCCGACACTCCACCATGATCCACTTCCGCATTGGGTCTATCTCTTGATCTTCCGGACGCGCGAAGAAGAGATCGATCTCAGGCGGATTCTGCTCTAGCGCAGATATGGGGCGGGCTGCGACTACGGCCAGAACGCATTGGGTCTGAAACGCATCGTCGGTAGGCGACAAGGCAACAAGGGTGCCAGTTATCAATCTCTTCGATTGCTCCCATCTGGAATCGTTAGCCAGTACCAAGCATTAGAACGCATGCCATGGCTTACCGAATGTGCTTCTTGACTCGGCTGAGTGAGAAGGCAACACGCGTTGCGAGCCCTCGCAGAGAGAACACAAGTGATTTAATATACACGGGATCGTAGATACCAATACTCTGGTCGCTATATTCCGCCTCATCTTTGAAAGGATCTGCGCGAACCTCACTAATGATTTCTCGGAGTGATCGGACTGCGTCCTCTCGTAGAATTTCGTACTTGGTTCCCAGATATTCTTCTTCGTCCTTGTATGCACCTTCTGGCTTGTGCGGGCGAATGGTTTCGTCAACCTCGATGAGTGCCTCGTTACCGTTCTTGATATCAGATTCTGGGCGTAATATTTCCGAGGGACTAGGGATCTCGGGCTTGCCTAGCCATGCCCCACCAGCGACTTGTAGCTTGGCTAGCTCGAAGTACTCCCGTATGTCGTTGTTGGGCCTGGGCCGTCCGAACCTGGGAATGCCGTCGTGGGGGATGTAATTGGGTTCGGAAAAGCTGGAAGGCATGCCTCGGAACCGCTCCGCGAGGTCGGCATTCACTTCTTGATCTGATATGATTTTAGCGTTGTTCATTTCGATTTCTAGTAAAAGCGGAGGTAAGAGCTCTCGGGAAGACGTATGCGGAGCTGGTGTTGCTGCCTCGGAACAGGATGCGAGACAAGACTTACCTTCATACTCCAATGTTTCCAGAGTTGCGTACGCATTGTTGTTTTGCGGTGCTTGCGGGTTTCTGTGAGAAGCCGTGCTGCCGGTTGCCCATTGGTTGGCTCGCTTTGACCTGAGACGAGCGCCTCGCCCCATGTTTGATCGTGATTGTTCGTCAACGAGTGGATGCAATACGTGCTGAGATATGAAGTGATAGACGATGGCTGAAGACGCAGCCCTGGAGAGCTATGTTGTTGTGGCCTGCGACGTGAAGCTCGCGCGGTGAGATGTAAACATGCAGTCGCTGGTGAACGTGAGGAAGGTGCGGTCTAGCCACGGCAAACGAATCGCTCACCCAATCAAGCAACGCTCCAAAATACACAAAACTCGAAGCAAGCGCGATTGCGAGATGAGTGAGTACAAGCAACCGTGGATTCAGAGGTGATGCTGCCGATAAGCGGGAAAGCAGCGCTGTATAACCATGCTGAGAACCTGGACTGTAGAAAGACGTGCGATCTCAAAGACTGGTTGGAAAACATCAAGTATACTGTGGAAACTACGATGCGACTGGCTAATGCTTTGGATAGAGACGAAAATTGCTGAAAATCTTTAGGGTAATGTTCGGGGTTTACAACTAGAAAAGCCAGTCGTACGTCGTGCTGGCCTGTGATTCTCGGCAGCATGATTACATCTATGAATACAAATCGAAAACATCGCGGGTTTTGTGAGCGAATCCATTTGATTGTATATACGGGGCTCGTAGCAAACTCGGTTGAAATGGAGATGGAGGAACTCTACGGCTGCACCTTTGATGATGAAACGAGGAACCCCGCATGTGGGAGACAGATACCGAGAGAAATGCAAAACAGAAAGCGCATAGAGGAACACGTGTAGAGGTGTGCTGGTAGAAGGTGACAGACGAGCTCAGGTTTGTGGAAGTTCGCACCTGCATCTTAGCGTAACCGTCGCGCCGCACCTGCCGTACCAGGCTGGAGGTACAACGATGTCTAGTGCAGCCTCCAAGTCTTTGGGACTCCAGGGCTATGTTTCTATATCCTGAGCGTTAGAAGCAGCGAGAAATACACACGAGTATACGAAGGCCTGGACTACTTCAAGAAGCTTCGCAATGACGTAGGGCGTGCTCACATGCCACATGGTCCGACTCACAGGGCTGTCCAGGGCTTGCTCTCGCCATATCTCGCAACATGCCACCGACCACGACCTCGTAAGTCACGCAAAAGTAATTCTGCTTATTGGTTACTACCAGAGTGTCTTGGAATGCCATCGCTACCTGGGGAAATTGCAGTCCAAGGTAGTCTGCCCGAACAACGTCATCCTGCATGGGATGCTGGGCGAGAGAGGGATTGTGCCGGGGGGCAGCGCACGAGAATCAAGTCAGCAGTTCATCGAAGTCTGACACGTTATGGGAGTGAGGTTTAATGTGAAGGGATATCCAAGAGATGAAGTTCACGCCGAGATCAGCATGAGGTACAGGCGGGTCGCCTCGCGCCGTCGCACGCTGTTGGGCACGAAGATCTGGTGAGATTCACCAACGACAGGACCTCGAGTGCGCCGATCAGGCTGTCTCGATGGGTCCAAGTTCCGTGGTAAGAGAGTTCGCGCGGCTGTCGTTCGGTCAGGTAGCGACTCCATGTGGCGCCCGAACTGTACCTGACTCCGACCTTGGAATCTGGTTGAAGGCCCCCAGGGTCAATCGGCGCGTTTCCACCTGGGGCGGTGCTCTGGTGAGACTGACACAAGCAGCCCCAGAACGCCTCGTGGGAGCGATGGCTGTGAACGTGCCGAGTGACACATGACAGAAGACAGATGTCTAAATTTTCGCAGCCATGCGCTCGCAGCGACGGGCAGTCGGCGTGCAGGCGACTGCTTCTGCTCTGCTGCTGCGAACTGGGCCAGAGGTGCAGCGGCTTTGGCGGCCATTGGGCAGGAAGGATGCTGGTGATCAGGGTGGGTGGTTTAGTGCAGCATGGAGGTTACGTCATTGCAAAAGAGCGAGACAGCGCCCGACCTTGGTCCTGCTCAAACCCCACTACTCTCGCCGGGGAGTCAACTGGGCCAGCCTTCTCGATAACGTCAGGCCACGGCACAAGTCCATTCTTCTGCTTACCTTGATAACCATCCCTCTTCCCCTTCCCGTACCAACTTGCCCGTGTTCCTTCTTCCAGCCCATCCGCCGTCTCCTGTGAGAGCGGCACGTCACCCCACCACCACACCCCCCGCCCGTCGCTCACTTGTCGCTTAGCCGCACAATGTCGTCGCGACGCTACCCAACCGCTGAGCTCTATGAGGAGCGAGAGCGCGACTTCTACCGCAATGGAAACCGCAGCGATCGCAACTACGAGGAGCTTGACCTCGAGCTGCGCCGCGGCACTGGCCCGGACCCCAGGCGCAGTGCCCCCGACTTCTTCCGCGAGGACTACAACCGCCCGACGGCTGGCCCCATGGTTCTGAGAAGCCGCGATGAGGACAACTATTCGCGAGCAGGACCCCGCAGCAGCCGCGGCGGCTTCGACGACGATGTGCGCTCTACCCGGAGCCGTCCCCCGCCTCCGCCCTCTGCTATGCGGGGCATGGAGCGGGACGACATCAGCATCCGTCACAGCGAGGCCCCTACGCGCCGCGGACGAGCAGACGACATTGACGAGACGGACATTACCATCAAGCGCCGCGAGCAGTCCCGTGGCCCCCCAGAGCGCGACGACATCATCTTCCGCCGTGGCGATGGCCCCCCTGTGAGGTCTGTCAGCCGACCCGCCCCGCGTCAGGTGGACGACGACGATGTGCGCTTCAGGGGCCGCGGTGGAAACGACATCGACTTCCACGCCTCTCGCAGCGAAGTCAGCCGCCACGGCCGGGACGTCTCTGCTGAACGAGGCTCTATCCGCTTCCAGGAGCGTGACGGTAACTTCGAGCTCCGCGCAAACCGCCGAGAATTCAGCCGCGATGGCAGGGACACCAGCAGAGAGAGGAGCTCCTTGACGATTAGAAACCGCGAGAGGAGTCTCCCTCCCCCATCGCGCAACCGCGGCGATCTGATCGCTAGGGAGCGCGAGGAGTTTGTCATCCGCCGTCCACGCGCCGAGTCTCCTCCCCAGAACAACCGCGAAGTCATAAGAGACGAGATCATCATCCGCCGCAAGGAGGAGCGAGCACCCACTCCTTCGCCCTCTCCATCCCCGCCTCCTCCACCCCCAGCGCCAGCTCCTGAGCCAGAGATCCGTCCCCCGATCATCCAGGAGATCATCACACATCACCGACACATCGACCATGGTAAGTGTTGTGGCTAACACAATCCAGGTTCAATACTGACAGTCGTACAGGTGTCGTCAGGGCCCGCACGCCAACACCGCCTCCCCCACCGGCGCCCCCGTCTCCTCCCCCTCCACTAAACGAGACCCTCGAGATCGAGATCAACCGACGAGAGTGAGTAGTCACTTCACATGCCATTACACAGAACCTAACATTCCGCCAGGAGCCACAGCCGTGGACGTGGAAGGAGCAACTTCGAGGAGCTCGATATTGATATCAACTTCAACCGCGACCAGGTACGTCACCGCGAGCGGTCGTTTAGCCCCCCAGGGCGTGTGCACACAGCCCCCATGCCCGATATGGACTTTGATTTGGAAGCCGAGTTCTACAACCGCAAAGCACTTGAGCGAGCCTACCCTGGTGAAGCTTGGAATGGAGTTACCAAAGACTGGTCCATCATCGACGTGCCACCCGGCACCAGTCGTGTGCGCATGGATGGCATCGGTGGTGCTGCCCAAGAGATCACCTGGCAGCGCTACAACGGCGTTCGCAGATCAAAGTTCATCAGCGGCGACGATGAGCATACCACTGACATTTACAACCAGGGATCGGTGAAGCAAAAGAAGAAGGACATGTGGACCGAAATCACAAAGGACTTGGTCCTCCGCGAAGCCATCGACTCGTGCGGCTACTCATGCGAGGAGACCGACGACTTTTTCTACGTCATGGAGTACCTGCGATACGTAAGTTGGTGGTGCCTTGTACAAGGTGCAGTATACTGACATTCATACAGGAGGACGTTCTGCACCTCGTGGAGATCTCCGACGAGATCCGTCGTAAGCGCAAGAGCCGCATTCGGGAAATCGAGATTGAGCGCAAGTCTATCCACGACTCTCGCCCAGCCTCAGCCTACGACGACCGTTTCTACGAGCACGAAGTATCGTTCGACAGCCGTCGCAGCCGATACCGTTAGATTCTGAACGTGGACGAGGACCCTCGTACAGCTTTCATCTGACGCCGGACCTGCGGGTTGGAGATTCGGGAGCCCTTCAGCGAAGTCTTACACCATTGTTGAGTCCGCGACAATCTGCATCGTTTGTTTCGGCAGGCGAATCCTTCGATGAGGCCAGCGTGTTTAGAAATGTCTCGCCACCTCCGAGCAACGTTCACGGTCTTCCAGCGCGCTTGTCGGAGAAAGTCTCAACCTGACACCGAACGACTCACAAGATCTCTGCAACCTGTGACGAGGATACGGCCTGTAGCACTAATGACTATGACGATTATGACTAGCATACCCGGAGCGAGTAAGAAAGAGGTGGTTTTTGCAGTTTCTTTGATGCTTTTTCGGATGTGGAAATCGATCAAAGTGGCGGATGGCGGGGAGGTACATAATTCTCTTTTTTCTGCGGTTACCAATCAAATTCATGAGCTTTATTGGCGTTGACGTTGTGATCTATCTGTTTGCGAACTATCGATAAAACCTATTCTAGTGAAGTCTGGCGTCGGACTGCTTTTAGTGATGGCTGTGTGCATGCCGCAAAAGCAAGGGTGCACACACGATCAGACCACAAGTTCATTCAAGCCCTTGCCTTTTCCATCGGAATCGCGGTCACTAACACGATCGAAGACAACGTTACGTCGTACACATATTTCCAATTACGCTGTTCCTTTCTACCCGAAGTGTACTATATACAGCGCGCTCGCGCTGCAAGGCTAAAAATACAGACGACGCCCGCGGGCGCCGCTTACCCCGCTTGGCACGTCCCCCCTGTCTTGTACGGGCGCTTCCACGCCTGTTACACGACGCGGCGAACACGCTCGAAACCCTGTCCGTCCCCTAAGCGCCCGCTCCACACGAGCTCAATTTCCAGCTCGTCGCGCTGCTGAGTGGCTGCCCTCGTCATAGGCGACTTTGTTCCAAGATAAGACATTCTTGAGCTGGCGTTGCGGCAAGGCGGGTGGTTGGACGAGCGGTTGGTGGGGTCGGGTTTGTGGTTGTTTCATGTGCGGCGTGTTGGCAGGCATGGGGTTTGGCGTGTAGGAGTAGGTTTGTATGCAAAGTATAAGGTCCCCGATGGGGGAGGCGTTGGGTTTAGGGCTTGTTTATGCTGTGGTACTTTACTTTTGAGGGGATTAATTGGGTATTGCTTTGCTGTTCGCTCTTTTCTTCCCGTTCTTTTCCATTTCATTGCCTTGAAACTGAAGAGCTTGGTTGATTATTGCGCGCGCTTTTGAGTGCTATTTGGTACTGAGATATGTTTGCCATGATACACGTACGGCAGAGAGTGGGTGTGGTACTTGCGCTGCTGGCTTGTAAGTCATCTCTAGTGGTTTGAACTACATACGATTGCTTGTCTTTCCTTTCACGTTGCTTACTTGTTGCGCAGTGTTCCCAGCGCTCATATCATGCCAAAACACAACAACGAACGTCACTACCGCATCGACATTCTACCTTGATCGGACAGAAACACAGTTCTCTCTCAACATCGCGGACGACTCAGATGATGTGTTCATCTACTACGCCAGTCCGGCGTACTCATGGGTCGGCGTTGGGTTTGGAGAGAAGATGGAAGGGAGTCTGATGTTCATCATGTACCCCAATGAAAAGAGCGATAGTACGCTTTCACGTAACTTCGAACAACGACAATTATACTAACAAGTACCAGACGTAACGATATCCACACGCATCGGATCCAAAGCCGCGGAACCAACCTTCAACTCCTCAGTCTCCCTTACCGTCCTCCCAGGAACCAGAGTCGACGACGACATGCTCATCTTGAGGGCGCGATGTGGCAACTGCCGCTCTTTCATCGACACGGAAGCGACAGCACACCCGATGATTTATGCTTTTGGTCATGGACAAAACCTGCAATCCGACTCACCCTCTGCAAACCTCAAACGCCACATCCGCTACGGTCACTTCACCATGGACATGGCAATAGCGACTGGACCAGGCGGCGTACCAGCAAAGAGCAACGCCTTGAACGGCGTAAGCATGGTGGGCGACATGACCCGAGACCACGACCGAGCGAACCTCGCACACGCAGTCATAGGATGTCTAGCGCTCTTCCTACTCTGGCCACTCAACGTGCTGCTTGTAGCCTTCTTCAAGAACATCAAGATACACGTCGTCTTCAGCGTACTCATCATGATCTTCCTGCTTGTCAGTTATGTATTGGGAGGAGTTACCAGTGCACAGTATAATCGCGTAAGTTACCCCTTCGTCGACGTCAACATCCCCATACTAACGCGTACCCAGTCGAAAGCATTCAACACCCCGCACCAAATCATCGCCTTCATATCCCTCCTACCCCTCCTCCTAACCAGCATCCTCCCGTCCCTAAAACCGTACCTACCCCGCCTCCAGAAGGCACTCCACACACCCCTCGCTTCAGCCTCCCTCGTCCTACTCATCCTAACCGGCGGTCTTGGACTCCATCTCTCAGGGCAAACCCGACCAATCGTCCTCATATACACCGCCATATCCATCGCCGTCTTCCTCTTCATCTTCATCATTCAGTCCTGCATCCGGAAACGCGGATCCGCATATTCCCGCGCTGAGAGGCGACAAAATCGCGGAACAGGCGAAGACAGCGATGAGATGGTCATGCTGGGCAAGATGGAGGAGAACAGTATGCCGTATGGGCACAGTGCGGAGCAGAATGATAGTAGAGAGTTTGGTGCTGATGGACAGAGGCAACAGCAGCAACATGTGAGGAATACGAGTCGCACGCATTATGGAGGTGGGACGATGCCTGGTCCACAGTATTTGCTTAATATGCATCCGGGGGTGCCGGTGCAGGTTAGTCGCATGTGAGCATAGAAGGTTCTGGGGTTCATGATTGTATGATTAGCATGGCGTTTGGGATGTTGATATTGCTTGGGGTCTGTGTTGTTGAAATCATTTCATCTTGGGGCAATTGGGAAGCGAGAGATACCATGTAGCGTTGAGCATTTTCTGGCGTTGGTCATATTCCTCATCAATTAGTTTAAATCATATCGTCATCGACGGGCTAAATGTGCCGCTTAGAACGTAACCTTCATCGTTATATATCCAATGCAGCTTTCTCGTATCCGAGATTCAACAGTTTGTAATTTGCTTGGAAGTTCAGCGGGCAGCCCAGCCGGGAACCTTTGCCCGAAGATAAACCCATTCTCCGTCATCTATATCGCCAACAGATATAACGCCCATTTGCTTCTGGGCGTCGCTGACATCGCCAAAAATAACAGGGAGGATTGCTGGGCCTTCAACACGAATGTACTGTCCTTTGGGCCCTTTGAGCGGTCTGATTGTGATGGCAGGCTAGCAGTTCTCAAATTTCGAGTCTTCGTAGCAGCAATCGAGCACGGCCAAGAAATCGTCTTCACTGCGTGCCAATCCGCCCTAGGAATTAGTCGGTTTTCGGATACGGAGCCTGATCTTGACGCCGCGGTTCGTACACAAATAGTCCTCTGGTAGCCTGAATTCGTCGTCGAATCTGCGGTTAATTATCCCGCTTGAAGTGGCGAATTGCCTTGGGTGACTCGCAAATACCGAGGTGGGCGTTCCAGGAGAGTGTGGAAGGGTTTCTTCCCATGCGAATAGGCTTTGATCTGCGGAAAACCTTATGATGTGTTCCTGAAGCCGAACAAAAGCCTTTTTCCCTTCACTATACATTTGCTCCATGTTGATGTCGAAAATGCCCATCAGGGAATATACCATGTCTTCTATTCGTGTCGTATTGCGCCCGGCTATCCAGCTCATTCGCTTTGCGATACTCTCGTCCTTCATGTCGCTTTTACTGGAAAGCACGTCTGCGTTGATCCCAGTGATGTGCCCTAGTTCCACACACAACGAGCTCTTCCTGCTAAGATATCTCTATTCTGCTGCGTAGAACCGTATCTCCTTTGGAGCTAGTAATTCTTGTAAGGTCCATCCTCGAGTGAACCAACGCGACCTGGCAAGCTGTTCTTTATCGTCATTGGACATGAGGCTGTCAGCCCAGGCTTCGGAGCCCACATTGATATCATCGAGATAGGCGTAACACTCCGCCGCTTGTTCATACCACCGGAACATACTGTTGATGGCTTCGCTCAGCTCTGCAGAAGAGTTCTTGTCGATGCAGCAAGTGTCCACCCATACTAACGTCAAACGGTCGCTCAGGGCTTGCTGACAGGCTTTCAGAATCTTCCAGTAGCCGCGGCTGTTTTTGAAAGTGGCATCGTCCCGCAGTGAATGGTTCGTAAACTGCTGTAGAGTGACTTCGTCCTCGCCCCACGTGTGTGATAGGATGGCATATGGCGGTATCAGAGACTCATCCATGAAGAGTCGTAGCTCAAGTGTGGTAGCGTCAATAAGTCGCATGATGTTTTGCGGAATTGAAAGTTTGAAGATGGATCTGACAACGAGGTGAAGTGTTGTCTTATGAGGTTGCGATGATTGAGCTAGGCTGATGCTGCCTAGTGAGCTCAGCTGAAGGGCTCACGTTGGCAGCGCTTACGCGCATCGCTGCGAGTCTCAAGCCCATCTGTACTGACTTGACAGACTGAAAGAGTGGCTAGAGACTACAGACGAAAGTCGGGTCTGTGCGTTGGTCCCCGACGATATCAGACGAACGACCGTCGGGGAAGCTCCGGTAAGCGCACAGGAAGCAGTCACCCGGGCGTCAAGAAGCCGCCGACACCCGTGGACATCGCGCAGTAGGATGTTACATCAACATTCCGAAGCCAGAAGTATATTTTGCCTTGTCGCTAGGTTCACTGGTTGCTTTGCTTGGTTCGGCGAATGTTTCACGCGTGCGACATGTTGACAGCTAAACTTCAGGGTCCGGCTCTTCACGTGACAGATGACGCGGCGGCAATCGTAATGCACGGCTGAGGCACCGCCTCCCTCGTCCTCCTTGATACTTTCGTTCTGCAACACCTCTTCGCCTTTCAACCTTTGAACTATCCTGAATACAACCCACGATGTCTCCTAGCAAGTTGGGTGTTTTCGCCCATTTGGCGCTGGCCGCCAGCGCCGTGCTCATCCCTTCGACCGTGACGAACGTGGAAGACCTCGGGGACGACCACGCTTTTGAGTCTCTCGCCATCAACCCCAGCCAGCGATCCGTCGCGCTGGAGTGCCCTGGATGCGCCGTTGCGACCTTGGATGGAAAAGACCTCAAGTGGAAGTCTGATGTTGGGAGTGCCTTCGTACGTAGTCGGCTACATGCCTCACAGCCTTACATGCTAACAGCCAACAGCGCCTGGACTTTGACGTCGGACCCCATGGCGACGCTTTAAACCTCAACAACGCCCAACTATACCCGCCATCGTTCGGCTTTCCTCCCCAGCCTTACACTCTCACACAGGTAGACCCATCTACAAAAGAGGGTCTACGTCTGCAAATCACCGGCTATGAATTCCGCTACGACGGCGCAGAGACTATCTCAGAGGAGGGCACCGAGCTCCTTCCGATGACCTTCCAAATCACCTCGGTCGAAGGCACCACTGTCAATCCTCCTGCGCTCCAGATCAACGTTCTGAAGAACTCGGAGGGTCGCCTCATGATCGCATCCTTCAACGAGGCTGAGCGTAGCCCGGCCACACCATCAGACAAGGAGTGCAACGAGTGGCCGCTTTACTGCAAGTGGAAGAACATCATGGCCGACCGCATCGAGCAGATCAAGGACATGCGCAAGCCTAGGCCCGGCTGCCACAAGCGACCCCACGCCGGTGCCCGTCCCAACAACCCCATGGAGCATGAGGGCATTGCTGGAAAGCCCCCGCACCGCTTCCGCCCTGGCAAGGCGCACCCACACCATCACCCTCACCACATGGGTCAACACCGTCACCACGGCTTCGCCAAGATGGCTCGTCGCGCCTTCTTCACCATCTTCGTCCCTATCCTCATCGGTATCTTCGCTGGTACACTTACATACCTCGTGGGCATGGCTCTCGGATGTCTCATCGCTATTACCGTTGCCAAGGTCCGTGGCCAGCGCTACCAGCCGATTGCCTTGGATGAGGAGGATGTGGAAGAGGCAGAGGAGCGCGGAGAGAAGGAGGAGTACGCCGAGCTTCCAGCATACGACGCCCCTCCTGTCTACGAGGAGGCTGCCGATGAGGAGGCTGCTGTCAAGAAGACTGATGAGACAAAGTAAAGCTTACTCTAGGCCTGGAAGACGGTACAAGTGGCGAGTGGATATGGTCATGTCACGCTTCTGGTTAGATGGATAGTTTGTAGCATGCCCCTCGTTTGTAGCCCGTTTTGATTAGTTAGCTCTCGCAATGAATCTCTTCTAGTTCACATCGACTGTGTTGAAATATGCTTTTGAAGTGCAGGCCTTGTTTGATCTATTGCTAACGGTTTAGCCCGACATCACCCTCTCATGGCTGCTCCACCGTGATACCCCTCTCGATGCGGATGAGCATCCATGCGGAGGTGCGCAATGTGGAGACCCAGCGCAGTAGACACGTCTTGTGCCACATGGTTCGTCCCAACATGACCACTGAGGACTTTAGACGGCAGCCGGGTAGAGCAACTCCAGGCAGCAATACGGATTACGTGACTCATACATTTGCATTGGTAGGCATGCGCCTGAGCAACCAGCAAGTATATCTAAAGAGTGGGACATGACCACTCAACGATAGGTTGCGACCGATATGACGCCATATTTCCATCTGCATCTTCTCAGAAAGCAGCAAGTAAGGGTATGATATAAGCCAAATCTTGATCCTTGAAGTGTGAACATGTTGAAAAGGCTGGAGAGTCTGTAACATGGCGGTGAAAGCTTCAGGTTGACGTTTCTAGAAAGTCAACAGCAAATATGATATGTAACTGTGAAGAGACAAGAGCAGACAGAGTATTGAAAAAGGCTTTCTCTGGAATTGAACGCGTCTTCGCTAGTTGCTTGTTGCGGTGGTTGGTGTAGTTTGTGCACAGCGTGAACGCGTCGTGGGGGGGTACAGAAGGCGTGCCGTGAATGAGTTGAAAACGCGCAAAACATTGTATGGTAGTTCTAGATGCTTGGTGTATATGTCGCCGTCTTCTAGTAAGTTTTGAGAGAGTGCAGCATGCTGTAGCCGCATGCAGGGCGATTATCACAATCCGAAGTTGGTGTTCCAGTCGCGTCGGCAGGCCGCGATTGAAGTTCCCGCACGGGCCATTTCGCCGACACCTGCATCAGCAGCCCGGCGCGCCTGCAAGCGTAGGTGAGAATTGGAAGTGCTGCTTTCCACGCTTTTGATTTTCCCCCAGATGTGAAGGCGCAAGGCCTTTGATTTCATGTTCTGACTCGCCCCGACCGGGCCTAGCGCCACTCTGTGCCCAGGTGTGATCTAGAGGCACCCGCGCCCGCCTCCCTCGTCTATATAACCGGCCCACCCGCGTCTTTGGGGTCTTTTCTTTCTTCTCTTTTCGCAACCCCCAGCTTTCATCTTCATCCACGCCATTTACGCTGCACCAACGCGCGTGATATACCAATACCCATCACCTCCATCTCCAATAAACTACCAACAACATGACTGGACGTAAGTACATCTTTGTTCCTCTTCCATTACCCGCGCATCGACGTTGTCGTCGCTTGTTACTGCTGCACATGGCGGTGAGGCGCGCTTGGTGTTGAGGCTCAACGCGTCGCCCCCACTAATGCACCGCGCATCACGACACTCATACACAACCACCATGCCGTCGCGGCATCCATTATCACCACAAGACAACATGCTAACATACCTATGCAGGCGGCAAAGGTGGCAAGGGTCTTGGAAAGGGTGGCGCCAAGCGTCACCGCAAGATTCTTCGTGACAACATCCAGGGTATCACCAAGCCCGCTATCCGCCGTCTCGCGCGCCGTGGTGGTGTCAAGCGTATCTCAGCCAGTAAGCATTCCCAACCTCGTCGACATGTCAGACAAGTCCTAACATGACCGCAGTGATTTACGAAGAGACCCGTGGTGTCCTCAAGACTTTCCTCGAGAGCGTTATCCGTGACGCTGTCACCTACACCGAGCACGCCAAGCGCAAGACCGTCACCTCCCTCGACGTTGTCTACGCCCTCAAGCGCCAGGGCCGTACCCTCTACGGTTTCGGTGGTTAAACATCTCCTCTTCTCGTCACGACACATCGGCGCCCGGCATCGACCGCTTCTTGCGGCTTCTTGGTCGGGGACTGTCCGCATGGTCGCACATTGTTTACGGATATGATCTGGTCACGGCTATCGGTCTTCACGGCGTTATGTTCATGGGTGGTTTGGAAATGATCAATATGAAGCTTCGATCTTCATTTGGCTACTTCAGTCAATGCATACATATTCATGCACCTTGCTGTCCAATTGTTTTGTCTTGTGACGTTGACTCATGTTGTGCCGTCTTTGCCTCGAGCACAGCTTATCGCCTGCTATACTCGACAGTAGCTGACTCCAGACAAATCCCCTTCCACCTTGGCATCCTCCGACCGCCATTTCGTCAGCTTCACTAACACTTCTCCACGTTGGTCGCAGCCATAGCCAGGAGGTACGCTTGAGTAACCACATCAAGCTGGTCAAACGGCTGTCCACTCTTCGAAGCGAGTATACCTTGGCTACTGATGATCTCGTTGTACAACTTGCGATCCTCAATGTGAACATTGCCAGCCCGCAGTATGACCATCGGCACGATCTTGACCTGGTCGAGTTCAGGAACATGGACCTTGGCATAGCCTCTAGCATGACCACAATCCGGCGGCGGTACACCCACAATCACACCCTGGGCACCTGGGAATATCTCAACATCGCCAGACGGGCTCTTGTAGTAGTGTCGCACTTCGTAACCGAAACCTTCGCGTATGGGAGCAAGGTCTGGGTTGAGGTTGCAATGGGTCCAGGGCTGTAGGTCGTCTCGGGCGTCTTCCCAGAAGGTGGTTTCGGCGGCGGAGGTGTCGATGAAGCGTTCTACTGCGTTTACTCTTATGGGGAAGGCATGCTCGGTGGGGATGAAGGCCATGTTGGTTGGGTGCGCTGTAGCTGAGATTCGTCAGTATTGAAGAGCTGAAGTGGGCACTGAGGTGGGAATCGGAATACCTGAGTATGTCGTGAGTGTACTTATTGGGATTTCGAAGTAACGTTGTTGTTGTGGGGATGTAGAGATGAGCGTCGCGTATATGATACGCTGATTGAGCAAGAGCTGATTACAGATTGGGCGCGCAGGGCAAAGTAAAGGTACCTTGAGGCGGCGTTGATACGCGCAGCAAGAATCCTCTCGAGGTGAAGTAAAGGCAAAACATACTGTATGGGCCTCTCTGTACACTGTCCAAGTGTCTCGTTCAGTGCAGCCTACTTACTCCAACTGTCATCCCCATTCTGGATCCAGCTTCTTACCGCCTCCTCCACCTCTTTACAGCATCCCGTCACCCCAAACAACCCTCCCTCAACCCTAACACTCTCCAGACTCCACCTCTTCAACTCCTCACTAACACTCTCCACGCCATCCTCCACAACCAGCACATCAAACCCCCTGTCACTTGCCTCCCGCACCGTACTACTCACACACGCATCCGCCGTGACCCCACAAACCACCAAATTCTTCACCCCCTTCGCTCTCAACATCATATCAAGCTCCGTATGGACAAACGCCCCTCGTCCCGGCTTATCAATAACCAGCTCTCCCTTCGCCGGCCTCAACTCCTCAATAATCTCATGCCCCTCCTCACCGCGGATCAACAGACGACCCAACGGACCCTGACTTCCTATTTCTGCGCCGTTGACCCGACTCCGATGGGCTTCTCTGCTGCTGACTGTTGCTAGCGAGGGATCGTGACCTTCCCGTGTGTGTACGACGGGGAAGCCTGCGCGGCGGAATGTGGACAGTAAGGATGCGATGCGGGGAATCAGTGGCTCGAAACGGGCTAGAGAGTAGCCTTGTGAGGAGAGATAGCCGCCTGGTGAGAGGAAGTCGCGTTGCATGTCTATGATGACGAGGGCGGTTGTTGTGGGATATAGGGTTGAGTTATGTGGCCAGGCATACGGTGTTGTTGTGGGGATCTGAGATGTCATGGTCTTTTGGTCGCAAGCTTTATGCTACTGAGTGTATATCAGGAACGACTTGATGTCGTGATGATGTGATGCAGGTACGATGATGACCATGAGGGGTTGAGATGGTGGGCATGTCGCTATCCATCTGTGCATACACCGCGTCGTCAAGGTTGCCTACATTCACATCTCCGCGCGGCAGTCTGTTACGTTCGTGTATTTCTTGTATTGTCTTGAGTGATCCTATCGCGTCGGGTTGCGATAGCCGGTTATCGGGATCGGCAGGTACCTATGCATCTCCACTCCTTCCGCAAGTGCTTCAATCCTCACACCACAACACCATCGCAATACTTCCTCTGTACGCATGTCTGCAATTCGATAGCGAAGAGTTTAAGTCGACGGCAACCGGCCGATGGATGTTCTCAGCCGCAAACATACCGCATAGCAGCCAACTCATCTCGTCTACCGTACCCCACTTCTACCAGCACCCCGGTTGCTCCTCATACCGCTTCCGCTCCCTATCTCGACCAATCCACTCCACACGCTTGATGCGCGATAAGACATGTACGAGATGCTTGGCGGCTTCCCAAAATGGAGGCACAACCTGGGGCAGATGCTCGTTATCAGGATGACGCAGGGTTCGGCCGTTGACGGCGCCATGTCGTTCAATGGCTGCGAGAAACGGGTTTGCGCGATACCCGGACAGGTATATGTATGCGGTTAGGTAACACTTGAACAATCGCTTCCGGGCTGTTCGCATGTTCACAGTCGTCTCTTGACCTTCTTTCTGTCGGTTTTGTGATAATCGAGATGGTAGAGATGGCGCACAACCCAGAAGAGAAGAAGATCGTGGAGGAGGCCAACAGCGACGATGATGTGCTGGCGCAGCTGGGATATACCCAAGGTAAGTTCACAAAGTCATAGTTGAGAACGTGTACTGATTGCGTTCACAGAGCTCAAGCGTAGCTTTGGTCTACTTGGGATGGTCGGTTTCTCGTTCAGTATTGTGACTTCATGGACCGCACTCTCTGGTGTACTCATCATTGGTGTTGAATCGGGTGGGCCGCCAGTCATGATCTGGGGCTGGCTGTGTGTCTGCCTTGTGACACTTGCTGTTGCGTACTCAATGGCTGAGATGTGTAGCGCGTATGTACACCTGTGCCTGACTATATGGCTGAGCTGACCGTCTCTAAGATATCCTGTTGCAGGTGGGCAGTACTCTTGGGTGGCTATCCTGGCACCGACACGCTGGGCTCGCTCGATGAGTTATCTCTGTGGATGGTGTGTATTCTCAAGATGACTTCCCAATCACTTCCTAACATGAACAGGTTCATGCTGATCGGAATCATATGCATGGGCGCAGTCAACAACTTCGTCGCTACGAACTTCATTCTCGGTACCGCCCAGCTCAATTATGGCTTCACGATAGAGCGATGGCACACAGTACTCATCGCCTATCTCATCACATTCATCGCAGCGGCATCTAACATCTACCTGCCACACATCCTTAACAAGCTTTCGAAAGCGATTTTCATCTGGAATCTCACTTCCTTCGTCGTCTGTCTCATCACCATTCTGGTCACCAACGATCATAAGCAATCGGCGAGCTACGTATTCAGCGACTTCGAGAATTTCACCGGATGGAACGCGCCATATGCTACATGCTTGGGGTTACTTCAATCAGCCTTCGGAATGTGCTGTTACGATGCGCCATCGCACATGACCGAGGAGATCAAGAACGCCCGGAAACAAGCTCCCCGCGCGATAGTCATGTCGGTTTACATTGGCTTCTTCACCGGGTTTGTCTGGCTAGTCGCATTGTGCTTTTGCATTGGCGATCTCGAGGAGACAGGTGCTACCGCGACAGGAGTACCTGTCATTGCCATCATATTCAATAGCACGAACAGTGTGGCCGGAACATCTACATTAGCATCTATGATCGCTATCATTGCCACAGTATGCGCCAATTCGCTCATGGCGGAGGGTTCAAGAGCCGTATACGCCTTTGCAAGAGACAACGGACTCCCTTTCTCCAACGTACTAAGCAAGATCTCGACAAGATCGGTGCCGGTATACGCCATTATATTGACAGCCGTCGTCCAGATGGCTTTCAACTCCATTTACTTCGGTACAACAACTGGCTTCAATACCATCATCGCCATCGCCACACAGGGTTTCTACCTCTCGTATCTAATGCCCCTGCTCTCCCGCATTCTTGCCCACTTCTCCGGTAAGAAGACTCGATTGGAAGGCCCGTACTCACTCGGTCGCTGGGGCATTGTTCTCAACATTATCGGGTTTTTGTATCTGGGATTCATCTGTGTCGTGTCCAACCTACCTAGTGTCACGCCTGTGACAAGCGACAACATGAACTACACTTCTGCGGCGACAGGAGTTGTTATGTTCATCAGCTTGATATTCTGGATCATGACTGGAAGGAAGAAGTTCACTGGGCCTGATGATGGGAATCTCTTGGATGTCGGGAGACATGTCGCGTAGGCTTCGGGTACCCCGCTCGGTACTCTTTTTTTGTTACTAGTGTCTCACTTCAGATGAGAGACAAATTGAGAATAGGACGTCTTTAATAACTTATCTTTGTTGACATGCTTATGAGTCACTGTGACGCATAGCGCCAGGGTTGAGCCTCGCTACCGCCTGCGGTTAGCACAGGGTCCACGCACCTGCATCCAGGGATCGTTTGATGATTACGAATCGATACCACAGAGTCCAACCTCACAACACCCTCGCAGCTTTTGGCCTGACACGAATCCCCTTGGAAGCCGTCTCGCTTTGCCGCCGAAATACAAGGCGCGCACCATCTACAACTACCTCGGGCGACCAGTCTCACATCTAGACACACTGTTACACCATGTCAAAAAGAAAGAATCACCGCGAAAAGGCAAGACTCAAACGTCGACGGGAGCTTAACCAGAAAGGATACAACATCGCCAACACAATCGAATGTCGGACCCTGCGGAAAGGAGCAAGGAAACAGATCGCACGCGAACGCGCTGTAAGACTATGGATCTATCCCTGGATCATGGCTCCGACAGGCCGATTTCGGCATTCGTATCCGAAAGCCAGTCTTCTCGGCCTGCCTTCCGAGATTCGCCAACAGATCATCTACGAAGCGTTCGGCATGACGGAGCTAAGACGCATGGTTGAGTACACAGAGAACAAGGGAGCTTTGGCGGCAGCTCTGACAAAAGAGAAGGCGCAAAAGCTGAAACAACGACGAGAGACAGCAATGGGTATACCCATGTCGCAGTTCGAAAGTGACTGCATCACGATGCTACATCGACGCATTGCTGACTTCTGTTGTGTGTCGCATTTCTTACACACGGATATGGAATATGTGGGAAAGCTATGGAAGAAAGATCTGGAGAAGTCACTCAAGTGGCAGTTTTCGGCACCGCTGAAACTGCACAAAGCGCCTACCCAGGAAACGGTTGACGTTCCGAGACGAACAAGGGGAAAAGTAGTCAAAGTGAAGGGGCCGGGCAAGCATGCTAGGCGACCCCCGAAGTGTTGGAAGTGTGAGGAAAGACATCACGATAGAGATCCAGTCTGTCCGATGGCGAGATATGATATTGAGAAATGGCGGCGACTGACGAAGAAGAAGAACAAGAGTGATGACTGGGTGAACCCAACGCAGCCATGCTCGCTGTTCGTAGGGACAAAGATAGTGTTTGCCGACGACTAAGAGCTTGATGTAAGTAGAATGAAAACTGAAATTCAAGCCGGGAGGCTACCTTGTCGCTGAGATGCTTAGAACCAAACTTGAAGTATACGCCGGGAGGCGACATATCGCTACCATCATTCAAATAATAACTGTGTTACTCAATGTAGTCCGCACTTAGATGTTGGACTATCGCATACAGCAGGTGAACGCAAGTCGTCTTCACCTTCACTATACTGGAGCTGCTCTTTCCAAGGCACAATAGCAGGAAGCTGAAGTCGTACCAGTTATTGAACAATAGCACTCGACTGGCAGTTGCCATATATCTTTCGTCCTGAGGCTTTGCTTCCATCTCTTGCTTTCTCTTCAAACCCTACTCACAACTACATCTTCATACTCACAATTCAAACAAACAACTACCTTCAAAATGGACGGCGAGAAGATGGAGTTCGGCAAGGAAAGCGACTACTTCCCTTTCCACTTTTTCCCTCCCTCCAAGCCCCTACCCCCCGCTCAGGGACCGACTGGCGCTGGCGCCAAAATGAGCTTGAGCTTGGATGTCTTCCCGCCGGGGCCGGGGCCGGGGGCTGGGGACGACAAGGGCGCTAACTCCGGAAGCGGTGTCTTGGCATTTGCGACAACAAAGCAAGTACCCACGCTTAAAGAGAAGGATTTGTCGCGACTGGTGGAGGAGGAGAGCGACTACAACATGTCGGGGCAGGAAGATTCTGTGGAGCAGATCAGGCGAGACCGCGACGAATACAAGGAGTCACTTGATCGCGAATACGACCGATACGGCAATCTTGAGTCGCAGCACGAGCGACTCAAGGAATCACTCGCAAAGTCCAACAACGACCTCGCCGACCTACGACGCCGGCGCGAAGACACCAGTTTCCAGCTCGATCAAAGCACTTCGCTGCTTGCGCAAGAGCAGGAGAAGATCCACACCCTCGAGACGCGCAACGCAAAACTTGCCCAAGAGCTCCAGAAGAACGAGACCGCCCTCAGCGAGGCCCGCAAGCAGATCGAGAACCTCCACGCCGACGTCCAGCAAGCGCAACAAAATGTCAGAGCCGCCCTCGCCGACCGCGACGAGTACAAAGTGGAGCTCGAAGACTTGAACTTGCAGTTCAAGGATCTAACGGCGCAATGGCAGGAAGGAATGGAAACTATCGCCGAGCTGAAGGAGACACTCGAAGAGCACATCAACTTTGAGGAGAAGAACAACCTCCAGGGCGACATCGCTGAGGCCAACGCCGAGCATGAGCGCATTCTACGGGTCGTCGAAGTCAAGGATGAGCGCATCAGCCACCTCGAGTCGCTGTTGCAGAAGGAGATCGAGCGCAACCGCCACGAGCTCGACGAGAAGGCTCGAGCCGCCGCTGCTTCGCCCGTCGACGATGACCGCCACATCGGCAGCATGGAGGGTACCCTTGAAGCAGAGCTCGAGAACTCCGGGATCAACGACGATGATTGGATCGCAGCCGATGCCAGCGACTACGAGCCTTATGTGCCATCGTCTGCCTCCGAGATCCACGTAGCCGCCAGCGTCGAACCGCGCGACCCATCGCCAACATCGCTGTCCACCAGCCCCGTTCACCAGGCCGCCAGCACCGAGCCCGAGGCTGCGAAATCGCCCGTACAAACCGTCGACATCCGCGAAGCTGCCAGCACCGAGCCCGAGACCGCGAGGTCGCCTATACAAACGCTTGAGGTGCGCGAAGCCGCCAGCAGCCCGCCCGCTGAGCCAGCGCGCATTCCGCTCTCCTTCTACAACGTGCGCGACATCTTCAACTGCGCCCCGGAGCAGCCTGTTGGTGCGGTCTTGACTACCAGCAAGCCGACTGCCATCAGCACCGCGCCCATCGAACCCACTCGCGTTACGTACTCCCTCGACGACGTGCGCCGTGTCTTCAGCTATACGCCCATAGAGCCTGCTGGTTCGCCTTTGGCCCTCAGCCCGCAGAATATCACCAGCACCGAGCCCATTGAACTCGTGCGCCCTGCGCTCTCATACCGCGATGTGCACAGGATCGCTAGCACTGAGCCCATGGACGCTGCTCGCGCTGAACTCTCGTTATACGGTGTAGAAGACATTGCCAGCTATGCGCCAGTGGTGCCTACTGAGGCGCGTTTCGCCATGTACGAGGAAGAGATTGCGAGCCTTTCACCCCGCAGTCCGGTGCCTGTTGCCTCTACACTTTTCGGAGACGAGATCGCCAGCTTTGCGCCGAGAATACCCAGCGTCACTACGCTCGCGCTGAGCCCAACTGGATCTATCAGTACGAGTCCAGTTGCGCCTGAGAACTCCACCGCCGAGCTCTCCACCCAAACTGACGCACCCGCAACCACTACCGATTTCTCCGTGCAGACCGACGCACCTGCGCTCACGAGCCAACTTCTTCCTCAGGCGGCTCTCGAGACGACGCCCGTCGAACCAAACACCCAGGTTGCCATCGTCAAGCCTACCAACCGCATCACTCCCGTCATGGTCACCCGCGAAGTCAAACCCATCGAGCAGGCCCTTCTCCAGCCCGAATATCAACGCCCCGTCGCAGCTCCGTCCAAGAAGATTGGATTCATGGGATGGATCCCCTGGTTGGTCGCGATCCTTGTGGCGCTTTACGCACTCGTCCAAGAGGCCGAACTAGCTGCGTGGAAGAACGCGAACGGTGTCGGTTTCGGTGGTGGCTACGGAAACGTGGCTACTCGCAGTGGAGCTTACGGCAATGGTCGCCACCTCTTCGGCGTCATTCCCATCGGTATGGACATTGGCGGTTCCTGGGTGTCCGAACAGATTGCGCGACGCATGTCTGCGGCCATCTCTCTCCTTGAGGACTTGGCTGGTATCCCGATCGAGCCTCATTACTGAGCTTGCTGGTCACAACTTGCACTTGGCGTGAAGATTCGCACCTTCGACGAACCCTGATGATCTACCGAACGCGTCTCACCGCTCGCCGTCCACCATCAGTCTAATGACAACTACGACATTGTGCGAGGATCACGTTACGACAGCCAGTTACGACCAAGTTGAACTTTCCAGCAGCGTCACGACGGCGTTTGCTTTAATGCTTTTCCTTTCTTTCATTTCTTCACGAAATTGCATACCCCGGACCAAAAATACCCATTGCTACTTTTCCGAAAAAGATGTGCTGGGACACAGCATCTACGACGGCGTTTTGTTTAGGCTCCGGCCTGTCGTTCCAGCGAGATGGACTGTTTATACCCCCAGATACCCCCCTTGACCTTTCGCTTCTTTCTGCGAGCTGCGAGCAACGATGGACATGTAACCTCCCGCCGCGGGATACGATTTGTTTACCAAATCTGCGGACTTGGATACGACGTCGGCAGTTGCCCTCGAGACGAGACGAGAGATACGATTACGACTTCAGATAGCACATTAGACTAGACTATGATGATTCTTCACGCCCAACAGAAATCCCCAACCTCGTCTCTACGTGAAGCCCGATTACGCGTCGTGAATGCCTCAGCTCGACAGGCAATGTCCAATTGTTGGCTGAAGTGATTATCTCGATGATGGTACGGTACTCCTCCGCAAGCCTTTCACTGGAGGATAATGGACGTGATCCATCATCTCGGGAGGAAATGGAAGATTGCGAACCCGGAGTTGAAGAGGACACCGTTGCTTGGTCAATTCATCAGTGCCCAATATCACGCACGGCAGAGTATCAGGCAGAGTATTATAGCGGTCGGATGAATCATGAGCCTAAAGGTATTCGTAAGCGGTCAGCTGAACAGAGTGAGATCGTCGCGACCGGAGAAGGTATCCTAGATGTGTCGCGGGAATCGCGTGAACTCGTGATTATGATATACGTTGACTTGGTATTGATATGATACTACTGGTACTATACTACATGGACTCTACTATGTCTATTGCGCATCATTAACGCAATATGTGCAGATTATCAGGTACACTGAGATGCAATGCATCAAGAGAGGTACATACGATTACCCCCACGCGCTTATATCTTCGAACGCAGTTGCCGGGAGTATTCGGGCCGCTCGTGACAACAGCGGAAGCATCAGCGCCCAAGGTGACGGTCGACTGCGCGGCCAAGCAGCGGAAGAGCGCATCCTTGGGTCCGAGATGGCCGGACTAGGATGCACTGTCTATGTTGGGATGTTGGGGACGATGAGGTAGATGAGGGACATGCCGTGCGAGGTTTGGATGGTGTTCAACTGGTGGGTCGGGTACCCTGACACCGGCGGATGGGGATGCAACGGAGAAGAAAGAAAGCGGTGGGTACCCTGTTCCACCATAACATTGTCAATTAAGCGGAAGGAATTCAGATGAAACTCATTGAGAAAGTGGCTCGAGGCGCAATGACCACGGGCCGCATGTCGTAGCACGGAAACGCTGTGATGGCTAGACGTCGGGCTGGCGCCTATGCCGATGCTCCTGCTCTTTTCGTCTGAAGTTCTCGACCACGAGAACAGAAGCCGACGACTTTAAAGTTTAATCTGACAGGAACAAGTGGAAATGACAAGAGACGATTCAAGTAGTGAAGATATAGAGTTCCATCACGGTGGCCATTGCAGAATCGGGAGGGTGCTGGCTTGGGCAGCACGGCAGGCTGCGTGCAATCAAGAGATGCGCATCATTGAGCGTCGCAGCATACATGTGGTGACACGAAAACACGTGCTGTGCTGGCGGAGGTACTGGACCTGATGGATGCCTGACGAAGATTGCGCTGGAGCGGTAGGTCTGGAATTTGGACTAATGAGAACCAGCCACGACGAGGAAGCACGAGGAGATGGAGCCCTAGTGTGCGGTAGAGGGAAGTGTTCCTACTGGCAGCCCGTGCTTGAAGGCTCTGCACGCTCGAGGATAGGCTTGCACTCCGTTTTGGCCGCGGAGGCGATGATGCTGTCACTGTAGAGTGAAGAAGCAGTGATAGAAGACGGATCGTCGTGCACGCTGCTGGGCTCGGCCGCTCATGAGTAGGCGGCGCCCGAGAGGAGTGGCATGTTGGAGCGGCGGCAGCGAGTCGGTGAAGCTCTCTGGACCGACCGACGCTGGGCGCACAACGTCACAGATGGCCGAAGCGAGCGACCAGGGCGTGGCCTTGGTTGTTGTTGGGGGTGATGATGCAGGGCTCACCGGCGGACAGGTAAGAAATGTCTGTAAAAACACCAGCGGCTAGCCCCGAAAGCCTCTCCACACGCCGGCAAACCTTGAAGGGCTCGTCGAGCAGCGCAAATGGCTTTAATTTGCCCAATCACGGCTAGCAGCGCGCGCGGTAAAGAAACAAGTCCCTGCTGACAAGCGACGATGCCCGTTTGCATCACCGTCACTAGGGCTCAGAAGGGTCAGGCTGGCCTCGGGCACCCTCGCAGTTGCTGCCCAAGCGACGCCACCTGAGGGCTGCCCAGGTCCGTCTCCACACCGTCGAATGCGCACCAGACGCTCGAGCTATGGAGACTGCTGGCCCATTCGAATAATTAGTTCGGCTGCCGACGGTACGCCGCTCTTTTCGTCTTCTTTTCTCTTCCCTTCTGCTGCTTTCCCATCGATCGCATCTCGACAGAACCAGCCTGCATCAACGCCGCCAAACCAGTGTCACAAGCCTGCTCTCAGCGTGCTGCCCAACCGCTTGACCTGCATCACCGCCATCACCCCAACGGCCAATCACCCCCCGCTCCCGCTGCAAGCCATTCTTCAGTTGCGGCTCCTCGACTCTTTGAGCACTCAGTAAAGTACTCTTCCCGTCGCCCGTACGCTGCGCATTGTCTGCCAGAGTGCGCATAGTGCTTGGATCTTAGTTCCCTCTACTTCCGAGTACCTGCTGTGACCGCCCCCACCAGGAAGCTGCATCCAGCCACGCCGTCAAGGTCCACTCTTGTCACAGGCCAGACCCCCCAAGGTGCCGGTATATTGGTCAAAACCCCGCTTCTGCGTCCTGCATCTCTGAACACCTCTCTCCTGGACTCTTTCTGGACACCTCAGCCCTCGGACTCCCAGGACTGCTTTTGCCCGTATCTTGGTTGCCTAGAGCCCCTCCATCTTAGCTCCCATAGCTTGGCCCCCATTCCAGGACTGACATCACTGTCATCTTTCTTTTCGTAACCTTCCCACACGCCTCTCAATAACCATGTCGCGCGCAAATCAGTGGTTTGTGCCAGGCGATGGCATCGCGAGAGAAGTCATCACCGCCGACATCCAGCGCTACCTGGGCCCAGATGCGCTTGTCAGGCCCGGCACAGGCACCGGAGAGTACCAGGTCCGCACATGTCTCCTTGATGCCAGTACGACGGAAAACTAACTCTCTCACAGGGCCAGCCAGGCTACTGGATAACCGCGTACCGCACTCTCACTTCGGTAGGTTGAGCCGTCGGACGGTGCTCGCGCACTTCGCTAACGAACCCCCAGCAAATGATTCAGGACTTGAAGATGGACTCTCAGCGCTGGCAACAGGAGCGCCAGCCTGGCGACGTCGGACGTGGAGGTAGCCATAGTCCTCAAGTGCGCACTACTAAGGTATCTGGGGGCTCTAACGCTTCATTAGTCGCTTACCAAGACTCTCGTACACATGCTGCTCGTCAGCATTGGGGTCCGACAAAACCGTATGAACACGGTGCGCCCAAGTCGGCGGCGGATCCCTATGACCAGCCACCTCGCCAGTCGTCAACGTCGTCTAGAGCGACAACGTATGCGTCTTCAGGCTATGGTAGCAGTGATCCCCATTATACCACGACTCCCACATCCGCGTATGGAAGTTCGCATCCAGGATACCAGGCCTCCTCCGTCTCCGCTGCTCCCAGGACCCAGCCAGCGGACCCGTACTCATCTTACCAACAGCCCAGCGGACGGGATTACCCTGCGCAGTCTGCTTATTCCTCTTACCCAGCGCAGACCCCAGACCCCTATGGACGCCAGCCGGCCACCCAAGCGACCCAGTACGCTACTCCAAGGTATTTTGGTTACTATGACGAACCCTATTTGGTCTATCGCTAAGCCCCATTAGTGCCACAGCAGCCGCTCCTGGCTACTACATTGCCTCTGACGGTCGTCGTAAGTCATTGCAGTCGTTGCGCGACTCCACAACTAACATTTCTCCCTCAGAATATCCCTTGTCACAACAACCTCAATCGTCACGCAATCCACAGTCTGGCACCTCTAGGTACAGTACAAGATAGAGTCCATCTCCGTTGACGGCCTTGTCCTTGTTCCTGCGTCGATATACCGATCCCGGAGATACCCCTTCTTTCCAAGCTACTGGATGGTGCTCTGGAGTCTGGCCACTCTAATGTTTTAATGGATCCATCTTCTACCCTCTGGGTACCGTAGGGAGTTTGCCATTACCAAAAGCATCCGGACAGATTTGTTTCCCTGGGACTTAAGCCATGGACCCATACCTCTCCCAGCCTGGCGGAGCAGCCCACAGGAGCATTTACTACCCGGATTTTCTTTGTTTTTGATCTTATGTACGTTAATTGGGAAATTGGGTTTCGTTTCTCATTCTCCTCACACGACTGGATCTTTGCTCTGCGGGATGCGGAACCAATTCCTGCCATGGATCTTCCAGCCTCCATCTGGACATGTATTCCGCTCATGGCTGTCATTATCATGCAATTGCATCAATTCCCCGGATTCTGCTTTTCTTGCTATGTATATACCTGCGACACGGGCGTTGCTCCACGAAGTCGATGTTTACGAATGAACGGTTATCTGCCCATGCACAGCATGCGTAGAAGTAAACACCACTGTGCCCATCACATTGCTTTGATCCCGCATTGGATTGCGGCTGGATGCTTCGCACCCACTCACCTCACTGACATCACCACACTGACGCTTCGTTCATCGTGCTTGACAAGCTATCCCCCTCGCTCCCTGGTGAAGTCATCACAATCTAGGTTGTTCTGCGCCACCGAGTCACTTCATGCAATTCGCCTCAATGGTACGATGACTAGCATGGGCGGTGGGTTGATCTCGCATTCTGCCTCTACCCGCCGATCGGCACGATTATCACCACGCTACGGCAATCTTCTTGCGCCATTTTCAGCTGCCCCACGTGACTATGCAGATCTCATGCCGACACCCGGACTGTGCCTGCCAATATTATGCTGTGCGTGCTGTAGACGAGTTCTATGAATTCCCGATAGCTGTGGCATATTCATGTCGATTGATTTCTGAGTACATGTGGGTACAGATGAACACCTGCTTGCGTGCATTGCCGAGGTAGATCTTGCCACCACACCGACGTTGCACGATCTGCATACCTTAGGTGCGCAGATCCCTAAACCTCCCAAGCTGAAAATCTGGAAAAAAGAAGCTATTCAAAGTTTGACGACCTCACGAGCTTCGCCTCCTGACGCCACAAGCTCAAGCCGATGATGCAGCCTGGAAAATCTCGCGAGCTAACTGTCGTCTTAGCAGGTGAAGCGGCTCGGCCCATTCTAGAACCACATCGCAAAACCACTCTGAAGCTAGGAGTGTAGTCTTGCGGAATCGTTTACTTCCACGACGATCCTCTTGCTATCGCTATAAGGTTTTCAACTTGTAGCCGTGCTATCTAGTCACTTCCTCGGAGTCTCTAGTCACCACGTGTTCTCACGAGTCATGATGTCGCTTTCTACGTCGGTGACCAGATCCGAAGTTTCCTCCGCTTGGCCAAACAATGATCCGGGCCTAACACATCCGCAATTGAACATCAACGCCGAAGGCACCGTTATCTCGCAGTAGCAAATGCCGAACCCCTCGGCATCCACCAGCGATAGCGGAGATACTCCCGCAATGTCGAGCTTGGCCCGTCGTCACAAACAGACTACATCATGGGCGCCGCCATGTTGGGTTGCAAACCTTCTACCTCTAGCTCTTCACGACATACACCATGATAGCGTTCCCAAAGCTGTGGGTGGCTTCGACCCTGCTGGCCCAACAGGTGTTTGCAGGCCGTAATTTACTGCCGCGTAATGTTACGGAAACGTATGCGACGGGGTTGTTGCACGAGTCGATGGACTGGATGGACATGTACTATGACAACGAAAGAGGCTATCTTTTCAGCTTGGACGCGGCTGCCCTGACGCATGACACGAGGTCGAGCGTCTGGTATGCGGCTGGCTTGCTGGCGCGGAATGAAGCCGATGATGTGGAGCAGGCAGTACGTATCGTGAAGAACGTCATTGGAGGGCAGTTCAAGAACGAGAGTGAGCAGTGGTGAGTAGTAGTTTGAAAACACCTCCTAGTGCTTCTGTAGCTACCCTTGCTGACATGACCAAGGTACGGCGACTATCAAATCTATCCTGAAGAGCCGACTGTGGGTACGGAGCAGTATCCAGCTGTCATATACAACTCATGGGACCCTAATTGGCGTGGCTTCGTCGGCACAACCCTTGTTGTTATGCTAGAAGAATTCCCGCATCTCCTTCCTCAAGATGTTCAAGATTACATACTGGAGAGTCTGTTCAACACCACGATTGGAGATAGTTACCGCGTTGGTGGCGTCGACGATGATAACCTCTACCCGGCCTACAGCAACCCCTCCATCATGCGCGCCTTTGTCTCCGGATACGTCGGTCGCCGCGCCAACGACTCCAACATGACAACCGCAGGCGAAGCCTACGCGAAAGAGGTCATTGATCTATTTGTCCGCGATAACACGCTTTCCGAGTTCAACTCTGGGACGTACGCTGGTGTCTCGCTGTTTGCGCTTACGCTCTGGGCAAAGTATATGCCAGGTGATAGCATAATGGGCGAGTATGGACCGAAGATGATCCGTGATACATGGTCAGTCTTGGGTAAACTGTATCACGCGGATTTGAAGAATGTAGCTGGGCCCTGGGATCGCGCGTATGGGTTCGACATGAACCGGTATCTGAGTATCCTGGCGCTGCATATGTGGACGATTGTGGGCAAGGAGATGGCGCCTATTAACAAGAAGGTATGTACTGTTCTCTTTCGAAAGGACACCAGGGATGGGTACAATTCGTGTTGCGGTATACATTATCTTAGCAAGTGTTTACTTGCTAGAACATCGCAGCATGTATACTGCACAATGCGACACGGATTCTAGCCATCTCCAGCGAGGGAGACGCAAAGCTAACGATTCGAACATAGCCATATGCCATGGGCCACAAGAACGACTTCGCAATCGGGCCCCTCGTCGCTATCCTAGCACCCTACCACAACACCCTAGTCCCCAACACCACTCTCTCATCGCTCTCCTCCTTCCCCGGCACCCACACCGTCAAAACCTCCGCCTTCTCCCCACCCTACGACACCTACCCACGCAACATAACCGCCTATCTCAGCCCCAACCTAACCATCGGCGCGGAGTCCTTCTCCGAGAATGTCGTCGGTGGCCCATCCATCAACAAGAACTCGTTCAATCCCGCGGTCGTGCAGTGGAAGAGGCAGGATGGAAGTGTGGGTTGGATGAGTCTGTATGCGCAGACCATAGCGCTGGATGTTGTTGTGGAAGAAGGCAGCCTAGTGCTGGAGTACCCAATGGGAAATGCGTCGAGTGCGTTTTCCTTCCTGGTCGGCACAAATGGGTGGGATGGGAAGAGGGATGTGCGCGGTTGGAAGGATGTAGAGGGTATTGACGTTGTGGTGTCGGGGTCTGTGGGGTTGGACCCTGAGGTTACGTTTAATGGGCTTGTTGGAGGAGCGGGCGAGGTCATAAAGTAAGTTCCCCGAAGATCGTCGTTCGTGGAGAAGGAGGCAAGAACAATGGGCGTATGCTGACATGATACAGTGACTTTGAGTTTTGGAACTTTACGTACAGGATGCCAGAGGGGAGCGAGGAGGTGCCGCGAGTTCAGCTGGACTTTGACGTCGTGTGGTGAAATGGAGGATCGTAAACGTCAGACTACATCATTAGTTTCGGCAGTCGTGTACCATCGCAGAGGAAAAGCGAATAAGCGCCCCCCTATCACGAATGCACCCGAGGCTCAAGAAGAAGTGTTCACTTCCAGACAACGTGACTTCATTCAAACATTAACTCGTCGTAACACTCAATATGATCAACTCCCTCTTCCAAAGAACAGTTTGGCCTGCCCTTTCTCTACCCCGTCTCCTCTCCCAGCACCGTTTCCCGGTGGCCGTCCCCGCCCTCTAGAAGGTTTCGAACCGCCAGCACCTTTTCTCGCAGGGGCCGGTGCAGGATTCCTTTCTTCCTGCCGCATTTCCTTCGACAGGTCGAGGGCAAAGTGGTAGTCTTCGTGTTCGGCTTTTTCGCCTGGTGGGAGGTGGAGATTGCAACGTGAGCAAAAATAAGTCTCGGGTGGTCTTTGCGGTACGGAGGGTCTGGCACGAGGAACCGGTGTTATTGGGTCGTGATGCTGTTGTGGTGGGGAATGTGACGCGGGCTGGGGTTGGGCTGAGGGAGGTGTATCTGGTGGATACAAGTCCATGTCTGAACTATGGCGGTCTAAAAGCGGTGTCGATGGTCGCTGTACTTCATCGTCTTGTTGTACCTGTAAAGGATCGAGATCCTCCCCAGTTGCTTCCGCCTCATCTCCACTTTCGTCCCTTGTAGATTCGCTATGTGCTTTCCACAGCACAGCTCTTGCAGCATCGAAGTCGCTGCTCTTCTCATCTCTCGGGCCAAAGAAATTAGCAATGTTGCCTTTCGTCCTTCTCCGCTTCGCAGGTGGCTCGCCTCCACCCACGGTAGCTCTGCCACTTGACAGCATGGCCTTTGCTTCTTCGCCTCGAACCAGGAAGCCGCCAATTCCTTTATTGTTCGTGATGCCGTCTTCGAAACCCCCGACGCTCAGAGAAAGATTGGAGCAAGGCCACGCTCTCCCATCAACGACGACTTGGGCCAGAAGATTCTTCGCAAGGTCGAACAAGATAGTTTCTGACAGTGGTTTGCCCTGGGGTATTGGTGCTTGACGACTTCGTGTCTGTGCGCCTTGACGATGATGCAAATTGACGCTCTTGGGTCTTCTCTTGTTCTCCAGCACACCCTCTTCCACGCACCGTGAGAATATATCCGCAACGAAGATGCGTAGCCACCTTACACCCTGCTCGAACGAGTTGATGGCTGGTCTGAAGGATTTCGCTGAAAGCATACTCTTGATCTGTGTACGCGGGTTGACCTCGCTGCTGTCTTCGCCTCTGATGATGGAGTATATCCAACTGCCGGTGTCGTCGCCTAGCTTCTTCAATTGGTCCAATGGCTGTTCCACAAGGTCTTTCACTTTGTCTGTCCCGAACATGGCGACTACTTCGTCTCCCAATTTGCCGCCCAGCATGCGAATCTTGGTAAACTTCATGTCGGAGAGAAAGTGCTTGACAGCGCGATTCCGTATAACGGTTTGTTGATTCGGCTTCTTGTATCCTGATCCTAGTTTCGACAGCATCTTGTTCCTCGCGACGCCCCCGGAACAGGTATAGCCCAACGTATCCTTGATATGTCTCCTCACATCTCTTACAATCTCGGATGCGATGACCATACACACATCGTCCCAGTCTGGATCTCTGTCTTCTCCATCTTCCTCGCCTGTCTCGACGAGCGCATCGGCCGCCCAGTCCAGCACGGTTGTAGGCACCTTGGGCAGTGGCTCCGTCGGATCGTCGTACGGCGCGGGGCCTCTCAATTCGGGATATCTCTCGAGCAATATGGTATGTACCTGCGCACTCAGATCCATAAAGACCTCGTCGATACTCGCCTTCTCGACGCGCTGTTCCTTCTCAGGCAGAGTCTCCTTGATGCATTTCAGGATCTTGCGGCTCTCCATGCGATATGGGTCCAGGCTGACTTTATGCGTCGCCATGTCCCTGAAGCTGTTCTCATGATATGCCCATGTCTCGTCTCCCTCCTTCCACGTCGCAACGTGTTGCAGTATAAGATCCGGACATTGCTTCAACGCTTCTGTCGAGGTGACGTGTCGGCTGAGTCCGAATGCGCGCGCGGGGTAGTTGATCGCTATCAGGCCCTGCCATTGTTGTACGGCGAGAGGTTTGGAGGGGTCGATGCCGAGGCGGACGGTTTCGCACTGCGCGTAGAAGGCATCGAGGTCGACGTGCGCGATCACGCGGAGCGGCGTCTGCGGGCTGTACGTCTTGAGCTGATGCAGCTGTTTATACGTAAACTTGGACTTGGGAATGCGACGCGGAGAGGTGATGGAGAACTGCGACGAATGAAAGTCCGGCGATGGTGACGACATGCCGAGTGACGGCTCATATCAGAATTTGGGGTCGCGTTCGAGGAGGGAGCAATAGGGTCTGCGAGGGTACTAGCCGTGTTGCATAGTGGAATTGAAGAATGCGATGCAGACGCGACACCTGGAAGGCGCGTGTTCCCGCGGTCCCGTGCATGCGCGTCATTCATCCCCGAGATCGCGCTAGCCAGATCGCATTCGTTATTCGATCAACACCAAGTCTGCAACCACCGAATCAATCTCACCACAAGAATTGTGCTACCACTGGATATGGAACTACGCTGTCGCAATTCAAGGCAAAATCCATGATGAAATATCGACTGCCAAAGTCCATGTCACGACACGCCCATGGCATTCTGTCATTCTCCGCTGGAGCATGACATTAGCATCATGCGATTCCTAGTGAGCACTTAACGTTTAGCGTTTAGAGGAGCGAGTTTTGACTTCAGCTGTCCAAAATCGAACAGTTGGATGGTATGATCGTGCGCATGCGCTGCCTTGACGGTCCAGGACGATGCATCACGTAGACGGCAGACGTATATCAGCAGGCGATATATCGCGGATGATCTAAGTCTGACGCGTACCTGAAGATCAAGCCGCGGCGTGCTCCAGAGCAGGGTTACATTTCGGTGATTGGCCGCGGAGCCACATTTCGAAAGATAGCAGCCACAAACCAGCGTGCAGCATGCAAGCACACGCACGCCACATTGCAATCACAGTGACAATACAGAAATGACCCGACAGTCTCAGACGTGGCAAAAAAATCCATGAAACTCCTTTGAGTTGCTGCACTGCCATACCAAGGCTCTTGACATAGTCATTGACGTCATGGTGAGCCCTTGATCCAATAGGAACATGCGGCTCAAGCCTCGCGACTACAGCAGGGCGAATACCTAGGGCGTTGCTTTTAATCGAGCTGTATTTTGTCGTGTGTAACCTCCTCTAATTCCCATACAAATAGTTACCGTAATCATGATCGCAAAGATGGAAGGAGCTAATGGACATGCGGAGTCTGGTGGAGATGTACCAGTCTACGCAATCGACAATGTACCCATTACCCAAGAAAGGAAACCATACATTCAAGGAAAGAAGTCAAACCTACCACACGCAGGTACGTACCACGGCGCGCACGCTACTACTACGTCGTCTGCTAACTGCCAATAGCGGTCGCACGTGCGAACCTCGCTCCTTCAGAGGAAACACCTCAAGGCAGCACGCAAGACGACTGGGCAAACAAGCACTCGCACCAAACCGTACTGCAACAGCACTGCGACTTCTTTGACCGCGACCACGATGGTATCCTCTGGCCGCAAGACACATTTGTCGGCTTCTACCGCCTTGGCTGCGGACTCTTCTTCTCCGCCTTCGCCGTATTGGTAATCCACATCAACTTCTCCTATCCCACGTGCTCGGGATGGCTCCCGGACCCCTACTTCCGTCTCTTTCTGAACAACGTGCACAGAGCGCGACACGGTAGTGATACAGGCACGTATGACACCGAGGGACGGTTTATACCGTCGAAATTCGAAGAGATCTTCACCAAGTACGCGGAGGGACGGGATTATCTGACCGTGGGTGATCTGGTGAACGTGTTGAAGGGGCAGAGGAATATCAACGATCCTATCGGGATGTGTGGATTTATCTTTGAGTGTAAGCATTATCGTTCTCAAAAAGTATGAGGGGGAAATGCTGATGTCAAGTAGGGACTGCAACGTATTTGACGCTCTGGCCCGAAGACGGTCGGATGATGAAGGTACGCGATATGGAGGAACCTATCTTGAGTTGCTCTTCATGCTAACAATAACAAGGAGGATATTCGCGCCGTATACGATGGCAGTATTTTCCAAAGGATCGCCGATAAGCGCGAGAGAAAGATGGAGATGCAGAAGAAGAAGAGTCAATGATGAGCGTCGGCATCTCCGATAGATCCATAAAGAGGCTTGGTGCATATGCACTGCACGACTCCGAAAACATTTAATCGAGTTTTGAAAAACGATCGCTGAATATGTGGCGCTGTCCTGGAGTGTAAGAGTACCGCTACTGAAATGTGTAGTTCCACCAACCCGCGCCCAGACATGTGTCGTTCCGAAAGACCGACCGAATCAAGCAGTGACATCACCAGTCAGCGCATGCCCCTGTCGCATCCATGGATTCCAATCAAAGAACCAGAACCTCACCTGACGATACTTGTACTTTTACGATAACTCCCGCATAATTTTCGATTCGAACATACAGATAAGGCTAGCTTGCAGGGCATACTACCCGTAGCCAATGGTAGCTGTCAGGCCGCGGACACCTGCATGCAATTCGTCCAGTCCTTCGATCTAGCAGCTAGCACATAGCACGCAGAAAACTTTTACCATGGTGATCGTGATCGTGGATTAAAAAGCTGGTGGGTGAGCTTATCCGGATTACGGTACTTCGTCAGGACTAGTGGCCGGCAGAAAAGACCCATCGGACAAAGTGGGTCACGCTCTATGGTTTCTGAGCACACGTGATGATGCGCAGGAGATGGAAACTACAGCTCTGAGGCAAAGCATTGAGTCTGGATGTAGCGAATAGCACAGTAACCAATAAACCGTATATTGTTCCAGCGTTGTTGTAGCCTCCACCATGCTCTGATTCCACCAATCTCTCGGCGCGTTCAAAAAACGATGCTTCGCCATGTCCTCGACGCCCTATCTTGCTGAGTTGGCTCAGCAGTATCGTTGGGAAGCTTGAGATCAGCCATAGTCTGCAACAGCCGATTCAGACGTTGTTCGGTCGGATCCGAGGTGATGGACTCTACGTTGACAGGGTATTCGCCATAGACGTGTTCCATCATCGACTTCTCCCTGTCATCTTCGTCTTTGATGTGCGCCCAGTCTTTGAGCAGCTTGACGTCTACCGGATTCATCTTGTCGCGCAGAATGCGGAATACGAGTTCAGATAAGAAGAAGTTGTGGCCTTGGTCGCGCAAGCCCTTGGCGCACAATATGAGCGTGGCTCGTGTGGCTTTCATTATGGCTGGGAAATGCTCTTGTTGCGCTTCCGGGGTGCGTAGACGCTCGATCGAATCGAAGCCTAGCTGAACGAGGACCTGGAGTAGGAATATGTAGTATGCCTCGAAACCGTGACGGTGGAAGAACATATGGAGAAGCGTCTGCAGACTCGCTTTCGAGGCAGCATATAGTTGGGCCGGACTAAAGCCTGTATACTTTTGGAATGCGCCATTATTGTTGGGCCAGTTGAGAGACTTTTCCTTTTCCAGGAACGGTTGGAAGGTCATGGTAACGAGGTTGTGGAACTGCATGCTGTGACCCAAACGTTAGTCATTTGTACATGAAATACATGTCAAACCTCACTGTAGCAGAAGCTGTGTCGGCATGGCGGCATTCTGTGGCTGTAACGGCTCCGGAAGATCACGGAACCATTGTACCAGCATAAGATGATAACGACTAGCCTGCTCAATATCGAGATTGTTATCTCCATCGTCCTCTGGAAGAGCCTTTCCGGCTATGTCGTTCATGATGCATCGAAGCTTGATGAGCGACAGGAATGTCTGTCCCAGGTAGATGGGGGTCTAGTAGCTTGTCAATTTGGTCCATGATAAGGGGCAGGTGGGGACGTACCACGTGTGTCGCAAGAGGGTATTTGACCCAAATCTCGCCAAAGAAGTCTTGTGCGTCTTGATACGCGGGCAAGCCGTCCTCAGGTGGAAGTCGAGACAGTGGGGGCTTCATAAGGTAAAAGCAAGAGAACCTGAACCTACATCAGAGGCGATCTCAATACTACGTTTGGGGGCAGGGGCAGGGGTAGGACGAGGAAGAGGGTGAGGGAAACAGGAGACGAGGGAAAGGAGAAATCAGGTAAGCTCATACGCTTGCTGAGAGAAGATGCCCCAGGCTGTGATGGTTCTTGAAATGCGGTCCTTCTCGTTATTGTATTGCGCGCTCTTAGCAAATAAGTCTAGTCTATCCGCAAGCGCTAGAGCGTGAGACCACATTGTCCAGCCCATTTTGTCCATGCCATTGGCGAAGTATATTCGGCCTATGATGGTAGCTGCCTGGGCAGACGGAAGACTACACACGGCTTGTGTCTGTTCCAGCTCCCATAGCTGTCTGGTCTCAGCCATACACCGATAGCTATAGGTATTGGGATTCCAAAACTCGGACCTCTGCCCAAGCGTACTCAAGCCGTGCTGTTGATCGTGTCAGCTCACAAGGAAGCAAGTGGGAGAAGCCAAGATGGAACCTACACAGGCTGCGGTGAGAATGGCGCTGACTAGGAGTGGTGAACAGTAATCAGACCTTCCAGCAGTCATGTCATCGAGAAAGTGATCTTTGTGGAAGCAAGGCCACAATGGGAACTCGTACAGGAAGTAGCCTTCGAGAAGGCGTGTGAGAAAGACGTCGTCGTCGCTTATCGAAGTCCACTTGGACGGCCTCAGGGTGTCTGGCGCCATGCGTGGATCGTACATGCGGGCGCCTGGATAGGGCACGTGGTAGATGGCGCTGTGAGTCTGCTCCTGGATGTCCGTGCCGTGATGGGCAGTCTCGTTGGACAGGGCCTTGTACAGTCTGGAGGCAAGGTAGGGGTTGTCGGCACCGTCAAACAGCGGCATCATGTCAGCAAGATAGGGAGCGGTGAACTGGTATGTCGTGTCTGGGACCAGCTTGAGCTGGACACGTAGACTGCCATACTCAAGGAAACGAAGGAGGGTGCGCTCGTCGGTGCCGCGACGCAGCTGGGCGAGGATGTCCTGGGCGACGTGCCATGGCTGGGAGCGCAGATGGGCGAAGATGTGCCGGAGGAGGGCATGCTGGGGGTGATGGTGTGCGTGGACCTGGACCTGGCCATGGTATCGCCTGGCACTGGCAGCAACGGGCCGGACCGCAGGCTGAAGGTAGTTGCATGGCGTGTGCCGCTTCCGGCACTCTGAGCACTGTGGACGTTCGGTCGAGCACTGGGCGCGTCAGAGGTGTGGATGAGTTTAGCTCGCGCACGGCCGCCGACTTACCTTGGTGATGCGGCCGCGACAAGCTTCACATGCTCCTGCGCCCACAATCCGCTGCAGACTCAACGCAGGCCGCGCCCGAGATAACGCCGCGCGCTGGGTGAGCTGCGGGCGGGCTGGAGGCAGGTTCTCGTCCATGGGCAGTAGCTGGCTCACCTGTCAGGCAGATACGCGATTCGGGTCGTGGCCGCGCCGTCTTGAATATTGCTATTATACTGCACGTAGGGTGGTGCAGGGCTCGCGGACCTCGACCTCCCTCCTCGCCTACGTACGTGCCTGCCTGCTCGTACACAGCATGACGTCGCCCGCCTCGACGCTCATTGGCCACGGCACAAAGCGCCTTCCTCTAATGGGCGCCCTCCTCGTCTCGAAAACTACCCGACTCTGGCTTATTATGTTCAACGCGTAAAGGTTGTCTGCCGGAATGCTCCCCCGTTCCGTCACCACGACGCAGCTGCTACTCCGATAAGGACTGCACTCGTGACTCCACGCTACGACATCTAGGCGGACCGTTGTCTCCGCCTCAGTCTTTCCCTCCACCTCCGCCTCTGCACACGTGCTTCGCCCCTTCTCCCAGCACTTGCAGGTGGTCACGTCCAAGTGAATGGATAACGGCCGCTACCCGCCCGAGGGCTCCAGCTCCAGGGAGGCAAAGGTGGCCATACCAAGAATTCCTGGCCATGGATACCAGATGCCGCCTGCCACAAGAACTCCTCGGGTCCGCACCGAAGTAGTGAGCAAGGCTGTGAGTAAACTCTCTTGTACGATTGGGCCGGTGCTGACGTCCGCTTCTAGTGCACGCAGTGCCGTAAACGAAGTGGGCCCTTCCTCATGTCCAGATCGCACAACTTCGGCTTGCTGACTAGCCCCAGAGATCAAATGCTCTGGCCACCGTCCGCAATGTATCAACTGTCAACGGCAGGACAATGATTGTCACTACGACCTGGAGCGCAAGGACCGCCTCAAAGGGTCTGTTCATGTCTTTGTTCATCTGCTCCACATCCCCGTCTGACTATCAAAAGAGCTCAACGCAAATCGCACGCCTTGACTGCACTCTTGATTGAAGTGAGCAGCCAGCTTGACGATGAGAGCAAGAAGAGAGTTGAGGATACCTTGGCATCTTTCGAAGACGACACGCCGCCTCCTCCACCAACACCTGCTCTCTCTCATGGCAAGCGCGCAAGAAGAGCTTCGTCACCTTCCCCCAATGACGATGCTCTGAGCGCCACATCTGTAGATGGCGGAGAAGCTCACGTCTCAGCTTCAGTCGGCTCCAACGAAGATCTAGACTTCGTCCAAGAGGACATTCTCAATACGGATGAGGCAGATAACACGGGCTACATGGGTCACAATTCGCACGTTCAGTGGCTCAGAGCCCTGGAAACCAAGATCGAACAGCCCGAGGGCGAACCTGCCAACATGCCTTACGGGCCACCGGGCGTCGACGGCGACGCCTTTAACCAGCGTGCTGAAGCGCTTCACGGGCGTCAGCAACAGAGCCATACTCGCCCTTCTCCGCACCATGACAAGTTTTCTGGCTACTACTTTTACCTTGACAAGTCCAACATCGACGTCGATGTTGGTGATCCACACGTCATACCCTCTGCTGAGTCGGCCGAGAGGCTGTTCGACTACTACAAAGCAGTTGTGCACAGCCCATTCCCCATCTTAGGTGACATGTTCGAAGCTCAACTGAAAACGTACTTTGCCAAGGATCAGGGCAGTCCTACGCTGGTCGTCTGCCCAAAGTGGAAAGCTGTTATGAACCTCGTATTCGCTATTGGCGCACGCTATTCTCATCTCATCGGCGCCGAATGGCAAGCCGACGATCGTGATCACCTAGTGTATATGTGGAGAGCAATCCATTTATTGCAGCTCCAAAGCATTGATACTCTCGTTGCGCAGCCAGATCAAGCGCTGATTCAGGTAAGATCCGTTGAACTTGGACCCAACATCTTTTGACCCATGTCTAGGCGTTTGGGCTTCTGTCTTTCTACTACTTGACAATAGGTCATGTCAGCAGGTACGTCGTACTTCGAATGAACGAAGGCACATTCACCTTTGTAGCCTGTAAGTATGCTAACAAGGACGTTGCAGAGCTTGGTACATGATTGGCATCGCCCTTCGACACGCACAGGCCGCAGGCTTGCACCTCAGACACGAAGACCCTTCCATGTCTCCCAAGAGAAAGAAGGCCCTGGCCCAGATTTGGTGGTCACTTTACTCCATCGAATGTGTTCTTACTTGCATAACTGGGCGCCCACGCACAGTAAGCGCCATTGACTGTACTGTACCGCCACCAGGCGCAAAGGGTACAGAACTGGATTCATCATCTCGTGAAACCACCACATCAGCTGCAATCAGGCAGGCATCTGAGTCTTCTGCGGGCGAGTCCATGATCAAAACCAGCGTAGATCCGTTTGACGTAGCCTACGTTAGGATCGATATCCTCATGGACAAGATCTTGTCTGGCTTGTATTCCGCACAAAAGTCTGCCAAGTCCTGGAAGGCTGCCCAAAAGGAGATTGCTTCGCTGTCTGACGATTTAGAAGCCTGGGCCTTGCATTCCCTGGTTCGGGGTCCAGCAACAGCGACCGCTGCCACTTCAGAGAGCAACCTGAGCCGAGAGCAGGTGCTGCTCTACATCTATTACCACAACGCCAAAATTTGCATCACCCGGCCCTGTTTATGCCGACTAGACCTGCGCATAAAGGGCCAGAGCGAACAGTCGACTCGATTCAACCAGAAATCTGCTGAGGCCTGCATAGGTGCAGCTCTAGATCTCACTTCCATGTTGCCAGATCCTCCCAACCCTGCATGGTTTTACGGATACGGTCCGTGGTGGTGTGCTGTTCATATAAGTAAGAACCTCACACATTGCGATATGGGGCTTGGCTAACCACCCCTATAGTCATGCAAGCCCTTACGGTATTACTTCTCGAGTTGTCATTGGACGGCATACACTTAACGGTCGAAAAGTCACACATTACAGTCTGCATCGATAAGCTCATACGATGGTTGAATTCGATGAAACCCGTCGACGCAGTCAGCGAGAACGCATACAACATTATTGCCAGAGTCATGAATAAGCAGACCAAGGAAGAGGCGGCCCGTCGTCGACTACCTCAGCCACAAATAACGGATCAGCACCAAAAACAACAAGATATAGAGCATATGACTTTTGAATCACAGCAGCGATATCAGCCGTACAGTCAACCTCTTACGTTGCAGCAGTCAGATGTTGCATGGCCAAGCGCTGACCCATTCAATAGCAACATCTACTCGCAATACAACACAGGCAACTTCGATCTCTACGACGCTCCTGGCGGCGATATTTTGAACGATCCCACCACTGAGCTAACAGAATTCAGTCAGCCTCTGAATCTGTTCTATGGAAATTCCTACGAATCGACTTTCGATCACTGGGAATGGGATCCAGCGGCTTTTCAGGATCCAGATCAGCAAGGATATCCAGGATATGAAGGGTATGATCCAGGTGGTGGCTAGATGTGTGGCGTACACTCGCCAGCACTGTGGATGAAAGAGGTATGAACATTGCGCCTTCAAGGACACGGGTTCAGAACAAAATATAGAATGACAGCGGCATGTCTGAGCAATCAGCAATCCCAGTCTCGTTATACAACACCCAAAAAAGCATGTAGTATACCACATAATTGCTGTGTACACTACTGTACTAGGATTACCGTTACTCCTGCAGCCGTTGACGGTGTCCCATGTTGCTGCTGTTTTCCACCTTAGCATAAGTGCGGTTTCATGAGACTCCTTGCGCTTCATCTTTGATATGACACTCATCACGGCGAGGTAAGCCCCATATTCGATGCCAGGGTGAAGTTGTATAACTGCATTTCTAATTTTGGTAACAATATGATAGACCCGAAGAACATACCCGCAGCAGCAGAACATTTAAAGTTCACAAGCTTCCACGTTGTACATACCCTCAACAACCTGACAGTCCTGCCCATATCGCTCCAGCGCATCCCTCACTGCATCTTCCAACTGCATGGTCTCCACACCAACGAGCTCATTCTGAACAGTCCTCTCCAAGTCCTCCGCATGACCTTCATCATCGCCCTCATAAAACTGGTTACACACGCCCAACCCCTTCATCGCTTTACCCATCTGCGCTTTCCCTTCCTCCTGCTCACCTCCTTCCTTCCACTTCTTCAGCACGATCAAAGCGTTTCGGTGGATCTTGTCCACGTCGACGTGCGAGATGGTGAAGGTGGTATCGAGAGCCTTTTCAAGGGTGCGCAACAGCGTGTGTTGAGTGACATTAGAGGAAGGGACAATGGGATCGAGGAGGACGGGGCGGTTGAGGATGGGGTCGGGGCTGCGGAGCATGTTTCCTGCTGCGAGGCCCATTGTGGGTAGGGGTGTCCAGTGTAAAGGTTGGTTTCCGGAGCCGTAAATGCGGGCGCGGCGGTTGGGTATATCTGGTGATGTTAGTGGGATGGTGATGGTTTGTGGTTGATGGGGAGGTGCTTACCAAAGCCTGCTGGACCTTTCATCAACCCTATCATACAGTAGTCAGTATCACCCTCTCAAAACCAGATCACATAACTAGAAAACCACATACACATATCGAAGAACGGCCCACCATTCAAACTCGTCCACGCCATCTTCCCCTCCCTCCCCAATCCCTCCAGATACTCTCTGATCCTACATTTACCGCCAACGAAAGTTTCCGGTAGTCTCCTGAACGCTTCCCGGGTGATCTCTCCGACGAATTCGTTGGCGAAGAAGAGCTTGACGCCTGCAGCGACCGCGGCGTCGATGATGAGTTTGGATGGCTCGTAATGCGTGGCTCCGCCTGTGATGCAGTTTACTACTGCGTCTTGGTTCTGGAACGCGGCTTGGAGCGACGAAAAGGACGTGTAGTCGACAGTGCGGTGGGTGATGGTAGAAGGTGGTGTGTAGGATGATGTTGGGCGCGTGATGCCTGTGATGGTGAAGCGGGGCCCGTCTTTGAGGAGTTCGGTTATGATGGCGTTTCCGACGTTTCCTCCTGGCTGTCATTGGTGTTAATGCTGGGGGGCGTAAGACAGCTCGGGTGAGTCGGCATACCCCGAGGATTGTAATGTTCTTGATCTCCATTCTGAAGCTTTGTTTGCGATAAGTATGGAAGGATATGAGATATTGGATGCTGAGTGTCAATGATGAGTTTCAATACCAAACTCCATGAGACTACAGGATCTTATATATCTGTGATGAAGTGCTCGTCCAAAAGCAACCAAAGCTTCCAAAACAGACGCCACAAATCCGTCGATACATGCATTTCGTTCAAGTCGTACGTTTCTGAGGTTTGTGGAGGGTCAGGCTGAAGTAGGCAGCCATGTGTATGATTGCCTTGTAGTTGCCTGATCTTGTTGGAAAACGTTCGGCCTGAGTCTGGAAGCTGCATCCTTCGGCTCGGGAGATGAGAGACCACCGATGCTCATCCTAGACCACGCTTGGCTCATTCGGTGTTGGTGCAGCGAAAGAGGCTAGCTTACTCACGTGTTTCGTCGGCGTTTGAGCTCGAACAAGCTGGCAAGGTCAAATGCCGAGCGTGTTCTATATTCGTGTCATCATTCAACGCGAAGCAGTCGCGTAATTGAAGCGTGATAGGATAAAGTAAATAGAAGCGTTTCTACAGCGTCAAAGTATGGGCAAATATTGGTTCCTGTTGTCGGATATTATCATTGCTGCATGTACTTTGGAAGTGACGATGGCGGGGCAGCCGAGGCCGTGATGGTGGGGTTGCATCATCTCAATACACAGATGATTGTAGCAACACAGCCGTTGAGTAGTTGAATAGCAAACTGTCATGCTTCCAATTGAGCGGAGTAAATTACCACACTCGATGTTGCAATCGAGCAAGTTCGGTCCGAGATAGGCCGCTTTGAGCAGCGCCGTTGGTGGATCTGGGCAGCACGTAATAGAAGGTTACCAAATGCCGCTGCGCTCAAGATAACATTAACCGGCAACTCTTTCGTCTCGACCCCTCCATTCTACCAGAGTACTCGATCGCCCTTCAAATTCCTTCACACATCGCCTATCCACCATGTCGCAACGAGCAGCACTTCTTATCGGCAAGCTGTCGCACGCTCAAAAAGAATGGCAGCAGGTCTCACAGGTAGCATCGAAGCTACACGAGTACCCCGATGGCAACCGAGAAGACTTCCTCTCAAAGTGCAAGAGCGGCGAATTTGACGGCATCTATGCTCTCTACCGAAGCAACGACTCGAATCCGATTACCGGAGATTTCAACGCGGAACTGCTCGACGCTCTGCCTAAGAGCCTGAAGTATGTTTGCCACAACGGAGCGGGATACAACAACATCGATGTCGCAGCATGCACAAAGAGGGGAATATCGGTTTCGAGCACGCCGATAGCGGTCAACGACGCGACTGCAGATGTTGCCATATGGCTTATGCTAGGCGCGCTGCGAAATATCAAGCAGGCATACATGGCAGTCAACAACGGTTCGTTTCTCCAGCGTTTCGACATAACGTGACTAACTCATTTCATAGGCAAATGGCGCGGTAACTTCTCCCTCGGTCACGACCCCAAGAACAAGACACTCGGTATCCTAGGCATGGGTGGCATCGGTTCGGCAGTCGCACATCGCGCAAAGGCATTCGGTATGAAGATACAGTACCACAACCGCAACCAACTACCAGCCAATGAGGAGAATGGAGCAAAGTACGTCAGCTTCGAGGAACTGCTCAAGACATCCGATGTCCTCAGTTTGAACTTGGCACTCAACCCGTCGACTACGCACATCATTGGCAAGGAGCAGTTCAACACAATGAAGGACGGGGTGATAATCGTCAACACTGCACGAGGTGCATTGATCGATGAGGCCGCTCTGGTGGACGCGCTGAAGAGCGGCAAGGTCTGGACATGTGGACTAGACGTGTTTGAGGAGGAGCCGAAGATCCACCCGGGACTACTGGAATGCGAGAGGGCGGTCTTGCTGCCTCACGTTGGAACCGGCACATACGAGACACAGGTAAGTGACGCTGTCCATGCATCTCATTGACTATGAACTACAACTGACGGCTTTCAGCGCGACATGGAAATATTGGTCTTGGATAACTTGAAGTCGGCTATCCAGAGCGATAAGTTGTTGACGCAAGTACCCGAACAGAAGGGCAAGGCAAACTTGTGATTGATCGTCTGGACGATCGGTCTTCGAATTGGAACATTTGTACTCAGTTTGGTAATGAAGAAATGATGAAAATCAGCCTGCAACCATTCTTCTGCATGAAAGCGAACTTGACGTGACTATAACTAGAAAGCTTCGTGTATTGTCGTTTACATAGTCCCGACACGCTCTATGCCAGGCGGCATGTCGGCTTAAGGAACAAAGGAGGCAGCGTCGGAGCCGGTGACTTGGCTCGGCATATGGATTGCTTAGCGATTAGGCCAATAAGAAGCTTGTCGCAATTTCAATCGCCTAGCTTCCGTGTGGAGGCACGATGTGGAGGAGGAAAACCTGGGGTCGGTCTTTGAAGGAGTGTGGAGAAGAAGGGGAACTGTGAGAGTAAATCTGGAGTCGTCGGTCTTTGCATCGTGAGAATATCGCAGGTTCGAGAAATTATCGGCTGCTGTTTGGGTTCTTCACATGCACAAGACGAGTTCACCGCCCGTAAGCAACGCTAAGCATGGGCCTAGTCTGGCACCCGACATCTTCGCACGTGAACACGTCCGCACACTGGATTCCTTCAGAAACTGCATCTGCGCTGCACAGTCAGCGACTCATCCCGTCTGTTAGTCCTGCAGCCGTTTGACTCGTTTACTCATACTGCAGCTGTAGGATTCACAGCAAGAGCCTCAACACAATCGCAGCAACGGCGTTTGAATGGAAGGATAATTACCACCCGCCATGCCGACCCACCAGCTATGGGGCGCTCCGCCCTGTGACTGGCACATCTGGAGTCCCCACGATACGTCCCCACGTCATTCTCCCCGACGTCGCGTTACACTATGCCGACAGCCAAGCCAAATGGGCTTCGCCTTTTGCCTGCGGGTTTTGGGTTCGGAGTTTGGCTAGCTAGGCGCTGCGAGGCTGGTGCTGGGGAAACTGACGATATATAGTCGGATGCTTGCCGCGATGTGACCTTACCTAGGCACATTGACAGATCGACATCACTGTCTTTGACCGCTCGTCGCATCGCCATCGCATTCGCGTAGGGCTTTTCTTCTGTTATATTTGGCTTCCTTTGCGACGCGCTGCCATCATGGCCAAGCTCAACATGTCCGAGGTGTGGGCGGACATCAAGACGTACCGTCGCGCCTATGTACTCACCGCTGTGGCTTCTTTTGGTGGAATGCTGTTCGGTTGGGACACGGGTCTTATCGGAGGTATGTATGCGCATTCGCACGCGCAATGATCATGGCTAACGCGCTTGTAGGTGTATTGACGATGGACGCGTTCCAGCACTCATTCGCCCTAGATAAGGACAGCAAAGACTTTGCCAATCTGCAGGGAAACATCGTGTCTGTTCTCCAGGCGGGGTGTTTCTTTGGTGCACTCTCTAGTTTCTACGTCTCAAATACTTTTGGGCGCAAATGGGCCCTGATCATTGCGGACGTCATTTTCATCCTTGGGTCTTTGATCCAAACCTTATGCGGAATTGGCACGACAAGTCTAACACAGCTTTACATTGGACGCGTCATTGGCGGTTTCGGCGTTGGACTGATTTCAGCGGTCGTCCCTACCTACATTGGAGAAAATGCGCCAAGGGCTATCCGAGGACGTTGTATTGGATGCATGGTATGACCTGTCAAGACTGCTTTTCTGGAACCGACCCACTAACGCTAGCAGCAACTCTTCAACGTGACTGGTATATGTTTGTCCTTTTTCGTAAACTACGGCATATCGCTCGACATCCCTAGCCCCACAGACGCGACAAAATGGCGTGTGCCATTTGCCCTCCAGATGCTTCCCGGCGCCTTCCTGCTTGTGGGCATGCTATTCATGAATGAGTCTCCCCGCTGGCTCGTCGAGAAGAACAAGCTCAGCCAAGCCGCCAAAGCTTTGGCCCACGTCCGCGGCAAGAGCGTCGAGGACCCTGAGGTGGTGCAGGAGCTAGACGAGATTATTGCGGACTTTAACGGCCATGAGCAGATGCCAATGATGGCTCAGCTCAGGGCTGCCTGCTCGAGCAAGAAGATGCTGTATCGCTCGAGCTTTGTTGTAATCCTCATGTTCTGGCAACAGTGGACCGGTAAGAAGTTCCGACGTGCAATCTGCATTTGAGGGATATACTGACGTGGTGATTAGGTACCAATTCGATCAACTACTATGCGCCGCAAATCTTCAGGCAGATTGGTCTTACTGGCAACTCTTCCGGGCTATTCGTACGTATTTTGCAAAGACTGCATGCGAGCCAGACTAACATGCAACTAGGCAACTGGAGTATACGGTATCGTCAAGATCGTCGTTACCGCGATTGGCCTGATGGCCTTCACCGAGCAACTCGGAAGGAAGTGGTCGTTGATCCTCGGCTCGATGGGCCAAGCCTTTGCGATGTACTACATTGGCGTCAACCAGGCAGTCCACCCACCCACAGGTGAGCTGGATGGCAACGCAATCTTCGCCATCATGTGCGTCTATCTCTTCGTCGTGTTCTACTCGTTCGGGTGGGGACCGATCCCATTCGTGCTGGCATCGGAGTGCAGTCCTAACCATGTGCGATCTCTGCTCATGGCGGCCTCGTTGATGACGCAGTGGCTCTTTAACTTTGTCATCGCAAAGATTACCCCCCTGATGCTGGACAACATTACGTACGGAACGTTTCTTTTATTCGGCTCGCTGTGCATTGTCATGGGTGTCTGGACGGTGTTCTGCGTGCCCGAGACGAAGGGAGTGCGCCTGGAGTCCATCGGCGAGCTGTTCGAGGGCAACATCATCAGGGGTTGCATTCAGGATACGGTGCCGAGCAAGTCGCGGGCGAAGCAGCTCAGGCACCATCACGCCACGGACGATGCCGATTCGACCAAAAGCGGCGTGGGCAAGGCTGCGCGGGTTGAGCAGATCGAGGATGTGTAGAGCATCGGGCGGGAGGAGGCGATGGCAAAAAGCAAGAAGCAGCCAATGTTCAGTGCTTACGTTGCGGCGCGTCCGGCGGATTAGTACCGCGAGGAGTGCTTCGGTAGCTGAGAGGTGCCGAAGCCATGGCCCTGTAGCTAGACCAATCGATCGCGAACATGAGACTACACTGTGCATCAGGATCTGTACGACGTGTTCATACAGCGAAGATCGTGAACGGAACGAGGAGCTGAGTCGGCCCGCGCAGGGCAGTCGCACCGGACGAGTCACGAGGCCATGGCGGACCTGGCGGTCAAGTTGGGTATCACAGGGCTATCCCGAGCTAGCGGGGTCAGTTGGGCGGCGCAAGACGTCTGTAACAGCTAGAGAGGGCAGCTAGGCGGCGGGGCGACGTTGTTGACAGGTCGAGGGCGCATGTGCTGACGTGCCTGTGGCAGCAGTGGGCACCTGGGTAGAGTGAAGCGTCGCGGTGGAACGTGGTAAATCCTCTGCAGCTAGTCTGAAATCTAGTCAACTGGTAGGACATGTCTAGAGTAGCGGACCCTGTTTCTGTGCGGCGAGCCATGCCGGCTGCTGAGTGGCTGTGCCTGCAGGGGTGCGCGGGCCCAAGCGAGGGCGATGACATAGTGCAATCTGACGCTCTCCACGCACCCTCGAAACCAGGCGGGCGGCGGCCTGGGCACGCTCTCTGTACCCGACCGAATCCTCACCCTCCTGCTGTCTATCCTTACTGTCCATCTCGTGTCGCGCGCTGCACCCCATCGCTCCCATCGCCGTGTGCACATCGGCCGTTATCCCCCCCACCGCGCTTGTCCGCCTCATTCGCTGCCTCGCGGTCCCCACCACGAGAGCCCATAGCATTCTGCTGGGCACACCCTGGGAGCCGGCTGCAAATATCACGTTGATTTTACACCGTGCCAGTACCCCCGCCCCCTGTCACCACTCACGCCAGGGAACTTGGGCTATCCTACAACCCTCGGGCAACCTGTTCGCGCTGCTAGTCGTCGACCCTACGCCGGCTGAGCCCACCGGCTGCATCCTCGCTGTCGAAACGCCCTTATGTACGTCGTGCTGCGGCTTTCTTCTGAGCCAGGCCTAATTTCTAATTCTCCTTCGTTGGTGCCATTTGCTCTTCTTCTCTTCACTGCCTTCCTGCCATTTCCCCTTTTGAAACCACGGCTGGGCTGACACGATGTTGGGCAGCGTTCTCCTCCCCACTAAGCCGCCTGGCCTGAGGTCGAATACTTATTCTAGCACCGTTGCGCCGCCCCTTCCCCCACGCCGTAACTCGCTGTCCACCCAGCCCGCCGCCAAAACTGCTGCCAAAACTGCTCCGCTCCATATCAAGACCGTCACCCTGTCAGGCGGCATGGACACGCGGTACAACAACCGCCCCTCGTCCCCGCGGGGCCGCTACTCCAACCCCGCCAGGTCCTCGACGGGCACCTTCGCCGACCCCTATTACACCTCGTCTTACTATGGCCGTCCCAGCTCGCCACGCTCCAGCGTCGACCGCATTGGAACCTCCCACACCTCGCACGCCTCGCACCACACGCCCTACTACACGCCCAGCCCCACGACCTCTTCCCACGCGAGCAGCACCAAGTACGACTCGTACACTGGACGTCCACGGCGAAACACCAACGACCTGACCCGCCCCAATGTGAGCACCAGCGCCCTGCCGACGACTTCGCTGCCCCTCCGCACCCCGTACTCGTCCCACACCCACACCGACCGACCGCGGAGCCCACTCACACCCTCCTATGCCAAGGGATCCGATACCTACATCACCCCGGCCGCTTCACGAGGCCATAAGAAGGTCTACAGCGTCGACGACAGCAGCCACCTGACCAAGCTCGTTGCTGAGGTCGAGCCCGCACGCCACCGGGATCATGCAGACCGGGGCTACAGTGTCACAAGTGGCGGCCGCAGCTACCACGACAGCAGCAAGCCCCCGTCGCGCCTTACCGACTTGAGCAACAGCGATGGCTACTCCTACACGGACCCCGCGAGCATGTACCGTGACACAGAGCCAGCCTGGCGGAGGCCACGTGCTGGCAGCTTGGAACGTGGCTCTCGCCCCACCAGCATGATTGCGGATCGTCCCTCTCGTACCTCTACTCGCGAACTTGGTCCTCCCCCGTCCACACGTGGCTTCGACAAGATCAACAACATCCCGCGGCCCCACAGATCATCCTCGATTGAACGGGCACGCGAGATCCCCAAGTACGACCCCTACCCAGACGCAAGCCTCGCACGATCCTCCTCCTCTCGCACTTCTCGCGCTCCTGCCGCTATCCACCAGGAGCCCCGCCGAGACGCTTACCGCGATGACTACGACCGCCCGAGCCGTGGAGTCGAGAACAAGCGCCACAGCACCGCCTTTGAGGACCGCGAAGTGACCAGCCGTGGCTTCGGCATTGCACCAGGCCCCCCAAGCCTCGCACACGACCACCACGCTCTGGACCGACAGCCTCTTTACCCTCCTGCCGAACCTCCTCGACCGAGGCCACAAGAGTCTAGCAACCACTACTATCAGCCAGACCGCGCCGAGGCACGCATGCCGGAACCTCGCTCCTCCCGTGACAGAGATGTCGTTCCACCGCAGGACTACGAAAAGCGCCCCCGTGAGCGTGAGAGCGGCCGAGAAGAAAAGGGTGGCTTGGTGCAAACCATCACTGGTGCAGCAGCAGGCGTAGCAGCGACACTGGCCGGCGCTGGTTACATGAAGAAGTCCCGTGATAAGGACCGTGGTAGCGACCGAGACTCGTCAGGAGAGCGTGAGCGCGAGCGACGGAAGGAATACGACGAGCGTGACAAGCGAGACCGTCCTGACGAGCGACGAGAGAGGAAGTCCGAAGGTCGTCGCAACTCGCTTCAGCCGCCTCCACCGCCCCCGGCTGCTGCTCCAGCCGCTGCCCCCGCAGCGATCGCAGCTCCCGACTACCCTCCGATGCAACCCGACTACATACCTCAACCTCCTCGCGAGCGTCGATACGAAGATGACGAGAGAGAGAAGGTTCCTTCTCGCAAGGCACCTGCACCGTCCACTGCGGGAAGCGACGAGGAGCGCCCACGTCACTACGTTGATCGCGAACCCGAACGCCGAAGGGACCCCGCACCCCAGGAAGCTGCTCTGGACCCTGACGAAGAATACCGACGACGCATTCAGCAGGAAGCAGAACGTTCTAGCCGCAGCACTCGCGACAAGGACAGCGACTCTGACCGCGAGAAGGAGCGACGGAGGAAGAAGGATGAGCGTGACAGGTCTCGAGGTCCTGAAGACCGCTCGCGTGCGTCTCCTCCCAGGGATCGCCCTGTGAGCACATATGACGGAGGCATGGTGCAGGAACCGGAGTCAATGGAGAGGGAGTCCACGGGCAAGAGCGTGGTGATTGTCGAGCCACCCAAGGAGCCCGTCGCGCCCGTCAAGGGCATCCTTCGCAAGCCAACTGAGAAGTTCCCCGAGGACCCCGAGCCCATCCGCGAGGGTGTTGCGCCACACAAGGACGCATTGAAGGGCAAGGACATTCCTGTTGGGGCTCGATGGACAAGGATCGATCGTCGTCTCGTCAACCCTGAAGCCCTGGAGCAAGCCAAGGAGCGCTTCGAAGAGCGGATGGACTGTGTCATCGTGCTGCGTGTCTTGACCAAGGAAGAGATCCAGAAGCTCGCTGATCGCACCAAGAAGATCCGCGAGAGCAGAGGTACGTTGACATTGGGCTTTGTTTCACGATCAGTACTAACATACCCGCAGAAGAGGAGTACGACCATGACCGCCGCGACCGTGACGACCGCGACAGGCGAAGCCACCGTTCCAAGGACGACAGGGATGATGAGGAGCGTGACAGCGACCGAGAGCGTCGCCACCACGATCGTGAGCGACGTCGCCGCTACGACGATGAGAGCGACTACGACGACCGCGAGCGAGAGCGAGAGCGCGAACGCGACAGGCCCAGGAAGGTTGAGATCGATGAAGGAAGGTGATTGCAATGAATAGCTTTGCGCATTGTACTCCGTGTTATCGTTCCCTTGAGAACATGTCGAGTACGCGCTTACGCTAGTTGGATTGTAGAAGAGAACGAAGGACACAGGAATAGTCCTTCAGGTCCGTGGAGAAGGACACAACGACGGAGAAGCCCCCACACGAGGTCGCGCGTCCCACCTCCCACAAATCTAAAAAGTAACATTGGAAAGACCGGAACACCAAATCCTCTGCCCTTCTGGAGAGTACAAGCCCTGGCTCCCCGCCTCAACGTCGCGTTTCGAGGCGCCACCGCCGAAGTAGCAGTGGACCAGAGCACAGCTTCGATCATCGTTCATCCACACATGGCGGTGGCAGGGTCAGGCGCAGACGCAACCGCATTTGCAGAGTACTGGATTGGTTATGAAAGTACATGGCACTCTTTTGTTGATCAATGTTGTTTGGCGCTTGGCTGGCGTTTAGAGGGAGGTTCTCTGTTCACTTTCGTTACGCATAGCGACGGGGATGGCATAGCATAGCATGGCGAAGAGTGAGCGAGCGAGCGAGAACCTTCTTTCTTGTACAATACTCGCATTTACGTCTCCTTTCGAATACCTATGCGAATTGATACGTTCAACATGACTATCTACATATGTTGTTGTTGCCGTGGTCTTTGTATGAGTGACGCATTGCTGCTTATTCATCGCTCCAAGAACCACACGTGATCAAGGTATATGCCACGTATTCTCAAGTATCCACAGATCCATAGCATTGAGCACAGTTTTACATTCAGCTACCTAACCCCACCCTCACTTCTTACTCGGATTCGGACTAACCGTCCCCTCTGGAAACTTGCGAAAGATATCCGCAATATGATCAATCGGCGCCGCCAACATGCCCATCGGGCCCTCGAAATACGGGTTCTCGCCCGCACTCGGGTGGGCTCTCGACGGCACAAACATCTTTGTCCGACCAAAGTTCTTGGCCAAGGACTCTGAGTTTCCCCGGTTTTCTGCAGAGGATAGCGCGGCTTCGAGGGCGGGTAGGTCGGAGCCTTCTTCTTCGGCAATGTGCACGGAGAGGAGGGACCAGATTTTTTTGAGCTGCGGGATGTAGGTTGAGGATGCGGGGTCCATGTTTTGGAACTCTTTGAGGAGGATTTTCACCTGTGCGTGTGTTGTTAGTAGGGGCGTGGTGTGGATTGGCATGGGAGGAGTGGTATGTTACCTCGTGATGCTGTTTCCGGTCTAATTCCGCATGCGCCTTTCCCTTTGCGCCCATGTACTTCTCCATGGCTGGGTAGACGAGGAGTTCTTCGGCGACGGAGTGCCGGGCTAGCTCCCAGGTGAATTGGTTGCCGTAGCGGGTTGCATGATCGATGTCGGTGGGATTGTTGATGATCTCTTTGTAGTAGGTCTCTAGCTTGCGGTGGTCCTTGGTAATGGCTTCTGAGATGGTCGAATTGAAGGCTACCTGCGTGCGAAGGTAGGCTGGTCTGGCAGCAATGCGGAGTGTCTGCGGCCGGAAGGCGGCTCGGGTGAGTGGTGATGCGATGGCACGAGGAGCGAACATTGTGATATGTTGAGATGATTATTGAGGATTGAGTGAGAATTGAATAGAAGGTGTATCAAATCCATTCTCGAGGTAAGTCGCGAGCTTTTGTCTCACATGGCTATTAACGCGGTGAGACGTCATTCCTTCGCCAGAGGTGCGTTCCTGCACTGTCCAGCTGCTCTCTGCCCAGGTGTTTGCGCTTTGGACATGCGCGCGCAACTTGTCGGTGATGTCGCACAGTGTATTGGATGACGATTACCTGCAGCATGATTGGACTGGAAGCAGTGCCCACATGCCGTGTGTTTGGTACCGATAACTGTGCAAGGTGGAGTAGCGTTCCGCGGAGCGACGTGTTGATGATGCAGGATGCAGCGGATCGGAAACGTCACATTGCCACCATGCCGAAACATGCGAAAGTCTAGAATTCCCATGCCCTTTTTTACCCACCACACTCCACAGCATCCGCGGACTGCAACTGCCACGGCAAATGAGCGATTAAGTGTTAGTCTTATCTTTCCAAAAAGGTATTGCCGACTAAAAGCTGTCCTGATTAAACAAATATTGACAGCACCTAATCCACCCAAATTGTCGATACCTGCTGCATTAAGCCTCGAAGCACCAATCCAGCTGTCAACTGTCCCTGCACGTGAGGTCGTGGCATCTTACCCCTCTCCTCTACGCGTCAGAGACGCATCAACGTGACAAAATACAAAATGCCCGTAACACCCGTTGGCCATGTATGCAGCAATGGCGTGCCCTCCAAGTTGGCCCTCTTAAACTCGCACCCGCTGTTGCTTCTTCATGGATATTCCCACATCTTTACCAAGCAAATTGACCGCAGCCATGTCGACCGGTGCAAACGCTTCCCAGAATGACCCGTTGCAACATCCCCTCGAGGCCATCTCTCAGGGGATTCAAAGCGCTACTGGAGAGAAACGTGCGCCTAGGCAGAGCCACATGGGCTCAGCTAACGAGGGTCCTGCGGATATCGCTGCGAAGATAACAGGTGCAGTTCAAGGCGGAAAGCGCGAAGATGATGGCCCTTACTTCACCTCCAACGAAGGTATCCCGTGGATTGACCCGTAAGCTTGCGAGTACCTGCATGCCTCAACGACGTCGTTGTTAACGTCTCATAGGGCACACAGCAAGACTATCGGCGGAATCCCTGTGGCCAGCGATGTCTTCCTCTTCCAGAAGCAGCAGACGTTCAACCGTTCCAAGAACCTTGAGCGTATGGTGCACCCTTGCGGTTCCGGCGCGTTTGGATACTTTGAGTGCACCAAGAAGGTTGACGCTCTTACGGTACGTCTGTCTTGATCATCTCACAACTGCCAAACCTGACTTCTCCTAGAAAGCCAACTTCCTCTCCAGTGTAGGCGAAAAGACTCCCATCTTCATCCGCTTCTCGACGGTCACGGTCGGTCGCGAATACCCTGACGAAGCCCGCAACCCCCGTGGCTTCGCTATCAAGTTCTACACCATGGAGGGCAACTACGACATCGTCGGCCTCAACTTCCCAATCTTCTTCTGCCGCGACCCTATTCAAGGCCCAGACGTAATCCGTTCGCAAGCCCGTAACCCAAAGAATTTCCTTCCTGACTACGATGCCATCTTCGATCTTCTGGCAAACACACCTGAGAGCAACCATGCCGGTCTCATGTTCTTCAGTGACCACGGCACTCCCGTCGGCTGGCGCTTCAACCACGGCTACGGTTGCCACACCTTCAAGTGGGTCAACGCTCAGGGCAAATTCGTATACATCAAGTACCACTTCATTGCCAAGCACGGCCAGAAGCAGTTCACCCAGCAAGAAGCGACACAGATGTGCGGTGAAGACCCAGACTACTCCAAGCGCGACCTGTGGGAGACCATCGAGAAGGGCGAGGAGATCGAATGGACCGCCATGGTACAAGTCATGGAGCCTGAGGATGCGGATCCCGAGAAGCTTGGCTTCGATCCCTTCGATGTCACCAAGGTCTGGCCGCGCAAGCAGTTCCCCATGCAGGAGTTTGGCCGTCTTGTGCTGAACAAGAACCCTGAGAACTACCACCGCGACGTTGAGCAGGCTGCCTTCTCGCCCGGAAGCATGGTCCCCGGTATCGAGGACTCGCCCGATCCATTGCTCCAGTTCCGCATGTTCTTCTACCGCGACGCGCAGTACCACCGCATTGGAGTAAACCTCCACCAGATTCCTGTCAATTGCCCCTTCATGTCGAAGTCTTTCGCGCCTCTTCAGTTCGACGGCCAGATGCGTGTCGATGCCAACCACGCAGGGAACAAGCAATACAACCCGAACAGCTTCGCGCACAAGTTCCGCCCCGATGTGGCCGAGGCGCCGTACCAGGTCTCGGACAATGTGATGAGCCGCAAGAGCCACTACTGGCATGAGGCGAAGAAGAACGAGTACGACCAAGCCAAGGAGCTGTGGAGCAGGGTCATGTCGCCTGAGAGAAGGCAACACACCATCACCAACACCTTCAACATGCTCAAGTTTGTCAAGTACGCTGACATTCAGGTAAGTCTTTGCCCTGTATCTTTCTGTCGTATCACCCGTGCTGACACCCTACTAGAAGAAGTACCTCGCGCAAGTGTACAACATTGGTCCCGACTATGCTCAAGGCATTTACGACCTCCTTGCGAGCTCTGACTCCAAGCCGGAATTCCCCTTCTCGGAAGTCGAAAAGCTGTCTGAGTCGGCACACGTGTGGTTCAAGGAGGAGAAGTTCAGGCCTTCGAATGGTACGAGGTTGACTGGATACGCGCCAAGTGGGCCAGTCTACAACTGAGGTTTTGATTGAGATTGGATATGAATGCTTGCGGAGATACCTAGCGCTGTAATAACCCATCGGCAAGAATGAATCATGAATTGCGAGAGCTACGCGTGTTCTCAATAATTTGCTCCAATGTTGGCGAGACGGGATCCGTCATTCGGGAATGACCAGGTCCTCTGGACACCATTGCTGCAGGGTACCTTCCCCAAAAGCAAAGTCGTTCTCAATCTGCGTGAAAAGATATTGATCTGCTTCGTCTAGGGTCCACGACCAAGGCTTAGGGCTGGTGGCGGCTGACGCAGGACCTTCCATATCATGTTGAGTATTACGAATTGCGATGCTATCGATACCTTGTTGCTGCGAAGGCAGTTGCGCAGTAGTGCCGACTGAAGTAGTCTGGCCAACATTCCGAGCGGCGCCTCCGTCATCCGCTTCCATAGCTAGCCTCGAGGCTGTTTCTCTGTCGAGATATTGGAAAAATAGCTGTAACACCCAGTTCGTTACTTCCCACGTCTTCTGAAGTTCTTGCAAGCCCAGTAGACAAAGCTTGGCTCGATGCTCAGCGAGCGTGCGATTGATGCCGTTCGAGCGCCGGAAGTTCACAACATGTATACATAGTGTGTTGAAGAGGTTTGTGATGACATGCATCTGAGCGTGCCCGATGTTGCCGTCCGGCAGCATATCCTCGACTATGCGTGAGTTGCGCGCTGCTGCCTGTAGCGCTACATTCCCGTCCGCGGATGTGTTGTTGTTCTCGTCTACAACGAAGCTGGTGCGATGGAGCAGAATGAGTAGATTGTTGTACGCGAGATGAAGCATGCTGGCTTGGAAGTTGGGCGGGTCGCCAGCATCGCTATGCAGCTGCATAATACTTGGAAGGTCTTGCCTCCATTTGTAGAGCTCGTTGCGGAGTTTAACTCTCTCCTCGGGCGCGAGGTCCCGTCCCGGCAGATAACCGGCATCCACCACTCTGCCAAGGAAGACCGCCAGCTGCACCATACTTATCGTGTACACAATGTACCTATGGCGGTCCTCGAGAGGAGTGGACGGCGAAAAAGCAGAAGTGAAATCCGCGGAAGACAACGGCTCAATATCGCAATCTTTGTCGCGTATGCGGCACGGTAACCCCAGAGCTGAGGCGCATTGTCGCTCGCGCACATAGATAGCCCACCAGAGCCTCCTCTTGACCCTCGCGCGTCCCTCATCAGTATCGCCACCGGAACGATGTAGTGCTCTTGTTTGCGAGAGACTAATAGCCGTGCCTAGCCAATGTCGCGCGTCCTTCTCTAATAGCGCACCGGCTCGCCAAAAGCTCATCAGAAACAGAGCTTGTATGACTTTGACCTTGTCAGTCTCGTACGTAGAATCGTATAGGTCTTTTGCCCTGATGTAAAAGAACCATTTCGCTCGATGACGGTTCCCCCACCCAAGAGCCTTGAGGGTAGACTCTTCGCAGTGGATAACGCCAATGAACATCATAGCTTGTAAAGACAAGGCGGAGAACGTGAAGTCTTGGTACGAGGCCCAGAAGTCTTCTTCGTCTATGATCGCAAAGTGTGGATGGAACCATTTGAAGTACGCCTGAAGGAGCTCGAGCCGGACCTCGGCGGGGGGAAACGAAAAGGCTCCCTCTGCTTGTAGGATCTTCTTGCGCGTAAGACGTCTTTCCGATTCCCATTCGGGCACGAACGATTCTGCTCTTGCAGCGCTTGGAACGGCATGACGAAAACAGGACTGTCGGCGATGAGCTGCTGCTTCTGATGGCTCACCAGCCTCGCTCGTCGTCACATAGCGCAAAGAGCTGCTTTCACCAAGGAAAACGGCATCATCTTGGTGGACAGACCCTGTTGTAGGTGGGTTACTCTGCTGTTCTGCCGACACTGCCGGAGTGTGAAGTTGGTATTGGCTTCCGGGAGCTGGCGTGTGGTTGACGGGGCTGTGGAAGTTCGACGATAGCGACGCGAGGACATGTGACGCCGCCACCTCATCCTCATGTCGCTGCGGGCTCAGCGCCGATGTACTTGGTGGGCTATCCGGGATCAGTACCTATTCTAGGGCGCTTCAAGTGGGTTTAACTCACGTTCTACTACGCGTCTCCGCCTCGGCCCGCGGCTTCCTGATGTGCTTTCCGCGTCTCGATTCACGCGTCTCGCACTCGACGTTGCCGGCTGCGCAGTTGCTACAGGGATGGCGATCCGTGACATCGCACTTGACGCGTCGCGCGTTGCAAGTCACACACGCCAACTTTGCGCGTTTCCGTGGTGGCTCGGACATGTTGCCGAAGCTCGACGTTTGCTTTGATTTGGAAGACGCCGAAGTCGGTTACCAAAATTGTCCGTGAAGGGTGACGTTATCGATATCGGCTATCCTTCGGCATCTTCCTTCACCTCTAGTCGTCGACCATCACTAACTATCCATTTCGCATCATCAGACTCATTGCGAGGATTTCATTGAGACGTCCATGCTTCAGGGTGATAGTAAGATAGCTTTACCATGACCTCCGTGGCTCGCCGCCTGTTCTCCACGACCTCCTCCCACCGCCAAGCCTCCGCAACAGAAGCATGTAGTGAACTCCTCACACGTTTCCAAAAAGGGCCCGTCTCGATCCGTAAACAGCTCCTCGATGCAAATCAGCTTCAGCTACTCTCCATAACGCTCAACCGTACACCCTCCTCTTTCAACCCGCCACCAACCGGCACGCCGATTCCACCCGGCTACCACCTAGTCTATTTCACTCCCTCAATCATTGAAGCCGAATTAGGACTTGATGGCACAGATCGCACTGTGAACCCATTGAGTCCATTTACCAGACGAATGTGGGCTGGTGGCGAGTTGACGTGGGCGCAAAACCGGAACGCATTGCTGAGAGTGGGCCAAGAAATCAAAGAGACGACGAAACTGCTGAGTGCTGAGCCTAAAACGTTGAAGAATGGAGGAGAAATGCTGCTCGTGGGTGTCGAGAAGACCTTCTCAAATGACCACGGTATCGCATTAACGGACCGCCGTAATTGGGTATTTCAGCGTGAACTGACACTTGAGAATCCAATGAAAGCACCACCAAAGCCAGAAGAGAAAGAGCTACCTACTGGAAAGCACCAAAGAGATTTTTGCCAAACGCCTACTTCGTTGTTTCGCTTCTCGGCGCTGACGTTCAATGCGCACAAGATACACTACCTGCCTAGGTGGTGTAGAGAAGTAGAGGGCCATCGGAATGCTGTTGTACATGGACCGCTCAACCTCATCAATATGCTGGACTTTTGGCGAGATACGAGCAAGAATGGGGACACGGAGGCAGTACCAAGATCCATAGCGTATCGTGCTATGAGCCCGCTATACGTCGGTGAGCCGTACCGAATATTACTGGAGCACGATCCAACACCCGGAGGATGGAGAGCGGAAGTCTGGGATAGTTTTGGAAAGCAGAGTATGAAGAGCACTATCGTAGAATAGGTGCATTCTTCTATAGGTTTGGCATTAAGGGTATAAGCTAAGTGACAGTCCAAACTATGATGCGGTCTAAATAAGAGCCTAAACACTCATTCCAACGTGGAACCGTAAAGTCATTACTTCAGCATCGTACAGTCTTACATTCCTCCAGAACGGCTTGATTAAGCCCACTTACCCAGAACACTCATGAGCACAAGACCGCAAACGAGTGCGAACAGAGCACTGATGGTCCTGGCAGCACCTGCATTGAGCAGTTTTCCGTGCATCCAGTCCCTTGCCAACATCTCCACAAGTCCAACCCACGTCAAGATACCAGCGGACAGTGCATCGAGGGTTCCAATGGCGATGATGGTGCTAGGGTCGTTGCCGTTGAAGTGGTCTAGCGTTCCGATACCGATGGCCATGCCGATGGGTGTGATGAGCGCGAAAATGCCACACATGAGAAGCTTTTGTGCGGTACCAGCAGCAGCTTTGGGAAGCTCGGCGATGCAGGTTCCAAGGGCGATACCTTCGAACATTTGATGGAAGAGGATAACAATGAAGAGGGTGATGAAGAATCCATCGCTTGCGACGACAAGGGTGATGCCGATGAGGATGGAGTGGAAGATGATACCCGCCTCCAGGTTCATTACATTGATCTTCTCTTCCATGGGAGTAGCCTCGCGCATCGGACCATGGGCATGAACAATTCCATGACTGCGATTGAAGTCATGGGTGGGCTCTGCTGAAGGAGAGCTGTTTCCGGATTTGTCTCCACTCGCTGCCACCTCGGTGCTGGGAGCAGTGTGCTTTCCCTGGCGCCACTGGACAAAGCGCGCACCAAGGTAGTCGACCAGGAAGGACAGCATCAACCCAGCCATGAAGATGGCAGCGGTGGTGGCTTCGTACTCCAGAACACCCAGACATTGGTTTGCGAACATGAGCTGGGCGTGGGTGAAGAGATGGACGAAGGCGGTGGAGATGACGATACCGGTTCCAAACTGCTTGAGGACAACGAAGACGATGTTGTTGGCGCCAACGAGGTTGAACTTCCGGGTCAGGACGGGGGTGAACACACCAAGTCCACTAGTGAAGAGAATGACGAAGAGCAGACCGACTCGTAGGGGGATGTTGTAGTCGCGCTGGGGAGCATCGCAGTTGACTTCGGATGCGCTTCCACCAACGCAGTGCTCAACACCGGCGTGGTCGTGGCAATGTCCCTTGCTTCCTGCTGGCTCACTCTCAGCAGCTGGCTCTTCGCCTGTGTGCGAGGAGCCTTCTGTCGATTCTTCAGCCTCGGTCATGAGCAGGACATCTTCGCCAGCATCGTCGACACAGTATCTTCTCAAGTCAGCATCTCGTCAAATGTTGTTCTGGGTGATGCCTACGTGTCGGTTTGGTGCTTGTGACATTGCGTGTACTCTGCTTGGAACTCTTCTGTCGCAGTGGGCCCGACTACCTGGTACTCATCTGAGCCAAACATGCAATAGCTGTTACAAGTTAGCGCTGAACTCTACAAGCCAAATTTGACAACGGGAAAACATACAGAACAGTCTCATGAGGATGGCATGATGACACAGCCGTGATGGAGGGGGTTCCGGTAGTGAAGACGGTGGTAGTCGCGCCAGCTTGAGTGACAGTGACGGTGGGTGTTTGCGCAGCGACAGAGCTCGCAAGCAGCAGGACTGCAGCAGAGAGGGTAGAGAGCATGGCTGAATGAATGTTCAGGGTCTACCGAATATGTTTAACGAGCGAACCGACGGGTGTAAAGCTGTTCAAGGTGATACCAGCTCAGGCCCTTGATATATCGACTTCGTTCAAGCTTTTCGTCGTGTCAGCGGAGTGGAACGCATGTACCGTGATGGGGCAAGGCAGCCCCCCACAAGGATCCCGCGAAGAATTCTTCGGTATCCATTTGTCTCTGGGCTTGCCGTTGCTTCACACTGAGCGCCACGGGCGGTCTTGGCATTGAGTACCCTGTTGGATGGTTTACCTTGGCATAAGTCTTGTCTCGGAGCAAACGTCGAATCAGAGGCGACACGAATGCTTTTAGGTAGGCGGCTTCGCTACAGATGGAGTAGGTGGGTGGGATAGCGCAATGCTTTAGGTGGCGGAGGTCTTGGCGAGGTATGTTGGGGATGCATCGTAGTAGCCGTGACCTCCACGGCTAGGAGAATCTTCGGCGCATAGCACTAACACCAGGTCTGACAACTCCAACATTCCGATGAATCTACAAGCGTTGAGTTTAGTATCATTTTTCGTCGTTCAACCTCCAGAGATCACAATATGGCAGTCGTCTTCATGTTTCCAGTAAGAGTTGTTAAAGCTGCCTAAGAGTTGTACATGGAAACAGGCTGCATAACTATCAGCCCCGTTGGAGAACAGTGACTCGATAATCATCGTACTTCTACCTTGCTTCACTCCCAACATGACATATCGCGTGGGAGGCCGCTTTGGAACAAAGCGACCACCCACATTAATGTCTTCGGCCTTCCCGAACGCAGGTAATCCTCCCGACAACATGTTCCTGGGTGGGAGAATTTCTCGCCATTGGGCGCCCATCATGGTACTTACATACCCATAAATCCACCTTCTGAGTGGAAAACATGTCGCCCAGGCCCCCATGCACCTCCATGCCAAGCTCCACCATTCGAATTGTACGTCAGGCCAAGGTATAGATCAGCCTCCAGATCCGTGTAGTGTAGCATTTGCATCTCCGGAAAGGTGATAGACCGGCAGTATACCGGTTGATGTACCTGCGGCTGCAGCCATGAGGCGTTTTTTCTTCACGTCTCGGCGGTCGAGGTTGCGGGGACGTCGGTACATGAGCACCGAGAGGAACAGTCCTCAGTGGTGAGATGTCATTCTGGTAGAATATAAAGAGGCCTGCAGCTCGTCTGCAAGTATCTCCATCAAGCATCCGGCAACCAGCTTCTCGGGACACTCACTGAACTCCGGTTCGCATATCAACTCCCAAGACCTTTTCAAAGTCACTCAGATCAATCTCACAATGGCTGCTCGTGCCTCTGCTCTCATGCTCCTTGGAGCCTCCGTCGCCATGGCCGGACCTCTTGCCCCTCGCCAGGCAACTGTCACCGTCACCCACACCGCCGAGGCTGCTCCTGCTGCCACAGCTTGGGACGCCGGTGCTGTTCACCAGTTCCCCATCCACGCTTCTTGCAACGCTACCCAGCGTAGCATGATTCAGAAGGGTCTCGATGAGACAATGACCATCGTCAGCCATGCTCGCGACCACATCCTCCGCTTCGGCAATAACTCCGAGGTCTACACCAAGTACTTTGGCGAAGCTCCCACTGGTGAGCCCCTTGGTTGGTTCACCAAGATTGCCGACGGCGACAAGTCTGGCATCCTCTTCCGCTGCGACAACATTGACGGCAACTGCGACCAAGAGGGCTGGGCCGGCCACTGGCGCGGCTCCAACGCGACTTCCGAGACTGTCATCTGCGACTTGTCCTACGAGATCCGCAGGCCTCTTTCCACCATGTGCATGCTCGGATACGACGTCGCCAACGGCGCCACCAACACCTTCTGGGCTTCTGACCTTCTGCACCGTCTTCTCCACCTTCCTCCGGTTGGTGAGGGTGTCGTCGAGCACTACAACGATGAGGAGGAGGAGAAGTACCCCGGAACCATCGCTCTTGCCAAGAACAACGCTACCTACGCCGCGAGGAACAGCGACACCCTTCAGTACTTTGCTCTTGAGGCTTACGCCCATGACATCGTCGTTCCCGGTGTTGGCTGCCCTGGCACTTACACCGCTCTTGAGGAAGAGTCTTCCGCTGTTGCCACCAGCACTGCTTCCGCCACTGCCTCCGCGTCTGCTGCTCCTGCCTCTGCCTCTGCTGCCGCCACCTCTGCCGCTGCTGCCCCCGCTGAGGCCTGCGAGCCTCACGACGACCACTGGCACTGCCCTCCCGGCGTCCCAGAGCCTACCTCTCCTCCTGCTTAAGCGTTTACGACATGATAGCCGCACATGTGGCTACGAATAACGGACTTACTTGACTTTGTCATTGAGCTCCTACATGATTCACAGAAGATCACGATAGATTAATGATAATCCAATTTTCTCACCATAGTAATCGGCATGTGCTTGTGATGTATGCGATGTATGCGATGAGGTCATTGGATATACTATGCCGTGCGACTCCAATGCTTCCTGATAGGCCTGGTTTGCTGTGAGCAGGGCATCCAATGCGATTCGGTGTCGCGCAGTTGACCGCTACCTGGGTACCAACCGCTACTTAACATCGGCTCGCTGCGATAGTTATTTTTGACACCAACAAAACACGCTTTGTCTGAGTAAGGAAAATGTGGCGACCGTCGGTACTCACAGCAAGTTCTTGCGGAGTTGCTTGACTCAAGTAGTAGGCGTGTCGACACATGGGGCCGCTTCCCCGAACTTGTGGGTTCAGGCCGCCAGCGAGGCTGACCGGCCAGCGGCCCCAATGGCTATGAGGCAGCCTGGCAACCTGTCCTTGGGTTTGAAATTTGCGGCTGAGTTCAGTGCGACAGAGCTTGTATCAGTTGGTGTTTCTAAACATTGAGAAGAGAAGAAAGGCGATGTTGATGGAGATGTCGGTAAAGAGCCGCAGAGCCGCGCAGGATGCGGGCACCCGCAGACACCCCGCTTAAAATGCCTAGGTGGGCCTCTGCAAAATCATTCAGCGCGTAATTCATCGTTTGGAAACACATGGCGCACGGTGATATGGCCCATGGGAGCACTTGTGAGAGCGTCCGGTGAGAGCGTGGTGTTCGAGTTCTACCTAGGAGGCAAATGATGACACGCCGCACCGCCACTCGTCCACGCTTCTCGTGCCGCAACGTAAGCATACCGGACCTACGCCTCACGCTCCTTACATTACAGCAACCCCAACTCCTCTCCACCACTTAAAAAGGATCGTGATGCCGGTTTTCAAGCTTGTGCCACGTTCCACGTCTGTTGCACTGCCCTACGCGCCGGGGCATGGTTGGTCCAGAGCGGCGTGATTGTAGCCCCCAATTCATAATCCTGTAGCCGCCGAAGGCACCTCTTGCATGGTTTCATAGCCAGGCTGGTGCGGCGATCATGCAGCCTTCACGACTGCGCCGCAATATTTGCTCCGACATGTACTGCATATGCCCGAAACTTGTACTCTGGGATTGAGTACTAACTCGCACATCCTCTCACGTTCTGCGTGTGTGCGAAACGTCAAGTGACTCCCTCAACCATGGCGACACCCACACCATCCCCCACATCGAAACATTTCAACCTAACGACCACTCAAGAGGAGAATGCAATCGAAACGGACTTGGCCCTTCCTGGCATCAAGCGTGGTATTGCCATTGGAGTAGCGTGTTCCGTATCGATCGTCGTTATCGCCATTCTTGCTTTCTTTGCGATCAGACGAAGGAACCGTGTGCTGGCTCGGAGAGCACAGCTCCAGACCACAAAGAGAGAGTCGATGGATGCCGAAGCAGGACCGCAGGAGAAAGCTTGGTATTCTACGTCCGCGTCGTCACCACCGCTGCCAACACCACCACCACCGCCGCCTGTTGAAGCCGATGCTCGGGTCATCTACGAATTGGATGCAGGCCAGATGCCAGAACTGCACGGCGATACCGCTGCACAAGAAGTGGAGGGAGATGGCATAGTTGACGCCAGGTCAGAAGCGGAGGAACTGTACGTTCAAAAACTCGAGCAATGGAGGACTTGGAGCATGGCACTGGAGCCGAATACCACGAGCCATACCACCGAACCCGTACGCACTCCTGTACCGCTGCTAATGGTCTCACCACCTGAGGCTTCTCCTGGTGGGGTCTCGCCGTTGCAGCGCTTGTCAAGGGACTACACCCCGCAGGACGGTTCGCCAGTATCACCGCCTCCAAATGTACATTTTCCATCGAGTCATCGCGAGTACACCAGTCATTGAGAGAGGTTTTCAAGATTGGCTTCTCCGCTTGGAAAGCGCGTCACCTCCATCCCATGGTACACTTGATGACCCATCGCAACGAGCGACTCACAACTTCCGAATTCCATATGCACCCATACAATCAGGTCCTCTCGAAAAGAGAAGTATCGTCAACACAAGAGCTTGGAAAGCGCGAAAAATGTATTTGGATCTGTAACGACATAAGATGCTAGCGGGCCGTCAACACGACGCTTTCTTACACTCAATACTCTTTGAATCCACGTGGTACTGGTCGTCTTCGTCATCAATTGGCGAGTCCGGAAAGAGTCGCTCCCCAGTTCGTTTCTTTTCGTCGTTTGGAAGAACTTCGGAACCTGGTAATTCTGCAGCAAAGAGCCGACGGTCACCAAAGGCCTCCACGGGAACAACAGGACTGGCGAGTTCAGAAGCGCTCTTCTCGCTATTGCTCCCTGCCTCCATCTCCGCTGGCCCGAGGGCTCCACACTCGCTCGCCTTCGTCGCATTCTCCATGTCGTACGAACTTTGTGACAGGGTGCTCTTCCGGCGTATTCCAGCTCGTCTTCGACGCACGCAAAACCAGCCGCCCAGTAGAAGTAGTATGATAGCAACGGCGACTGCTGCGCCGATACCAGCGCTCACGCCAACGCCCAGACCGCCATTTCCAGATTCTAGAACTGCAGGCGCTGAAGCAGTGGCTTGCGTCGAGGTTGAAGAAGGAAGAGACGTTTGCGAAGATTGTGATGCATCGGCCGGTGATGGTCTCCCGGGAGGACCCGGTGTCGGCGGCGTTGGAGTTGGAGCAGGTGCAGTTGAGCTCACGTCGTCATCGTCATCATCGTCCCCGTCCTTGCGGTCTTTCTCTGTCTCGGTCGGGAGCGGTACAGTCGGATCTGTGGATGTCGACATGGCGGATATCACGATGATAAATGTATATATAGTAAGAAGACTGCCAGAGCGCGCGTTGACAGTTGTACAATAATGTGAGCTTCTAGTGACCAATTTTGGGATTACCTTGAAAATCAATTGCACTTGCTACACCCCACCTACATATGTACATCAGTGTCCCAGGACAATGGGTATCGACGACGACACCTCATCCATGTTTTCGCGTTCAAGCATCGGCAGAGTCGCAGCACCCATCGCTCATTCGCAGACGGCCCTAATAGCGCGTCGATTCGCCGGCTCAGCCTCGTCTCCTCACAAAACTTCGGTCAATTGTCATCTTGGCCTTACCTCTTACAGGCCTGAGTTTTCCGTGCCTTGATAATGGGTCTCGATAGGCCAATGGCTTTAATGCTCCCCATGTAAGATGGGAGACGCGTCCATCGGGGCTCCGCTGTGCTGTCGAGTTCGCCAAGCTATGGAGGTCATCACCCCGCATGTAGTCTTCAGCTACCGATCCGTTCGACCAAGATTTGGAACGATCTCGCGCATGGAGTGAATAACACTTTCTGCGTGGCGAGATTTGTGTAGTGGTGTGCTTCGGGCTGCACACAGTATGTATGTATGCAGGACCTCGACATGAGCTCCTGAGAACTAAGAACAGCTCACGGGCCAGCCGCTACATAATGCAAAGCTAAGAACATCGACCCAGAAATTGGAATTCAAGAGGTTGGGCCTAAGTCGAAAGTTGTACCACTCAGGGATAAGCTGCTGCACAACACGTGGAGTCTCAGACATCGCTATGATCACGCCGATTAGGTTCACGATATTGGGTTCATGGACATGCGCGCAAATTGCCATGAGATGCACGACACCTATCTCTCTCGAGGAAAAATGGCGACCTGACGGCGGCGAGATGGTTTGAGTCCGTGCTGCGAAGCGTGCGTGATCAGCATGTCGGCGCCATCGGAAGCGAGTCCGTCCCGTCCGCGGTGCCTCTTCATCCTCCCCGCCCCATCGCGTTGCACGCCGTTCAACGTGCCTCTGCGCCGTCGCTCGCTCTTTGCGAAAGCTCCTCCTCTCGACTGATCATACAAACCGAATGATGCCCAAGCAACGAAATCTTTGACGCCGCGCGTCTCACTGGATCCTCGAGCGAGCTGCAAACTGCAGCTCTCGTAATCGCTTTGCGGAACGCTTCGACTGTGAGATTTTACGGTACACCCAAAGTTTCGAGTACATTAGCACCTGGTCTATCCACAGGGACACATACCTCGGGATACTGCTGATTCGCTATTGCTATCTGAGTAAGCAGGGGCCATGGGAAGTATCACCTACCGTTGTAGTGCCCGCGGAACAAAGCCAGTCGAGAACACTTAGGGGGAAGAAACTAGATCGACATGAATTATACTTTCAGCCATCCCCAAGGTAGTCATTATTACCGCATAGGATATTGTACCATCTCGAGAGCACGGTGGATAAAGATCGATCTTTGGCGGTGCGCTCATACACTCGCACCAGCTCCTCCCGCGGAATGAATGCCACAGGGTTTCTTCCGTAGCCTACAAGCATACTATCAATCCGATAGACCGTGGTGCGGCTCCTCTGGATGGTCGATCAGCTAGATTGGTGCCTGCGTCTGCCCTTGCAGGTGATGGGGTCGAAGACACTGGCACCTAGCGCAGAGCGGTACACCCGCACTTCTTCAATAGCGCGACACTTGAACAGGAAATCCCTCGGACAATCATCTGAATGATCGCATCTTGAACAGATGGTCTGGTGACACAGGACTATACATGGGCAAAATTTGGCAAAGGACCATGATACGTCGATGGCCTGATACCAAATACCAGAAATCCAAAGGTCTGGAAGGAATGTTGTTTTTCGTTCCGGATCCATATTCTCGCATTAACAGTTAGCTCCACATGTCAGTCGGAGTTACCGGTTTGATGGAAGGGTCCAATGATGCCGCCCAGGACCTGACGAAAGACGCCACACAACGGCCGACCTAAAGATAATAAGGGGATCCACCGGGTCCATTGCGCATTCATCGTGCATATCCCACAGGCCACTCGCCCCCGTAAGACTACGCCGGTTGCGGCCCGACCTCTACGTGGATTCATATGCCTTTGGGCTCCTCCACACAGATTGTTGCGGATCCTACCTCCATTCTACATTGAGACCACTGAGACCTTGCATTATGGCAAGCCAGAACTCCAATCCCAACGCAGACCCTGTCTTCTTCGGTGGCATAGAAGTCGACATCACCCAATTCGATTTCAGCGACCATACTTCGAAAGTCAACAGTCTCACGATAACATGCGCAGTCTTCATCGCTCTAGTGGTGTTGACTGTTGGTCTCCGCCTCTTCGCAAGAGCGAAATACGTCGGCCATATCTTTATAGACGACTGTACGCGCCTACCTACTCCATCGCAAAGGTCTCAGCTGATGTACAACAGTTCTTATCATTTGCGCCGCCGTCTTCACTGTTGCTCTGGCTGCAGTGTGTATCGCCGGTAAGCAGCAAATACTTCGAGTGTGAATTCCAGCTAACGACATGTTAGCAACCCAATATGGCCTCGGGCGCCACATCTGGCTTCTGCCCATGTTGACCCTGTTCGACACCTTGAAGGACTGTATATTGGTAGGTGCCAAGCTTTCATTGGGTGTTGTATCATGGATATGGCGATTGTCATGAATGTTGAAAATGGGCTTGTTGAGCTGTCACAACTAACGCGCTGTAGTATCTCTTCATCTGCCAAATACTATACGCCTTTGCTATTGCGTTGACGAAGATCGCCATCATATCGTCGTACCTGCGTTTCATCCACGACAAGACCTTCCGCATCTGGATGTACGCGATATCTGTGTGCATTGTCGGTCTATGGATTTCGGGTAAGACAAGCCACAGTTCCCGACACGTGACATGTGCTGAAGTACTGTTAGGAATCTTCGTCACCATCTTCCAATGCCGTCCGGTTCAAGGAGCATGGGATTTCACCCTCGAACCAGTGTGCGTCGACTACGTCACCTATCTATACGCCAGCTCCGCCGTTAATGTCGCGACGGATCTTCTCCTTTGCGCGCTACCTCTCCCTCATATTTGGAGGCTGAATATGCCCAAAAGGCAACGAATCGTCCTATGTGTGCTACTCGCAGGAGGCGCAAGGTATGTGTGGACGGCAGATCATCGAACTTTGCTAACATTTGACAGCGCAAGCATACTGGGCATCGTCCGTATTGCGTTCTTGGATCGTTTACGCGTCCTGGATGTTACCTGTAAGTATACCTTCGATTTGAGGATCGTGATGGATGGTGTCTTTGGATGCAGCAAGCAGAGCACGAACTGCTATATCTGCCACCAACAGGACTCGCATTGATGTCGGCTATTCCGCTCGAACATGAGAGCTAACACACATACAGATCAGAGCGTCGAGTGCGTCATCATGTCGGTAGGCGAGTGCAGTCTGGGAATCATCTCCGTCAGCATCGCTGCTCTTCGTCCAATGGCACGACAGTTCTTCCCCAACGCGATGCGAAACTCTCCCTCTTCCTCGTCCAAGCCACGCGAAGCAGGACACGTTCGCCTCCAGCACATACCCTCAAGCCAGGACAAGGATCAGTTCACATCGGAAAGCAAACATGATCTGTCAGGTTCATACGGATCGCATACACAAGTCTCCTGCTAGTCATCCATGTACAATCTAGACAACTTTTACAAACCTCCGTACCGCTTCTCGTCTCGCCTCCTGTCTCCAAATGCTGCAATGCCGATGTATACTGTCAGATACTAGGGATAGTCAAACGGTGACATGACCTTCATTGGGCACAAATAGTCCAGCGAAGCTTACGTTACAGTACTACGCTCATATCGCTGGCTACGTTCCTGACCTGGAACAGAAACAGGAATGACGGAAGTCCTTGGAGACTGTCAAGCTCTCGCGGCAGCCGACCAAGAGCGGGACGGAACGCCTTGTTCAGCTGACCGCCAAGAAAGCCAAGCCGTCAGCCCAATCTCGCGCTTTTCCATGACTGGCTAAACAACGATGTAATTGGTCCAACACCCTCACGACGTCACAGACCATTACCAGAATCGCGTCAAGCTGAAAGCAGGCTGTGTTGGCGATCTTACTCTGCGCGCGCAGGCTGTGTACAGCGTTAAGGCGTCCACGGCGTAATTCAAGAAGCACACCGCTTATGGCCTGAATACATAAATGCGATGTGTCGCGCCTCCTTTCCATGTGCATACCACTCATCAAATCTGCCTCAAGGTTACACCAAAGACCCATTGCGGTGACTCATACATCAGCCAGTCACCCTTAATATACTCATCAGTCTATAAAATCCTACCTCGAGTTCATCACCCCCTTTGCAACTCTCCATCTCCAAACACAAGCTTGCAAATCTACCCCAAAGCCCCAAAGACCATCACAATGAGGTTCACAGCGGCAACTACTCTCCTCCTCGCGACCATGGCGCTCGCCAGCCCAGCACCCGTCGCCAACCCAGACGCGGTAGCTGAACCAGCATTCATCGGATCTCGCGCCCAATTCCGCGAAGCGCTTGCCGCACGCGACACCCTAGTTATGCCAGAAGTTCAACTCGAAGAACGAGCCAGCAGCGGCGGCAAAGGAGGAGGCAAAGGTGGAAAGGGCACTGGTGGAAAAAACAACACCGAAAGCGCGGCGTCCGACATGCTTTCACCAAGTCGCGCTCTGCAGATCACTGCACTGGGTCTGGGCGTTGTGGAGGTTGTGAGACTCTGGGGTTAGAACGACGCGAGCGAGATGGAGTTATACGGGTTGAGAGCAAGGTGGCTATCATTGTATTTGGAGGAGAGAGGCGGAGTTTGATGTGGTCACGACACTTTACTGAGCGATGGAGTCATGTTTGCATGTTATTGTATGATATTGGAGTTCGATACCACGGCATTCGGAAATCAATATAGAGTTCACAACACCACAATCTTCTGCTTGCAGGCTAAGCTTAAGGCGCCCGCTACGTCACCCCGCATGTGTGCCACAGCGATCAAGTTTCCACATCTGACACGACAAGTCCATGCACTGGACTACGAGGACTGGTGACGATGGTGTTGACCCGGATCGGTGAACTCAGTGTTTGTTGTTCACTGAGTAATTTACTCCGTCGTTGGGATGATCATCTCAGTAAACAAGCATAGCCACAGTGTGGCGGTGTTGATCAAAGGATGGACTGGATATGGCTGAGATGATCAGTGCACAGCCACAGAGAGCTGAGAGATCAGCAAATGTAATAAGCCTAAACAAGTTCACCATGTGCAGGTCAAAGAGATTTGAAGTATGAAGAGTAAACATTAACACTGGTATCTGCCGCGGCCTAAACGCTAGAAATAAAAAACGCCGTGCAAATGCTATGCCCCAAACGCTACGCTATGCTATCGGATCGAATAGAATCCAAAACACTTTTTGTTGCCATGAAGCAATGTTTACAAGAACTTGTTGATCATCTTCTTCCAGCCACTGGCGGAAGATTCTTCCCAGGTCTCGCTAACTTCGTCCTCGAACTTGCCACTCAGGAGATCGGCTTCGGCGGGGTTGATGAACTTGCTCCTGGTAACGAGCTTGTGTCCAATGTAAAGTACGGCGAAGAGGATCAAACTGATGTATGCGATGAAGAAGTCCTCGACGCTCCATGGGACGAATGCGGTGAAACCTTGGGTGATGGTGATGATGGCGCAGAAAGTGACACCGTAGATGGCGAGTGGGCGGCCACCCCATGACTTGAATGGGAGGGTGTCACGGTCGATGTTCTGAGCCTTGAGCGCGCGCATGAAGCTGATGTGGCAGATCAAGACACAAGTCCAGGCGATGAAACCTGCGACGGAGACGATGTTGAGGAGCCAGTTGAAAGCTTCTCCACCGTTGGCGCTAAGATTCATGTAGGCAAGCAGACCCATGGCGCCGGTGACTGAGGTCGCCCAGTATGGGACACCTCGCTTGCTGGTAGCCTTGAGGAACGCAGGGGCACACTTCTCCTCCGCAAGACCGACGAGGATACGGCTGCCTGAGTAGACGTTGGAGCTGGCGGCTGAGAGAACGACGGTGAGCAAGATGGCGTTGAAGATATCGGGAAGAGCGGAGACTCCGGCGAGCTGGAAAGCAATAACCATAGGAGATGAGCCGGCGTTGGTGTCGCCAATTTGAAGAGCCTCGTTGTCGTAGGGGACCAGAATGCCAACGAAGAAGATGGTGAAGACGAAAAGGGTGAAAATGCTCCAGAAGGTCTTTCGGATAGCCGAAGGCATGGTGACACGGGGGTTCGCGGACTCTCCAGCACCAATAGCGCAGAGCTCAGTACCCTGGTATGCGAAACCAGCCTGGATGAGGACAGCCCAGAAACCGACGAACTTGGCAACAGGGCCCTCGGCGAGGTATGGAGCGAAAGCACCGGGAGAGTTCCAGTACTGGAAGCCAATGTAGCCTTGTGCGCCGACACCAGCGTTCATGCAGATGGCGTAGATCCAGAAACCGACAAGGGCAACGACCTTGATGAGAGCAAACCAGAATTCGAATTCACCGAAAATGTCAACGGGCAAGAAGTTGACGGCGGTGATCGGTACCCAGAAAATGGTGATGAAGATGCCGATGCTGAGATCCGAGTCCCACCATTGGATGATAAGTCCAGCGGCGGTGAGTTCGAGTGCGTATGTGATGGACCACGAAAACCAGTAAATCCAGCCCATGGAAAATCCTAGCGAGGGGTCGACGAAGCGGGCAGCGTATTGTGTGAATGCACCGGAAATAGGCAGGTAGGTAGCCATCTCAGCCAAACTGAGCATGACGGAGTAGACCAGAGTACCGACGAAAACGTAAGCCAGGAGCGCGCCAGCAGGACCGGCAGTAGCGATGGAACCTCCGCTAGCAATGAAGACTCCGGTTCCTACAGTACCGCCGATGGCGACGAACTGCAAGTGTCGGGATGAAAGCTTGCGCTGAAGCTCATCCTTGGGGGGAGCGGCCTGCTTCTCGACGTCGCTCGAAGAGTGCGGAACCGACTTGTCCGACCGCTGGTCCATCTTGGGCGTGATTTCCTCAGAGGCGGATGCCATATTGGTGGTGGTATTGGCGAAGGACCCTGGGGTGGGGCTTGAGGTTCAAAGTAAGAACAACAACGACGAAGCTGTGATGTATACGATAGATGTCAAGTGCGCAAGAGCCAGGGACGAAAACGATATTTCAATCAAACCACGGTTACCCACCACTCCAGAAAGTGGAGTCATAGCGCAAGACTCCATGAGCCATCATGTTAGCCGTCGGCGTACTCCACGCTCTGGAAAGCCAGTCGACCGTCCAAATTTTCATCGTCGGTCCACTTGGCGGGCAACAGAGTCGTTTTGCCGCGCAAGATGCAGAAGTTGAACCGTGACAGTAGCATGATCGAAATTTTCGAGCCAGGATCACGTCGGCTACGAGCGGGTCGGCGCCGCCAGTTCGCGTCGCCTTGAGCGCGACAGGCCAAGCGGCAATGCTTATCGCGGGATTACCGTGTGGAATGTGTAGCTTTGCCGTTCCGTATGTTCCCAGCAGAAAAATTCTGCAGCTTAGCAGTATCTTTTTTGGGGTACTTTGTGGCGGCGGACGCGTTTCGGGAATAGCGAGAGGGCCGGCCCTTCATCGGGTCACGGCCTTGGCGCTGGCCGTGTCAGACTTCATCCATCGGGAAACCTCATCAGGCCTATCATGACTCCGTCGCATGTCACCGCATTCAGCTCACCCCTTTCCCCAGCCGGTGGTTGTAGATATCTGCTTTGGTCATGCTGAGTCAAATGCCGCAGACTTTTATTTGCATGGCCTGAAGGCGCATCACGCTCTACTTAGGTAGTGTTATTACCAGATCTGTTCGCGCGACTGTCACATCGTGAGAGCCCAGTTCCTGCACATCTCATGCGACCAGTGGAAGCAACCAGCCAGCATAGCAAGCTATCGATACCGCCTATACGTCCAGGACGCATACAAAAATCCGATGGAGTCTACCATCTCACGCGGCTAAGAGGTTTCAACATCAGGCGCGTTGACAACTAGCTTTCTCATCGCAGCATCATCATCGACGTCGAAAGCAACACGTACTATTAGTCACGTACCGAACGTGGCATAAAACTATACCCCAGGTTCTTCAGCCTTATGCACTCCAGGACGAGCCCAAGTGTGGTGCTACCGTTGCGCTGAGACATGGGAGCCGGGACCCAGCCGAGCGCTCGCCGGACTGTCCTGGCAGAATCCGGGGACGTGTCTGACTTTTCATGTGATCTGGGGAAGATTCGCCTTGTTGCTTGACTAGACCACTTGGCCTTGAGCTGAGACCCTCGTCTCGTTGCCACTGTGTCTTTTCACCACCGCATTGTCGTACATGATCGGACACACATTAAATGTAAATCGCATGGATATCTCGGTACATATCATCTAGTCTTACTGCCGATGAGGCAGCCTGATTCGTGGATCGATTCGCTTACATGTCTAGATGTGGAGAAATTGGGACAGGTACACTAATATTACCACACTGCGGCGCTCAAGCACGATGCTCACTTCACCTCGATAACGAAGCGCTGTGAGCTCCTCAAGACTCCCAACTGACGCGCTCACTCGTCATCTTCGTAGTCCATCTCTTCGTCTTCGTCCTCATCCTCGTCGTCGTATCGGTCTTCGTCCTCTCCATCATCCTCATCACCATCCATCCCACTAGTGTTCTTCAACTCATCCAAGTCCCACACACTATCCGGCAACCCCACAATTCCCACATCTCTCTTCACAGTGATGATTCCGAACTCCTCGACGCCGCAGAAGCCTCCCCTCTGACTCTTGCCAAAAAATCCCACGATGATCTCATCGGGGCTGGGTGTCAGCCTCACAATGTCCGAGTCACGCCTCGCGTTGAGCTCACCCGCGCTGGTACCGTCGCTAAGATGTAGCCTCACACCATCCCTAGGGATGACTTCAACGGAACTAATCTCCACCCCCTCGGGAAGACGTATCTTCTCGGAAGCGTGACCGCCGAACTGGTGTTTGCGGCCGTATGTACGCATGGGTCCCCAGTGACTTGTGTGACCGTCTGCATACTTCACCACGCCGCCATCCCACAAACATCCGACCCTTAGATCGATGGAAACGGCGCGGTGCAGGTTTCCATCCTTGCCCTTCTCATGAAGGAGCTGCGCCCATTCGTACCGACGAGTATCGGACTCATCGGGGAAGGCGAGGCGCTTGGCGAGTCGGATCTCGGAGCCTGGGATACGGATGTATGATCTGCTGGCGAGGAGTTTCCAAACGTTGCCGATGTTGGTCTCTTTTCCATTGTAGGCGAGGATGTTGAGATGGAGGGCTTGGGATCGATCGAAACGCTCTTCGAGAGAGGATTCCGTATACTCAATGCGCTTCGGTGCGTTGTGAGTCCAGCCGAGGGGCTGGGATGTCTCTGTACGGTTGAAAGTAAAACGTACGATACCGCTGCTTGAGCTGATGACGAGCTTTGTCGGGCTTTCAGCATCGGTGTGCTCAGCGTGGGCCCCGGGTGAAGCATGTCGTTCTTCGTTGCTGATTGCGGGGTCGATGGGCAGGCGGAAATGGGGCAGCATGCGGAAGGAGAGCGCATCAGCTAGATTCCAACGAGCATTGTTAGGTGTGTTGTGAGGGTCCACAAGTACGCCTTCTGTTTTGAGGTGGCCAGAGTACGCGGTCATAGGGAGAAAGTTTTTGGGCCAGTCTTGCGCATATCCACGCTCCATGATGCCAGAGCGATGAGGCGATCCGAATGCGTGACCGATTTCATGGAGGAAAGCGCCTTGGCCGATGGCGCATGCTTCCCACATGGTGTCGCACTGGCCGTTGTCATTGCCTACTTTGTCTCCAGGTGCACGGACGTCTGTGAGACAGCTTGTGACTTCTTCCAAGAAGCGCGGCCAGGAGTAGGTCAGGTGGCTACCGAACATACCCAGTGAGATTCCGTCAGGGTTATAGCAACCAAGAGCTGCGTGTCCGAGAATCAGCTTCTGCGAGATACTGTAGTGTGAGTCCAAGATCAACCCAGCAACGATGGGTCGGGCATTGGAAGCGAAAGGACCTCCTTGCTCCTTGAGCGCATCCAAAAACCAGTCGAACAAGTCATTGTCACGACGTGCAGTAGGGTTTTGTTGTGCGACCTCTTTGTTGCGAATTTCCTTGACAGTCCTGGAAGAGCGAATAATGTTGACCTTGGCAGTCGATCGCATGGCACCTTCGCTGTCGAGAGTCTCTTCAGCGCGCGCATTGAGGAAGTCGCGACTAATCGTGTCCGCGGTCCACTCCTCATCCAGCCTGAACGATCGACGCCCAGCACCTTGCAGCCTCAAGTCTTCCGCGGTCATAGCTTGCCACATGTAAGCCGCCATGCGCAGCTTGGCAATAGCTGCATCAAGGTCTGAGTGCGCCGAAGATATCCCAGCGGCCTTTGAGGGTGGACAGTCGATGAGGCATGGCGAGTCTGCGGCGACCATGATAGCGAGGTGAAGAGGCGGGTACTGCAAGAGCGGGATGTAGTTGACGTTTAACTCGATGGTGTGTTCAAGGCAGTCGTTGCAGACGTAGGCAAATTCCAGGACGTTCTGCCCTGGCGAGAGCATAACGAGAGCCTTGAAGTTACCGCCTGCTATCGGCCACGTCTGCTCGGGAAAGGAGTCGGCCTTGTTTGCACCTTTGGTAGCAACATGGATGTAACTCCCTTCAGCAGCGGTAAGCGCATAGGTACCCGTGACTAGGAGACAGCGCTGTCGTACGTGTTAATTTTAGACAGTCAACATAGGAATTGCACCATACCTGATGGATGGTTTCACCGTCTGTGACGTTGGTGATGTTGAGAGGGGTTGAAATTGGTGCCATTCTGATGGGATCGGAGGACTGTTGGTAGTGTGTTTCGGTGATGTTATTCGGGAATGGGAATATAATATGAACACTTGTCAAGAGAAGTCGCGATGCATCTGGAATGTTATTTTCATGTCTTCTTACTGTGAGTTTTATATTCCATTTCAAACGCCCGTGAGCAAGGCTGCAACTCCTTACTATGTTGTGGCTTTCAGGCAGCCGTCCCAAAACGGCTAGTCTCAGGGTGCTGCCTCGTCGAGGATGCTGGGTAATGTCTTTCACGTAACGTCACCATAACAACTCGCATACTGAGAAGCGTGACACTCCTAAAGGTTTGAAGCATAGGGTGATTACGCGCGATGCAAAATACGCTGAGATTTCGATGATGCGTTACATCACCATGCACTGGTCGGCCGCGCCACCCGTAATCATCGAACTCATGGCTTGCATCGCCCGAGCTTGGAACATCTCTTGCAAATCGGCATTCCCGGCTGTGACCTCGGCCTGTGCGGCAGCGGCCGCAAAATTATCCTTCCTCTGTTGTCTGTGCTCCTGCGACCAACCTTTGTACAAGTTGTCCACATTCAAAGGTCCATCATCCGTAAAGAGCCTGGCGGCTCCTTTGTGGTACTTCGTCAAATCCTTCAAGCATACCTCGCTTTGCGCGCACTCATAGTTTTCTTCCTGTCGCCGTAGATGATTGCGCATCGCTCTGCGCGCTATGTCCATGAACCGAGGATATTTCCCTTCGATTAGGGATGTAGTGATGATGGTATTCGCTGCATGTTGCGGCGATCGTCCGGTTTCTGAGAAAGACGGATCCCAAGCTGGGTCGTTCTCGAGCGCTGTGTAGATGGCTTTCCACGTATCCGAGCATTGCCGCTGCATCAACGTTCCGTTGAAATAAAGATCTGGCAAGTCAGCCTGCAGCCAGAAAGCAAAATGTTCCAGAATAGCAACAGATGTGAGTCCGTCTCTGCCGTTAATAGGCTCCAGTTTTAGTCCCTGCTGCTCTTGAGAGGCTTGCATCGCGCGCGCGAGACGGCCACGGGTTGCATCAGGAGCAGAAGCTTCGAGAAGTGCCGTAGTAATGGCGTCGATTCTCCCATTAAAGGCTCCACCGGGTATCTTCTTGATCCAACAGCCACTAGCACCGCGCGGCAAGTAGACAGTTTCTCCAAACACGGTTGCATCTCTGAACAGTCGAGACTTGTTAGTGGGATCATATCTAGGCCGGCCTAGATCTCCACGGCTAAGGTCCAGACGATCAAAGGTATATGATTGCACCTGCTTGAGCGTGGGCTGGCCAGTAGCAAGATCGAAGAGAGTCCGTGCTTCCTCGGGCGACTCGGGTGGTCTCTTGATCAACACGTATCGGGGATCCTGGCTGAAGAGCATGAACTCCATGTCGGGCCACACTGGGTCGGAAGGGCTTCTCAGCTGTGTCCCCATATAAACATGAGCCATGAAAAGAAGAGAACATGAAGTTGCTTCGTGTGACAGGCCAGCTGCGTGCCAGTGAACGAGAAAGTGGTACTTCAACATGCCGTTGAGCAAAGGATGGTGCTTATATATGTAGAACGCTTTTTTCTTCATCATCCCGAAGATGGGGTGTCCATTGACCTTTGGATCTTGCGCAAGCTGTTGCCATTGTTCGGCAAATCCGTCATGGTTGGCCCAGGGACTGATGTCGTTGTATGCTTCTCTGAAAGGTTTGTAACATTCATCTTGGATATTGTCTGGCATCATCGGATCCTCCCAGTTGTTCGTAATGGCCTGTTCTACTCCCATTAGGTGGTTCAGGTAGACCTGAAGTTCAAAATGTGGTCGGTTGGTCATCTCGCCCATGATGTCTTGCGAGTCGAAATGAAGCTGGACGCCATATGTAAGCCACATTGGGATTTTGTGCTCGGTGAACATGTCCAATAGACCTTTGGAGACCATGTCCAGCAGTGGTGGGCGTTTGGCTGCTTTGGCGACGATCCGCATGATTTGGGCAAGTTCGATTGCTCTGAATGTTCGATTGTGAATGTTGGCATCGCCGAAGTCCTTTGGCATCACTTGCGGAATCGAGTTCTTTTTTGTCATGTGCTTGTGGAGGTAGAACTTCAAGCCAGCGAAGACCGGCCAGAAGTCGAAATGTGCTTCACTCTGGGCGTCCGCTGTAACGCCAAGCCTGGTGGAAGGCTTTGCAATCTCCGCGAGAGACCACCTGTGCATATCCTCGTGGTTGTTGTAAAAAAGAACGGCGGGGAGCGTCCAGACCGGGTACTCCGTAACTGGATATTTCTTCGGTCGTGTTACTAGCAAGTCGAACTTCGCCTCCGCACTTTGAGCAAGCTTAATAGCCGTATCCGTGGTCATGGCTGCCACAATCAAGTCGACTTTGCCGTTCTTGTATTTCTGCCAGTTGTCACGGACCACCTCCCTCATGTCCTGTTGTTCCTGTAGCATAAGCGCAACAGCAATCCAGAAGTCGTCCTCTTTGTCTTCCTCAGCTTCCTCGAGCGTGACATTAGATACGTCAGGGAGTGTATCTTCGGCAATATCTTCCTCGTCGGCTAGTGCCACGAGCTCATCAACGGTCAGCCCCGCGAAGCGATTGCGTGACGATAAGTCAGCCACACTAGTAGCGGAACCATTGTTGCGTGCGATTTCTGGTCCGCCCGACCCGAGGAACGGCTTGAGGGATGCGAAGGTGTCCTCGAGAACCTTGATGAAGTATTCGTGCCGCAGGTCACTGTTCGTATCCGGGTTGACTTTCGCCTTGTACCATTGCGAGACCTTCCGACGTGTCTGAATGGCGCGACTGAAGTGCCTGCATAAAGCAACAGGGACCATAATTTCAGACTCTGCTTCTTCTCCAGCTTTTGCTATCGCTTCTGCCATGGGTACAAAGTCCGATACTCCGAGTTGGTATACTGTGCCACCACCTCCACCTTTCGCATTCTGGTTGCCTTTCCTGCCCGCGCCCTTTTTCGACTTAGATCTCGACTTTGTCTGTTTTTGTTCTTTCGTTTTGACTTCGAAGCCGATGAACGCGGCGGTTTCGGCAATCCATCCTGCAATGTATTCGGTGGCTCGCTTGTACAAGGTGTACTTGGCGAGGAAGGTCTGTGGCTCGTTGAGACCCGACATGACGTGAGCCGATTCGAGGCAGAGAAGCGCTCGATGTTCGCGTTCTGTAATGGGTGGGGTGCCTGAGTGCGATGTTGATGGTACCTGGTGCTGCCGCAGCTCGTATAGCTCCAAATGAGAAGGCGGGCAAACCCTGCCGAGCGCCGCTAGACCTAATTCCCACTACACGTGATCCCAGAAAAGCGGGGCACAGAACTATCAGCGAGCGCGACCCATAACGGCCCGAATCGATTCAAACACTCAACTACGCCTCAAGTCCATTGGGAAAAAACAGCGTAATGTCAACGCAGTCGTTGTATGGATGCGAAGCGGATTATCAAAATGATGAGATTGTTGCAATGTGCATAAAACGTATCCTATTTTTGAGTGCCTAGGTATGCTCGACATCCTGATCAGAAGCTGCCTATGAAAAGAGAGCTTCGGGACCTCAAAACCAACTGCTGTACTCTTTTGTTAAGCTCATCCTACTTGATTCTTCGTTGTGATATAGCGATAAATCATGGTAAGTCCATTAGATTATCTTCTCATCGACGATCGTTCCTAGGCTTCTAGGTCAGGTGTATACCTAGGTAATCACGACAGGATGCAAGCTCCTCAGCGATAGTTTTTGCGACGCCTTCATTCAGAGTCTTGGAGTCACCCAAACCACCGATGGTGATTTGGAACTTGCAGAGGCAAATATGGTCGAAAGCGGAATCTGAAGAAACCTCACTTGCGGTTGTTGCAAGCAATTTTGACAAAGAGAGAGAACAGGGCTGTTTCTATAGCAGGAAGCGCAGTAGGTATCAGTACCCGCAAGCACAGTTTGAGTAGCGGTGAAGGACGCCATCTACAAATCTCTACATGTACTCTGGTAGTCGCCAAAAAGGTTATTAGAATTGTCAAATAAGCGGTCAGATGCTGCTACTGTAGTCTGTAATCGGCTATCGTCGTCCACTTTGCTATGGTGTTGGTTCGAGATCTTAGTCGCGCCGTAGCGGCATCGTGGCGTTTGTAGACCCGACCAAGCGCCAGATCAATCAAACTCAAAGTTGACATTCACGCCGTCGAATGTAGTGTTGTCTGTAGTAGCAGTCTGACTGCAGAGGTCGATTAGATTCTGACCCTGGGGTCATTCTAGAACAACATGAGGAGAGCGGTGACCGTTGGCGGGTGCCGAAGAGCTTCGGATCATGGCCGTGCCCCTTCCTGGTGTGTCGCAAATGTCCCTGGCACATCTGGCACATGGCCACCGTTCATCGCAATGCGCGAGCATCTCAGTACCATGGCGTCGCATTGCTTCTGGCCCTTCAACTACGCGCTGCATGTGCTGTACTTACCGCCTTGAGCTGTCACGTCCGCTCCTGAGTTTCGTCGACCCTGCGCCACCACACGCACTAGGCCATCAGCCTCGCCGCCCTCGCGTAAATAGGATGGCAGGATCGCGTGGAAGAATGCGTTTCGCCTCAAAGAATGCACTTCAGTTAAATGAAGTGTTTGTCGCGATTGGCTGCGCGATAGCAAAATGATGTAAATCGTCCTGCACGACTTGTTCAGATCTTGCTGCGTTGTCAGGAACCGGGTCTTTGTTGTGACGTAGATCGATGCAAGCGAGGTCGGCTGCTCGGGCTGTCACGCCAGGATCAGGCAAGGCGCGGTCAAGTGGGGCTTAACGGCCGCCTGGGCATGCAACGTTCCGTTCCATACATTTTCACAATGTCTCCTGAGAAATGCACCTGCTTTCGTCGTTTAGGACCGAATGCGGGTCTCGTTGTGCTGACCAGATGTGTGCGAATGGCCTCATCCAAACTCTAACGGATATTACGGATGTAAATGTCAGCCTTAGGACAATTCGCACAATTTGACAGCCTTCGACGTTTGAACTCTGTGAGTACCTATAGATTCCCATCCTTGTGCTATATCAAACGCTAGCCGAACCATCACCAGGTTTTCCACCGTGTTACAGGGCTTCCTTGGAAGCTGGTTCTAGATTCCCATTCGCCAATACCCTTGCTAAACCCCTTAGCCCCACGTTTCGATCGCTTTTCTGGACTTCGTCACACCTACCTCTAGCATCATCGGATGGCGTATTGAGGCGCTTGAGTTCTTTGACAGCTGTTTGCCACACCTTGTCATGGGTCAGCTCTGGTAAATCTGCCGGTTGCTAAAGAAAGATTTTCAAGGTTGGAATGAACGCGTGGTGTGGGTGACGATGAAGCATCGCCTCCACCAAGTCGATCGGTCAAAGCAAGACGACAATCGTGTACACATTCTTACATTCGCATGAATACACTTTCATGCTAGGTGCCGTTCAGGCGGTCTACGCGCACTCAGACCACTCCCACAAGCGTTTGGCTTGGTGAACTTGAGGCTCGGAGATGAGCCTTATGCAGCGCCTGTGAACGAGCGCTCCGCTAGCCGGTACCCCAGCCTAGGGTACGTCACTGGCGCTGAAGCCTCAACTCGTGGAGGGTGTCCGTCCACCTTATGGCATAGTCTGGGGCAGCCACAAAACCCTATGAGAGGCTTTGACGTGGATAACGTGCATACAGCCAGGACACCCTGCAGCAAATGTACGCGCCAGGGGCAGCGAAAAGATGCCCAATGTGTAAGTATGTTCGCGTTCGACATCTGATCCCTGCCCTGAATGGCTATACCTCCGATATCGATCTACGTTCCACAGTATCCATTCTTCATGCGACAGCAACTCTAGCCGTGCAGGTTTCGAGATCAACAGCCCTAACGGATACTCCACCCTCGGTACCAACCAGTCAGCATGATCAGCCAGGTACCACAGAGCCAAACCAGCTGAGATCGACGTCATTCTTGGCCGGGTGCAGACTCGCCATGAAGAAGTTGGGGACGCCAGGTGGACCTGTCACCGTTATTTTGACCGTTATGGACGTGCGCTCCCGGCTGTCAGCTAATTCCCCTGGCGTCGATGACGATCGTAGCCTGGGTATGCCGGTGTTTGATGACGATGGCAATGTAATGAAGCGTGTACTTGGAATGAACCTTGAACAAGATGAGGACTGAGAAGGTATAAAGAGGGCAACGATGCGTCGACAATTGAACATCATCCAACACATTCAACTCACATCAACAACTCTACAACACCACTTCCAAACAACACTTCCTTCTTTCACAAGAACCAACCAACCCAACCAACCTTCAAAATGCAGTTCACCATCACCGCCATTGTTGCTTTCGCCGCCACCGCCGCCTTCGCTGCTCCCCTTGACGAGCGCCAGGTTGGCCTCTGCTCTTCCGGCAACCCCGTCTGCTGCGCTACCGATGTCCTGAACCTCGCCAACTTGGACTGCGCTCCTCGTACGTCCTTCCCATCCTCTTTCCAATCAAAGACATGATCACTAACATTCTCTCAGCTACCACCACCCCCACCAGCATCAACCAGTTCATCGACGGATGCGCTGAGTCCGGCCAGCAGGCCAAGTGCTGCCTCATCCCCATCCTCGGCCAGGCCCTCATCTGCTCCGACGTCAACCCCACTGCTGAGGCCCCCTCCAACTCCTCCGCATAAGCGCCTTTCGTCGCTTCTCATTCGGCATGGCGCGAATAATGTATATCCTCAACGATGGTCGTGCCTTGGTTTCTTAGACACATGTACAACATCTTCTTTCGATTGTTTTAGATAGGGAGTGAGCATTAATACACATTTCAGTTGTAATAATTAGTCTTGATATGGTGACATTGATGTGTTCTATGTATAACTGAAAAGACAAGAGAGGTGTTGAGGAATACAACCCATGTTGTGGGTGAAGTTTGAAACGGCGTGAAGTACCGAGGAGGCATTTGAAGACTGTGAGGCTGTCGGTATGACAGCTGATAATGGTGTGAGACGTATACAAGGACGTCGGACTCAAGGCTTTGCGATGTCTGGAAGCCATGTCGGCGCCATCTTCTCCCACAACTCCCTGAGAGGACGAGTCTTGTAATGCTTGTCTTCATCTTTCTTATTCTTGGAGTCGTACTGGTGACACAGCCAATCCCAGACCCCCTTTCGTCCGAAGACGTTCCGGTGAAAATACTGACAGGCTTGGTACCATTCGTCCCGAGCATCCCAATCTGCAACCTCTTGGCACTGATTGGTCATCTCGGCAGCGCGAGAGAGGCAAGCCGTCATGTTGCCCATTAACGGTGCCATCTCGAGTCCGTGCTCACGGAACAACGGGCATCCACGACCTTGGAGTCGGAGAACTACTGAAGCGCGTTTGAAGATTGGCGCCATTTTCTCAAGCTCCGTCTTCACATACGAGGCCATGATGAACTCTGGATGCTTCGTGGGTAACGAAAGAAGCTCTGGTATATTGAATGACCCTATGGTCGTACTGGCGGCTGCCTCGTTGGGCCATCTGAATCGATCCCACATGAGACGGACAAGCTGTTTCTCCGGCAGGCCAAACCAATCCTCATTGCTAAAGTCAATGAGGGCTGTTGCACCTTGGGCCACTATCGGCTGCTGGGGAGGTGCCTGTTGGATAGGCGCGGAGGTACTCGGTGCCTGTTGCGGCTGCGGAGCGATCGTGATGGCGGGAGCGGGGAGGTGCTTAGTGGTGGTGGGGATGGCGGACAGCGTCCCCATCTTAGGTGCTGAAGGGTCTTGCGTACTTGACGCGGGAGGCTGGGCTGGCTTGGGGATAACTGTGAGGTCATCAAGATAGTGTTCCAACCCCAACCAGATGGCAGTATCTCTGTACTGCTGAAGGAATGTTCGCAACCTCCCATCTTTTTCCTCTCGAATCTCCCACCCATATGGCCGAAATCAGCACCAGAACTCGACAATTGCGTCTTTCCAGATGAGGAAACCTGGGTGAAGGCCATAAAGCCCTCTTGGGAAGAATGGCATCAGGTGCATTTTCGCTGCGCCCATCAAAGCCAAGATTTGAGCCGCTGGTGCCTCACACCCGGCGTCAGTACCGATGGTACTTAGGAAGGACTTCATCTCAGCAACGATCAGATGCTTCTTATTCTCCACATCCCGCAAACCCCCTAACCGAGGGTCGATCGAGGGAGCTGATGGGAGGGTAGATGGGGTTTGTGTAGGAGTAGGGATGTATGTCGGAGGTAGCTCGACAACCTTATGGGCAGGCGCGATGACTACGTGGTCCTTCGTGGTAGTCGCTGTCGACTTCGTAGTGATTTGAGCCACTTCTGGCTTCGGTATGGTAGGTGCCGCGGCGACCTTCTCGTGCTCGGTAGACCTGTAGGCTGGTGATGGTTGCCTAGGTGCAGACCACCAGTGATCGCGCTCTTTGCGGCGGGTGTTTGCCCATGAAGTCGATAGCTGCGATACGGAATAGTGTGTCGGGTCGCGTCGATCGGAGTGTGCGAACGACTCGCCGGTGCCGCGGAAGTTGGTGAAGGGGAACTCGAACGGCGGAGGGTATGAAGAGGGCGCTGGCTCTGTAGGCGGTAGTGTGACGGGCGGCGGTGTGATGTGAGGGACGGTGGGAGTGACAGGGAGCTTCGTCTCTTGCGATTGTCCCTTTTCGGCAGGTTCGTGGGGGTGATCTTGGTCGGCCTCGGGATGAGGGCCTATCCAGTAGGTATACTTGATATGTACGTATAGGGCGAAGGTAAGGTAGACGCAGATGAGAAGTGAGATGAAGCGGAGGTAGAGGGGAACTCCTTCGAAGTTGTGGGTGAACTGATAGTAGACCTCCCAGCAAATCTCCCAGTATAGGTACGAGACGGCGATTTGGAGGCGGCGAACAATAAGCGGAAAGAACTCAGATGATGCGACGACGCGGCCGATGTCGAGGGCTACTAGCAAGAGAAAGCAAAGAAGGGCGATGGTGACAGTGCGCATCTTGTCGGTATAGCGTGCGGCGGGTGAGCTCGCAAAGTAGGGTATGATGAGGTTTTGGGTATCGTCAAATAGAAGAGCTTGTGTTGGTAGCTGCGATGGAAAAGAATTGGAGTGTTTGGTTTGGAAACTGAGAGCAATGAAGCAGGACGGGTGTTTTGAGGCTTTGTATCGCTTTGTGTGTGGGCGAAAGATATTTTGACTGCTATTGTGGCTGGGTCCGTGCCTACTGTTGGTCACCGTGGAAATGACGACGAGTTATTCTGAAAAAGCGGTGGTGAGTCGCGAATTGCGGTGCGGAGCGCTGAGCAAACGGAAGACTTGGCGCGATACCGGCGGTGGACGAGAAGTGAAAGGGACAGCGACAAGACGCGCTATTCGCCAGAACGCTATCATCAGCTACAAATGATGTGTTTGACTAGGATATCGTCCCATTAGAAGGAGAGACCCCCGGATCAAGGTGTCTATGAAGCATGGCGTTCGCTCAAGTCGATGGGAAAGACCATAGAAGTAATATCCAGTCAAAGCCGGAAGGTGAGTAGTTGACGAGACTTTACCTACAGATCCATATCGCAGTGTCGGTTCCGACTTCAAGGCCTCCGTCCAATCTGAAGATCTAAAGCTTTTGCGAGGATGTATAGCATCTCCAAACGTACGCACGCCACACCCTTCTCCTTACCCATGCGAACGGGGTTGCCCACGATAGCCTCTACTTCTATTCTCCGGTTCGATTGAACATCCTGAAGCATACTAGGTTCGATACCAGCGTCCGTCGGAATCCTGGCTTGCGCCCGGCTAAGCTGATTGTCCACCTGTTCCCGAGTGATTTCGTATCCATAGGCAGCTGCGATATCGCGAATCTCAAGCATCACGGCTAGTACAACACCGTCGGCCTCTTTCGAAGCAGTCAAAATATCTGTATCTTTGCTCAGAGCGAGAGCACACATGGGGTTCCAGGATGCATTGACGAGTAGTTTCATCCATCGCTTGTGCTGAACGTCCTCGTAGAATTCCGCTGTAGCACCGGCTGCTGTGACAAGTTCCGTGAAAGCTTTAGCACATTTACTTTGTGCAGAAGAGGGATAGGCTCCGACTTGAAGTTTCTCGACTTCACCGTGTTTGATGACGCCGGCTGGCCGTTGTGTCGCGGGCATGTAAACAACAGCGCTGATGATCGGGTTGTTTGGGTATGCCTTGAAGTATTCTTCCTCGATACCGACGCCATTTTGGATGAGTACGATAGCCGTGTGTCCAGGTGTGACAGCAGGAGCGATGAGCTTCGGCACCGTATCCGGGATAGCCTTGCTACAGACGATGATGTAGTCAAATGGATCTGATGATTGAGACGCTGCTTCTCCACAGTCTCGGACTACATCGGGTCTGAAATGGAGGTTTTGACCAAATATAGATGAATTGATGGTGAAGCCATCTCTCTTTACGACCTCATAATTCGAGCGGCAGACGGCGGTGGTCGCAGCTACCTTGCTGAGCAGGTACAGATATACTGTTCCGACGCTCCCGGCACCGAAAAGAAGGATCCTTGGCTGCGTCCCCGAAGACATGGTAGAACCTCAGTATTGAAGATGGTGTTGTGCGTAGCTCTCCTGCAGTGCGACATGGAGGATCGGATGGATGTCACAGTCATCCTGGCCCCACGGCTCTTTCCGTGGCCCCCAAATTTTCGCCGCGGAACGGGTACCCGCATTCTTCCCAAGCCAACTTGGCGCTCCTTTACAGACCATCAGTAAGCCATCTGCGGGAACAGTCAATCCTTCGTTGTATACTTGAAGCGGTCATTAATCCACAACGACAGGGGCCGTCTTACGTGTGGGCTCATTGCACGCGCGCAGGCTGTCGCGACAGCAGCAACATCTCAGAAGACGATCATCGCACACAACCAGATAGCATCCACTGTGATACAGCAGCACAGCTAATAGCCCCGAAAAAGATATCAATGCCTCAGCCGCACTGTGGGCCCGCAGGAACACAGCGTGGCTTTTCATGCAATCTGGAGCCTCGCCTCGATTCGCTGCCTACGTTACCCATGCCGCATCCTGCATGCCAGGTCAGGAAAGGAGTGGTCCGGCCTGTGAAGCTATGATGGATACGACCCCCAAGAGCTGGGCAACTAACTTCAGGTCGCCTTGCATGTTAGTGGTCGTCAGCTCCGTACACCAGCTGTAGTTATAACAGCTATGAGATGAACCGGCGCCCTCGTATTCTGGTTGTCTGCTTAGCCGCCCCGCCAAAGCCAATTTGCGGCTAACGTACCGCGCGCCGACGCGATGATGCATAACCTTCTCTTACTCCTCCTTACCGCACTCGCAGTGCGCGTTTTCGCGACGAGTCAGATAGCGCTCTTTGAGGACGATAACTGCCAAGAATCATTGCGAGGTTTGGAGGGTCCAAACGGCTATCCTAATGGCACCTGTACAGATCTTAGGCGCAATGGGCCTTACGGTAGCTTCCAGGTGGTTGGCCTGGACCCAGGATGCACAGGCATGTTACCTCACGAGATCTCAACGCGATAGCCTTGGAAGGCCATACTAACAATGCGCGCAGTCACCATTTACATGAACGATACGACCGTCGACATATGCTCCGGCTTCCAAGAAGAGATCCAACCGATCGACTGCTACAACTCGACCTTCGTATACTACAGTATCGACTTCTGCGACGCCGGCGCCATTGGTGAATCACCATCTGCCACATCCACGCCTACGCCTACATCGACCCCATCGTCCACACCACCTCCCTCGGGCTCCTCAGGCTTGTCGACGGGCGCGATAGCGGGGGCAGCAGTTGGAGGAGGCATAGGTCTGGGAGTAATAATTGGATTGGCGGTGTTCTTCATCATGAGGAGGCGGCATTCGTCGCGCCGACGAGAGATGTCAGGGTCTACGGAGCTTACCAGCGTGACGCCGTATGAGGTACACGCGAAGCACATTCAGGAGTTGGGACCAGGAGCGGTGGCATACAAACATGAACCTGTGGAGATTGCACAACCACCTGTGGAAATCGGGGGTATGGAGATGCGACGTGTTGAAGAGAAGGGGCCGCGATAGAATTGATGTATCAAATTGGGCGCATGAAAAGTAATTGCTGAGATTACTGAACATCGTTGGTGTTTTTCCACGATCCACTTTCCATCGCACTGAACTTCACCAGTCTATCCAGCCTTTCCCAGGATCAATTCGGCGATAACCCGGCGAACCTCCGAATCGTCCACCAGCTCCCATTGCCCGTTCCTGAAGTCGATATCCCCATCCAAGGCAGCCCAGCCTCTGCCGTAGTGTACCACATACTCATACAACTCTCCATTGGGACCATCAATATCGTCATTCGAGGGATCAGTACCAGGATGGGCGCGCATGGCACTGAGAGCTAGCTCGATATCCTCTCGCACGTCGACACTCAAGAACCCGGGAGTCTCGAAGTTCAGATCCAAAGTGTCTGTTGAAGAATCCCGATACGGCGCCTGCTCAAGTAACATACTTAGCCAGAGTTTCCTGAGGCTGGGCATGGTCTCGAGAACGTGCAGTGGCTGGTGCCACGTGCCATGCTGTAAACCGACAGATTGGATCACAACGTCCTCCAGTATCGATGCGTGCAAGTGCAGAAATGCGACCAGCTCTTCGTGGCAGATAACCACTTCAGTGAAATTGAGATGACGTAGACCGGGGAAGAAGAAAGTTCCCGCCGGTTCGCGAGCGAGCGGTAGAAGGGTGTGGTTTTGACTCAACTCAAGCTTGGTGATACCGAAGCTTAAGCTAAGCAGTTGTCCAATCCAGGCAGGATCCATGTCGTTCGTGGTAGAGACGTAGCGTAGTTTCTTGCAGAGGCGCTCACGCCAGTATCGGGAATTGTTGTCGAAGTATTCGAAAGTCACTCCAGTACTGGACGAGTTCCAGAACTCGAGGTTCAACTCGATCTTTTCTTCCACCTCAGCCTGTTCTATTGCTTGTAGAGTCATGCCGTATACTCTGTTGTAACCATTGTCATCGCCTTTGTCCCAAGACTTCCCTTCTGAATGTTCTAGACTGAACATCGAACTTCGTCCACATCTCAACAGAATGTCGTCATCCGCAATGTATCGAGGCCCGCGGAAGGATTCAACGTCAATTTGGATACTTTTCAAGTTGTTGAACTCCCGGAAGACCTCGGTGAGAATCATGAGATCCATGCGTGAGCGTTCGACGCTTGTCTGTAAGTCGATGTGCCTCTTCTCGTGTACCTCTTCACCGTTTATGAGAGCTATACCGTGTCCGATACGCTCGCCGCTTACTGTCAACTCATGCACATATCTTGACAGCACAGGATGGCGGCAGATTTCGAGAAGTGTGGCAAGGCTGGTGGGATGAAGGATGACGACGAGGTTATTGAAAAAGCGCTGTCCGAAAGCGTTCGCGGAATGTGCTGTTAGTGCGCGACACACACGGCGTACGTTGATGAGATCTTCCACGGCTAGATGATTGGAAACGTCACCGATAATCTCAGCGGGAAGGTCGAGGAGTCGAAATGGCTGCGGCGGCTCTTCCCCGTGGGCCGCCTTGACTTGAGCGCGAGTAGTCACCATGACTGCGGTGCAATCTCTGCTGTAGTCGAAAGTGAGACTGAAGGGTCTGCGTCGATGTGAGGTGAGAGTTCGCGTGAGCGAGACGCTCTTGCCCTTTTGTCAACAACGGGATCGTGCGCTTTCGCGCTAGGCCTGAACCTGATGTGAGGGAAGGTACGATGAAGATAAACAGCAGCGACGAAGTTGCCGGTAGGCGCGTGCGACATGAATCATTATCCTATTCATGATGTGCAGTGTGCTATACAGTGATCCTTAGGAACTGCCTCTACCACAGCGTGTCAAAACATTTCCCGAACTTTCGCGGCCGTCGCAGCCAACTGCTAGTTGTATCCCTCCTTCTTGACTCCAACACTTAAGCTCATCACTCCGCTGCCTTAGATGCCAGGGCGATGTTTGCCGATGTGAAGTCAATCCTGTAGTAGTCCTCATAGAAGAGTTGATGTTTGTATGTTTGTGTACCCTGAAGCAGAGCTCGAAGAGCAAGCAAAACGTCTGAGCGTTTATCACATCTGAAGCAGGATCTCGCGTCACCGTCTGTTTCTGGTGTTGTAGCGTAGGCTACGTTTTGACCTAGGCGAGAGAGACTCAGAACTTCAAGAATTGGCAGATCATGTATGGTCTGCAGGATCTCCGTCCAGGTACCATTATCCAAAACAATGTAACTGAGATGAAGCCGAGTCAGAGTACTCTGATGCGCTTGGAAGAAGCCGGCTATAGCAGTATTCTCAAGGTCCACTCCGTTGATGGCAAGAACTTGAAGGTGCTGCCAAACATGCACGTCGCCATGTCGATTGCCAAACTGAATACGCCCTCCACAAGGCAGTAGGTTCAGTTCCTTGAGCTCCGAGCATGAGGCAGCAAGGTGGGAAGCCCATCCACTAGTATCACCAGGACGAGCTCGAAATTTGCGGACCCTGCGCGATAATCTCTCTGTCCAGAAAGGGGAGCTGATGTCGAACAGTTCAGCCTGAATTGGTGAATTGTCGGTATCACTGTAGGGAGAAGAGCTCATGACTCGAAGATCCAGATCAAGGTGTATCCTGTCACAAATATTCGCGCGGTTGATAGATCCCATCATGACCTGGAGCAAGTGGCTGAGTGCGCTAAAGTCGTAACGGAGCTGTTGCGGAGTGAGTCTCTCTGGGCCACAACGGAGCCCGATGACTTCTCCAGTTAAATGCCAGGTTTGCACGTACGATAGGCTGTCTATCCGAATAGTTTCCAGTTTCACAAACTTTCGAAGCGCCTCCGTGAGCATGTCTTCAGCTTTTGACAAAGGCATACCAACGTGGACCATCGAAGGAGAGCCACCGATCTCGCCGCTCATCGATATCGTCCGAACAAATCGCGAGAGCTTCTCGTGACGTGCATAGTATAATAAGACGGCGAGGCTATCCCAACGAGGTAGAGCCACCAAATGCGCCAAGAATCGTGTCCCGAAAGTGAAAGTCGAGCGATCGTTGAGAGTGCAAGAGACCAGTCGGATCTTTCGCAGTGAGTCATCGTCCAACTGATTGCAGACACTGCTAAACAGCTCCTAAGAAACGAGAACGCAGTAAGCACGCGATCAGTGCATCATTCGTCAAAGCAGATCACTTACAGCGGGCAAGTCGAGGATCCGGAAGATGCCATTCAAACTGAGCGCACCGAAAGCGACAGTGAGCTCGTCCATGTTGTCGCCGTCTCAGGTGACTGCGCAGCTTGCGCGCCTCGATTGAGCGAGAGAAGCGCGGATATTGAAAGTGCGCAGACGGGCCTCGTGGGTAACGGTTGTTGGGTGTCAACTGCTTGCGCGCGTTCACCTGATAGCGCCAAGACTGCGCGTTTGCTTGTGATCGATCCATCTCAAGTGTTCCTCAACGATATCTCAAACACGTCACACTTCGACACAGCATAGGAACGGAAAAGTGACTGATAAGAGGTAATAATAAATGTACAAACATGAAAGTAGTCTATGGCCCCAGACCAGAAAGAGACATGATTACCCAAAGTGCAACGCCGATAAATGCAGCTCCTAATTTCGCAAACGGGCATGCTCCTGAACTCCAAAAGCAATGCGTGATACCCAAATCAAAAGCCAGACGTGCATATTCTGTTACAGGGTCCACCGTCAATACACAGCTTGTACCCATCTCTCGTACATTATTCGTGCCAACATCAACCCAGGAACATTCTAAACCTTCCTCTTCTTTGTATGAAACATGTTGTATTCTGGCCTTTTCCTCTTAGGCGCCGCATCGGCCGCTGCCTGCGCATCTGTCGGCTTCGGTTTGGGTGCGCTGAAATGCATCCCAGGCGGTAAGGAGGTCCGCGCGGGTGGTGGCGGCGCATTGCGTTGCTGCGGTGCAGGCCTCTGTGTAATGGTCGGGCGATTTGCGGATAGCGACGGCGCGGGCTGAGTGTCAGGCTTCTTGGAAACGGACGCCGAAGCTTGCTTGGACACTACCATACTTTTCGGAGCCTCATTCTCCGCCATTCGAACCATCCTTGCCGGTGCTTGCCTGACGTTGGTCTTTCGCTGAGCTAGAAGATGTGCTGGAATTTGGCTTGCTTTCGGGCGCTCACGGCCATGGTCGAACATGCCGCGCTTCAGCTTGTCGAAAGCGGCTTTGCCCGTCTTTGAAGGTGCACCCGACGGTTGCCCCCAGCTGCTGGTAGTGCGTCCAGTGAACATCTTGCTTGCGCCGGCACCATAGCCAAACCTGGTCTCGACGATCAAGGTCTTGTTCTGTCCGCGATCTTTCTGCAGCGCTTGCATCTGCTGTTTGAGGGCTTCTTTATCCGCCTCTATCTCCAGTTCCGCATCTTTTTTCAACTTGCGATATACCTTGCTCCAGTTTCGAGGATCGCGCGGCTCATGGGGCTTCGTCTCCCAGTTCGGAATGTCTCGCTTGATAAAGCGAAGCCATATCTCGCCCGTCTCGCCGAGTAGTTGTGGGCAGTTGGCCTCGAGTTCGAGCAGCTGATCGGGGCTTTGTATGAATCGGAGGACTGGCTGGAGGAAGGAGTAGGGTAGATCGCCGACGTCGCGGAGCATATCGATATTCTTGATGAGGCGCTGTCGAGCCAGCTCGAAGAGGCTTGCGACGGGCATGGTGACGGTAATGTCTATGTGGAGGATATATCCAAAAGCGTTGCGTAAGATGGTGCTGTGAGGCGGAATGCGAAAATCAAACGGGTCGGAATGTGAAGGGTTTTGGTCGTAGAGAGGTGGTTTGCTGACAGGTTCGTTGGTGTTCGTTGATAGGGTGTCGTCTATGTAATGTGAATCATGGACAGGCGGAACGAGGGCAGCGTGAACCGTAGATGGGGCTGAGGACCCCACGGGGCTCACGGCAGCATGTTGGTGGGCTAGTCCGGATCAAGAAGCTTGTTGTAAGAGTGACGCTTGCCAGAAAGATGCGAAGCGATGAAGGGGAGAGGGAAGAGAGGGAAGTGTGAGTGAAAGTGTAGAAGGCGCGGTGGACTGGTCTCTGACGTCTGGTCAGGCGCTAGCGGACCCCTGCCAAACGCGTTGATCGATTCGACTCTTGGACCTCAGCATCGCGACTTTGACGACGACGACGTACGATACCACACACCACATCTCCCCGTTCTTCGACCATTCAGAAAATATGGCGATCAACGACTGGGGTCTGCTTTCCCAGCCGGATGAGGGTAAGGCGTCTTTCACTCACTACAAAGCTCCGACTAATTCCAGCAGATGCGCTGCACAATGTAGCCCGCCTACTAGCTGTCGAAGCACGCCCATACACAAACACGGCCAGTCGCATACTCAAGCCAGACTTCTTCGAGGATGCGCGCCCCAGACAACTCCCCTCCCCGCCCCCAGATGCCTCAGTCGCAGAAGAGGAAGCCGCGGCAGTCGCTGTCGAGCGCGAGCAACAAGCGCACAAGATCGAGATATGGCGGAAAGACATCATGAACGAGCTATCACTGCTGGACTTTGCGATTGTCCGATCCGAATTCACCACGAATAGCAACCACACCGAGCGCGTGCGTTACGCCGATGAGAAGACGGCCATCGAGGCAAAGCAGGAGCACGTGCGCAAGAACATAGAGAACCTGCGCGTCAGACTGGTCGAGGCGAAAGAGACGCTGGCCGTGCGCAAGACGTACGACGAGCTCACGGAAAAGATCACCAACAGCAAGATGCTGAAGCCACGGGACGAGCAAGCACACGCCCACGAGAAGCTGGACCAGGAGATAGAGGAGCTCAATTCAGAAGTCCGATTGGCTAAGGCTACCTGGAAGGAGCGACGCACACAGTTCGGACGAATCGAGGAAGAGGCACGCGGCATGTTGCGCATGATCAAGGATGAGAAGGAGGAGGCTGAGCGCAAGGAGGGCATGATGAAGGATGGTGACGAAGATGGCGAAGGCGAGGGCAGCACCTCCAGAGGAGACGTTAGCCATGCCGGTACACCGCGACCAGATGGTGGCATGACACCTGGGCATGCCAGCCAGAGCGGAGACGGCTCTTCGTCACTACGCGTACCACCACAAGATCGCCTGAAGCCTCTATCACGGGAAGCCAGCGCCGCACCCTCACCTGCTAGATCTGGTGCCGCCGATGACACAGAGATGGCAGACCTTGGAGCACACTTAGGAGATGCCAATGATGGTGACTCTTCTGGGCTGGAAGAGGGCGAGGATCTTGAAGATGGGGAGGAGGATGGCGAAGATCGCACAGACACCAAGATGGACGAATCGTGATCACGTGTAGATGATGGTTCTTTTGATGATTTGATTGCATAGCGCGGTGTTCAGGGTATCATCTTCCGTCATCTTTGTACCAATACCATACGGCGGCGGTACCAACTATCTCTTCGGTAGCTACGAATCTAAGAAGCCTCACGCATAGCCGCCTTGCCTTTCTCGACAGCCTCTTTCGCCTTAGTGACTTCCTCCGGTGATGCCTGAGCGCCACCTTCTTTGTTGTTTTCCTACAAACTGTTAGTATGAGATACCCAGCACATAGCATCCTAAACTTACGAGCTCCTCCTCCAGCCTCTCAACTGCCTGCTCAATCTTGATCTTCATACCAGGCAGAACGTTCTTGGTCTCCTGGAGTGCTTGACGCTACACCTCAGTCAGTAATCATGTTTAGCATTAGGATTGAGGGAACTCCATACCTCTTGCTTCAGGGTGTATTCGCCATTCTCATCTCCCTCATTGGCCTCGGCCTTCTTGATGCGCGCTTCTTGTTGCTCGATTTCTTTGTGGTAGCTCGCTTCTTCCTTTACAAGGCGGGTTACGACGCCAGTTGCGATCGCGAGTTTGGAGGGAGGCGCCATGATCAAGATTGATGTTGATTATGGATCGAAGTATTTGGGTTGTGAATGAAAAAGGTAGAGAATGAAGACTGGGGGTTTAGTTGAGCTGATTAGTGTGCTGTTCGTCGTTCCAAGGTTGCCTGCTTGTAAGCATTTGTTCACAGCGGGGCTAGCTGCCCCACTAGGTAGGATTAGTCTACAGCTTGTCTACATGTGTACACATAATGCTGTCAAATCGCACTTGATCTCTGTAGAATCTCCTTGGTGTCTTTCATTACAAATATCCTCGTTAGTGGTCGTCTTTTGACCTGCAATTGGACTTGTCTCAGGCATGCCAAGATCACTTACGTCCAATTGCAGACTAGCCTAGAACGCGTCCCACGCGTCGCTGCGAAAGGAGTAGGCGCGACAAGCCCACCTTCCCTGGCAACCCCTCTACAACATCAACACATTCACCGTTGCTGCCGCATAGAGCACCGCAACCATGTCTTCACCAGAGAAGCGCCGCTCTCAGCGCACTTCAGCGTCGGCGACTCCACGGCGAAGCGCCCGTGGTCAGAATTCTCAGATCTCCGACAGCAGCCCAGCGCCAGTAGGTCCAGAAGAGCAGTTGCAGTCCGAGGCTTCGCAGGCGTCGCAACGTGGATCCCAAGCAACTCCTCGCAATGCAAGATTCCAGACCACTTCAACACAATCTCCGCTCTTCTTCCGTTCCTCACCCGCAAATCCCTCCAATTCGGGGCCAGCTAATGGCGAGGAAGAGAGTGATGGCGGTGCGACACCAAAGGCATCTGCGATGACGATTGGAGGTATGCAGAAGTCGACATGAGTTCCAAGGAGCATCGCTAACAGACTCAGATTCATCGCCCATTCACTACGCATCCAGCTCCAGCCCTGGGCGAGCCCGCCATGCACAGAGCAACGTTCCTGGAAGCAGTAGCAGCGCTCTCTTCGTAGGCGGCTCCGAGTCTGCAGCCCGCAATCGACGAAGCGATATCCACTCAGACGTTTTCGGTACCAGCTCTACCAATCGCCGGCGCAGGCTCTTTGTCGACGAGAATGGCATGCCAGTGCAGGAGGCTTCGGACGCGCCAACCTTCTCCAACATCAACCCCGACACATCAGATGCAGACGTCTTGGGCGGCAACTCTACTCGAGTCATTTGGGGAACCAATGTGTCGCTGGTAGATGCCAGACACGCGATGAGAGACTTCTTGATGAACTTCCGAAGGAAGTATCGCATGGTCCAGGACGGCGAGCTGTCTGAGGGCTTGAGTCTTCCGGACAGTCACCCGGCCATGGCTAGGGAATATGTCGACATCATGAAGATGATGCTGGAGCTCGGTGTCACGCCTTTGAACCTGGACGCGCGCAATCTCAAGTCTTATCCGCCAACAAGGAAGCTCTGGCATCAACTGCAAGCCTATCCGAACGAAATTATTCCCATCATGGATGTGGCGATCAAGGACACTATGCTCGAACTTGCTGAGAAGCGCATGGCAGAGTTGCGAACCCAGATGTCACAAGCACAGCGTGCAGCTCAACCCAGGGCTCGCGACTCGAGCTCCCTCCCACCCATGTTGAGCTCCGATGCCCCTACACCTGGCGCTCCGTCTCCGGCTCCATTCGCAGAGATCCCGAATCTGGTCAGCGAGGTCGATCAAAAGACGTACAACGTCAGGCCGTTTGGTCTCGACCACACAATCAACTTGCGCGAGCTCAACCCTGGCGACATGGACAAGCTCGTCAGTGTCAAGGGTCTTGTGATCAGGACAACGCCCATCATTCCAGATATGAAGGATGGTAAGTGTTCCAAACGCATGTCCAAAGTCTTTCGCTAACTTTGCTAGCTTTCTTCCGCTGCTCTGTGTGCAATCATACCGTCAGGGTCGACATCGACCGTGGCAAGATCACCGAGCCCACCAAATGCCCGCGCGCCGTATGCGATTCGCCCAACTCGATGCAGATCGTGCACAACCGCTCCGGCTTCGCGAACAAGCAGGTCATCAAGCTACAAGAGACACCCGACGACATGCCCGACGGTCAAACACCCCACTCGGTATCATTATGTGCATACGATGAACTTGTGGATGTTTGCAAAGCCGGTGACCGCGTCGAGATCACTGGTATCTTCAAATGTAATCAAGTTCGCATCAACCCGCGGCAACGATCGGTAAAGAACATCTTCAAGACCTACGTCGATGCTCTTCACATTCAGAAAGTTGACAAGAAGCGAATGGGCATTGACGTATCGACAATCGAAGAGGAGCTTGCGGAGCACGCAGCTGGTGATATCGAAGAGACTCGCAAGGTCTCTGAAGAGGAGGAGGAGAGGATAAAGGCTACTGGCGCTCGTCCTGACGTTTACGATCTCCTCTCCCGCTCGCTGGCGCCCAGCATCTACGAAATGGACGACGTGAAAAAGGGTATCCTGCTTCAACTCTTCGGTGGCACCAACAAGCAATTCGAGAAGGGTGGCAGTCCAAAATACCGTGGCGACATCAACGTCCTACTGTGTGGTGACCCGTCCACAGCCAAATCTCAGATCCTACAGTACGTACACAGGATCGCACCGCGCGGTGTGTACACCTCCGGAAAGGGTTCCTCTGCAGTCGGTCTGACTGCATACGTCACCCGCGATCCCGAGACTAGACAGCTTGTGCTTGAGTCTGGTGCGTTGGTGTTGTCCGACGGTGGTGTATGCTGCATCGACGAGTTCGATAAGATGTCTGAGGCAACGAGATCCGTTCTTCACGAAGTCATGGAACAGCAGACGGTTTCCATCGCCAAAGCTGGTATCATCACCACGCTCAACGCCCGAACCTCGATTCTGGCATCTGCCAACCCCATCGGATCGAAGTATAACGTCAATCTTCCTGTTCCCCAAAACATCGATCTTCCGCCTACGCTGCTTTCGCGTTTCGATCTTGTTTACCTCGTCTTGGACCGCATCGATGAGCAAAACGATCGTCGTATGGCTCGCCATTTGGTTGGCATGTACCTTGAGGATACGCCCGAGAATGCCAACAAGAACGAGGTCATGCCTATTGAGTTCTTGACTGCCTACATCTCATACGCTCGCTCGAACATCCACCCCAAGATCACTGAACCCGCATCGAAGGCTCTCGTTGACGCATACGTCGCGATGCGCAGCCTTGGTGCTGACATTCGCTCGCAAGAACGAAGAATCACAGCCACCACACGTCAATTGGAATCCATGATCCGTCTCGCAGAAGCCCACGCAAAGATGCGCCTATCAGAGGAAGTCACGGCCGACGATGTTCACGAGGCTGTCCGTCTCATCAAGTCGGCGCTCAAGCAGGCAGCTACGGACGCACGCACCGGCCTAATCGACATGTCCCTTCTCACCGAAGGCACTTCGACCAGCGACCGCCGTAGGAAGGAAGATCTTAAACGTGCAGTCCTTGTCTCGCTCGACGAGCTCGGCTCTGCAGGCCAGAGTGTCCGAATGAACGACCTCGTGAAGAAAGTGCGAGAAGGCGCTAGCGAACAGGTCGAGAACCAGGAGTTCCTAGAGGTGCTACGTAGCGCTGAACTCGAAGGCGCTGTGCAAATCAGTGGTGAGGGTATGAGGAAGATGGTGAAGAGGGTTGTTGGTACCTTTTAGGTCAGCTTCGAAGGCATGGCGTTTGAGGGGTTATGGGACTGGCATATCTCATGAGATGATGATGCGATGTGGTGGATTGGATAGTTTAGCAAGCACTTTGTTGTCGCGTTGCATTTGTATAGACATGAGTTCGTCTTGAATAAGGCATCGAATGTTCTCTTTGGCTCAGATATTTCACTGGGATTGTGTACGTCATGTCTTGTGGCAAGTTTGTTTTAAGGAAGGTGCGACGATAGCGACTATGTTCCTGCGTCGCTTCCGTGAGCAGCACTAGCGCCGCACCCCTGGCACCTGGGGCAATAGGTTGTGTCTATAATGTTGCGTGAGTGAGGCACACCCATGAACGCAACCCCGCACTTCTGCGCTCTGGCTCCTGCCTACCAATATCACCACACTGGCCTCTTCACCCTTCAGCACTGTGCCATGTCGACCTCCAACGTGGGCGCAGCGACCGATGCATCCGGCTCGGAACAGAATATCGAGAGTCTGAACCCGTCGTTCTGTGCTACCTGCAGAAGACTTTGCATATTGCCGGAGCAGCTGGACCCTCGTGGGTTCGTATACGTTGAGTACACTCTGAAAGGCATCACCGAAGCCGTAAATGAAAGATGTCAACTCTGCTTTCAGTTTCTCCACTACCTTGAATCGGGAGATAGCACCGAAGATCTTGCTGGAGACACAGTTTTCCGTGCATGTCTCGCGTATGAGATAGAAGCATTCTACGACACACAGTATCTTCCTCCACAACACAAGCCGATTCAAAGAGCTGTGCCCGGAGTTTGCGGACGTTACCCGTTTCGAGCATATGGAGCAAGAAGAGATTACGATTATCTGATGAGTAGTGGACGGATCGTTCTGAGCTGCAATACCATTCATATCAAGTACGCCGATTGCTAATGTGAATCACAATGTCCCCTTTTATAGTTCTCCTCCCGCCAAAATCTTCGCCATTTCGCCTGCCGGCCCGTCTCCGCCCACTTCCCCGGGTCATCGATGTCAACATACACATCAGCCTCGTCCTCGCCATCTTCGCTGTCCTGCGAGATCATTCGAATAGCAAGGCGTTGTGACGGTCCTGTTCTATGCCATATGATGGCCTCCAGAGCAAACGCGATAGGAGATTCAAATTGAGACAGCAGATTCGAAATTAGCCAATTCCTGCACTCGTTCTGCTCGATTTGGATTGAGTTTTGAGATATCTCATATATGTCGATAGAGTGACAGCCGTGAGTATAGAACTGGAATCCAAGCCCTGTGAGATTCGGTACGGATTCTTGCAACAATCGCACGAGACACGTATGCGTGCTACTCCATTCGTTTGGGCCGGTAAGCGTGATATGGCGCAGATGATTGATGCGCTGCGGAGCGTATCTGATCAGATGGTTTAACCAGGGCTGTAGATCCTGCGAATTGACTGACATGACGGTTTCACGAAGGAAAAGCTCCTTGGCTTCATTGCGGATGGCCCTGTTGGACGCTACAAGGGCCCAGGGTCCTCGAGGATCGCGTGGAGCATCGATTTCGTAGCTGCAACGATCTTCTTCTTTGCACATGCCTGACCACTCGGGATTTGCACACAGCAACCGCGTCTTCGGATTGGTACGGCGGCAGGGATGCCAGACGAACGGCGGTGGCTCTCTGGCTTGGAATGAAGCTGCTCCCTTTTTCTTTACACGTCTGCGCACGTGGATGTGTAACACGTCGCGTAGGTAATCGTAGATTTGAAAACGCAATTCAGTCGGGAGGCCTTCGAACGTCGCTCGAGGGTTTCGAGGTGTCTTGAAAATGGAGGCAGGATACACTTCCTCGATGTCTGAATCGTTGCATGCTACGATTTTCCTCTTCGTCCTCTTCTTCTTCCCTTTGTTATCTTGACGAGTCGGTTCAATGGAGCCCGCTCGAGACATGCGGGAACCGGCTGATGACGTGTCGTAGTAGTCGTCATAATTGACAGCCTTTCGCTTTCGAGTTGCGCGGGCCATTGTAGAGTGGCAGTTATCGTGAGTGGCATCGAGCTTGGTCGACATATAACTAAGTATGCTTCACTCACCCCTTGGATATCAACCAGATGCGTGGCTGCGGCACAGCTGGCATACTTTCCAGGCAGCATCGCACCCACCTATCGGAACCTGCGAGTATATGCGTCAAATCCTACGCGATGTTTAGGCATCGCGAAGGAATATCGTAATGCGTGGAAAGATGCTGATAGCAAGGCAAACATAGCCAGCGGCGACGCGCGCTCGAACCTTTCGCTGCAAGACCTACAACTAGAGCGTATGTTGCGCAACATCATTGGTGGCTGTGATATTGCTCACGAAGCAGTGCAGCAGCATTCCGACGGTACTACGAATGGTACTTTGACCAGTCGAGACTTTGAGCCCAAGACGCCGTATGGATACACGAGCATGGAGATTGAAGATACGCCTTTTGAATATATGGACGATGCTGTGGATCTCGACTGACACAGTGTCATTCATGGAAGGATATCTTGCATATTGTCACAATACTTGATCATTGCGAAAGCTCATCGACGGCTCGCGATGTAAGTTGATACGCTCTACTTTCTGTCTCTACGGCCGCCCTGCTACTTTCATCTCAAGCCACGATCTTTCTACTTCCTTAATTTCTCTTCAATACCACCGATAGCCTCAATCGGGCTCGTCGGCCGATGTTGCTCAATACCAACCTTCTGCATCAAATGCTCCTCTTCATGTCCTTCGTCTTGCAACACACTATCCGCGCGATATCTGTTGCCCTCAGCTCTTCCAGTTGTCTCTTCAGATACAGATTTCTCCTGTTCCAACTCCCACTTGCACCTCTCCTTACAACCCCAACATACACTCCTCTTGCACACGCGCATGTCGTACTTCCATTCATGACGATTGAGCATCTCCTGACAATGTGCACAGTCCATGGGAATGACGATCGTCTCCATATCGCCACGTCGGCGCGCAATGCTAAGACCCTTGCTGGAGCGAGTGTGTATTTTCATATCCCCATCGCTACTGGCATCGATGCCGTCAAATACAACGAGCTTGTCGACTTTGCACCACCATGCTGGGCGGTTTCCAGCTTCGGTTCGCGCACGAACGGATGTGCTGGTGAAAGCGTCGAACTGCGCACCTGGACCGGGCAGCCAGCACCCATTCGTCGTCTGCCGTGGCGGTGTGAAAACACGCGTTTTCTCTTCCTCGACCTTCTCTTTCTTCGCTGACATGTTCAGTCGCTCCTGTAGTAGCGCTGTAGGCGATCGCAGAGCAGCTTTCGACTGCGTCTTCGAGTTGCGGATCAGATCGTACCGCTTCTCGAGCTCGGAGCGTGGCTTGGAGGAGTCGGACACTGGGTTCGTTCCTAGGTTTAACTCTGCAGGTCGTTTCAGGCGTGCGATTGAGTCTGTGCGTTGACGGGGTGAACAGTTTGATGTCGATGCGGTATGCTTCAAAGAGATAGATGAGTTCCTTGATTGATGATGGGTGTCATTCAGAGTGAGAGACGTGGGTCGGGACTGTGGTGGAATGCTGTCATCGTCTGAGACATACACACCAGAGTCTCGGTCGCGGGATTGCGTGGCACTGGTAGTTGCGGTAGACACTGGCCGTTTGATGGCACTGTCTTGGTCATGCGCAGAAGGGGAAGGCGCGGGCTTTTCTTGCTGTGGAATGGCTTCCTGGACATGTTGGACCGCTGCTGTCTCTTCCCTCGCAACAGAAACGAGTGTCTCTATCGCAGCAGTGCCTTGAGGCCGGCTCCCTGGTGACGATTTTGGTGGCGGTGCTGGTGCCTCCTCTGTGTCGTCCAAAATCAGCTTCTTCGAGTAGTTCGTGACTGGAACCTGAAGCTCTCGCTCAGGCTCTTGCATCAAAGATTCTCGCTCTCCAGCAGGCGGTGTTGCGATGAGGGGTACAGCCTCTAATACCTGTTCATGCTCCAACGGCAGTGCATCGTCGTCGAAAAGGAAAACTCCCGAATCCTCTCCACCAGGATTTAGATCCAGATTCTTGGCTACCAGAGGGATAACCATACTAGAATCTCGAGCTGCTGCATCTTCAGTGAGCAGAGGTGCCTTGGACGGGTCAGGCTTGTTGCTCTTCCAGAACGCGAAGGAAGGCATGTTGTTTGAGGAAAAGACTGTGGGCCAACTACTATCGGGTGAGAACGAGTGGATAAATGAATGAATGAATGACTGAAGAGCAGTTTCTTGCTCCCATTCGCTCCCATCTCACTCTTTACATACCCTCAACCCACCACGCCGCCTACAGACCCTACAAGCACAGCCCCCGCAACCCACGCGTCCTCCAATACCCCTCTCCATCTTCACATCCTCTAATCCCACATCCAAATACCCTGTATAATCTCCTTCCACGATGCCAAATGGCTATCTGACGTTTGCATGCTCGCTCAATGTGGAGGTTGTCAGATGCGAAACACCGACAGCCGGGATCTAACTGGTGCATTGTTTGACGACATCCCAGCCCGGCCCTGTCTCAGACGCGACTGACGTTCATGCACGCTGGGATCATGGGGGTGGGATACCGATAAGAAGGATGTGGGACGGGGATGCGGTTTATGCGTCGTGTGCGTGAGGAGGGGTGGGTGTTGGAAGTTGATGATGTGCGAGTATTTTGACTGGAGTGTTTTGAAACAACCATGAAGGGGGCTACGTGTCTATGCGCATACAAGTGTTTGCTGTTATATTGACGTTCCTGTAATAAAACAATTCGGTAGCTATTTAGTGCTGGTATGCAAGCATTTTTACACGACGCGTCCCTTCACCTGCTTGATGTTCTTGACGTTGATGTCGCGCCATCCGGCAGCGGCGATGAGAGCGCACCCCAGCATACAGATACTAGTGATGAGCATGAGTCGCTGCGAATCTGCATAAGACTGCGCGATACCCGTCCTCTCGGGCGATCCCCACTCGTAAGACAGCTGGTTAGGCAGTGAGGCGTAAATATCCGCGACATTGACGCCAGCCGGGACGTTCTTGACGAGGTTGTTGTAGAAAGTTCCAGTCCAGATGGCGGCGGACACTGTGCTTCCGACCGTACTGCCAATAGAGCAGAAGAGGTTGAGAACGGCGATGATGACGGCCATGTGCTGATGTTCTGATGGCGCCATCATAGCCAGCTCGCCGGCGATGACAATCGTTCCGCCTGCGACTGCAGTAAAGATCTGCGTCATCACGATGAAACCCACTGATGTCCCCGGCTGTCGGAAGTGGATCATCAGCCCAAGGGCCAGGATGTCAATCGGTAGTGCGAAGAAGACGGCAACCCACTTGAAGCGCCCTGTGATCCTGATTGCCGGTCCGACAGCCGCCAAGCACCAGAAGCAAGACACAACGCGGTAGATACTCTGGACGTAGCTGGCGGTGGTCACGTTGAAGTTCCAGACTACCTGCAACATGGATCCGAAGTAGCTTCCCCAAACCGCGCTGTTGAAGTAGACGAATACGAACATGATGCCAGCGAGGAAGACGGTGCGGTCCAGAAGCAGTTGATACAGGATGAACGTGACAGGCGCGAAGAATCTTTCCCAGATAGGAAACGCAATGAGTAGGATGAAGCCAGCGACTATCATACCGATGATCATAGGACTCTTCCACTTCTCCGCTTGGTAGCTGTACAAGCTGAACGGCAGCAAGAATAGCGCCATACCTGCCACCAGTATCAAGATGCCGATAGCATCGATATCGACGCAAAACTTCTTGATGGCTGCAGCGCTCCAGTCGATGCTGCGCGGTTCCAGTAGACCCTGCTTTCGCGCCTTCCTGTCGTTGAAGAGGACTAGAGCAGCAAGAGGTGTGACGACGACGGGGATGATGATGGTGAAGATGCCGAAGGCCCAGCGCCAGCCTGGCCCGGAGAGCACGGATTGTGCAACGGGACCGCCGATCCAGGTTGTGATTATATAGGGCGACGTTGCAAAGGAGAGCATGAGAGCGCGGTTCTTGAGGGTCGAGGTATCGGCGATGAAGACGGTTAGGATGTAGGACACTGCTTGTGACCTGAGATCTCGTTAGCGATACGCCTTTCAACCTTACCTGACAAGAGCTGAAGAGTGCTTACCCAGTAGAAGAGAACACTTGAGCCGCAGCATACGTCTCCACGTTCTTACATGAAGCCATCATTATGTATCCCACCATCCACACGCACAGCGAGAGCAAGAGACCTTGAGGCCGTCCCCACATATCCAGTAGCTTTGCTAAGGGGATCTTAGACAACCCGCCGATGATAGAGGACATGATTCCTGTAGCGGCTGTAAGGGAGTGGAGACGGAAGGCGCTGGTCACGTATGGGTTCATGGCGCGAATGACGACTTCTTGAAGGGCGGTGACGAAGTAGATCCACCAGATGCTGCGCAGATGTTAGCGGAGGTATGAAGATAGAAGAGCGAGACCGACATGACATAGGCGCCGATGAGATGGTATTTCGTCCATACTGTTGCCGCCGCCTCGACGGCTTTGACACCGGCTTGGGCGTTGCTGGAGAGACTCTCTTGATCGGTAGCCTTGTCGTGAGATGCATCGGTGTGTACGCCTTTCTCTGTATCGGCCGCTTGATGAGACATATCAGCGGGCTCGACAGAGTCGGTAACCTGGTTTTTGGGACGAGAGAGAAACTGCATGCTGTCTGACACCGAAGCGATGGCGCAATCCGGCGAGAAATGAGAGAAAAGGATAAACGAAGGCCTACTACACCCAATCATGGTCTCTTACAATGCGTTCTTATACTTTCTCGAACATCCAGAACCCTATTCTACCCGTTTATCACTCGTATAAACCCACAGAGCCGCAGTCTTCAGGCCACCACAGGCCACTGCCGACCCTCCAGGACCATGATACTGGAACCGCTTTCTACATTTCGCACCTATGACAAGGCCACCAAGGCGGTTTCATATACTTGGCAGTGCTTGGTCCCGGAACATCGATACTTGAAGTAGTATTGAGGGTGCGTAAAGTGGAGTGGTGGTGTTCGTGAGGATGCTAGCGCGGAAAATTCGATCTGATTAGATGCAGCGATAATCTTATCAGCGGACGTTCGGAGCCCTAGGAGTCCGGGCGAAGCTCGGATCTTGAACGGTATGGAAGGATCGCAACGTATTGTTTACTAGGTACAGGCGCGGTATCAAAATTCAGTCGCTGCCACGTGTCTTTGTCGCTTTTTACCTTGGTAACTCTGTGTCAGTTCGTGAAGGAGCTACTAAGCGTCTGCTGCTGGTGTGTAGTCGACGGAAGAGATGTCAGTCGATTCCGAGAGCTGGAGCGACGTCAGGATCGGATCGTGATCGAGAGCCGTCTGTCACGTTACATCGGAGAGTACTGCGCCTCTCTGCTTTACAGTTTTGGCAACGCGCTCCTCCCGTGGTAACAGCGTCTCAGTGATGTTTCGGCCGGCTAAAGGGCTATGATGCACAGTTGAATCAGGAAACCTGCAGCAGACTACAAGACTCAAGTGCGATGAGTGACTGCACCCGTCTGAGGTGAGACCGTGCCGACACTAAAGCGTCGACGCGGCAGACAATAACCTGCTCATGGGCATGTGGGATGGAGTCCGTGGGGTGTTCACTTGCGATTTGCAGGATGTGCATGAGAATTGCTTCTGGGCGAGTGCCGACATGCCGGACATGTAGGTGTGGTGCGCAAACCCCCAGAGGGAAGCTAGCGCAGCTGGCGATCAATCGTTATCACAAGACAAGGTGTGCAGGGCGTGGAGAAAGTTGAAGCCACTCCATAAGACGGCAGGCCGCAGCTGACGATGCGATGGAAGAGCGATTCGTCGTGTTCGGGAGATAGCAGGTCTTTGTGCGATGCGCTGGCAGGCGTCGGTTCGTGCCTGAAATGCGCCTCGGGTGCGTCAGCGTTCCCGTCCAGGGCTGGCCGGATGCAACCAGGCAGCTTTGAGCGTGCCCGTCTTCACAACGTTAAACCTCGTCCATCGTCGACTGCAGCGCGTTCAAATGCCCACGCTGTCTGCGCGCCACAGCCCCCCTGTACCGACAGCGACAGCTCACTCCCCGCGCCAGGCCCTGTCCAACGGCCGCACGCCGCGTACTCATTACAGCAGCCTCATCTACTTACCGCCCATTCGCACCCGGACCTGCCTGCTGTCCAGGCCCCAACCAGCGAAGACGCGCCGGAGCCCGCGCAGGATGCCACGAGTGCTGCGGCCCATTGAAGCAAAAGCACGTCCATGATGATGCCTCCGACTGCATCCACTGCCGACGACCTCGACGGCTTCCAGTCCTTGACCGGCGTGGCAGAGAGTGCAGAGCCCACTACGTCAACGCCTGCCCGCGACGACCCCACGAGCAGCACCACCGCCCCAGACATGTCGGCCCCCATGCGTCAACACCCGCTGGCTGCCCAGCGCCCGCCCTTCAGCGTCAACGGCTCGCCCTCGCCGCGCTCGTCGCGAGAAGCCTCGCCCGCAGGCCCTCACCACCGCAGTGCCACGCCGTCCGGTGCCAGCGTGCGGCCGGGCTTCCGCTCACGCAAGAGCAGCGCCGATGCGAGTCCCAGCCGCGGCTCCAGTCTGTCCAACTCGACTGCGGCCCCGGGCGTGCAGCGTGCTCTCTCCTCCACCAGCATACCGGAGCTCACCCCAACATCGTCGACCGACACGGTGCGAGCCACACGCGCCTCCAAGCCATCGTCAAAACCGAACTCGGGCGACACGACTCCCCATTGGCCCCTCTCACCGCGCCTCAAGTCACCACCGCCGGGCGGTGACGGCCGCTCACGTTCGCGCACCAACTCGCTGCGTTCGCAGATCAGGAAGCCCGAGGCCCAGTCGACGCCTGCTATCGTCGTCCAGAGCTCGTCCCCAGCCTCAGTCTCTCGCTTCCCAGTAAAAGAGGACGTGTCCGTGAGCGACGTCGACGAGCCACCGTCCCAGCCACAGCCACAGCCTCAGCAAACCATCAAGGCGCCCTCGCGCAGTTCTGGCGGCGCGGCTCCCAAGCTGGCAACGGTGCAAGAATCTAGCTTGCCTGCCACACCCGGATTTGATGGTCTAGAGCCGCAAAGGTACGCTTTCCCCGCAACGGCCCCACTGTTTGTCATCGCGACGCACGTTAGACTATCGACGGAGCCAATTTCCGCTGCCATCCGCAAACTTTGTTAACCTCGCTCTTAGCTTTGTTCCCCCAGCGACTTCCCACAGAACTGACCAGGACCGAAATGACGTCAATTCGTCCAAAGTCACCGAAGACCTCAGCACCAAGCACGACACGTCCAAGCACACTGAGAGCGGGAGCGACAGCGCGACCAAAAGCGCCAAGAAGGGCAAGATGCAGGAACAGCGCTCCGCCTACACTCATCGCCCGCACACCGTCTCGGCCAAGCCCTCCCTGTCCTCCATGTCGACGCGATCGCGAGACCCGCCCCTCCGCAACATGACGGTCGAAACCGAGACCGTGCCCTCTGTCGCGCAGCCATCGATTGTAAACCAAGACAGATCCGCCTCGGGTCGCGTCGACGGCGGCATACGGCTCAAGCCCAGTAACGAGACAATTCGTCCGAAGACCCAGAAGAAGGCCCCCAAACGGAAGGCCGCATCCATCAATGCAGGCACTGGTAGGTTGCAACACATCTCATACCACTATTACATTCCAAGCCGGCCGGAGTACGGCTCTCGCTCCGGCGTGCACTCGTCATTCGGCAGCCCCGTCTCATACCGCTCGTATGACGACCGGCCGTCTCTGTTGACCTTGTCACCCCCAAGTCCAGCGTTGAGCATGGCTCCTCCCCGCCCTCCCCATCTCAGCTATTTCTATTCAAGCACTAACTCAAGTTATCGTACAGCTTCATCCAAGGCAGATGTATTCGAACAAAAGGTGGCCAGCGCCGTCGACGAGGCCGACTCGTCTGACTCGGACGCTACCTTTATCTACGAATCGAATCCTCCCGAGCAGCCAACTCGCAGCCGCCAGCACCACTCGCGAACGCCAAGCATGACGTCGTTAGCCAGCCTCACAGACCCACGACTCCAGATCCGCGACACGCACAAGCATCCAAGCAAGAAGAGCAGCATCAAATTCACGAACCCATACACCAACGCGAGCATTGATGGCGATGACCGCGGCGAAGGTACTGTTCGCATCGGCTCCGGACGAGCGGGCGGAGGTAGCCACCATCACCACATTGGAAGACATGGCCAGGGTCGGGGCGCGCTCAGCCACATTACTATGGACAGCGACAACTCGGTACCACAATCTTCGCGCGCACGTGGCCCGTCCTCCAGACACGCGTCGCAACCGAACAGCCCTCGCTTCCATACTTTCAATGTTGGCAATGGTCACAGCAACGGCAGCAAGAAAAGTGGGGAATTCTCTGCAGCATACGATATCGACGCCGAAAACATCGCCGATGATGAGCGCACACCTCTGATCCAGTCTGGGCGGAGCCCACGGGCCCGCACGCCTCGCCAGCGCAACACTGCCACTATTCGCCAACTAGAGCGCCGGCATCACCGTGATGGTGGGTGGTGTCGGCGGTTCGCTGGCTGCCTGGTTCTGTCGATCCTGCTGCTCGTCGTCGTATTCTGCGCTGTTGGGCTTGTCTTTGCAACAACGAAACCGCTCACTAGCCTTGTGGTGCGAGACATTCAGAACGTCGTTGCAAGTCAAGAGGAGATTATGCTGGATCTCATAGTCAACGCAGTCAATCCCAACATTATCGGCGTCACCGTATCCGACATGGACATTTCGCTGTTTGCTAAGAGCAAGCATGTCGGTTCGGACAGTTGGTGGCGCGAGCACGGGAACGGCCCACATGACAATGTAGAAGATTGGAGACCGATCGAGCAAGATGCAGTTCCAGATGTCTCGATTACCGGTGTAGACGAAGGAACCGATCCCATCGAGGGCGAACCACGGACCATGCTGCTAGGCCGCATCGCCCATTTCGATTCGCCATTAAACTTTGAGGGTTCTTTTTTCCAGCGACACCGCGCCGAATCTATTGGCGAGCTCCGACTTTCGCACCCTGGAAACAAGACCGAAGCTGGTGGCAGCGAACGTTGGGAAGAGGTCCTGCAGTATCCTTTCGAATTAATCGTGCGAGGCAACTTTAAATACACACTGCCCCTCAGCACGCAGGAGTTCAAAGTCCCTGTCACGGCAACCCATTACTACGACCCGGATATCGAGCGCAAGAAGAAGCTCGACTTTGCAGAGAAAATAGAAAAGAGGAGGAATCCATTACCTGTATCAACAAAGCCTTGGGGACGTTACGACCGCAGAGCCCTACCGTTCTGGAGTCTCCTGTAGCATGTCCTATCCTGTATCACAACATTGCCCGAACCAGAGGGGCTAGCACAACCGTGTGGCCCTAGCAATATCGCCCAAAAGAAACTGATACCCACTAAAAACGAGTTCACGACACAATAGACTTGTCCCGTCCCGGCAATCGCGAAATCAGCAAACGCGTTGCCCTTTTTTCTTTCGGCTCCACAGCCGTTCACGAATTCCTTTTTCGATCTGCAAACCACCACACACCGCCTCCTCCGAACCGGCTGTTCGCATGCTCTCACAGCGAGTGATTTTGAGCGCCCTTCCTTGACCTTGCGCTTCAGCGATGGTGTTTGTATCATGACGTTTTCTTCTTCTGCATTGCCCAGCTTTTGGAGGACCCAGCCTCCGTCCCCAGCGACTTTCAGCGCTTTTCTGGTTTTAGCTTGGAGGCGGATTGCGCCTTGCGAGTCCAAATACATTCCTTTGATCTCTCTTCTATGTATCCATAATTTAGCCCTTTACTTTTGGTTCCGGTTGGACCTTTGTTCGTTCCCATAGCGGCTAGGGTGGTGCATCAGGTTAGGTATGGCATGGCATGGTATGGTAGGGACTGGAAAGACATTTGCATTGCGCTGGGAGTATGGACATAGAGGAATTTATTGAGTTACTCATACTGATATCTCTTATCTTGGCTCCTGTGATGTACTAAATCTTGATACCCAGGTCATGAAAATCGTTAGGTCCTTGCAGGGCAGGCGACCAGACATACTACAGAAGAGCGCCATGGATACATCTAGCGGTCAGCCTGGCCACCCTTGCTCTTCTTCGCTGGTTGCTCCGCAGTTCCCTTCGCTCCCGTGGTAGCCGCGACCTTACGCTTCTTGGGCGGTGCCTTGGCAGTACCCTCAGCGTCCGTGGCGGCCTTGGTAGACTTGTGTGCAATCTCAGGAGCAGCCTTGACCTCCAGAGCAGACTTCTTCTTCTTCTTTTGGGCGTATTCTTCCTTGGCTTTCGTCTCGGTTGCCTTGTCCTTATTCTTCAACTTCTTGAAGAATGCATCGAAGTTCTGGTCGTTCTTGCCCACCTTCTCTAAGCCCATGTTGTGCCCGGCGCGGCTGGTATAGGGCTTCAGATTCCATGCTTGTATCTTTCCGGTGCTCACATCCTTTCGATACAGGCCCTCGACCATGTACGCATGTTGGTCGTCGTGGAGGAAGTTACACGCTTTGCGAGGACAAGGGAGATTACTAGCGGGATCAAGGTCGTGCCTCTCTTCCTTCGTGCACCTTGTTTTCCATCTCGGTATCTGCTTGGGACGAGGAATGGACTCAGGAGTAGGGGTTTCCGAGGTAGCTCCCTGCTCTGCGGGGTTGGACTGGCGGCCGGTGTTCTCGTGAGGTCTGTACTGACGTTAATGGCTACTTTCGCCCATCAGGCTACTGACAGAAGAACATACCGGACTCGTGGCGGCTGCAAGATACGATGGGTGTCTTGAAGAGTTGGCTCTTGTGGATGTGTACCCTCTTGGGATGTCTCAGATTTCTCGACAGCCCCAAACGCAGCCATCATCGCAGCCTCGAACTCATCATCGGGTGCGTCTGTTGTAGACATTAGAGTTTGTATCTTCCTCGATCTGGTCAACGTACCCTGTGTGTTCTTGGAGATATGCTCGTAAGCCTTTACCAGGGCCGGGCTCATGGACAACTCGCGGTCGGGTTCATCGACTTTGCTGCGAGCTTGTAGTAGTACGTCTGGCTCCAAGCCCCCCAGCAGTTCCTTGGCGGCAGCGAGCTTGCACATAAGAGTGTTCACCTTGTCCAAAGTCGTGACTCCCGGCATGTCCTTGAGGGCGACATCAAGACGAGACATCCCGGTTGCGGTGGTATCCCCCAGGTCGGAGGTTTCATCGCCTTGACCACCATTCACCACAGGTCCTAGGTCATATTCCGATGAGGACATTGCGTTCACTTCCATCTGTATGTCAGCTTCATCGCTTCACTTCGGGGTTACAAAAAGACTTACGAGGAAGAGTTGGGTATTGGGAATTGGGTATGATTAGAGAGGAGAAATGGTAAAATGATCGTGTGGTATCAATCGAAGGAGACGCTAAAGAGTAGTTGTGGGACGAGGACAGTGCTCTTTGCGGTGCTGTAACGGGAGCCTATCGCGTTTGCAGTGACGTAGTGGTATCGAAATGAAGGTCTGGAGTCGGCCCAAACCCATGTGACTGCCTACAGTCTATCGACGTTCAGATTCACGATGGGCCGCTTATACACGTCTTAGTCTCGTACTGGAAAGCCGGATGGCTCCGATACGTTCGAACCTCCCCCCATTTTAGTTCCTCTTGCATCCTGCTTGACACACCATGATTCATTGGGCGTGAGCCTGTAGCCTGAACCATGCGGGGAAGGCTTGGGCTGTGTAACCACGCAAATTCACCATTCACTATCTTTTGCGACCGTAATCAGAGCTTCGGCTGGTCCAAGCGCCAGTCTAGCGCCTTCCACGTCCTTTTGAATAACAGCTTCCACTCTGTTTACCATTCTCTTTCTTTAGTCGCACTCAAATCCGCAGGATGCGTGCGACTCGCAACCTTCGGCGTTCTAGCCTGCGCCGGCCGCTGCCGCTGATCGACTGTAACTCTCAAGCTTCGATCTTCTCTATGAAGGTAAGTTCTGGAGATGTCGCGTCAACCCTGTGATATCCAGCTGACTTGATACTTACAGATCGCCGGGTTCTGGCGCACTCGCATGCGCACAACTTTCACGGAACCGAGAGTACAAGTTGACAGACGAACGCGGCTGAGTGAACCCGACAGGTTTGCTGGACCCCAACAACGGCTGTAGTCTTATAGGCTGTGGTTTACGCTACAGTTGGCTGGCCCTTAGCCTTTATGGATTCGGGTTCGGCAGGGTCTATGCTAAGTCAAGGAGAGTGATGGCCTCTTTGACCGCATAGATTGGGGCTATAGTAGGTTCGCAAGTTCACTACCGCTGGCCCCGACGGCTTACCACCACTGAGGTGAGACGCTCTGGCAGATAGTGGGTCTGTCGTCAGGTTCAGTTATGGACAGTCACTGCTCGTATGTCAGGTACAATCGTTGGATAGACAGGATCAGCAACCGCGGCTGCCTTCTTCGTGGTCCTGTTTCAGGTCACAACAATGGTGGTTCGATTCCATCCCACGTGTACCCGCCGCCGGTGTTATCCTTCTCAGGGAAACGTGTGCGGAAGATATCTGCGATAAGAAGACTTGCGGAACTTCTGATAGGTCGAATGACCCACGATACATGACATGCGGGTAGCTGGCTCCCATATCGACGACAAAGAGACAAGAGATCAGCGGCGGTCGTAAAAAGCCTAAGCTGTTCTTCTGTTTCTCGAACCACGGCACTTGGAGAGGGGCCCATGTGCCACTTTTTGGACTCTCCAAGACCGCCAACCATCGGTGGTCGTACGCCTCCGCCGATGGAAAATCCTATGTCACCATAGGTAAACTTGGTGGATGTTTGTGCTATCGTTGTGCAGGCCAACGTAGTGACGGCAACACCGCCATTTTCCTGAGGTCGGTCTTTTGCACGATGTTAGTCCAGTGCAGACCCAATACCCGAAGAGGTCGGTTCTCTGCCAAGGTCTCGACTCGCGTAGAGATACATACCCAGACTCAGGACTATTACTCGCGGGGCCCGGTGGATGAACATCAGGTACGTACCCCTTCCTACCTTAGCACCCCTTTGGTATCGTCTTCACCGAGCGTAGAAAAGTCCTGACTGCGGAGCATCTTCACGGATGTCTCGAGGGCCGGACGAGATCTCAACATCTCACCTTGGGCAAGTGTCGAGAGTGCTCGCACTTCCAAGATCAAGTGGCAAGCCATGCGACGCAAGTCGTCTTCATTGGGCATGTCCATACTGCGATTCAACTCGCAGTATCTTTTTCATTGAGTCATCCGCCTTTATGGCGGGTCTCGAGGAAGGAGAAGGAGAAGGATGAATAGAGTAATGAAGCTGCATCTTGACGTACGGGCCGGTTGGAATGACTCTGAGGCAATGCGCAGAATCGCTTATTCTTCAGTGCTGAATGTATACATTAGAATCATCATGTCGCGATGCTGAACCCGGAATTCGATAGCGGCTCCCAGGACTGCGTTGCTGCCGATTACTCAAGACGAACACTCGCAAACCACCGAGTCTTGCTTACCCTCCCCTTGATACGCAGACTCAGATTCACTCGCGATAAGGCTCAAGGCTCGAACGCGAAGCCCATAAGTGCGCTGCTGCTGTCACAGGGCAGCGGGTCGGCAAGACGGGGTTGCGATACCTCCTGAGTGAGCTGGGCAAAATGACGTTTACATCCAGGATGACGCTAACCTGATCGAGCCACCTATTCGGCAACTGCGCGTCGAGCATGTAATTCTAGGGACATGTTGCGCACATCAAATGACATTACTATGTTGTCTACATCTCATCCAAGACCAAGCTATCCCAAAGCCACCCTCTCCATTGCGTTGTCCTAGTAACCTTGATATCCAAACGGTTGCTTCCCTCCCCCTTCAACGCGCCTTCCGCGATCGGAATCTCAAGCAACCTCCACTCGCCCGCCCGTGTCGCACCACGATACGTATCTTGGCTGTTCAACAGACTGGCGCTGGTGATGTTTCCCACCTTGACGTCGTTGAGCAGGATATCGCAGCTCGAGCCCTGAGAGAAGCCCGCCAGTGAGACCGTCAACTTAGCGGCGGAGGTGCTCTTGGAAGGGAAGAGAACGGACCAGGTGCCGAGAGCAGATTGGCCGAAACACCAGTCAAGAGGAGAGCTGGTACCGACAGTGTAGGTCAGATTTGCTGGGCACTTGGAGATGCGGGCGTGTTCGAATGGGTGGGCTGGGTCAGCGAGCTTGAAGCCGTCGCTTGTGCGGTCGAAGTCGCCGATCTGGAAGATGCGCTTCGCGCTATCGGTGACCTTCCATGTCATCTCCTTGAGGTTCGTGTTCTTGCCCTCGCGGATCACGACGTCGTTCTGGGTAAAGTTTGTTGTGACATCGCCGATCGCGCCGCCGTTACCCCAAGCATAGAGCGCGTAGGTGCCGGTACGGATGTCGTGGATGTCGAACTTGCCGTTCTCATCGGCGTAGGTGGTGTAGTAGTAGTTCTGGCCTTGGTCGAGCGTGGACACTGTGGTGTTGCGGTTGTCTCCAAGGAACACGGCAGCGCCAGCAGCTGGGCGTCCGTCGCTCAAGAGGAGCTTGCCTTGCATCTTGCCGCGAGACTGGTAGGGCTTGTTGTCAAACCACTTATACGGCCAGGCTGCTTCCTCCTTCTCCCAGCGGGCTGCGGCGTCGTCTTTGCTGCCATCGTTGAGGTACCAGAGCCATGGACCCCAGATCTTTCCATCAGCAAATGAATCACGCGCAATGGCCTGGTAATGTGTACCGTGAATCATGTTCAGCTGGACTGCATCGCCCGTCTGGGACTCGCGGTGGATCTTTGAGAGGTTAGTATCAAACCGCATACCAGTGAGGCGGCTGGATCGAACATACCATGAGCTCCTGCTTGAGATGATCGCCGTTGTAGTAGTCCTTCCCAGGATTGAGGTACCAACTCCCCACTTCGTCTCCATAAACACCGTAGTATTCTTGGTCTCGAACAAACCCACTCCAGTCATACTTTGTCAAGAATGACCCGTCAGCCTTTTGCCAGGTCTCATCCTGGACGTTGGTAGCTTGACGGTATTCTTCTAATACGGGAAGCACACCATCTTTGACGTTGTTGCGACCACGTGGAAACGAGGTGTTGTCGAGACGCCATAATGTACGGAACTCGCCCAGCGTAGGCAAGTCGTGATTGACAAAGTACTGGTATGCGCCTGGTAGGTCATCGTAGATCACCCAATGAAAGTCGCCTTCCTTCGCCGTAAATTTGACGTTGATATAATCGGTATCCGAGTCCACAATCGCGGCGGATGTCCAGTTCAAATCAGATGCCGCACCGTCTACAGGTTGTTAGCTGTGTTGTGACTTCGTTGCCGCAGCACCTTTTCATACATACTGTAACTAACATAATGCCCAACAGCATCTCCAACACGATCCTTTCCCTTGTACCACAGCTTATCGGCATACTGGCGATTTTGCGTAACATTCCAGATCTCATTGCCAATGATCCAAGTCGAGTTTCCAAGCTCTTTCAAAAAGCTCTTGGGCTTCTTTGCGCGCTCCTCTACTGGAGCAGCCGCAGCGAGCGCAGCAAGGCCGAGGAACTTGAGGGCACTCATGATGATCACGTCGATGCGAAAGTGTGCTCGGCGAGGATAAACTTGAAGCCATAGTAGCTCTGGTCATTATATACCGCTGCAAGCATACACGTCGCTCGAAGAAAGCTAACGTGCCTCTCGGCGGAGATGCCCCGAAGTTATTACCGGGTAAGCACTGGGGTCGCGGGGTACCTGGAGCAACCCCGGACAATTTGATCGACAAGAACATTGTTCCGGAACTTCCTGCAATCGCGCTTCTTCGTTCTCTAGTAGCGCATTCTTGGGGCGGTGTTTGCCCGCGCGCGCATCCTGGATTTGGGATGGCGGTTGTGGTGACACGGGTGAGGCTCCCTGCAAAACGTGGTCAACCGCCACAGCGTTGGGCGAAGAAGCACCGAAATCGTCTTGAGAGCGTTAGGCAGAGTTGTAATCAATATCACGAGGTACCAGCAACCGGGTCGATGCTCGCGGTGATGTGCAAGAGTTCAGGAGGTGGCCGAAGGAAGCACCGAGCGGGGCGCTTGCCTGTTGCGGCCTGGAACAGCTGCTACTAATCAGCATTACATGGAAAATCCGTGCTCTCCAGAGAACCTTCCATTCTTGCGCGAGGTATAGAACACTCTCATGAAGGCTACACAGTATGTGTGGGTGTCTGCCAACTTCATCTACGATTTCTCTTCCAACGCCTTCGCATCAGCCTCCTTAGGTGTTTGCGCTCCTGACGCAGCTGTCTTCTCACCTTCCACCACCTCAACATGATCCCCGCGACGACGGCCCTTGCCAGTGATGTCGCGCCACATACCACCGAAGTTCCTGGCTAAACTCTCACGGCCTTCCCACAGAGGATATACACCAACAGCCATAGTACTGCACATCAGCCAGATGATGCCAACGATGACCCATCCTGAGAAGAACGACTGACTGAAGATGTAGCCGGAACCGTAGAGAGGCATTGGCCAAAGTACGAGAAGAACGAGTGTCAGCGTAGCGGTGGTGATCTTTGCAATCTTGGAGGCGCGGAACAGCTTGGCTTGTTCGGCGGCTTCGGCTTCTGGGGAGAGGGCAGCATGGCGGCCGTGCACGGCTTCGATATCCATGTGCGCAGCTGCTGTAACATCCGAATCGTCGACAAGGCGAATGTTCTTCATTGACACCCAGTCGTAGTTGTCAACTCCGAAGATCAGGGTCAGGACCGGGATGAAGATGACGGGTGAAAGCAACGCGACCACGTTACCAGCCAACATCGGGTTGTTGGCGCCAGAAGTAGCGACAGTGATCACACCGTCGTTCAGCTTGGAGGTGGTGACGAGCCAGGCGGTGATGCTGCAGCAAAGACCCAACACTGGCGACAAAGTAGCCGCCCATTTGTTCTGACCCTTCCACATCAATGTGAGGGTGGCTGGAAGCACCGCAGACGAAATGATTACGCCCATGAAGACGTACAGCCAGCCCATGCTGATACCTGCATACCAGAGGCCGGTTGAGAATGCAGCCATGACAAGTCCAAATCCACATACGCAGACGTGTGAAGTGTAGACGAGACGTCGGCCACTCGCGCTGGGGTTGATATAGGTTGCGTAGATGTCGTATGTCAGAATACTGGAGACGGCGATGAGCTGCGCCGAGAAAGCTGAAGTGACGGCCATGAACACGACTAGAAGGGTAGCCACTGCACCGCCAGATCCGAGCAGCGCTACAGCAGCGTACGGAAGGGTGAGGCCCGCGCTGATCGAGGCTTCATCCATACCGTTGGGGTAGGTAGGGAAGTACTCCGTGCTCTGCAGTGCCAGAGCGGCGAGGCCCATAGTGGTTGCGCAAAGCCACTGAAAACGAGATCAGACGTGATTCGACATGCGCATGGAAGAAGTACTTACAGGGATAGCGAACCATGAAAGACCTCCGATGATGTATCCGGGAAGAGCATGAACTGGGGATGCGGCAATGGCCTTGTTGTAGTCTGACTATTGTCAGTTTCTGATACCATTTGATGTAAAGGAACACTCACATCCGTTGTCCATGAAGACAGTTCCGAAGTTTCCAATGATGTTGATGACGAAGAAGATGGCGCCATCTTTGCTCCTCATCGTAAGATAGCTTCCGCCAGCGTTGCCGGGAACGGGGGTGGTTGCCGAAAGCTCCTGCAGACGATCGTACACTGCTTTGGGCGAGCCGAGCCGGTCACCAGTAGCATAAGTCGTGAATGCGAAAGTAAGGAGGATGATGAGGAGGATAACGGTGTGGACGTAATCCGTGAGAAACGTAGCCTTGATACCACCAAACATGGTGTAGACTACGACACCCAGAGGAAGTAGGAAACAGGCTGCGGCTGTAGGCACACCGGTTAGAGAGCTGATGACGGCAGATCCACCAGTCAACAACATGGCTGTCACGAGTATGTTGGTGAAAAGGCCGAACGTGATGTACACGAAATGCGTGGCCTTTCCGTATCGAGCACGCACAGCTTCAAGGAACGTCTACGGGATGGTCAGATCTGAATCTACGATGGCTAGGATATGCTGCACTCACATGAGCGTTAGGAGCTCGCCTCTTGAGTTCGATCGCAACCGTAGCAAAGAGTAGGATCTGTACGGTAGCACCAGCTGCATACCAGAGAGGTCCAGAAACACCTAATGGCGATCAGATTTGTGAAATTTTGTGATGCAGTGTCGAAACGAACCGTAGCGGAACGCGACCGAAGAACTCTGCAACAGAGTAGCTGCCCAAGTCCATGAAGACACTACTGCTGAAGCTACTAGGCCAGACTTGACAGTACGACCGGCAGTTGAGAACATCTCCGAAGTTTGCACCTCATTGTTGTAGCGTTTGAGGACCCAAGTGGTGAAGACCTTGAGGTTGTCAGATCGATGCGCTTGTTGCAACCATGTACACATACCATGCCAAGGGCGAAGAGAAAGCCAACACCAAGCACGATGCCATAGCCCCAACCCTGGCCAAGGGGAGAAGCAGAAGGGCCAACAGGAGTACCGCCGCCAGCCATGTCGAGAGATGTAGCTTGTTTCAACGTCAAGCTTCAAAGCGTAGGCTGTCGAACCATCCCAGCGGGGCAGACGAGGTATCTATACCCCAATGCATCCCCACGATTACCGTTTCCCGGCTTCAGCTCGGTCCCAAGACTGCTATCTCGAGCCTTTCAACCGCACACATCCATCTCGTCGATTGGCAATCGGGCCGGCACATGATTGGTTGAAGATAGGCGCATGTCAAGACTAGGTAACGTGTAACGAAGGCCAAGACTAGAAACCTCTCGTCTTCTACGCAATTTTGAAGCTTATATTAGCAATGAGGTCTTGTTGTAGGGCACTTTCAGCTCTTAGCCGACTGGGCGTTGCATGATCGTTCGCCTATGCTGATAACGAACGGCCTTGCAACGGAGGTGCATCGCGCTTGCCTTGTAGTGGCGGGCAGGACCGAATGGCTCAGCGGAAATTTTCTTGCTGAGCCCTGAGTGGCTGATATGTGTGACTTTTTGCTTGGACAGACGGAACTGGGTCTGGGCGTGGAGATGGTGGGCATGTTGGAGGCAGGTTGGGGTTGGTGGTTTCGATGAGGTAAACGGGAGAGTGAAGATAAGCGATGGTGTGGTAGCCAATGAGCACACGCTGGCGGTGGAGTCCGAAGTCGGCTTGCAGGAAACGACCCCGGCTTTCTCCACGGTAATGATCGACCTGCATCTTCGCAATGTTGTCGTTACTCGATAGCTTCGACACATACGTGCTTGTGTGTCTCGAGGTTGAGCTTCAGCTAAATCGTTACCGTCGCCTGTCGCGCATGTTCTTGCGATTGAAGCTTGAAATCGGCATTCACGGGCCCTCTTTCCGCCATCCTCTGCCGCCATAGTCCATCATGGAACTACGTGCTTAACACAACCAATGTCGTGAGGACAGCATGGATCCACTCCGGCTTTCATTGAGAGAAAACCCAAAACTCGTGCGCGGATGAGAAGAGCTAAAACCTAGGTATACAACGGATTCTCGCGTTCAGGTCATTAGAACTACGGAAGTCTGTCGAATCTTTGATCCAGAGCAGCGGAACATATTGATACGAAGGAGATCCTACCGGCACATTGCGCCCTGCGACTGCAACGAACGTTTCTAAACCTTTGAGAAGGCTCGCTGTTTCATGTACGAGATGTTTGTATTAGCGTCGCGTCATGGAGGAGCAACTCGTAATTTGTGCCTCAATCGGCTTATTCACGATCACACAAAGGTGTCGCACTAGTCAGCGCTTAATGCTCAGACATGCGTGTTGCAATACCTAAGTGGACTTCAGTTTGCTTTAACGCTGGTTGCTGTCAACACACCTCCACAATAGGACTATCATGGAAAACATCTCAGCGCAAATGCCAAACTCGTTGAATGCAGAATTGGTAATACCGCGTACTTGTTGTGCACGGTGAGGAGCGAGTGACCCGATCCACGGCTCGGTTGGCGTGTCCATTCGCCAACGTACGACGACCAGGAGCAATTACCCCGGCCTCTTTCCTATTGAGGCAGACATTCAGCGGGAGCTCCGGATGTCACATATATACATCCAAAAGTATTGAGCTCTTTTTCTTTGTGTTTACAGACTACTTCCAGCATCATGCTTTCCATCTTGATACTCGCGGCTGCATTCGGTGCCCTCGCGCACACCAACCCAAACGGATGTCCGCGCAAGGTGGGTGCGGAAGGCGTACAGGTTCGCATACCTCCAACGTTCAATACCACCGATCGTGCCCATCACGGCAGATCATGGCGACCACCACCTGTCGGGTTCTACTTCCAACCATGGTCGATGATTCTTGCGTCAAACCCGCAGTACGCTGCGATGCGGAACGTGCAATACGACCCGACACCGATCGATCCATCTGAGCCCACTGGACTTGTGAACGACCTCTTCTCATTCCAATTCCCAGGCAACGACACAATCATTACAACATATGGCGTCGATACACCGCATCCCTACTTGCCAGCAGTGCTGGACTTTGCAGCGACAGGGATTTTGGTCGGGGCTACGTGCCAATACATTATTTTGGTTTGGGGCTGCGACGCGAACAGAGTCCCATACTACGCGAGCTATTCGACGGCAGTGGAGTTCACCCAAACGCCCTTGGGCATCGACCTGATGAGTACGAGTGATCAAGGACCTGATCAGGAAACGATCGATGCTGTTTTGCAGGCGTTGAAGAAGCTAGGAAACGAGGAGATCACCAAGTATGTTGCAGCGTTGGAGAAGATGGTGCAGGATGGTGGCAGAAGAGGCATGCCTAGGGTACGTATTCGTGTTGGCTTGCTCACGGGCACCTGTTAACGTGAAACTGCAGGCTACATGCGACGACTATTGCAAGACGAATCAGGGCCTGATCGGGATCGGAGGCTAAATGCTGTAGAATTGGGCTGAAGAGGTCGTGCTCGAATGCCCTTGTTGCAACGGATGACTGCTTATGCTGTGTCTGGGCTTCGAACGGGCGCATTCCTATAGTTGAGGATCTACGAGAAGACGTATGTAGTGCTGTATAATGACGATGTAGAGGTTCTGGACATTTGATCCTGCAGTATGCTGCTTGGTGTTACCGGTGTCATGTGCCTGCCGCTCAGTCCCAGTCGCGTGTGTGGAAGTCGCGACCGACGCAGGGCATCAGCGTTCAGCAGTCGCTCCTCCGCTGTGGGTCGCGCCAAGGCCGCCCGGCAGTAGCGCCAAAAAAGTTCAGAACTGGTAGATGCAGGCAGCGCAAACCTCGACGAACAACGACGCGACCACATTCCGTAGATTCGAATCAAATTCCGACACGATGGCGAAGCGCAAACTCAACGAGCACGACGTGCCAGAGGTGACATCGAGCGATGAGTCGCAATCCGAGCCCCGCAGCTCGCCCGAGCCCGCGATATCCACCACAACTGCGCCTTCGACTGCAACCGCTGCCACACCGAAGAAGAAGAAGAGTTCCAAGTCAAAACCCGCCGCTGAGCCAGTCCCTATAGTCGCCTCATTCGCCGAACTTCAACTCGAGCCCCGTCTGTTAAGAGCGATCCGCGACCTAAAATGGGCATCACCGACGGCAGTACAGTCCCAAGGCATACCGTTGATACTGGAGGGACGCGACGTTCTTGCGCGTTCGGGGACAGGTACTGGAAAGACGGGAGCCTACCTTCTCCCCATCCTCCACAAGACGCTGCAACAGAAAGGCTTATCGCTCATCCTGGCGCCCACTAAGGAACTCTGCTCACAGATCGCATCAGTCGCGAAGTCGCTCTCACAACACTGTGGGCAATCGATTCGGGTCCGCAACATCGCCGGAAAGGAATCAGATGTCGTCATCAAGGCAGCACTCGCGGACAAACCAGAGATCGTCGTCGCAACACCAGCGAGGGCATGGGCAAACATCAACAGCTCTGCCATGGCAGTCAGCGACATCAAGACGCTTGTCGTAGACGAGGGTGACCTGATCAACGGTTACGGCTTCGCAGACGACATGGAGAACATCGCCCGGGAGATTGCTGTTGGAGTCCAGAAGATCGTCCTTTCAGCCACCCTCTCAACTGACGTTGAGTCACTCGGCAGCCTGCTCTGCACAGATCCAGTTGTACTGAAGCTACAAGACCTGGATAAAGACTCGCAGAAGGTCAAGCAATACGTTCTGAAGGTGGCAGAAGACGACAAATTCCTCTTGCTTTTCGCCATGATGAAACTCAATCTGGTCCATGGAAAGAGGTAAGAAGCGCCGGCATGAATTACACTTGAGACAAACGCTGACTTTGTCCCTCCAGTATCGTATTCGTTGGCGACGTCGACCGATCATACCGCGTCAAACTCTTCCTCGAGCAATTCGGCATCAAGGCGATCGTACTCAACTCCGAACTGCCGCTGGCGTCCCGAACACACATTGTGGAGGAGTTCAACAAAGATCTCTATAAGATCCTCATTGCTTCGGACGAAACCGACGTCGTTGGCGTACAAGACGAGTCGCGACCAAAGAAGAAAGCAAAGAAGGACAAGGAGACCGACTCTGGCGTCTCTCGCGGCATCGACTTCCTGAACGTCAGCTGTATAATCAACTTCGACTTTCCCGGGAACTACAAATCATACTTTCATCGAATTGGGCGAACAGCACGAGCCGGCAAGTCTGGCACGGCCATTTCGTTCATCATCCCGAAGGACAAATACCGCAAGCATAAGCCGACTACATTTGCTGGATGCGAACATGATGAAGAGGTTCTGAAGAAGGTAGAGCAGCACCAAGAAGAGGGCCAAAAGCTGGAGGACTACCAATTCGACATGAAGCGATTAGAGCCATTCCGATACCGGTTCGCAGATGCCCTGAAGTCGGTGACCAGGATCGCCATCCGCGAGGCACGTATCAAGGAAATCCACATGGAGCTGGCCAAGTCGCAGAAGCTGTCCCGATACGTAAGTTCGCCCGCATCATTCACTGCTGGCTCATACTGACATCGTAACAGTTTGAAGAGAACCCTGAAGCGCTCGCGCATCTCCGCCACGACCAGACTCTCAACCATCCCGCGAGGATACAACCCCACTTGCGGCACATTCCCGATTATCTCCTACCAGGTGGGAAGAAGCCGCAGGATGTTGGCTTTGTCGGCCTGAACATACCACGGGCGAAGAAGCAATATACCAAGGGCAAGGGCAGGAAAGTGGTGCGAAGGAATGGCAAGGTCGATCCTTTGAAGACATTCAATGCGAGGGGTAAGGGAAGGAAATGAGGCATTTCGTCCTTGAAGGTTCTCTATGTATGTCTACGAAAGTCAGCCACCAGCTTTAGGAACACAATACAATGGCGAGCCATCCTTCCAATGATCGTAATATCTAGAAGCCGGTGACATGTGTTCACGTGACCATTGCTTAGTGCCTCTCATCCGATCCGCACATACATCATCGGAACATTTCTGAAGTCGAGCATCATACTAGGGTGGAAGAATTGGGTATTGTCCTTACTGCGCGGATGGACGTGTTTATGAGCACGGGCCTTCAATGCTATGGTCGCAAATTGCACTGGATGCATCCGCACCTCTTCGCGTTAGCCTCAAAGATTGCATGTCGATGCGTGGCACGTTGTAATATTTGGTGTCGATGCCGTACTATATCTGGATGATGGGCGCGGCGATGCGGACCCACTAGATGGCGCGTAGCCGATGCCGCCTTCCGCTCCTGCCAATTGTCCACCCCTCCATACTCGAACACTCTTGCGCACCCACGATCTATTGACGAGCGCCCTGCTGATATCGTCAACGCGAATGCGATCTATCTCACATGCCGACCTCCTTTCCATCACAGCCGAGATGTCGCGCCGGCGACCCTGGCAGCTACGCGTCGCGCCTCGGTGCCGCTGGACCTATGGCTTCAAAATCGCGCTCGATGGATCATCGCATGTCCAGTAATCGCGCTTCATCGTCCAAGAATCACAGGTGCCCATGCGACCGTGTAGCGAGAGAGGATGCAGAATGTGTGCATTGACATCCGGATACCGCAGCCTCGAACCCACCCGAATCGCGAAACTCCCGCATACGCTTCGATCAAACACTGCCACTCGTAGTCCCGCGTTCGCTGTACGCCATCTCACGATAAGAAAAATACGGTACCGACTGAGCTTATCACGACACTCTAGCAGACCAGAACACGAAAGGCATCTGCTTTCGTAGGGAAAGGTCATTCAATTTGGTCATATATAACGTATGTGATGGTGAGAAAGCCGAAAAGATGGTACGCACGCGCACCGGACCTCGTCAACGCCAATGTGGAATACTTCGGCCGTTAGTTTCGTGATCTCATAAGGGCAGCTGAAACCTTCGCTGATCGAACGGGGTCTGGCTCTACACCCGTATACCAACAGGAGGCGGTTACACACGCTGAGAAGAAAACCCGCCCGATGACCAGCTGTTCGAAGAGAAGGCGTTCGAAGATGAGGGAGCAGGCGTAATTGGTGTGTGGTTTTCTTGCTGCCAGTAGCTGAGCAGTGCGCTGATCTGGTCTTCGCGGACCCGGCCAATGTCTTTGACTTTGACGTTCATCTCGATTGGATATACTTTGCCGAATCGGATGCGAGACTCCCTCCTGATACTCAGGTTTGGTTCAGCTGGCACAACCTCGATTGGCTCTTTGGTCATGCCGCTTTCATATTCGCCGGGAATGTAGCATGATGCAGGATCAGTTCCGGAGAAGTACACGATTGTGTGTTCGGCTGGGTTGCACCCGTCCTTGAGAGTGCCACGGCCGGAATAGGTACCGATACCACTAACATCGATCAACACTTCGCCACGACTTCGGACAGCTGCACAGAATCTTACCAAGCGTTCACGAAACCCCGCCTCACTTCTACAACAACGAAGCGGCGAATATTAGTGTGTGCGGTTTGCCCAAACCGTATCACTGTGTATGCTTCGTCGTTGGGGTGCTGGAAGGAGGTGTCGCTTGCTGTCTCGGTGTATAGCATGGCAAAAATCTTGCCCACTTTGAAAAACTCTCGCGCTTCGTGACCAGTCCGCATCCGATAGGCTAGCATGGTATTAGAAGAAACCTGCGAATGTGTTGATGTACTGACCAACGTCTAGACGATCATACCACCCAGTCTGTGGCGTGCCTGATATGAAACCTTGTAGCGCACGAACGTCTCGTGGAGCTAGGAAGACCAAGTCAGTGCCTCCTCTGTTGCAAGATGACTAGTTTGTCATACCCGGCTCCGGCATCTGCGGCTCAAGAAACTGTTGCTCGATCGCCGAGTCGTGTCTGGGACGCGTGTCGAGCGCCTGAGACCCAGCTTGCTGGACGTAGGCTTGAGACTGTTGGCGCCAATAGTAAACAGGGCGTTCTAGAGCGGTCAGCGGCTGGACATCAGCGTGAGACGTTTTATAACTGACGGTACTGATCGTATACGACATAGTAGTAGTTCTGGTATTCGTCGCTCCACGTCCATCCTGGATTGTTGTCCGCCATGTCGGGCTTTCTGTACACTGAGGCTCAAAATGGGCGAATCTCCAAACTTGTCTGGATACACAATCGAATTGGGGTCGCTTTCGAGATTGGCCTGCGACACCTATGTGGATGGCTTGATATCCCTGCAAGGTATTACTTACTCTTGCAGAGACTGAAGGTATGTCTTATATGCGCAAAAGCTGGGAAAGCGGGAGCATTGCGGCTCTGCTATCTCATAAGGATCAGCAGAAGAGGGTGTGATGCGCGCCATGAATCTGGGATGGCACAACTCCACCTCCGCAACAACCTGCATATGCGCTGTATCTGCTTTCCCTTGGGATGTCGAGCAGGTGCGTACTGTATAGAGACGCTTTCGACGCGCAACAAGGCGACTTCCCGGCTAGAGCGGTTTTGCATTTTCAAAACCGGCACGGCCCACACATATTCTGGAATGGGGCGTGTACCTCCACGCACCAATCACCCGAACACAAGTATTGTTACTAGATAAGCCGGAAAGCTGCATGCATAAGCTGATTCGCTTTGTCGTGTTACTACACCCGAGCGCAAATCAATTACCGGCTGGACGGCTTCAGCTCCTCCCATGTTTGACAACCCGAACGGACACACGCGCTTGCTGGTCCGTGGCTCTCACGGACATTTATCTGTCACGTACGGTCTTATAGGGGAGTGGTCGGCCTTGGAATCTGACCAGTGTTTATTCCTGCCAATTCTCAAGGGTAAGGCTGAGCATGTTGCAAGGGTCGTCCTTGAAGGCCATATCACGCTGTCATTTCTGTCATGAAAGAGGACTTCATCCCCCGTAATACCAACACTGCAGAATCATCCTTTCATCTACACCTCGTTGGAATTGTCGACGCGAGATGGAAGAATACTTTCCGACCGAGGTTGAAAGGACATGTACTACACAAACCCAGCAAAATCGACCTAACGTCGAGGCCCGGTTGGAGGGCTTGTCAGAATCGCAAGATCAGTTAGCTTCAGCTCGAAGGCAGCTGCTCATCACGCGTGAGAGGGTGCGGACTGCTAGTCGCAATGTTCGACTAAAGCGGGTTGACGCTGGAGACGCTGAAGTCGTTTTCATGAACCGACTACGACAGTTCATCAACGAACCTAAAGATGGGATACCGGAGACTCTACTGGACGCCTATAATGCTGTTGTGCAAGCCCGTGATATTCTAGGGGAAATCGAGGAGGATTACCTGCAAGCTGAACGCGACCTTACCGGGGCTGAATGGAGATTCATGGATCAAGAGAATGGGTTCTATCAATTCGATATCTGGAGCATTGTCAATCAGAAGGATTCCGAAGGTGTGGCTACTTCTCAAGATCAAACGTATGATCTTTCTTCGCATCCACCACCGCCGCAGTCGTCCCCGTCGACCCCCGGTCCCATCGCATATGCAGCAGGGTGGTTCGATACAAGCCATGTGCCCGGCACACCGCATTCTGCTCATGCGCCGTCCTTGCGCTCTGTGGTCTCTACTCTGGACGTCACCGCTACGCCTATCCCCACGAGTGAAGTATACTTCGCTAAACTTGCCGAGGTAGAAAGATTACGGAAGGGTTTCGACCAAATTCGGCACGACAAGGCATCTGATATCGTATGGCAAGAGGGAGGGGGAGTGCTATTTGCTGATGGAGTCGAAACTGCTGATATTGATCCCGCAGCCCTCAATAGCGATTACTTCCAGATTCTAAATGAACTCTCGGCTTGTGAAGCTAGCGCTCAGCAGTTGAAAGTAGCAGCTATGTCTGGAATCCGAGAAGTACCGGCTTGGCCTTTGGCAAGACGGAATTCCGATCCAATGTATGACCTCACAGCTACACCACCATGTTCAGCATCGATGCGACGAACACAGACCGAGAGTGCTATCCATTCGATCAAGGATGATCCTACAACGAAAGAGAAGATTCGGGAGTGGTCTCTCACATATCTTAAGGCCAGCGCTGTACAGAAGTGCATCTATCTGAACGCACTAGAGGATCGTGAAGTCGCCAGTTCAACGGATGAAGATTGGAGGGCGCGGGCAACACGGTTCTGGAGCAACGATAGCGTCGACGAGGTCGGGGGTAGGAACGAGCGTTGTGATACCTCTACCATCGGAACGACCCACGAACCTGTGTCTTGTCGCGATGGAGACGTTGTGGAGAGCGCACCTGCTTCTCTTGAGTTGCGATCACGACACCCAGAAGAGATGCACCCTTGCGATCGAACAAATGGCAGTACAGAAGGCTTCGAGCTACGCGAGATGCCAAAAGAAGATGACCGGGATGCTTTGTCGATATCATCTCCGTCACTATCGCTGTCACCGCATCATCGGTTGGATGCTACGGCAAGAAAGACGGGCTGCCCGACAGTATCTTCCAATGGGCGATCTCCGGATATACGGCAGCGAACAACTGAAGGTGGCATTCCGGTGGATGATTTCGCCGAACATATCCGATGTACTTGTCCTCCTGAGTACAGCGATGCGGCTAAACGGAAAGACAGCGTCCAGGGCACAGATATGGATCATCATCCTAGCTGCGCGATAGCGGTCAGGCATAGTCTCGGTGTTCGTACGGAACTTCCAGCGCAAATATCACGGAGTCTTGAGGAGACGGTCACGAAGACTTCAACAAACTATGAGCGTTGCGATCTAACACAGCCGAGGCTTCCTGCTGATGCTCATCCGCCAACTCCCGCCGACTTAGATGTTGCGAAACCCACACGCGTTCGGCCAACTTTGGATAGTGAGACCCGGACTACCTCGCTAACTCCTCGTGTGCACATACCCATAGCACCTACTCCTGATATTGGGACGACGCCGCACTTCGTCGAGAGCACGATTACGTCTGATGCTCAACCAACATCAGGGAGACGAAAGAGTTCGAACAGCTGGCTTGGCTGGTTCCGTGGATCTAAGAACAAGAGGAGTAAAAGTACTCCATCTATCGCAATGCACCGTCCAGGAGTTCATGCACGCAAGCAGTCAGTGGCGTAACTCGCCCATCGACCCCTGTTCCGATAGATGTCAGCAGTATTGCTCGGTTAGTCTTACCTTCCATCTTCTTGTAATTACATATTACCAGGAATTGTTCTAATACTGTATACTTTAACAACTTGCGATTACGAGAGTACGTTCCGAACATGCAGGTATCGCTTTCGGGAGGTTTGCTGGCTTCACTGGGGGGTTCGCGATTGGTTAATCCTTCATCTATCCGGTATCTCAATACATCTACTGGTTCATCTGCATGTCATGTTAGTCAACCCGAGACCTCATGAAACGCCAGTTCGCCCACGTCGATGAGCTGAAAGAGGAAAGTGGTGGGTCAATCCACTGGTCGCAGGCGTCATGCGAGCTGGTACTCAGGCCGACCACACTGTCGGGCTCAGCTGTATGTCTCCGACGGTGGAGATGATCAGCAGGACGCATACTTACGTGGGAGTGGATGCCTTGCTGACCCGGTGTCAGCACATCGGAGCCCGAAAGTAAGGCTACCGTGGTTCTTTCGGCCCGATAGAAAGACAACTGCCGGTGTTACGGTCCTGGCGGGGTGCCACGGGTGCACAGCATCTGTTACCGATAATCGCCAACCGCGCGGTATGCTCGATCTGGAAGGAGTTGCAAAAGCTCGGCAATGGCGTATTGATAGGTATCGTATGTGAGCATGAGCTTCGGGATTGACATGCGAATACTATCGGTCGTGATGTGTAATCAGATGGCACGGCAGTTGGGTAGTCAACATCTATTTGTCACTTGCCCAGCAACTCAACCGCGGAGTAAGATTGAGAGAACGACACGACATCGCTTGATGCTGCCTCATGTACCGCCCCATCGACCGGAGTTCCAACGGGCCGCCGGACCCCACTTGACCCACTGCGGCATGCAAGAGGGCGCCTAGCTCCCGTCTTACACGCTGCCCTAGCGACTGCCTGAAGCCTAAGGCCAAACGAGTGCATGCAGCTTGTAGGGCTGGGAATACCGTCCGACCCACTCATTCCGGAAAGATATACTGTTCACAGCGCAAAGCTGAGCGGCATGTACGCAGTATTGTACGCGTGACTATAGCCTGCAGCATGCGCCAGCTGTTTGGCTACCCGCGCGCTGCCGTATAACCGGTTTTGCCCTATGACCCCGCGCGACGTGGGCACAATGTCGCTTATTGCCTTATTATCAGATTGGCCCTACGTTGCGTCTTGGTAACTGGGCATAGGCAGGTCTTACCACCACGTATCTGCCTATTTGGCTGCGATAGGCCACCCAAGTCTGATGGCGTCGGTAAACGAGATACTCCGCGACAGATGAGTGAGGCAGCCATCTCACTACGGAGATGACAGTGACACTTGCGTCTCCCCGCACGATCAATTGGTTGCTGTTTTCGTGGCAATAAGCCCGTTCAGACTGACCAATCATCGCCGCGCTAAGACATCTATATCGGTGAGCGACGCAACACGGCTGAAGATACGGCTGAGCGGGCTACGAAGCCTGCTGGTCGATAGTACAGTGACCAGAAGTCTGAAATCGGTTGGCTAGGAGCTGGGTATTGTTTGCGAAAGGAGTGAAGACTGGAATGTGACATGGGTGAAAGGGTCAATTCCAGATTGACGTGCTGGTACGAGCGCGGCCGAAAGGCTTGCGGCTCTGCTAGATATTGACTATTGATTGGTGGATGAGATATATCCTGAGATATGCCTGCGAAGAGTGTGTGACTCATGACCAGATGCACTTGCAGGAAGGCTTGCAGGACATGTGCATATTGCCAGGGTATGCGTTTGTACCCCCAAGCGGTGGCTCAATACATCCATGTCGTGGCTGAAGCATCATTAACCTTGAAGACAAAGTTCTACCGCGGCTCAGTCCGCGACAAGACATGTGGCAGCGAAGCTGTTGGTCAAGAACAACAAGCGTGTCCAGTGCATCGATGGTGGCAAAAGGTGGAGATCTTTCGCTTCACATTACTTCTCGAGACACCCCTCGTCGTGTGGCTAGTATTCTCGCGCTTTAGTAGAATCTCGGATCATACCCATCCATCAGATCTTCATAGTATATTCGGACCGCTGGCATTGGAGTTGAGTTAGTCGTCATCGTTGTGCTCCGTTGGAAACTCATGCACTGTTGGCAAACTATGTTCTGGTTCGAGCTGTGCTGGTCGAATTGGGGCAGTTTCAGCAGTGGAAAAATTGGACGACCTCGGTTCTAGCCATGCATCCTCATCCGGCCAGGGGTGAGTAGCACGGCATTCGGGATCACATGCTCCATGATAGCCGAGGATCTGAGGGTTCAACACGCTCTCCTCAATCTCGGCCGACCCTTTGTCAAAAGGATCGCTGTGCCCAAAACTATCGTGTGGCCATTGCTTGAGCACTGACGTCGCCCAGAGTATTGGCTCTGATGTGAGCTTGGTGATATGCCTGTGAAGCGTGTAGATCTCGCGAGGCGAGACGCGAAGGTGATGTAACATCCAGCGATTTACCCGGTCGGGTGTGCTCTCAAAATTGACGAGATAATCGCTGAGGATAGCTCTTGTCTCGTTGCTCTCGTCGAGTAAGAGTAGAGGATTTCCTTCGTCGAGACCTGGGTTGACCGGGAAGTCGTTCGTCAAGTCCGGTAACGCACCAGAGATTTCGATATAATTACTACCAAAGGACGCTTTCTCATGCTTATTCTGGTCCTGGGGTGTTGCACCAGTTCCAGTCAAATCGATCTTATCTGTTATCCACATTCCGATAGAACCAAGCGTACCGGTCATATCGCCGAAAGAAGCGCCCTCATCTGCGAGAGTAGTGTTGCTAGGTTTGGGCAAATCAGTTGATCCCAACGATGCGCTTCTTCTATGAGACTCTCCACGCACCCAGCGTTCCTGAAGTCTTGGTCTGAACTCCCTGACATGGCTCGGATGTTGGCCAATACCGACGTTCTCTCCAATGAGAGCTCCGTGAAGATGCTCGACACCTCCAGAAGTGGCGTTTTCCTCGATAAAAGAGCTGGCCGACGAAGCCTCATATTCGATGTTAGACGGCTCTTTCGACTTGCTGGTCGGGGTTATGTTGAGTCTGAAAAAATGCTCGAAGGTTTCTTCCATCGTGGAATACATATCTACCAGCTGATGTTCTTTCGACCCGAGCATTATCTCAAGAGGTTCGTATTCCGATTCAACCGGGCCAATCTCGTCTCTTGCCGCTTGTGATGCTTCAAAGTACTTGAGCATAACGCGTTCGTTCACAGAAAGACCGCCATTCATTTGCTCGCGCATACAATTGATGAGTAGCATATCACATCTGGAGACGTGTTCTCTCAGTGTATGCAGCTGCTTCCTTCTTTCTTGAACAGCAAGGCGCATTGCGACTACTTCTCCTTGCTGGATGACAAAGTCGGAGAGTTCATTCATGAAGCTGGTATACAATCGGAAGGCCGCCGCGTTCAAATGTTTGTTTGCTTCAAGAGCCTTATTGAACAGGGACGGGGGTCGAGGGGCTTCCAACGGTGGTGGCGGAGGCGGCGGCGGCGGCGGTGGTGGTGCGGGCAATGGGAGGGAGAAAGATTTCGAGGAACCATTGTCGTCTACAACTAGCTTCTCGCCATGAAAGCCCACTGCCGCAGATGGGATGGGCGATCTTGGATGCACAAGCACATTCTGGTCCGGGATGCTATCCTCCTTATGAGGCCCGCAAGCCTCATCAAAGCGCACTTTTTTGAGGATGCCTTTCCGAGATTTGCAGACTGAACATGGTGAAAGAAGCTCCGGTATGAGCCCTCTTGATATTCCGTTGCTGGAAGATGTGATCTCTTGGTCATCAGGTGGCTCATAATTTGCTCGATCAGCACATTCCTCATCGAAGACCTCCGCGATGAGCTCGGAGCTTTTTAATTCCATCGGCTCAGCCTGTGGGTGTTAATGTGTACCCTGCCCCTTCCACGATGCATTGGTGTACCGTTGATCCATCGACAACATTGGAAGGAGCCTGCATAACGACCGTGCGCTCAGCGCAAAGTAGAATCTCTAACGGGGTGTGACATGCGTGAATCGACGCGCTCAATGACAGATCTCGGGATCTGTAGTATCTTTCGAATATGCTTGATTAGGGAAGCGGAGTTGTGATGGTTGACTAGAGGCTGCGGTGGACCTGCCACCCAGGTGTCAACTGCGATTACGCGAAGACGCGTCCCCCGCCGTAGCTTGCCCCACCCAGCCCACCCTTTTCACGATACGGCGCGCTAGTGGTGCATCGACCACTCGAGCATTCATATGGAGTCGGTCACAAGCTTGCATCTGCAAAGACGCCACAGAAAGATGAGCCATCTCTTTTGGGGGAAGAGGCTCTTCCTGGGGTCCGGAGTGCCCCGCTCTGACATCCACGAGCTATTAAGGCCTGTTGCTACACTTATCCAATGCCGTCTGGTCGTCACGTCGCGAACATGTAGCTATGCCGAGATACGGGCCTTGGACCTGGTCACAACCACATGGCCGTCACTACTCATATCTGATGGCGGATGATGGCGTCACAACGTTGGATATCTTATGGGCTGGTCCCACAGAGGCCGCTGTTCCTCCAGCACCGACCGCGACTACGTATGACAATAGACTCAGTGCGAGGTCAGTTCAGTGTCGCGCATACACCATTGATCTGAGCATTGCCTAACCAAGACATAGTATACCCCGTACTGTTGTAAACCAAGCCTTCACGTCGCTAGCGACCCAGCCGCAAACTGTACCTTCCCCGGTCCGATGGCCTATACCCGTGCCGGGAACAGACAATGCAGGAGGAAACAACACTCAGCAATCTTCATCCTACTATGTGCAAGGACAGAGTCGGGTAGACAATGTCGGCGGCTCAGGGTTGAATTACACAACACAGCAGTACGGATCGCCAAGCCCGTCTCACGTTTCCGCTCATGCTTCGGCGACAACGATATCAGGAGGCTCACCATGGCCACAGAAAGACCCTCAAGCTCATGAAGGCTACCCCTTGAACTCTTTGCAGCAAAGTCAATTTCAGCACACAACACCAGATGGAGCGACCGGTCAACCATCACAGTATCCAGGGCCACGCCGGCACGTAACGTCTCTGCCACCTGACGTGCAATCTACTATTCATAGTCTCGATCGAAGATACATCCAAACGAATCTCAATGAGAGCTTTGCTCAGGAACAACTAGATGCGAGTAAGTTGATAAACCGTACAATCTGATCAATGAATGCTTACGCTTATAAGGATATCGACGGGTGGCGCAACCATCGCGTGCGACGTTCTTTGTACTTGGTCGAGTAAGCTCAATTCACTGAGCAGTACCGATGCAATACTAACCGTATGCTCTTAGGTCTTCAAGATGCTTTGGACAGAACCTGCCGGCCAAATGAACCCTGGAAAGACCCGCAACTCGACCCACTTCAGTACTGTGCAATATGGTGAGACGGCTTTCAGTGAAATACGCCGATTCGTCGTTGTCCGTAACAAGGGCGAATTCAGTCAGTGCATGTACGTAGATTTCATCAAGAATTCTTGCCTTGATATACTAATGTACCCCGTAGCCCTATACAAACATATAGAGGTCGCGGCGCCGCGAAACCCGGTGTGAGGATGGGTGATCATGGCATCATTCATACTACGGTAGCCGCACCTAACCAACTTCCAGGAGAGGCTTTAACAAAATATTCCATCCAAGTCCAATCCACCGAAGGAGAATACCTTGAGCTAGAGAGTCGTGTCAATTACGGCAAGGCATACGCTGTTGAGCACAACGTCAAGGTGCTTGACGTAGGGATGGTGATACAAGATCACCGCTATCTCATCAAAGAATACTTTGATGCTGCGATGCAGGCAGAATGACGGGAACGAGAACATGTGCCATACGCAGATCGACGAACTTTTTCTTTTGTAGCTCAGGCTCTTTGTTCGCATTTCCTGTTTGGAAGCGCTGCACCATACGCAGTCCTCCAATGTCGTTTTCCTCATTTCATTCGGCTGATCTCAATTCCTACTTCCCTCCTTTAGTATAGGCGCATCGCGCGCATCTTTATTCTTGACTTATTTCTAGGTAGAAGCGGGGTCGAGCTTATGGGCTGAGTGTTAGACCAGTGTCGCTTCACCTTGGGGAAAGTTTGCAGGGTTCCATATGCTGTCATAGTATGATAATGCCGTGCTTCACTTCGCATCAAAATGTTTTCACCTGGACCCTCGTATCACCCCAACGCGCTCTATGGAATCTTCTAGCGCGGCAAAGCTGGGTGACAGACGATTCTCGACCGGGCAGGAGCCGTGAGCTGGCGCACAGACTCGCACCCAGATCGCCAACCATTTCTGATCTGCTCCTTCCTCTCGTCCTCACAACACCTCCATACCTTTCGAGTCTGTCGATCCTACGCAATGGACTCAATTGAGGTATACGTACAAGCGCAGTTCGCTGCTCTCAAGGGTATTCGCCAGTTTCTTTTCAACCATGACCAGGGCTAATATCAAGCAGCGAGAACGGAGGACAAGCAGCAAGGGCATGACGCCGTTTCTAAAGAGTCTTCAAAGGCATCCAGCAAGTCTACCGATCGTCAGTAAGCCCATCGAGCTAGATAGACGCCACTAACAAAGCACAGCTGCCTCCGTACACCGCATAAGCTTCGTCGGCGACCCAACGAGTATGAAGGTCAATGCTGACCAGCTCAGTAAGTCTCTCCATCTCACGACGATGGGGCGATTGGTACTAATGTGTCGCAGTCGATCAGTTCGAAGATGAACAACCTCTCATCGAAGCCAATTTCGCTACTCTCGAGCACATAGCCTACCCTTCTGCCACCGAGTCTGCGACCGCGCGGTACCTGTTCAGCCTTCCCAAAGTGAGCGATATCTTGTCTTCAGGCGAATCTGAACTAACGGTGTCTAGCTCGTTTCCAAGTTGGCGGACGCCCTCCGGTCGCGGGTTTCCATGAACACGTTGAGCCTGCTGTATATCAGGCGTTCCTCGAGCGTCTGGGGGTCGTCAATGGCAAGACCTCCATCGTATTCCGTACTTACCAGGCGTACCTCAACTCGCGTTTCGGCAGTATCCCCGAGAGCATCAAGGATCTTACGTTGTGGAAGCCGGTCGACTTCCCGTTCTCTGATCTGGCCGTGCAGATTGAGCCGGCTGGATATTACTCTTCGTCGTCGTTCAGCCTCGGGCTGTGCGCGGTCACTTTCGATTCTCTCGAGACTTGCCCCCTTGGTGCTGGCTGCCCTTGGCGTCATGCAAAGTTGACTAGTAATGAGATGGCCTGGCTAGGAGAGCTTGGGGCTAGCAGCATGGGTTCCCTTTTCAATAGCCTCCGCAAGGAAGGAAATGGTACTCCTTGTGTTGTCGATGTCACTTTATGGGACATCTAGCACACAGCCACACACACATGTCACCCCCGGGGTCGTTGACTCTTGTATTCTGGTTCATGAGGCTTATTATGAATCCAATGATAGTTCTCATCCACGACTCTACTTGACTCACTCTTTCTTTGACCATGCCCACGCCCACGCCTATGCTGATGTTGATTGAAGAACTGTACACACTCTGTCGTCTTTGCTTCCAGGAGGCCGTTGCAGACCCCTCGATTTCCTCTCGTATCTACTGACAAGAACCTCCCCAGTCGCTACTCCTGTCGCTCTCACCGACGACGTCCAATTCGACAGTGTCGATTTGCTACAAATACTTCTAAGATATGGCTCTTTCGTACTAATTCGATTTTAGGGCATGCACTTAGAGAGAGAGAAGCACTGCGTAGGTCGTGTTCGTCAGGGTGATGCCATCCAGCTATGTTGACGCCGCGGCTTGCCGCCCCGCACAGTCTTGTAATGTTTATCGATAAGCGATCGGACCGCGTCATGGGCCCGTGCCGCACGAGTCAACCAGGCAGATGACCCCAACCTCTCGCTCACATCTCCAAGTACCATCATCGCAATCATCGCAATGGGGCACGAAGCCAGACATCCTATTACGGGTACCAGTTATTCTTTATCATCGGCATACAGCCACCTTATAAGCATACTGCCCTAGAGTGAACTCGACGTGTCTTGGAGCAGAATTCGTACACTGCGAAAGCACGGCATGGATAGATGCCAGCACGAAGCCATAACACACTGAATAGGCGCAATGGTATGATAACACGTCAACTCAGATCTATGAAGCGATATCTAAAACTTTGACAGGATTCGTGTTGTGTGCCATGGCACTTTCCACATCCGCAACGCAGTGGGCCCATCCCCGACGGCACCTCCTTCATTTGAATAGGCGACAGCGCACAACGAAAACTCTTCGCCGCAGCCCAATTCCTTCTCACGTCACCTCACTTCACCTCTAACTCATCTCATTGCCAACCCGCTCTCGCCCCCACGCCATGTTGTTGTTCCGGTCACAAGCACAGTTGACTCACGTCGGTGGTGAGTACTTGTCTACCCTGACGCGAGTGCATTTTACTGACCATCACAGCCACCGTAGAGCAGCTCAAGTCGGAGAATGAGAAGCTCAAGTCAGAGATCGAGAAGCTCACAGCAAAGCTCGAGCACACGAGCATAAGCTTGCACGAAGCCGACACCTACGCCAGTCACCTCCGAGATGAAAATAGCGCATTGAAGATCGAGCTTCGCCAGGCCAATAACAAGCTCTCCAATAAAGAGAAGGACGAGCACAAAGCCATCATCGAATCTGCTCCCAAGCGACGTAGAGTTACTGCATACGGTGGCGACGAAGCTCGTCAAACACCTGCAACGCCATACCAGGTAGTCTCTAGGCAGGTCTCAAAGTCCCCCGCCGCGTCCGCGGGTGCTGATGTCGCCGCCCCGCCTCAGCTGTCCGCTCGAGACTTGACTCCTCTTGTCGCACAAAGCCATCATCAACGTCAACGTCAACTCGACGAAGCGAGTCGTTCACCAATACACATCGGAAGCTCACCACCCCCGAGTACGCCTGGAGAAGACCGTGGAATGTCGACTCCTGCTCCAACCTCGGCGCCATTTGAGGGGTCGGCACGCCGTAGACCTGGGCGCCCTCGCAAGGTTCCAGGCGACGACGACAAAGTTGATCTTATCCTCTTCGTCGGCAAAGCTGGACACACATACTTACCCTTGAGCTACCTCGAACAAAGCCAACAAATCCTCATCACAAACACGTTGCAACAGTACCGCGACACGAGGGGCTGGTGGGTATACATGAGAACCAGTCAGAGGAAAATCTCAATGGAGATGGACAAGTGCCTCAATAAATGGACAATGAACAACCGATCGACACGTACAGACATGGTTCTTTATGCAGACTCCGCTTGCGAGTACTGTCGTGCGACAGGTAGCACGTGCGCTCGAATGGTGCTACATGATGGCCAGTACAAGCTCGCTGTCTTCCCGCACCACTCACACGATACTACCATAGACGAAGCAAGCTTTTGGCTTGCCTGAAATGAACATGATACCCCTGATGAATCCTCTTTTCGCGACGTGACTGAAGCATTTGACAGATCGGACCAAATTGACAAGTAATGTGTGGGCCCGCGGAGACGGATAGACATCCTGTTGGCGCAGCGCGGCGCCCAGCGATAGCGAATGCACCAACATGTACGCTTGAATCAACGTCGTCACAACAGCATCAAACCCATCCTCAGCATTGCTCAATTGCTTGTTTACATGCCGTAACGATCGTGGTGCATTTCGACACTGTCGATTTTGACGAGCGAGAGCTCTTCTAGGCCTTACTGCAGTCGATGACACGCATCTGGAACGAGTTGCTGGACCGTGTACTCGGCATCCACCCGTCGGAGTCCTCCCAAGGCGTTGTCGGCGAATACCGCCACCGCTACTCCTGCGCTGCCCAAGTGCCTCCTCTGAGTGATGCTGCTCTTTCTTGCCAGCTTGGCGTACATGTTTCTAGCACCACGTGTATGAAAACGACACAGTCGAATTGGGCAGCTTTTCGAGTTGGACATGGCGTGGATCGAGGTGGAGGGTTGTGTGCTGTGCAGTACAAGCAAGCGTGAGCGTCGGTCCAGGACACGCCCTAGAGCTGCGCAAACGCACTAGCGTATTATACTTGCAATTTCTCTTATTTATAAAAGTATCTTTTTATTAAAGTTATTAATATTATAAAAGTTATAAGTAGCTTATTTTACTCTATATTATTATAGTACTATAGAGTAAAGTAAATAGTAACTATAAAATAAAATTACTATATATAAATATAAATTAAAGAAAAAAAAATATAAAAAGTAACTATAGTAAGTATTACTTCTTAAAAATATAATATATATATAACTATAGCTACTAATATAATTACTATTTTTTATATAAATACTTAGCTTACTTTTAATAGTAAATTACTACTACTTAGTATTTTTTTATAACTTTTAGCTTCTTTAAAGTCTACTATTATAATAAAAAAAGTAGTAAAATTATAAGCTACTTATTACTAATAAGTTATTATTTTTAAAAGTAGTACTTTTTTTAGAGCTTAGCTATACGCTAAATAGTTATAAAATTTACCTTAGTCTAATATACTTTATTATTTAGAAAGAGATATAAAAAGACTAAAAATACTTTATAAAGTAAAACTATTTATTTTATTATATATAAATCTTATACTTAAAGTATTATCTATAGTAATATAACTTTATAACTTTATATTTATATATCTAGTTATTATATAAGTTCTATAAAGTAGTAGAAATATAAGTAGCTATTACTTTCTAAAGTAACTACTCTATCTTTTCTATCTTTTTTTATACTTTCTTATCTATTTCTAAACTCTTACTTAAAGAAGTACTAGTAAGCTTCTAAGTAAGTACTAAACTACTATCTCTTATCTTTTTATTCTTCTTATTTTTATTCTTACTATATCTACTACTATTAGCTCTACTACTTAACTATATACTTTTAATAATAGAAGAAAGGTCTAAGTTAAAAGTTAGTATTATTATAACTATCTTAAGCTTTATTATAGTAATATATTAGTATATATAAGTATAAGTGTTAAACTTTTATATTCTAATAAAGAAAGTATTAGCTTACTAGAAATATATAAGATTAAATAGTTTCTATAAATAAGTTAGTATACGTTTTATATATATAAGAGTTATATAGTAAAACTTTATCTTAAATATAAAACTATTTAATATACGTAAATAAAAGATAGTAATATATAATAAACTAGTAAAGAAGTTATAGTTTCTTAGTAATTAAGTTAGCTCTATCTTAATAACTATACCTTTAGCACTTACTTAAATTAAGATAAATCTAATTAGTAGTTATATCTTAATCTTTATAAATTATTAAAGCGTAAGCTAGTATAAGAGAAAACTAGCTACGTAAAAAGACTATATTATCTTAATACTATTTATAGTAAATATAAAACACTAGTACTACTTTAGTACTAATACTATAAATATAGTAAGAATTATTTATATAATATATATAGCTTAGAATTAGACTAAAGTAATAAGATATAAGAATAAAAGCGTAGTCTAGTAGATATATAAAAGAATCTTAACCTAGAAACTAGAATAGATTAATTAGCGTTACTATAGTACTATTTACTAGACTTATCTTAACTTATAGATTCTTAGTAATTATATACTTTATACTAAGATATAGTAGTAGCGTTACTATAAGATTACTAGTAACTTTATTCTTTATTTTAGCAGCCTCTATATCTTTATATACTACTATACTATTAATAATAGTAACTCTATAGTTATATAAACGCTTATAGTTCTTTTTATAAAATATTCTTTAGATAAATACTACTTAAAGTGTATTTTTAAACTTCTTCTACTTAGAGAATAAAAGTATACTTTATATATAGCTTAATAGTAGCTTCTAGCTCTTAAAAGATATATTACTATAGCGTAGTTTATTAAGTACTTACTAGAAGAAAGCTTTACTAGCGTCTTACCTTATAAGCTAAACTAGCTTAATAGTTTTATTAAATAGCTTATATAATAGCTAGCCTTTTATACTATATAGACTTTTTAATATCTAACTACTAAATAAAGTAGTTCTAGTAACTAGAGAAAGCTAATAGAAGTTATTTATAAAAATAATATTTAGACCTCTAAAAGGCTTATAAGTAGATAAAGAAAAGATTTTCTAATAATAGTAATAAATCTACGTAAGTATAGCTATATCTATTATTAACTTCTTATTAATAATAAAATAGTAAATATTCTTAAACTATTACTAGAGAGTAGTTTATATAGCTATTATAAGAGGCTAGTAATTATAAAAGAACTATAGTAGTAGTTAAAATAAAGTATATAGTATTTAGCTCTTAAAGTTATAAGCTATAATCTCTAAAGAAGTAGTTTAAATAATAGAGTTAAGCGTATTATTATAATAATACTTTTAACTAATATTCTCTAACTTTTAGTATAGTAGTAGTATAATAAAAGTTTTACTAGTACTAGCTAGACTATTAAGATATATAAGTAACTACTTAGAGAAAGACTTAGTTTACTAGTAGAGTAGATTAGCTTTATAGTACTCTACTATAGTATTAAAGAATAATTATTATTCTAAGTTTAATATAAAGATATTATCTACACTACTAGTAAATAGCTCTATTAGGTTCTCTTACTTAGTAGTAAATAGCTAGTTAATCTAAATATTACTATAATAATCTATATAAGTACTCTAATTATATACTTAGTTAATAGAATACTTACTAAAAAGGTTAGCGTTAATAATAATAGTTACTAGGTTATAGCTAGAAAGTTAGCGTAATAACTTAGCCTACTTAGACTCTAGATTATCTAGTTCTTTACTATTAGGTAACTTCTCTTTAGTTTTAGCTTTAAGAAACTTAAGAGTATACGCGTTATATAGATATATATTATTAACTAAATAGCTTATCTAGTAGTTTTAATATACTTCTATAAATATAAAATACTACGTAAAGCTATTTAGTAATATAAGTATATTATCTACTTTATAAAAAGAATAATAAAGTATAAGCTTTATATAATACTATTCTTTATACGTATTCTATTAATTAAAGTATAGATAATACTTTAGAACTTTAGCTTAAGCCTTTAGTTACAAAGTATACTTATTAAAGTTATAGTTCTAGATAAAGTTAAAGTAGAAAATGTTTTTAATCTTAGCTAGTTACTCTTTATACTTTACTAGTAATAACTAAGTAGTAAGTAGTTTACTAGTCTCTATATTATTAAAGTATATTATTAGTTAATCTTTATTTTTATAATAGTCTACCTAAATAATATTATAAGATAAGTATAAGAGATTTAGATTAAGAAGTATATAGTAGTACTTACTAGCTAACTAATCTTACTTTCTAATAAAACTTATTATTATTTTTAATACTAAGCTCTAAATAGAGCTTCTCTTACTTAAGTTTAGAAGAAGATTCTTTATTATATTCTTATAAATCTAAGACTATATCTTAGCTTTAGAAATATACCTAGTAATATATCTAATAACACTAGTAGCGCTTATATATAGTTAGAAGTTAGTATTAGCTATCTAAGATAGCGTTAGAAGAGTATTATATAGGTTTAGCTACTTATTATTATATATAGCTTTAAAGTAATAGTAAATCTTTCTAGATAGTATAACTATATATAGTATATAGTTAAAATTCTTCTTATATCTAAAGTAATACTTATAGTACTTATTACCTTAGACTTTAACTAGGTAAGTTCTTTCTTTAGAAATAACTAGATAGTATATAGTACTATATAAATAAACTTAGAAGTAATTTAATAGCTTTTCTATAAATTCTACTATATTAGTTTAGTTTATAAAAGTAGTAGCTATAGGCGTATATTAGTTACGTAGTAGTGCTTTCTAGTATTAAAAGTTAATAGTAGTAATATAAAGGCTATAGAACTTAGTAAACTTAGTAATATATACTTACTATTCTTTAGTAAGTATATCTTTCTAAAGTAAGTTAGAGTTAGGTATACCTCTATACTAGTAGAGCGCGTAAATATAAGAACTACCTTACTTCTACTATTTAAAATAATACTATAAGTCTTTAATCTTAAAGTACTTTTTAAGTACTTTCTTCTTAAAGATAGTAAAGTAATAATAAAACTAGTACGTAGTAATTATAAAGTTATTATAAATAAACTCTCTAGCTAAGTATATATAAATATCTTAACCTTCTATAAGCTAATCTTTATACTAAAAACTATAACGTATAAAGTTATTCTAATAATAGTCTACTAGTAATAAGATAATAAAGATATTTAAATAACTAAGAATATAGACTATAGCTTTAAGAGCTTTTAGCTTTCTATACTAAAAAGAATAAGTACTATATATACTACTACTAAATATAGTAATAGAATTAACTAGTAACTAGGCTTACGTAGTATTATTTTTAAAGGCCTTCTATAAATTATTAAGACTAATATTTTTTTTATTCTTATAGAGCTTATTTATAAAAAAGCCTACTTACTTATTAATCTACTTTCTTATCTAAGTGTTAAATATAATATAGTAGAATTAAAGATATTAGATAAAGTAACTATTCTAATATATAAGTAAGTAATAAATAAAGTTAGTATACTTAATTACTCTTAGCTATAGTTAGAGAAAGTTACTAATACTAGTTAGAAATAGTGTAGAAAAGGCTAATAATAGTAGTAGTTAAGTATAGTTAAACTTATTTATAGATATTAAAGTAATAGTTAGTAATAATAAGCTACTATTATCTACTCTAAGAATAGTTTTATAAATTTAATCTATATTAGTTATATTTATAAAAAGATTTAGTGTTAGGCTCTAGTTTATAAGAGTTTAGGCTAACTTAGCTATAGATATAAATATCTTAGAATTACTATTATAGCTTAGTAGTAATTTATCTCTAGTCTTTTTAGAATAATATACCTAATTATAGTCTAATATTATATATCTAGTATTTAACTAACTCTATTATTTAATATTTAAATTACTTTACTTTATAATACTTTTATATATACTATTTAGATATAATAAGCTTTAAAGTAGGTCTCTCTAGCGTAATATAATATAGTAGTAAGTAAGCTATACTATTATTACGCGTAATAAATAATAACTAGAAAGAATTAGCTTTTATATTTCTAGAAGTAGTAATACTACTTACTAAGAAACTTATAAATCTATTAGAAGCTTCTTTAGATATTACTAATCTAGCTTTAATTATTAGAGATAGTAATACGCTATTAGAGCCTATTTTAGAGCTAACTAAGCTTTTATAAACTACTACTACTAAAAATAAAGATAAATAAGCTACTTTAATCTATAAACTTAAGAAGTTATATAAGTAGAAATAATTAGAGTATACTTATTAAAATATAGTTTATTTTAAAGAATTAAAGTATAAAGTACTTATAGATAACTACTTAGCTCTTAAAAAGAATATTATTTACTATACTTTAGTTTTAAAAAATAAGTCTTAGTTAAACTTAGAAGCTCTATACTCTAAGAACTTAGAGATATTTACTATATATAACTACTTATAGTATAATTACTAGGTATATAATTATAAAGCTATTTTTAGAAAAGCGCTTTTTACCTTTTTAATAAATACTTAAAAAGTAGACTTTACTATAAGATTTCTTAATAAAACTACTTACTTTACTTAAAATACTTACTTTTAGAACTATATAAGGCTTAAAGTATTTTAGATATCTACTTAAAAAAAACTTAAAGTAGTTATACTTAATATACTTAGTTTTAAGTTATTATAGTGCTTTATAGCTTATAATAAACTTAAGTAAACTAAATAAAGGCTAGATTAAAATTCTAACTTTTTTTTAGCCTACTTTAATATACTTTAGAGTAAACTAAGTAACTACTTAGAAGAGTAGTACTATATAAATTTTATAAGTACTTTTTTTTTTAATATTTAGAAAGAACTTTTACTTTAAAACTAGAAAAACTATAATATAGTTTCTAAGCTTAATACCTTAGCTTACTACTATTAGAGTAAAATAAAGTATACTACTATACTTTCTAAGTATCTAGCTTATAAAAAAAAGTTTTATAGCTATTAGATCTAAAACTCTTTTTTAGAGTCTTTTTAGATTTAGAAAAAAGCTAAAAAAATAAGTTTAGTAAAATCTAACTTATAACTAGCTAAATTAGACTAAAATAGTTTAAAAAACTTTAATATAACTTATTAAAAATATAATAAAACTAGATACTTTTAAAGAAACTATCTAAAGTTTAAAAGAAACTCTAAGAGCTAATCTAGCTAAGAATTAAAAAAAAGTAGTAGATAAAGAAGCTAAAGTCTTTCTTAGCTACTTATATTACTCTAGATCTAGTATTTTAGAACTTAGAACTTCTTTATAATATACTTTACTTTAAGCTAGTAAAGCTACTAATAGTAAAAGTATTACTTATCTAATTAAAGCTTATTAAGGCTTTAGTAAATAGAGATTTCTAGTTAAATCTTATTTTAGTATTACTTACTATAAAGTAAAGCTTATTAGTTTACTCTCTACTTAAGCTATTAGTAGATAAAGTAAATAGTAAAGAATTAAAAATTTATAGTACTACTATAGTAACTATAAAAATAGTAGATTTTTATAGAAAATAAGAAATCTAAAATATTTTATATATTATTATAGAAGTCTATAAGTATTAGATATACTTAGGTCTATCTTAGATAAACGTATATTACTTAAAAATTAGCTATTCTATATAGAAGCTACTTTTTTAAAGTACTAAGTTTAAGAATAAAACTATTTATAAAAAGATTATACTAAAAAAAACTAAGAAGTTTAAGAAGACTATACGTAATTCTATAGTAGATATATATAGCTATTTTATTACTTTAATACTCTAGTCTAGTCTAGAAGAGGCTAAAAAAAGTAGTTTACTTCTATAATATACTAAGTTTACGTACTTTAGGTTAGAGAATAACTTAAGAGTTTTTACTAACTATAGTTTATAAAACTTAGCTATTAATCTACTACTTAGAACTATAGCGCTTTATTAGCTATTATATAACTTCTTTAAAATAAAGTTAAAGCTCTTATATAAGTATTTAGATAAGTACTTAGTATAAAAGTAGATTAAGTATAGTAAGTCTTTAGTAAAAGTACTTATACTTTTTACTAAAAAGAAAGATAGTAGTATATATCTATACATTAACTATAAGAGCTTTAATAAAATTACTATTAAGAATTAGTATCTTTTACTACTTATTATAAAGTTTCTAGAAAGATTAGCTAGCGCTAAATTCTATACTAAACTTAATATAAAAAAAGCTTACTATAGAGTATATATTAAAAAGAGTAATAAGTAGAAAACTACTTTTTATATAAAATATAGTAGTTTTAAGTATACTATAATATCTTTTAGCTTTATAAACGCTTTTACGTAGTTCTAGACTTATATCTATTAAGTTTTTATAGAATTAATTAATATAACTTATATTATATACTTAAATAATATTTTTATTTTTTTTAATACTAAAAAAAAATATAAAAGCTATATTAAGAAAGTCTTATATAAATTACGTAATATAAAGCTATTTTTAAAGCTTTTAAAGTATAAGTAGTATATTTAGTATACTAAGTACCTTAAGTATATAGTTTCTCTTAAAAGAATATAAATTAATAAAAATAGAATTAAAATAATCTAAGAATAGCTTAAGCTATATATAGTACGTAAGATTTAGATATTTATTAGCTTTATAAACTACTATAAATAGTTTATTACTAAATTCTTTTAGCTTATCTTACTATTAACTTATTATAGTTCTATCTATACTTACCTAATTACGTTATTATATAACTAGCCTAGCCTAATTAGGTTAAACTAGCGCTAGCTCTAGAATATAAAGGTCTCTATATCTTTATATTCTACTTAATAGCTTGTATTCTATTATATATCTACCTAATTATATCTCTTATATAACTAAACTAATCTAAAAAGAGCTAGAAGTAGCTAAGAGTAGCTACACTTAGTAAAAAAAGAAAAGTTAGATTCTTAATCTTAATAAAAAAGCTAAAGAAGTCTTTTAGAAGCTAAAAAACTCTTTTCTAAGTATTTTTATTTTAACTTACTTTAAGTAAGATAGAAAGACTAAGGCTAAGATAAATATTCTAGATAGTATAATTATAAGTATATTAAGCTAATATATACTAAATAGAGCTAGAAAGTACTAATAGTATCTAGTTAACTTTTTTTTATATAAGCTTATTATAGTAGAGTATAATTATAATATATATAACTAAAAGCTACTTATAATAGTTAAGAGTCTAGAGTATTAGCGCTAATATCTAAAAAGTATATACTTTAATCTTTAGACTAACTATTAGAACTTAAAATAGTTTATAAAAACTAAGACTCTTAACTATTAATAAGTTAAATTTTATATTATACTATTTAGGTTTAATTTTAATATTTACTATAAGATAGAGTTTACTAACTTTATAGATAAGCTTTCTTACTACTTTAACTATATAGTAGAAGTTTAGAAACCTACTTAAAAGTATAATAAAGCTTTTATTTAGCTTATAAGAGATTTTATAACTAATAGTAATAAAACTTCTTTTTTAGTAGCTATAGTATAGATATACTCTACTAAGTATACTAAGAAATAATAAAACCTTACTAAGAGTCTAGAAAGCTTTAACTAAGCTAGTAGATATACTATATTAGAGCTCTAAATCTTAGAAAAGCGTAATAAAATAAATTATACTTTTTTAGATACTTTAGATAAATCTAAGTTTAAAGCTAACTAGTTTAGTCTAAATAGAGCTAAAACGCGCTATTATATAGTAAAAATATTAGTAACTACTAAAGAGAAGTTATAAGCTTTCTAAAAATATTATAATAATTTTCTAGTAAACTACTTTAGAGTAAAATATACTTTAGAAAAGCTATAAAAATATTACTTTTAGAAAAGTATATATAAGAATATAGAGTAATACTATAAGAATTATCTTATATATAGAAAGTCTACTTTTATAAGATATAGATCTTATAGCTTACTATAGTCTTTTCTAATACTTAACTACTTTTAGAAGAAAGTAATAATAGACTTTATTATAAAACTACTACTTAGTATAGTTTCTAGTATAAAGTATAACGCTATATTAGTTATTATAAATAAATTAACTAAAATAGTCTATTATATACTAGTATAAGCTAACTAGAATAGTACTAACTTAGTATAGATCTAGATACGTAAAGTTATCTAACTTTATAGTATACTAAAGCGTATTATTTTAGATTAAGACTTTTTAATAAACTCTAAGTATTAAAATACTTTTCTTTACTACCTTAATACTTAAAGAGTTTTTACTTTAGCTTTCTATTCTTAGACTAATAGCTAAACTAAAAAGTAAAACTAAACTTTAAAGTAGTACTTTTTTTATTATAGTAAAGTGTTAATATAGAGTAGAGTAATAATACGTAGTTAGTAACTCTATATAGTAATCTTATTATAGATATATTTTCTAAATACTTTATACTTACTATATATAACTATAGAAATTAAAAAAACTTTTTTTATAATATTTACTATAGATATAGTACTTTAATAATAATAACGTACTTATAGAAAGTAATAGTAATAGAAGCTTTTCTAGTATACTTAGAAGTAGACTTAGAGATAGTAATAAGTAAGCTATAAAGCTATAGAAATATTAAAATATTTTTAAAATTTAATATAGAAGCTTTCTAAGAGAAAGCTCTTAGTAGAAAGAGTAGAAGTTAGAGCGTAGTATAATATAGCCTTTCTCTTAGCTATAGAAGTAGATAGATAGAAGTCTAGATAGCGTAGGTAAACTCTAGATCTAGAGTAATATTAAATTATAGTACTATACTACTATAAAATATAAATAATATTTGCGTAGGTAAACTATAGTATAGAGAATAGTAGTCTAGAAGAGAATTATATAAAGCTTTATATATAGAGAATACTTCTCTTTATTCTATATCTTTCTTAATACCTTTATATATATCTAAAAAAAATTTACTAATATATTTACTAAATATAAAGAACTTTCTATACTAAACTTCTCTTTTATACTTATAATAGAAGCTTTAGTTCTTATAATAACGCTACCTAGCGTAATAGAATATACTACTTTAGTAGTTCTTACTAGTTATACGCGTAGTATATTTAACTTTTTAGTTTATTCTAGAGAAACTTTAATAAAAAATCTATAAGATATAGCTATAAGAATAGAGCTAAAAAAGAACTTCTATTAGAATAGTAAGAGGTAGATAGAAGTAGTTACTACTAATAAGAGATATCTTATAGCTTTATATATTATAGGTATATACTATCTCTTCTAAATAGACCTTTCTTCTAATATTCTAGTAATTATAGAGAAATAGTTTAATTAACTTAGTATATTAAAAGTAGTACTTTTACTACTATTACTCTCTAGAATAGAATAATTAAGTACGCTAGATATTTATTAAAGAGTTTATATATAATAATAGTATATACTCTACTACTAGAACTACTCTCTTCTAAACTTACTATAAAAAATACTTTTATAAAGTAGATTAGCTTAATTTAGTTTTTAGTAAAAAAAAAAGCTTTATAAAGGCTAGCTTTACTAAATAAGTAATTAAACTATAGTAGAAGTACTATAAAAAGATTAAAGTAGTAAATACTTACTAAAAAAAGTATACTAATAAGTACTACGCGCTAATACTTTTTAAAGTAAAAGACTAAGTTCTAGTCTCTAACTAATATATTAGAAGTACTTATTTAAAGAAAAAGCTAAATTAGAAGTTTTTTAGACCTAGAAAAATTATAAACTAAATTAGCTTTTTAGCCTTTTAAGTTAACTTTCTAAAACTTAATAGTATCTATCTAGTATTTTATATATTACTTTTAGAGCCTTTTAATCTAAAAGATACTATTCTATACTCTAAAGCGCCTAAGTAGAATACTCTAAGAGAATTTAGTAATAATATATATAAAGTAGAATATATTATTAAAAGATAGCGTAATAAAAATAACTAATAGAAATATCTAATTAAATAGATTAAGTACCTAAAGAAAGAAAACTTATAAAAACTAAGTTTAAATATCTTAGCTAATACACTATAGAAGTTCTAAAATAAGAAAAGTATCTAATAGTATAGAAAGTTTTTAAAAATCTAGCTTATAAAGTAATACTATAAATAGTCTTATAAAAAGAGAGAATAAGTTATTTTAAGCTATAATAGACTATTTTAGTATAAACTAGAGTATATTTTTACTTTTTTTCTCTATATAGAGTTTTTTAAAGTATTTAATAGTGTCTTAGACTAAAATAGCTTATAACTATTTAACTCTAACTTACTTTCTAGTATAAGAATTAATAGTTTTTTAAGTTTTATAATTAGTTTCAAAAAATTTAAAAATTACACTTTAGGTAAATTTATATAAATAAATAACTTTAATTATAAATATAAACTTTTTTATATTTATAAGAATAGATCTACTTATAAATATTAATCTAGACTAAACTAAGCTATAATAGCCTATATAGAGCTAAAAGAGGTTAGTTTTAGTTAATATCTTTTAACTTTAGTTAATTCTATATAAACTCTATTAAACTTTACTTAAATATACTAAAAGACTTTATATTACTTTAGAATAGACTAAAATAGGCTATAAAAGACTATTAAAAGGTACCTAAAAGTAACTTAGAAAATACTAGCCTTAAGATACTTAATTTTATCTTTCTTAGTTTTAATCTACTTCTTAAGCTAGCCTTTCTTAGTAGTAGCTTTATTACTCTTTAGCTAGAAAGTAAGCTCTACTTAAAAGTTTTAAATAGTATTTTATAGAGTGTTAATATTAAAAATAATAGCTTACTTAGTAGACTTTAAAACTAAATACTATAAAAAAAGTTAGTATAGACTAAAATAAGCTAAAAAAGGCTAGAAAAAAGTAAAAAAAAGTAAAAAAGCTACTAGTAATTTATAAAAAGCTAATTAAAGTTATAAGAGTCTAAAAAAAAGTATTTTAGAACTTACTAATTACTTAAATAGTAATTTAGTATTAAGTACACTAGTAACTTTAGTAGCCTACTTCTTAGACACGTAAGTAGTACTATTAGTAAAGCTAGTAACTATAGTTTTAGCTTTAGTTTTATTATTAAAATATATACTAAACTAAGTAGTAATATAGCTATAGAGAGCGCTAAAATAAAATTATAAGTACTTCTAATTAGAGAAGTAGTTACTACTAAAGTTAGTTAAAAAAGTCTAGAATAAGCTATTATAAGCTAATCTAGCTCTTTTAAGTTTTATAAAGACTCTACTAACTCTAGAGAAAATAAAAAAACTTATAAAATACTAAATTAAGCTAAAATAAGCTAAAATAGATTAAAACTTACCTAATAATATTATTATAAACTCTTTTATACTTCTCTACTAAGTCTATTTTTAAATAGTATAAGTTACTACGCTTAAAGTTCTCTATAGCTAGTAAAGTAGGTGTTAAGATATTATTAAAGACTTAAGAATATAGAATAATAAGCTTCTTACTAAAGAGCTTATAGTTAGCTAATAATTAGTAGATAATTTTAAATATAGCTTCTAAGTTAATAAGATTCTTTAGAAGCTATATTAGTTAGTATTAGTATAAAAAAGTCTAAAATAGACTAAAATAAACTAAAACTACTTATTTTAGAGCTATTTACTACTTATTAGCTTTATAAAAGCTAATAAAAAGTAATAGTAGCTAAAAGAGAGTAAAATAGATACTTATAGTAAAGTACTACTTATTTATAGCTTAATACTAGCTATATAAGATAGTTTAGGTAATAGAATCTTTAAATAGTATACTAGTAATCTTTTTAATTATACTAGTAAAGATAGCGCGCTTTTTTTTATTATTAAGAACTAGAAAAGTATAGCTATAGTAGTTAAATATATAAAGCTTATTAAGCTTTTATAACTATAAATAACTAGTATATAGTATATAACTAATCTTAAGAAGCTTAAGTATATAAAAGTAGCTTATAGTAATTTAATTATTAGTAACTATAGTTAAGTTAAGATAAAAGAGGCTATTAAGACTTAGAATAGAGTAATATAAAGTATAATAAGTAGATATAAGTAGAAAGAGAGTAAATTATTATAAAGTGCGTATTAATAGTTTTAGTTAGAGTACTAAAAGCTAGTTAGTAGTAATTTAATATAATTTACGCTAGAAACTTCTAATTTAGACTAAACTACTCTATTATACTTTAAAATAAGCTATAATAGATTACTTTAAATCTTTTTAGAATTTTGAAATAATAAGTAAAAAGAGCTAATACTTACTATTATAAAGTAATTAAAAAGTAAAAAATAGAAAAAAGAAATCTAACTAGCTAAAAATAGCCTAGACGTATAGCTTTATACTAGTACTACTAGCGTAGAAAAACGCGTTTTTATATAATTTTATAATTTTCTAGATTACTAGATTTTTTTACTAAGATTTCTACTTTCTATAAGTATATTATACTTATAAATACCTAGTATAGGCTATTATAAACTAAAATAGTTTATTTTAGATTTTACTTACTTTTTTCTACTTATTATATATACTTAGAGTTAGATTAAAAGTAATCTACTCTAAGAGAGAGAATAATATTAGGCTCTAGCCTATAAGAGCCTAGGCTAACTTAGCACTAGCTATAAATATCTTAGAATTACTATTATAGCTTAGTAGTAATTTATCTCTAGTTTTTTTAGAATAATATACCTAATTATAGTCTAATATTATATATCTAGTATTTAACTAACTCTATTATTTAATAGTTAGAGTAGTATATTAAGAATACTTTCTAAATATAGTACTTCTTAGATTCTTAGCTAACTTTAATAAAAGTAATAAGTAGAATAGAAAGCTATAGTAGCTATAGAGAGAAAGGCTAGCACTATAGTAAACTTTAAAATCTTCTATAATAGATTAGCTAGTTTTTAGTATAGTAGAGATTTTAATAAGCTAATTAGCTATATCTCTATTATAACGTCTAATATAAAATAAGGCTATCTTACTCTTACTTATAACTAAGTAGCTAAGAGTAAAGAGTAAAGAAAGCTATTAAGCTAATTAGCTATATCTCTATTATAATATCTAATATAAAATAAAGCTATCTTACTCTTTTCTAAGTTAAGGCTATTAGTATTAATATTAGAAAGAAAATTAGTGTACTTTAATAAAGAATATAGAAAGATAGAAGATTTCTTTATCTAAGTTAAAGATAATAGCTATAATATAGTAGCTAAAGATACCTCTTTTATATATTACTATTTCTATACTATACTTTATATAAAAGAATTTCTATAGTTATTATTATAGTTTTAAAGAGTAGGTATAGATATAGATATAGCTAAAGATAATAACTACTATAGGTTCTAGCGCGTAGAAGGCTTAACTTAGTATTATATATTAGAGTTCTTAGCTTATTTATATATATATTAGAGAATAACTACTATACTAGTTTTAGTATATCTTAGAAAAGAGTAAACTACTCTATTAAGCTATATTCTTATATTAATAAGAGTTTCTAATAGTAGCTAGAAGTAGTAGTAAGCTTAGAAGTAGTAGTAGGCTTAAAAAGTATCTACTAGTTCTAGTGTATAGAAAGCTTAGCTTTATATTACTACTTATAAAAAACTTAGCTTAGTATATATTAGAAGAGAGTTACTACTAGTATAGATAACTTTAATATCTTATTAACTTAAACTTATATTAGAAACTTTAGTAAATACTATATCTATAGTAGTAGTAAGAGGTAAGAGATAAAAGTAGTAAAAAAGGTAGCTAGTATAGATAGTATTATAGAAACTATAATATATTTAACTAAAAGCTAACTTATAGTAGTAAAGTATTAAAAGCTATATATAAAAAGATATTAGCTTTAAAGTTAGGCGTTAAGAGCGTCTAGTATTAGAGAGAGAAAATACCTACTATATATTTATTAGTTCTCTAGTTAAAGTCTATTAGTATTTATCTTTACTTTTTATTTCTTTTTAGTAGGTTTAGATAGTAATAACTATAGTATTATCTTTAGAATAAAAAAGAGAACTATAAAGTTATTTTAGAGGTAAAGAAAGAAGCTCTAAGTAGTAATAACTATAAAGTTATTTCTAAAATAAAAGACTATAATAGTATCTTCTCTAATAGTAGTAGAATATAATATAGCTTTTTCTATATTATTATAGTACTCTATTAAATACTCCTTATCTTTCTTCTTTTTATTCTTTTTATCTACTTAATAAAAATAGAATTATTTTTAGTTAGAGAATAAAAAATCTATTAGCCTACTAGCTAGGCCTCTCTAGTAGCTCTACTAAGAGCTTTTCTAGAGACTTTACTAAGAGCTTTTCTAAAGGCTCTATAAAGCTATTTAGAAAAAGTAAACTAAAGTATTAAAGTAATTAAATAATATATCTAAGCTATTACTATATAGTAACTATTAAAGAAAAAAAATCTCTAGTAGTATTTAGATCTAGAGATAATATATATAGTATAAGACGTAAGATGTTAACTAAAAAGAAAGAGTAGTCTTAATATTATCTTTCTAGAAAAGAGTACTACTATTTTTCTTTTTAGAATTATTTTTATTATTATAGCTATAGCTATAGTAGTTATTATTATTATTAATTATATTTAGTAATCTTATTAAAAATAGAAACTAAGCTAAGTTTTCTATATAAGAGATAGTAAGATATTATAGTAAAGTGTTAATATAGAGTAGAGTAATAAAACATAGTTAGTAACTCTATATAGTAATCTTATTATAGGTATATTTTCTAAATACTTTATACTTACTATATATAACTATAAAATTTAATAAAACTTTCTCTCTAATATTTACTATAGATATAGTACTTTAATAATAATAATAATATACTTATAAAGAGTAATAGTAATAAAAGCTTTTCTAGTAAACTTAGAAGTAGACTTAGAAGTAGTAATAGGTAAGCTATAGAGCTATTAGGCTGTAGAATTATTAAAATATTCTTAATTCTAGAATTTAACGTAGAAATAAGCTTTTTAAAGTATAGATGCTAATAGTAATAATAGAAAAAGTAGAAAGTAGAGTAGAAGTTAGAGCGTAGTATAATATAGCCTTTCTCTTAGCTATAGAAGTAGATAGGTAGAATTCTAGGTAGCTACGTAGGTAAACTCTAGATTTAGAGTAATATTAAATTATAGTACTATACTACTATAAAATATAAAAAGATATTTGCGTAAGTAAACTATAGTATAGAAGATAGTAGCTTAGAAAAGAGTATAAAAGGCTTTATATATAGAGAATACTTTTTTTTTCTTTTTTTTTTTCTTTTAAAGAACTTTTTATATCTCTAAGAGCTTTTTATATCTTTAAGAAATCTAAATTTCTAGCTAAATACTTAGCTAAATACCTAGGTATAACTTCTAAACTTAATACTAATACTAATATTACTTTAAAGATATTAAACGCCTTTCTCTCTATACCTACTACCTAAGTAGATACTTTTAACTTTTTAGTACCTAGCCTAGATAATAGTTACTTAGTACTACTAATAGGCTTAGTTTTCTATAAGGTTAGTATTACTAATACTAATATAATCTTTAATACCTTATACTTCTAAGCATAGATATATAAAGATAATCTTAAGAATATTATAGTAATATTTATAGATATTATTCTACTAAAAAGATTTAATCTAAAGAATAAAGTACTATATACTTATCTTTATATAGATATACTCTTTATTATTAAGCTATTTTAGATAAATATACTATTTATATACTATACTATAAAAAAGAAGAAAGATAAAGCTTTTACCTAGAAGAAATTTAAGTATTAGAAAAGAGTAGATATAATATATAATATAATAATAGTACTAGTATAAGTAGTAGTAAAAAAGTAGATATAGTTAAAAAAACTCTATTTCTAAACTTTACTTTAGAAGTTAGAGACGCTTAAAATTATTAGAGAGATAAAAAATAAGCTATAAGTATAAGTATAGTAGTAATAGAGCTAGTAAGCTAAGAAATAGTAGTTATAAGCACTCTAGAATAACTTAAGTATTATTATAAAGTTTAGACTATAGCTATAAAAGCTTAGAAGTTATTAGTATAGATAGAGAATAAGTAGATAGATAAGTAGATAAGAGTAAATATAGATAGTAAGTAGTAGTTACGTAATATAGCTAATATAGCTAGCTTATAAGTAATTATATATAGAATATAAGTTACTAGTAATTATATAAATATTATATAGATATCTTAAGTTAGTTTAGAGGCTTTATACTAGCGTAGCTAAACTTACTTAGTTTCTTTTTACTATTACGTAATTATATAAAGCTAGTGCTAGTGCTAGTTAATAGTTAGGCTTGCGTTAGAGATTTTTAAGTTTACTATTAGGTCTAATATAGTAATACGTTATTGCGTAATTACGTAATTATATAATTATATAATTATTTAATTTTAAAAAAAGTACGCTATAGGCTCTATCTCTTAGGCCTAGAGAGAGAGATAGTAAGGTATAGAGATAAAGAAGTAGAAAAGTAGAGTTATAATAGAAGTAGACTATTATTATTATTATTATTATTATTATTCTATTATAGTTATTAGTATAGTATTTAATTACTTTATATTTAAAATAGCTTTTAGTCTACTAGCTAGGCTTCTCTAAAGACTTAACTAAGAGCTTCTCTAAAAGCTTTTCTAAGAGACTCTATAAAGCTACTAGAGCTTTATAAGACTAAGATATATAGCTTTTATCTTATATTATTAGTAATACGTTATATTATAATTATATAAATAAAGTAGAGTTACTTTAGTATTTTAATTTTAATATTTCTTACTAAGCTTAGTATAGTAAGCTAATATAATATATTATATATACCTTTTATAGTAAGCTATAAAACGCTAATCTCTATAATAAGGTTAGTATATTTAGCTAATAGAAGAGTAGCTTTAATTAGCTAATCTAAGTATTTACTCTTAGTCTATACGTTCTAAGCTAAATAGCTCTACTTTATAAGGTAATAATACTTAAAAGTATAGTTTTATTCTTAATAAGTATTAAAGTATATAAATATATATACTAAAAATACTAATATAAATATAAATATAGCTAATATTTATAAATATAAACTAGATAGCTAAGAACTTCTTAATTACTAAAAAAGTAGTAGTATTAAATTTTATTTAGTAACTTTAACTACTTAGTATTTAGTCTACTTAAGTAGAGTAAAATATTCTAAATAGTTAGTTTATAGATATAAACTAAAAAGTATAAATATTAGCTATTTTAGTAGATTATAAGATTATTATAAAAAATAAAAATAAAAATATATAAAAAAAGTATTATAGTAATAGCTAAGTAGCTATTATAAGTAATAAGTTATTTAGTTAATTATTTAGATTGTCTAAGTTATCTAGTGCTAGTATATTAAATGTAAAGTCCTAGCATGTATCACCCGGCGCTGGAACATCTTCTCCTCTCACATACGCCGCGATTTTCTTCTCGAATTCTGCACCATCACCTACACCAACATGGCGCCGCCAAACAAAGCCAAAGCCAAGAAAGCCAAAGCCAAGAACAACAACGCTGGCCCTCCGCCGACAGAGCAGATCGTCGAGTTGTCATTCACGAACGACGGACAAAGTGCCTACAAACACCCTGAATTTTTCGACTGCACCAAACCTTTCTTCGTCAACGCGCGGCAAGTTACAAGCACGCCATACGAGAACGCAGCGAAGGAGGACGCACATTCGAGAGCTTCTTTGGACACTATCTGGCTAGACAAGTCAGATGTCGCCTCGTCATTGCATACCGGGATACTGTGGGGCCTACGTTAATGCTAGACCCTCTACTTTGCGGCTCTTCATTTTGATGTAGACTGCAGATCAACGTTTTGTTGTGAGTTCTGGCATAATTAGTATTATTTTCGAGGTACCCTGGAGCCTACATCAGTACCGAATCTTATACTTTGCAACGTTTTGTTCTGATGTAGACTGCAAACCAGAGATTTCCTTGGACAATAATAACTACTTTGATGCTTACATCAACTCAGCATTTTCATAATTGCGTATCGCTGTTCCAATGTCGGCTCCAGGCCTGTTCGGATTCTCCATGTATCATGTGCCTTTGTCCGATTTCGAGCTCCACCCTTAGTGGTCCCTTGTTACTGACTTTGACTCCAGAGAACAAAGCCATACGGGCCGATATTGCTAGCCTCCAGAATGACAAGGACAAAGCCATCACCGACCTCAAGTCAGCCGCCAACGACAAGCTCTGGCTTGCCCACCTGCTCCAAGGAAGGGAAAGGGCTACAATATCGATGTGACGCTTTTTTCTTATGAGAAAGCAGACCAGGCCCGCGAGTTGGCGAGGTTTCAACACGCGGCCGCCGCCCACCTGGTTCAAACGCACAAGGACGACGTTGCTGATACACACCTGAGCTTTGACCGGAGGGATGACGCGGCTCGAGCGCATGAACGCGGCGCGATTGAGCGGATATGCAACGAGACACTTGAGAAGATGAAGCGCTTCGCCGAGCAGAATTTTTCGTACAACGAGTTCATGCACGAGCGGGCAGAGATCGAGATTGAGCGCCCAGTGAGTGCTGGAGTCGATAAGCGCCTCCAACCGCACAAAGCCCACGAGTCAGAACCCCGTGAGCAGATCTATAAGCTCGTCGACGCGAAGTACGACGATATCGATTCCACGATGGTTACCTTCTGCAACACTGCCTTCGCAGACGGCAAGCGGATCGGTCGCGACATCGGCTTCAAAGCCGGCTTCCGTATGAAGAGGACCCTGGAGGAGCTTGAGCTCTCAGGCGGAAACGTCCCCATCAGTGTCTGCGAGCCTTGGGTCCAGGATGCTGTCATCGAGGCCGCCGCTATGAGCCTCGAGGCGACCCGCACGAAGCCCAATCCTATGCCGACAACATACGACCAAGCATGTGCCATTCTCAAGAAGGATATCGTCAATTAATGATTGTGCATCAACGTTTTGGTCAAGTCGTTGTTGACATTCAACTTGGCCATGCGCCTCTTGGCAATCTCCCTGTCGATAGCCGAGTTGACGACGAAAGGCCTAATGACCACGACGATCTTCTTTTGACCCTGCCTAAAGGCCCTGCACATGGCCTGCCTCTCGTTCGAGACATTCCACCATTGCTCGCACAAAACGACGATGTTGCCGGCTGTGAGATTGAGACCGACGCTACCGTACCCTGCGGTGATGAGTAGAATCAGGCACTGCGGGTTTTCTAAGAACTTCTTCTCGATGGCTGTTCGGTGCTTCGGCAACACGGTGCCATCGAATCGAAGACATTCAACATTGTGCCGCATGCGAAAATCCCTTGTTGATGATATCCAGGTATCTGAGATACTGGGAGAAGACGATGATCTTGTCTTCGGGGCGCTTCTTGATGAGGTTGTAGAGCATGTCCACCATAGCCGTGACATGTGGGGATTCAAACACTTGCGCCTCTGACCAATCCGCAAGTTTCGCCAACCATTTGACTCTCAGTTCTGCCGATGTCTCGTGTTCCTCGTGGATGAATGGGTTGAGAACTCTGGCGCTGATCGCTTCTGTCGCGGCTTTGTTCTCTTCAAACCCTTCGTCGACATCGTTCTCGGCATCCCAATCAGGTCCCTCTGGGTCGTACTCGTCGTCCGCAGTCAGGGCCTTTGCTTTGCCCTTACCTTTTGCCACCTTCTTCAACGCTTTTTCCTGCCGCCGGATGGCTTTGTCCTCCCTCTTCTCGTAATCCGGCACTAGGAGCGGATGGAGGGAATATACTTGCAGCATGAAGTAGGAAGACTTGCTCTTGACGGCTCGCGTATGGGCTGGCCGACATTGCTCTTCACATCCCTCGGGAAATCGCCACCGACGCCATTGCGGTGTTTCACCGCAAGAACATGAACAACACTGTTGAATTGCCATTACCTTTTACAAGAAAAAAACTAAATAGGTCTATAGACTACATTAAGATGAAAGTTTTTAAAGTAGGTTACCTAACGTTAACGTAGGCTCTAGGCTGCTTAATTTTTCTCTAGGTTAGCGTGCTAGACTTGTTACAATCATCTCTCCATGTTAGTCGTGGGCTTCAGTGATAGATTGCTGGTGTTGTTTCCTGGTTGACTTTCGGCGGCAGGTGCCGGGTCGACTAGGCGGCAGCCTAAGCTACGTCACTGTCCTGGCTCGCCCCCAGCCAAGCATTCCGCCCCGCACACACCTGGATATGATCAGATATCTTCAGGAACAAGACGCCGGACATCGCAGCAACTACGGGTTCACCTGACTTTTTAATCTTCACGATAGCTGGCGCGGTCAACTATACACATCCAAATCGACAGTGTCGAAATGAACAAAAGGAGGTGAAGCATGAGAGACGTATCATTGATCTATCTCAAGTAGTCATCGGGTCTGCTAAAGACACCGGAGAGTAAGAGCAGCTGCGCTCAGGCAGACGGCAAGAGGGAAGAGCAAGTATGATGGCTTTGTGCAATGTTCAGGCCCAGTCAGCATCGCTGTACTGCCTGACCTTCTCCTCGACCCCATGATGAGCCCAGAACCGGCGATAGTTCTCCTTGCATCCCTCCCAGATGTCGTCCCCGAGAGGGGTGACCCCGCCCTCATACTTTTCGTATTCGTCGGCGCCCGGGTACTCTTGGATTTGCGGCTTGCCTTGCACTTGTTGCGGCAACATCATATGCGATGAGCGGGGCGGCACGATCGGGTATGGGAGCTTCTGTATCTGGCGATAGCGACGGGCGTTCTTCGAGTGGTTATGGAACTCGGCCTCGGTAAGACACAAGACAAGATCGAGGATTTGCATTGTTTGTGGCGGCTTTGTTCGCCCTGTCACCAGATTCCTTCATCACTTCCTAGCAGAGACGGCTTCGTGCGGGGTCAAGTCTAAGTTGACGGGGGGGCTGGAGGGCTTTGTGCAGCGACGACCTGAGCAGCGGCGACGGCCTGGGCAGCGGCGACTTGACGGGTGTCATCATGCAGAGCCATCTGGGTGACTAGATTCGTCAGTACATTGTAGACTTTCGCAAGTGAGCTGGAGTGACTTACGGTCTCCTGCCGCGATGGCTTGGAGTTCGGCGGCGGTTGGGTCGGACAAGAGGTACCCGCAAGCATTCGCAACGTGGCTTGTGGGTCACTATCTGGCTGGACGAGTCAGATATCGCCCCGTCATTGCATACCGGTCGTCACATCAGGCCCACAAGGCTGCATTTCAGACGGCCCACCCATTCAAAGGAACACCCTAGAGCCTACATCAAGATAAAAGCTTGCGAAGTTGGTGGTCCAACGGCGACGTAGGCTCCTAGGTGTTCAGTTTTTCCTTTGTATGGGGTGGGCGGGCAGTCGATGAACGGCAAGCTATAGGCAATTCTCAGCATCGTTGTCTTGTCGCTTTAGTTGAGAGTTACACCGTCCAGGCATCTCAAGTGACACCTCCTGGCCACAGCTGTGATAACCTTGGAAGTTGCTCAAAGTCCTCGCCTGGAGGGATCGTAACAGCGCCCGGTTGCCTAATAAGAGGCAAAACGCCATTAACGAAGCCACCTGATACAGAGCTGCCGGAAGGGTAGCTTGATTGGTTGTGTGGGGCCACACCACAACAGTTGGATGCGCTGCATGCGCTGCTTGGGAATAACCCACTTTCTTCCCATGCCACGTACACGGCTGTTCGTGTTTGCTACTTCCTCACCCCCACCGATCGCAAACGACATGTGGTCATGATTTAGCTCTTAGGCAGCGATGCAACGGGGCTGCATCGGCCGGGTGCGAGCGCGGGACGCTCCTTCCGCGCGCGCTGGGTCTCGGCTGTTGCCCCTACCGGAATGCGTCCCACCAGAACAACTTCACCGGAATTCTCAAGCACTGAAGGACCTTTATGGGACAGAAAGCGCTAAATAAGATCGCCTCTCGTCCCTATTTTCGGTATAACTTTATTTCAACGTCGTTTCCAGGACGAGAGGAAGCATTCGAGGTTTTTGCGGCATGCCGGAGCTGGAGTGCAGATGGCGCATGTGAAAGCTTGAGGGTGTCCGGCTCGGCTGCAAGCAGCCCCCGTGCAGCTAATTGGATTTATTTATTCACGGCTCAGAGTCTCATCGCCCTGTCAAGCCTGCCGGTCCTTGCTTTATTGCCTGCTGCCGTGAGATAAGTGACGTTTGCGGAACCTGGCTAATGTCCCTCGTCCATCGTTCGTCCAGATGAGCTCATCGAGCCTGCCTATGTATCGCCTTCGCTGTTCTCCATGTCGACGAAATGCAAGGTTGCTGCAGCGATTTGCTGGATATGAGGGTTGCGGGTGCGGGGTATGACTGTAGCCTTTGCGCGGACGATAAGACGTTTTGTGCTGCAGACTGCAAATCACTCTCATGCGCATGATACTGTCAAAGCGGCGCTGTTTACTCAGAATGGTGACGCGTGGCGGTCGTCCATGCGTCGCGTCTGTACGTCAGAGCTGCGGTATGCCTAGGTGGCCCGGCTGGGTGCTGCCTGTCAGAGACATACCTACAACCTATTGGCTATGATTGAGATTACGCAGTTTTAGTGAGGGCTGCGCGGTACTGACTTCCTCGACTGAGCCCCTAGGCACCCATTGCACTTAGGTGGTCTGAGGGGTTCGCTCAGTGGCGTGGTCTTTCGTCGACGGTTGCTATTGGCTCCAAATGGTCAACGTATCAGCATAGAACAGATATCTTGTCGAAGAAGAGGTTGATTTACGGATGACTGTTTACACATAAACAAATGAGAGCGGGCTTACTGGTACTGTATGAGAGTTTCTGCGGATAGTTATACCCCGAAAATCCTGTCAAACAGACTCCTGATCTGACCCCGGTCTCTGAAGAGAGGTGTGTTATATATATACATCGAAACAAATGAGAACGCTGGTAAGAAGCTGTGTTGCCATGCGATCAAGAGCTCTTTTACATAGTTATACAGGGTATCATAGGAAACATGCGCTGAATTTGGGGTGATTCAAGTGAATGGAAAGTGAACACATTCTTCATGCCCACTGCATATTACATGACAAGACAGCCTTCTTTTGTTGATATTCGAGGGGTATTCGGCGGCTCGAGGTGTGGAGTGCCTGCTTCGGAAGGTCGTATTGATTCCGAATACATGCGATGCCAGCTGTCAGCCTGGCTAGAATGTCTTCGGTGTAGCTTTTCACTGTTTGGGTGGACAGCAGGCGATGGGAAGTTCGGTGGCGAAAATGAAGGGATAATGAAACTCATAGTTGGGACCGGAGCTTCCACGGGCTCGGCTCTCTCGATGTCGGGTACAGTGCGGCGTCTTGGAATCGCGCCACCCCGTCGTAAGGAGGTTGGTCCTGTACTCCAGCTCCTTGGTTCCGTCTGGTGCAAGGCGCCCTCTGTAATTGATAGCGAGACATCAAAGTGATTGTTATGGTTTCGGTTTTCATTGTAGTCGGTCATAATGCTTGTTTGGGATGTGCGACATCGAGTCGAACAAGGATTACATGACGAACTCATAACTTCCTCTCTTGTATCGACCGATCGCTCGCTGAGTGTTTGTTCTTGTTCGTCTGTCTCATGGCAGTCTTTTGACTCGACAGCACTTGGCAAATCGGGAATATCAAATACATCTGATGGCTGAATACCAAGGAGTATTTGACTTGAGCTGCGAGGTTCGGGGACAGTTGACCTTGAGCTCACCGCGTCTTTGGTAGAATTGGTGACACATTCGCCAGTAGTATAGTCGGAGACCGTAGAGTCCCCCGTGTGGAAGTATGTCGAGTAATCTTGAATCAGAAGCCATTTTGTGTGATCCCACCATAGTTCGGTATCTGTAAATCCAAAGTCGTGGGTCGCTTTCAAAGATAACTTCTGAAGACGCGAAGTGCCCACGATCTCGAACAGCCACTCATCAATCGTGTTCATCTTCTCCACCCAACGTAAATGGCTGTGTGTCTCATGGGAATTGTTTAAGTTACTCCGTTGGAAACGGGGTTGATTGGACTTTGCACTTGCTCTGTGTGTAGATACTATAGCCTGTTCTGATAGAAGCTTGGGAAGCTGCGTAGCATGCTTGGCACCGTCGTGATCAGCAAAATCCGCAAGATCGGCTATCGGTGGATGTGTGTTACTACTACCTGTCATGGAACCGGTCAACTGCAAGATTTCCAGATTCTCTGTACTCTGGCTCCGATCCAGTGCTTCGCTTGGTACAAGCTTGTTATCCAAGACTTCTTCAACGAACCTTGTTTCCCTGCGAGAGTACTTCCACTCTAAGGTATTGTAACCGGCTTCAGCTTCATCGTATTCGGCTTCTAGAAGACCCAATCGATCTCTTAGTGAAGAGGCGTCAACAAACGCCTCTTCGATGTTCCGTGGCACTTCGGCACCTATCGTGTTGAGATACTGTCGTAATAGGTTGAAAACAAAGCCGTCCTTCGCACTTGTCTCTATTTGGAGATCGCGGAGTTCCTGGCGCTTCGCAGCTATAGTGAAACGTACGCCTACAAGCGTGTCGCGGAGATCCCGCAACGATTGCTGCTCGTCATCTAGCTTGTCTGATGTCGCACTCCGTGGTTCCCTTGGAATGAGATTCGAATGTGGACTATTCGGTGTGGCCATTGGAGGAGGTGGAGGGACATTCATCTCGGCGATTGAGATCGGTGGCGGTGGAGGAGGAGGATAGATTACGACGGGTGGTACCCACGCGCGAGGCTGAGTGATGCCGTTCTGACTATCATCGTGATTGCCATGTCGTTCGATGGCCCGAGGACTGGAAGAGCGACGAAAGTCATGGCGAAGCTCAATCCCATTCGGCGCTACCGCTGCGGGCGTTGGACGTACAAGATCTGGAGGATCCGGTAATCCGGTCCATTCCTCAGACTTTGCACTCTCAATGATTGATGCTATGCTCGTCAGAACAAGCACGCGTCATGAGAATACTGGAGAACAATATCGACCGGGAGCAATGAGACCATACTCACCAGTGGGTTGTGTTTCGTACTGCATCCCCGGGGAGACATGAGATGTTCGTGAGTATGCTCGGGAGCGAAACTAGGCTGGAGTGAAGCATGCCGGGCAGTAAGATGCAGCGGCAGTGGCAAACGTATTATCCGTTTCCCATCTAGCCGATGCCCGTGCACACTTATTGATCCGCATGGACAGTCCCTGATCGTCCCGGGGTGACGGTACTGGAATGTGGCACGGAGGTCTCATGCACTGGCGATAACGATGTAAAAGCAGCGTTCGGGGGCGGATGCAGAAGCGTGCTAGTCGCCGCGCAGCTCGTGCTAACTTTCCTTGGCGCGGGCACATGGGCCATCTCCAGCCTGTGACAGCCCGGCTCACGCGCCAACGCATCTGCACCTTTCACTCTATCGCCATCTGTAGGAGGGTCGCGTCGGCATCATGTCTATTACTATAGACGACTCTGCGTGGTCGCATTTGTTAGTATGCGGCTCTGCGCGATCCAGTCATCTGGCCATACCTACATAAAGACGTACAGCGCAGTTGTACCCGTTGTCCCCTTCAGCTGCCGCGCAGATTATGTGGCACCACTCACGGCATGGAACCACCACAAACACAACCACAACCACAGTCTGAATGGAGCGCCCACTTTCAGAGATACCTAATCACTCTATGGAATGCACAGCATGGACGCTATTACTGGCAACACTACGTTGAAGGCCCGTGGCCGTGCCCTGGCATGCGGCATGTGTATAGGCTAACCGGAAATAGGCCAAGGCTGGGTATTTTTTGACTGGCTGCCCGTGACGCAAGAGGTTCCACAGGCCCAACCTCAACCTCAGTACCAGCCGCATATGCGCAATGACTCTGTACAGACAGTCACAGCATCTGGAGGTGGGCCTGCTGGTTATGGACGAGGTTCAACGGTATACGCGACATACAGTCCAACGAATCCGCATTCCAGCAGCCATTATGAAACACTTGATCCATGTTAGACTCCAACCAACGCTACATGTGCAATATACTAACTTGTTGTAGCTTTCCACGTCAAAGGTAGTGCTTTCTTCGAGGAAGGGAAGGTTAGTAGTAGACATACAGGGCGAGACAAGATTTGCTGACAATTAACCAGGTCTTTTCGATTCTATTCACTGAGCCAGCGGGCGCCAACGCTCTGAACGGGCTAAACCCCATGGCCGACTACAATACCAACTTGTCCAACAATACCAGCCTGTCAAGGGTCAGATTCGGTGAACATGTACATACCCAAGTACGCAGGTTCATCGTCGTTAAACGTAAACGAGAGTTCTGCTTCGCTGTGTACGCGATCCTCTACACGTTCTAGACTGTGACATGGCTAATACTCGGCAGTCCAATATTCACCTATTACGGCCAAGCCACCACGAAGCATGGAGTACGTCCTGACGAGCATGCCATCGCCTATTCGCTAGGACAACAACCACAACTTGTACAGGGTGAATCGCCGCTCCGGAAGGCTCCCATCCCAATCGAAATGGAGGAAAACAACAGGGCGCTGGTCCCGGCCTCCAGAATCTACTTCGCCATCCACCACCCGATTCAGTACAACGTCAAGGTGAAAAACCTCGGCCACGTCCATCCAGATTATATTCCCACTTTCCTTGGCTACTGGAACCAGGAGAACAATGATTCGAAGGAAGAATCTGATGTGGCACAAAACCCAAACAATACGGACAATTTTTGATGCGCAACGTCTCGAGAGATCGACAGCTTCTTTCCCAATTTGATCAAGATACGTTTTGCTTTTGTATCCTCCTCATAACGATTTCGCTGGGATCATTCTGTATCTATTGTTGACCTTTAAGCACACGATATTTCGGTTAGTCGAGGTTGTTTCTGCTGATATACGCTGCTTTTGCTCATATACGCCGCTTTTGAATGACGTTTTCACCAGTAACAGCTATGCGCGAATAACATCTTTATTAATACTTCCACCATCCCCTCTTGCACTCATGTTCGTCTTGCGTATATACCATATGAGCAAGGTCTTCATCAGGCGCCTTACACATCACCGAGTGCATTACGTTCATTTGCGAAGTGTTGGTATGGTTCATGATAAGGACAGAGCCACATGCATGGCGCTGCCATACCAGATTGGTACCTCTTGTTCGCTACTCGGATATGCATCTCTTCCATTGGCCGACTTGTGCCATTGAGGCTGTGAAGTGTGGCACAGCGACCGTTCAGTAAACACCAATGATGTTGCTTCAGGACCACGCCACTATATGCACTACAAGCTCACCGGTATTGGCCCCGCGTCAAGCTCAGCCTACTTGACCCAAACTTCCTCTCTCGCATCGGCAACCACGGCGTCCTTTAACCACCAACCTCTGGGGCATGTACTGTCACTATTGCACATGAAAAGCTGTGTACCAACGCGACAACGAATCTGCGCTGGCAGCCCCCCGCAATCCAGGGCCACACCGATGAATGAATGGAAGGCTTGTTCACCTATCCCCGTAATGTAGCCTGGAGACAACGCTGACTTCGTGGTAGTGCCATAATATACTCTGGTCTTACGTCCACGATGGAAAACAACCTGAGTGCGATCGACAACGGCCCTACGCTTAAGGAATCGCTTGAAACCGTCTCGCGAAGCGGTGATATCTGTGTCGAAAAGAACGGTGAATACATAATCGACGATGTAGAGCGTCTTACCTTAGAATGCAAGGCGGTGCTCGGTAGAGGCGGAGATGCCGTTGTCGAAAAGGTGCAACACAGAATTACGAAAGCGATCTTTGCAAAGAAAGTAATCCAGTTCCCTCACAAGAAGGCCAAAGGCAGAGATCAGGCGAAAGGACGATATTACAATGAGGTTGCAATCATTCGGAAGCTCAAAGCTCATCCCCACATGATTGAGCTATTTGCTACATACATGACAGCCCAATCAGGTGGCTTAATTCTATCTCCAGCTGCAGACCAAGGCGATTTGAAACAATACCTCGAAAACTACGTGGATGCGCTCGATGATTCCACGACAGCGCCTCTCGTTATAGCTAGGATGACTACTGTCCTGGAGAAGACCTTTGGATGCTTGTCAAGTGGTCTCGCGTATATGCACGCAATGGGTATCCGTCATAAAGATATTAAGCCGGCTAATATCTTGATTCACAAAGGAGTGGTTGTCTACACTGACTTCGGCGCATCGAAAGACACCCTGGAAGAGAGAGAATGTACAACAGAAGGAAGACCTGACTTCTTGACAAGAAAGTACTCTGCGCCTGAGGTACTCGAGTACGAGAAGAGGAACTTTGCTGCAGATGTATTCTCTCTGGGTTGCGTCTTTGTTGAGGTACTTCTACGCTTATGTGGCTTGACAGAACATGAGGACTTGAAGGCTGAGGGCTACTCAGGCATTATGGATGCGCTCCATACTCTTCTTCCGCCCGCAGGAATTCCATCAAACCTTTCATGTCTTCGGGCGATCATCATCGCAATGACAGCAAGGGAAGCGAAGAGTCGTCCCGATTCAACAAATATCACAACAGAAATCTGTTCCCATGATGGCTTGTCGTGCTTACAATGCCATTTGACCAAGGACCAAGTAGAGCCACTGCAGTTACAGCCATCAGCTCCAGGACCTCCTGCTCCAGAATCACCAGTTCCAGAATCACCAGCTCCAGAATCACCAGCTCCAGAATCACCAGCTCCAGAATCACCAGCTCTAGAACCCCCAACTCTAGAAATCTCAACTCTAGGATCGCCAAGTTCAGGACCATCAACTCCAGATTCACTAGTCCTAGAATCATCCGAATCAGAATCGCCAGAATCACCAGGACTACAGCCACAACCACGACAACCAGAACTTCAACAGCCACAAGCTTCACAACTGCAACCTCCCCAGTCACTGGCTCTACAACCACAGCCTCAAACTCAACAGCCAACACATAACGCACAAGCGAAAGCTTCTCAACTACAAATCTCACAGCCACAGCAGGTATTGCCACAGCAATCAGATCCATATACGTCACAACCTGCATGGAATCCGCACTTCCAGAGGTATCTTCATGTACAGTTCCATGAACAGTACCAGAGGTGGTTTTGGAACTACTATGATGGTAAGGCGTTGGCTTGGGAAGCACACAAATTGGCTAATTGTCATTAGGCCAAAGCTGGGTGTTCTTCGACTGGGTTCCTCTACATACTGCGCCCCCTGTTCAGCTACAAGCCCGACCCCAGCTTCAATACCAAATTCAGCCCCACCTTCAGTACGAAGTACAACACGAATACCAGTCTCAACCCCAGCCCCAACCTCAATGGAGATCTCAAGCCCAACTCCAACTCGATCCCGAACCCAAACCCAAATCCGAATCCGAGCCTGTTGACCAATTCTACTCGGATCTATCAAAGGGTCTAACGACTATGCTCTTTAACTCTTTGACCGGACGATCTAGTACTCGCGAAGGTAAACAGGTCTCCGGTTCTTACGACCCAAGATATCCATCGTCTAGCAGTCATTACGAACACCTTGATCCTTGTAAGTCATCTGTGAAAATCATCATACATCAGAGAGCTAACTACTTTAAGCGTTCTACGTCAGAAATGGAGAGTTCTTCACAAAGGGAAGGGTATGTATCATTCTCCGCAGACAAGGCGATGTCTAACGAAGTCAGGTTTTTGCAGTGCTGTTCAGTGAAGCAGCTGGTGGAAGTGCAAACAACGTGACAGATTGGAAAAGCAGATTCACGATTTTCAAAAACCACGAGCTCGTACACACGCATGTACGAATATTTATTGCGGTTGAACGCAAAAAGGAGTTTTGTTACGCTGTGTAAGTCGCATTCTCCGCATTATCTTGTACTGCTAACGTTGGAAGGCCCATATTCACCTACGAGGATCAAGGGACGAAAAAGCCTGGCGTCTCTCCGGATGATCACGCTATCGCTTACTCAGACGGATACAGTCCTCAATTACTACCAGACGAGGCCAACCTCACTAAAGACCCTATTTGCATTGTTATGACGAAAAGCGAGAAGCCTCTCGCGATAGCATCGAGAGTTTGCTTTGGAATTCACTATCCGGTCCAATACAACGTCAAAGTCAAAGACATTGGTTCAGTACACCAAGACTGGTTGCCGATCTTGCTTGGCTATTGGCACTTGGCAAACGACGTCAAGACTCAGCAGTCTAGCAATGACACCAACGAGGCCGCTCAAGATGAGTATCCATATGACTCTCCCTTCTGATTGACATCCGTGTGCGATGCAATTCTTTGGTTCATCCAATCCATCTTATGGTACTGCGGTGACGCGAAGCAGACGAGGGACTTCCAACTTCCAAGATATACATGTACCTATAGACTAGATACTCTTACTAACGAGTACTGTCAATACAAGAGCATAAGCAGATATACTCTTTTGGTACAGATTTGTATGGGCTGATCTTCACAGGTAATGCTTAGGATCATGAAAAGCTTTCTTAGCGGAAATCGGAGTGGATGCCTAGCATCTATCCTTACTTCTGTGCCCTGCTATACATTGTTTACTTGTAGATGATTGTGTGTTTGGCGAGTAAAAAGTTTGCGGGGAGTAAGGTTGCGTATATAGCAGGAGTAGCAACAGTCTTAGCAGTACGTCATCCGATCGCATTCGGCAGGAACGCAGCCAACAGGCCGTCAAGCAGGTACAGATCTAGCAGCTGGATAATGTCGATTTGGTCAACGTGGGAAGTATCGTTCGATTCATATATACGCTTAATAGACGGAGATCGGGTATTACGCGATCTTGCTGGCCATGTGCCTTGTTGGATAGGAGGTCTCGAATAGTGCGATCTGCGTGTTTATGAGCTGACATTGACTACATGTCGCAGTTCAAAAGAGGACACGAAGCGTCTAGGCGTTTGTGGCATTTCAGAAGGCTTTGCTGTGTAAGAAAGGGTGGAGTATGTAGTTTGTGTGTTTAGTGCGACGGATTTCTGCCTAGGAGGCCCACTTTCCCCGCGCCGGCCCATGCATCCGGGCCTCATGTGACCGCGAACGCCGCGGACCCTAGCGCGCGATTCTCGTGTGTTTTGCACAACGCGTCACCAACACCAAAATGGCTCGCGATTGTTTCAAAACTAAAGCGCAAATTCTTCCACTATAGCGCACATCCCTCTACTGTCTCCGTATTCCAGCGAGCCTAACTTGCCATGACGCTATTGCTCGCTCTCTGAGATACGCTCGCAATGTCGCCCTGGGATCGTCCGCCGGTTTGGCGTAGCCATTCCTATGCCACGAAGTCATCGCTCGCCATGACGGTCCACGCTACGAACAAGATGACACTGTCGCTCCCAGATGGCAGTTGGAGGTTTCCGAGATGCGCGCATTGCACACAGCCAGAATGAACATGAGAGGGTGCCTCGATATGAGACCTCACCCAACTCTCGTTGAGGCACAATTTGAGAAATCCGATGACTACAAGGTCAGGCTGGTATGTTATATCTGATCTCCTGTAATGGGTATTCACTGACAAGACTGTAGATGGAAGTCCCTGTCGGCCCAAGTTGGGACTATACACGTCGAATCCTCTTCTATCGCAGTCGCAAGCGCTATACTACCGCGGCCGAGCTCGCGTACACGTATATCATACGGGGATATGGAGATTAGCATGGCCGAACTTAGGCAATGAATCTATAATGGGCGCACGTTATGGAAGGCTTCACCACGCTAACCTAGGGAAAAACTAAACACCTTAGAGCCTACGTTAACGTTAGGCTACCTACTTTGCAAGTCTTTGTCTTAATGTAGTCTGCAGGCTTATTTAGGTTTTTTCTCGTATAAGGTGTCGCCGCCGTGGATCTATTCAGAAATGCGGACACGTATAGTTCCGGGCATAGCACGTTCGGCCTTGGGCATCAGACCCCACCTATATGCCTGCAAGAATGATGTGACTGCCATTGGCATCGAGAGCATTGTGACACCCACTACGCTCTGCTTCCACGGTTGCACACTCTCAGACGTGCTAAAGGATACGAACCGGATTCTACCTGCGCAACCTGTCTCCTGCTACCTCACTAGACACACGAAATGACCTGTCTCATTGCCATACAGCCACACGTCTTAATCTCCTCGCTGGTTTCACGACCCAATCGCCTCGGGGCCTGGCTACACGTATGTCAAAGATGATTTCAACACCAGTAATTCCATCAATCACATGTCTCCAGGAGCTTTCTGCACGCGAGTACTGCATGCCATTCATTCTTCAAGCTGCCATGCGTTGTCTAGTTTGGGACTGGATGGTACGCTTTATACACCTGCAAAGCTCCTTCAATACTTTGAACAAGACCGAAGAAAATCGTAAGACAAAGCACAGTAACCGCGATCCAAAAGGTATACCACTGGGTCCTGTTCCTTCTATCGTACCAGAATTGCGAGATGGAAGTAGGCTTTGGTTGATCGAATCTCTCCTTCAAGCTCATCAGTTCGTCGCGCCAGTAAACGAAATTTGCAGCACGCCGATCAGTTGAGAACATTGTGATTCGATCGAGTAGGGCAAGGTCCGGGTGTATGACATCTTCACCATGCGATTGTTGAGACCTCAACCATTTTTGCGATTCAGCGTCTTGTCGTGGGAATAATAAGTCTAGTGTTCGAAGTGTTTCATTGATGAAGTTTTTCGGAAACAGGTCGCTAGAACAATTAGTGACATACGTGGGATGATGTTTGGGAACATGCCTAGTTTGATGTTGGAGGAAGGTCGCGTGGTGGAAGATGTAAAGCCTCCGGTCATCGTCGATCAGGCGCAGGTGATCAGCCAAATTATTGGTCCACTGTATTTCTAGCCCTGTGAACCGTTGAAGGTTGAATGCCGTAAATTCTTCCTTGAACACGATATCCTGACTTTCCGTTGAGCTGATGACGAAATGGTTGGTGAGAACGGCTTTCATGGTTTGTTCGTCGCTCCAGGGCAGGAAAGTGGGACCCCATGTCCGGTACCTTGACGGCGCTCCTACATCTACCATCAAGAACAAGCGTACTGCTAGCCGAATTGATCCTTCTGCCATGTGTTGCTTGTCCGCATCACTTCTTTGCTGGGTGACTAGTGCCGCGAGCGATAGCTTGATCGTTTCCTTCGTGTGCGCTTCTTCGAGTTGCCGAATGATGGGTATGATGTCCCGATGTTGCCGAACAGTCGCATGCTTTCCGCCATCAGGTTCAATAGTCTTTCGGCATTCCACAGTGTAGTGTTGGAAATACGCGTTCCACGGACAGCGGTCTCGAGATTCTCTCACTGCTAGTACAGGAGACGTATTCTGGGGCCAGAAGGCTCCCAAGATCTCGCGCTTACAATGAGTCTGTACAGGGTCCTCGTTGGCCTTTCTCGATAGTGCCATGGTACGATAATGATTAAGACAGGAAGAATTCCGGTAGCATTCTTGGGCTGTATTGCATGCGGTACCTGCTTATAGCTATATAAACGTGGCCATCTTTTTCTACGAGCCATAGCATTCCGAGATAACAGCGTGGCGTTGTTGAGGGCTGAGTCCTAACTCGATGATTCGTCGGCGCGGGTGCATCACTCACCGGAACGCAGGCAGTGCGGGGTCGGGCTGAAGTACAGCCACTTCGCAACTTCCGTACTTTTCTCTGAAGAAATTTTCGAGAGTTTCGCTCAGTCACCCCACCGCACTTCCTTGCAATTATCATCTGCATGTTCAATTTCATTCGAGACGCTTTAGCACAGCGATAATACATGTCAACTACTACCCGAGTCGAAGAGGTATATCAGGAGGCTGGTCGTGCGGCTATGGAGCAGTATCACATCAGAGCCATCGTATCTAAAAAGACTCGTATTGATCTGAAAGTGATAGGTGACAGACTGCTTCAGCGAACTCGGGTGAACTACGAAGACTCGGTAGACATGGACCACCCAGTTTCTGTGGATCAAAAGGCAAATCCCGAGTGGAATCAAGATCATTTCTGCTGGGAGGCCAAGGGGAAGTGCGCCCAAGATTACAAAGAAGTAGAGACCAAGCTCCTGAGAGAGCTAGACCAGTCTCGACGAGAGTCTTTCTGCGAAGTTGGTGTGTCACTGTTCATGATAGGGAAGACGCCACAAAAGGCAAAGCCTGTGATCATAATTTCCAGTCAGGACCAACGATCACGCAAGGAAGCCAAAAAGGCTATCACTAGGAGCGGTATTCTGGAAGATCTGGACTTCGAGCTTGGTGTTCTCAAGTACCTTCCATCAGGTCCCATTCACCCTATCGCCGGATCACCTAGCGAAGCAAGTTGGGATTCTGCATCAGAATCTGGAGGATGGGATTCAGACACTTGGGAAACGGCGAAACCAGCTCTATCTCATCAGTCGGTTACATCTCTCCCCTTGCCCGCTTACTACGATCCGAAACAACGGCTGCGCATAACAGGCATGCCACTCTACGTAAAGACAACAGACAACCAGTCAAGAATGGGAACAGCCAATCTCGTTCATAACGGTTCTACATACGGATACATCACTGCCGCCCATATTTTCAGTCCTTTGCGTCACGCTCCTCCTTCGATCGATGATGGTGAAGAGGATCTCGGTGTACCATTCGATAGTGATAGCGACGATGAAGATAATTCTGAAGCAAAGAGGTCATGTGCTGGAAGCCCGATCTCGAATCCAACAAAAGCTACAAAATCTCAAATCCTAGACCACGGGGAAACTAAATTGTCGAGATTCAATGGGTCTAAGATGCCAAGCGATTCTTCCGAGGCAACAAGCATTTCGCCACCTAATCTTGCCTTGCTTGGACATGTAGCTCCTGAGGAGTCTGAGTTGTCTATGGACTACGCGATCATCGCCATCGAAAACATCGAACTCGTTCAACAGCTGGAGCATTTTAGTGTTTCTGAAGGGATACAAAGCGCAAGAGCATCGGCAGCCGCACCCAAGCCGTCGCAGGCTACAGCATGGACAACTCACGGTCCAACACATGGTACACTGACCAGTGTGCCAACATTGATGCGTTTATCAGGCTGCAGATCGTTCCAGCCTGTATTTGCTTTTGCTTACGAAGGAACAATCGAGTATGGTGACAGTGGGTCTCTGGTACTCGATACGGCCAGCAAAGAGCTTTGCGGTATGGTAGTTGCTGCTTCATATCGACAATCTGTCGCGTATATAATCTCAGCAGATCACCTATTGAAAGATATTGCGAGACGCGGATGGCTTCTGTTGAGCGTCGACGATGCGCATATGGACTCTGGCGAAAGTCACGATCAGGCGGTGTATGCCCCAACCACCCAAAGTACACAGACTGTGTTGCCGGTAATGGAGACCTCTCAAGCAGAGTCATCATCAAAGAACATTCCCCAAGCTACGCCGTTATCAGATAAGGCTTTGAATCAGAACACATCGCATACCATGTCTAACGGCAATTGGGTATGGGACCACCGATACCAGGATTACTACTGCATCACATTGGATGCGTATCGTAAGTATTGCCACATTCTATCAAGCTGAAACTCAACGCAGTCCACTGATCTAAACAGAACGTCCGATATATCACTGGTCTAAACAGCAGGCCCAAGCGGACATCGCCGAGCCCCTTCCAAGGCAGGATTCGGGCAGTCGACAGAACGATGGCGCAAACGTGGCCCAGATGCCCGAGCCTGGTATGTCATTGTCCCAAACCTTGTGGCAAGCGTTTCGCCTAATCTGTATCTCGTAGCTCCGCAGGATGCTCGTGCACTGAGAGGCTTCATTCAGGGAACGCCACAGACCGGCTGGTATGATCTTCTGGACCAGAGTAAGTAGGTCCCAGGGCGCTCAGCTTCTCGACTGATTTATGGCACACAGGCTACCGAATGAGGACTGGCTCTGAAGCTCACACTTTCTTCGTAGTCGGAAAGGTTTTCGCAATGTTGTACACTGAGTCTGCAGGAGGAACTGTCCCTGCGTACCCAAGCGACGGTGCAAGCGACGGTACAAGCAGCGATGCAGATAGCTTTACTCGGTCCAATGAAGTGGTATACACAAACATCCGTCGGTTCGTGGTAGTCGCGGTTCGTCGTGGCTTCGTAAAAGCCTGGTGAGGACTGTCTCAAGACCAGATATGTTGCACCAGCTAACATAAGCTAGTGGAATTGGTACATATTCCGGACGTGGAGCCCTTAAAGACGGTTGCAGGCCATCCGAACATGCCATCGTCTACCTCCCCGGGACAGATCCAAACTCCTGCTATATCCCAGGAGAGTACGAAAACGGAATGAACAAGGAAGCCATTCAGATTGAGCCGGTTGCATCCTCAATCTATCTGACGAGCAACTCCCGCATACGATTCGGGAAAACATACCCTATTGAGAAGAATGTCAAAGTGAAAGATATCGGCCAGGTCCATCCTGAGCATGTAGGCAGGCTTGTCCAATATTGGAAGGACGAAGATCAAGACCAAGGCTAAGGCTGGAAAGTTCATCATCAAGAGTGTTGCACGGTGATGTACATTGTCACGCCCGGCCAGAATATTCGCGCACACGACTTGCAAGGCAAGCTTCTTCAGTATTGTATAGATGGAGATCATTGGATTGGAGGGAAGTATTATAGAGAGAAGACGAATTGCTCGAATCCATAACATAGCTAGAACTATGTATTTGACACCAACGAAGTCACGTGCCTTTACTTTGATAGTGATCAAGACCGGGGCTTTGGCCGTGGTCTTTGTCATTCATTAACTTCATAGATGTTGATTGAGATTACTGTATACGTGATGAGCCTCTGTCTCTACCTCGATACCGAATTTACCGACGTTGGATCATCGCCCGCAGATCATTTCGACTATCGTTTACTGAGATATCACCCTCTGCATGAGAGTGTCTCTACTTTGACTACCTGATAACAGCATTCATTGGCACCTTTATGACACATCTCGTACCCAGCAAGCGATCTACTGCGCACCCTCATCAACATACCCCTCATTCGCATGCCAAATCAAATCCATCGCATAAACAAACAGCCTGTCCTCAAAGAGAGTACAAGATGCATACAGTCCGTCAATCTCCATTTGAACCCCCAAAGCACGTCGCGCTTCGGGTAAGTTATAAACCCAGTCGGCGAACAAAACATACTCCCTATGATGGCTCCGCACAGTTCTTTTGCCATTGGTTAGATCCAACACGGGGTCATACCAAGCACAACGCTCGCCTTGATCGTTGAATTGGAAATGCTGCCTGCTGAATACATCCAGTTCATGCACATCTTGTTCGAGGCTACGCAGATTGTTCGAGAACATCTCATAGTCCGAGACCAGTACATTCATCGCAGGAACCAAAGTGAACTCCAGCGTAAACTTGAGCTGATGAGCCTCGGTCGATGATGGGATGAGTCGTGCCTTTGTGCGGAGCGCGGTGAGACTCTTAACCAAAGCCATGAGAGGAGCAAAGATCTCTTCGTAGCTTAAAACAACGAAGGCGTTGTTGAGGGTTGTGTAACGGTCTACATCCAGATCCTCATTGAGTTCCAAGGCGATGCGGGCGGCGCGCTGGGTTTTGTGGAAGGTGACGCCGGCTTCTCTATAGCGATCTTCCAATGAGTTACAGAGATTGAGAAGACTATCGGCGCGTTTAACGATCTCTTGGATACCGGTGCGGGCTTTCTTGGCCTCCTCGTCGGCTCGCTCTGGGGGTACGGGTTCGCAGTTTGGGCACATATTGGGGGTACGACTAATATGTTGATTGGTACTCCCTGGTCAGCTCTGGTTGCAGTGGCTGGGGGAAATGATAGGATGAGATTACATCTTGTGATAAAGAGAGATACAGTAGTGAACGCTGTGAAACTTCGCCCCTAGAGTATACATGTAGTCTGCACAGCGCATTGAACTTCGTTCACCCACCGTCTCACCAACCCTCGACGTCAGTAACCGCCAACATAGTCCAGTACGCGTCCTTCGCAATGTCCTCTTCTTCCACCACGCCATCGACAAAAGCCTCCGTATACGCAGACTTTGACTTCACCACCCCATGCTCAATTTCCAGAAAGGTCTGTACCCACATCCGAAATATGTTACCCTCGCGGCTGTGCTTGGCGGACAGCGCCTCAGTTCCATCGAGATCGGAGCGCTCGGCGAGCTTCGCTACTTGCTCCTCCACCCATACCAGTCCAGCCTCCAGATTGCGGAGTGGTTTCGCCAGTTGAGAAAGCGTGAGTTCACATTCAGCTTCCAGCTCGCGAAGGAGATCGACGTTCTCCGGAGCAGTGCCTCTTGATAATACCCATTTTTGCAGTACTGCATAGGCGGCGTCGAAGATTTCGTCCCATGGGTGAAAAAACGGCTCTTCAGAGCGCGGGCGGCCGATTTCGAACATTTGGCTGAGCCGTGAACACACAGTCTGCTCGACAGCTTTCGAGCTACAAGTAGCGATGGAGTGTCGGAGCGCATACGGAACCTTGTGGTAGGCCACTCCAGCGACTCGAAACCGCCTTTCGTATTTGTCCAGTCTGGCGAGCCATGAGAGAGCCCGAGGCTTTGCCCAATCAAGCCAATCTTCGTATACCGCCGCAGGAGGTAAAAGCGCTGTGTTTGCGCTGTCTAATTGCCAGTCGTACGGTAGGTTGTTGATCCATGTGTCGATGCGCTTCTTCTGGGATCGTGACAGAAGCTGACCATATGTTTGTTTTGATGAGATAGCCATGGGTGTTTGACCGTGTTTCGTGCAGGGCGGTCCCGCTCAGTTCTGTAGTACGGCTCTGAGTATCCTTGACCTTCTGGATGTCGCCTGCGTAGTTGGCTGATCCGTGTTGATATTGGTTGATCACGCAGATTGGAAGAGGCGGGTGGGGGATGTGGTCGAGCGACGGGGTTAGGTGCTGCGCCCCGTATCCGTCAATCGCCTGTTGTTGTGATGGAAACGCAAATGGCCGTTTGCACGTTGTGGTGTGTGCGCTAGTCACACTCATAGTGAATGCAGCTTTGGTTATCGCAGCGTTTGTTGAAGTGCGCTTTACCACGTAAGCCTAGAAGGTCTACCGACGACAAGCTCGCGCTGGTGAGTCAACTCAAATAACAGGCTTGGCCTTGAAGTATACACTACATTTTTGCTCCATGTATCGTGTATATGGAGTACAATGTAAACTTCAGGGTGTTGTATGACCGAGCGCGCGAGTGAAGTAAAAGACGCTTCTTTGTAGGTTCAGCGCTCTCAAAAGGTCGCGAGTACTCTGGACGCCGAGCAGCTGGCACTGCAAATACCATTCCATTCCATGATACTCCCATCATGACCCTAGGATGGAGGATGGGCGCTCCATGATTCCGATGACGTCACGCGTTCGCGTGAGCCGCGTCCTCACGTGGCGATTCACCTAGCTGAGATGACTTTGTTTTGGTCGCTAGTCGGTCTTGTATTCGGCGAAGATGAGGTGACATTCCAAGGTTGTCGCGTCGCGTGTGGGTGAAAGAGGCTGGTACTGTTTTCCCCTGAGATGGCTGGACTAATGACGTCATCGATGCGACTCATGCACGCATGTGACAGGCAGGGCAGACCCGGAGCCCTCACACTCGACATGCGCACTACAAGCCCACCGCACTCACGATGTTGTTTTGGCGTGGACTAGAGCAGCGATGCAAATTTCATTAATCATCAAATATACACCAAAAGCTGACTACCCTAGGTATGTACCCGATCTCTCCTAGACCCACCCATTCAAAATGTTTGCGAAACATATACAATAAGCTCAATAATAAGTACTCATCACATCGTAAATGCACCGTCCACCTGCCATACTTCCCATCAGCAGTAGCTGCTCACTGCCCACCAACAGCGATAGTAAACAGCTTGGGGCTACCAGCAAAGATCGTGCCTGCCACATCTTGACCACCATCCGGAACAACGTCGTCATATGGGAAAGCATACCCACGCCCATCCTTCTGCATTTGATGAACGATGCGCGAGTAGTGGTTGGTCGTCGGGTCCTTGTAGTACTGGCTCGGGTTGCTGCCGTTGGGGAACTGGTTGCCAGGCGTGTTTAGCAGGATGCTTCGGTTGAAGGCCGCGGCAAGACGGGGGATGACTGCGTTACGCGCTTGGTTCGATCCAGTCGCGAAGGGACCGGTACTGCAGGTGAAGATATCCCTAGCTGACGGAGCAGCAAACTTTCCTGCCTCGCCTAGTTCGAGCTCGTTGCCTTGGACACGTCCCTTGAGGTTGCCGGCTGCGGCCTGGGTGTTGATGGTCATGTCTTCATTGCGGTACTTGTTCCACACTGCCTCGACGTAGCCGTTCCAGTAGTCGCCCCACGCATTCTCGTTACCGACAAGCAGGTTGTTCGGGCTCAATACACGCAGTGGCTGCCCGTTAGCCTCATAGATCAGCTTATCCCACGGTCGACCATCACGCTGGGCTTGTGCTCGCAGCTCTTCCATGATTCTCCTGAAGCCATCGGCGCCCATGCCAGGTACTGTTTGGGTCTTGCCGTCGTTGCTGGTCAAGCTGAGCGCAACAGGAATGCTGACAAAGTCGACGTAGCTAATGTTGGCGAACAGCTGCGCGTCGTTGTATGTGAACTCGCAGAAGGTCCAGTTGATGTTGAAGTTGGGGTCGCTGGGGTTGGTTACACTGGGCTCAACGACCGCAGGGCCTGGGTTGAGGAGGAAGGTAAGCTTTGCGCCGATACTGAACCAGATACGGCCACCAGCGATCTTGGGGATCCTGACATTGACCGTGTTACCAGGACGGCCAAGTGGAATGGCGACATCGGCTTGAAGTGGCTGTTGGATATCCTTAGGGGCTACTGGATAGTAGATGGACTGGCCGTCTGCTTGCACAAAGAGAGGGGTGTTGTTTCGTTCGAGAGCAAGGCCGGTGATGTAGCAGTATACATTGTCGGAGTTGGACTTGTTCTGCAGTGCCAACTGAAGAGTGCCAGGTGCGGCCTCAGCGAGTACTTGTTGCTGTTCGTTATTGGCTTGTGGAGCTGCTGCGCGCTTCTCATTGCCGGCGTCGGCGGGAGTGGGAGCGGGTGGTGCCGGTGCCGGATTATCCTCCTGCTTGCCCCGATTTTGCCAGCTCTGGCGGCGCTTGTTGACGAAGCTCTTGAACGACTTCATGATCACGTGGAGGATAGATTCCGAGTATAGTGATAAAGAAACGCGATGGTAGAGATAGGTATAATGCGAGTTACAAGAAAAAGGTAAGGAAAGCAGCGAATATCAACAATGTTGTAATTGCGCAAACCGCGAGTACGTCACACAAGATATATCCTCGTCCAGTTATAGTCAATGCACTTAACGCGCCAATGTCCTAGATTCCAAGGCGTGAATGCAGGGTCCAGCTGATGTCACACATGCGACGAGATTCCAGGGCGATCAAGGCACGTGCAAACCTGTTGCGATCGCCGACTCGCGCGCGGGCCTAACGTCAACAATTTCGCGTTAGCAACCAATCACATTTTCACAACCGACACCACCTTGTCGCGGCCCGATGGATGAGAATCCCATCTTCAAACCACGCGTGGCGCGCTCGTGGCATCTGAATCTGACACTTAAAACGCGGGGTGCAGTGTGCGTGGTATCTTGGGACTGGTATTGGACGGCGCCCGGTGGGCGGGTTAGTGTCGTAAAGGAAGGTATTAATGAGCGGTAAGCGGAAGTACGCGATGCTTTGCGGCAGTGTACATTGGAAGAGGCCCGTTTCGCCTACTTTGTGTCTGATCCAACGCCTATCAAACACCGGAATTGTCTGGGGTAATCACCGTATGCCACGCCAATACGGTGGAAACGCGTACAAACTATATTCCCCCAAAGTAAACGGCTATCGTACAGTCCGATGTAAGATGCTTTGTACAAGAGTGAGATCGGCAGTCTGATTCACATGCTAGGGCGAAAGGCCTCGAGGCATGCCCACGAGCTCGCAGACGAGTGATCTGTAATGCGAACAGCGCAACGGCGCGATGCAACGTCTTGCAGTGCGTCAAGTTGTCGTGGACAAAGTCGCGCATGACTGCCCGTGGCAATTATTCGACGTCCTGATACGGGGATCAGAACGGTGCTCCATTTCCAAAAGACATGCCAGTATAGTTGTTGTAGCTGTCCTCCCCCCAAATACCTCCCGCCATATCGAAGAACTGGCTCATGTCGAAGTCGGCACCCCTCATGAGCGTGAAGGGGTCATTGCTAACCTCGGTCACGGGGACGTGGTTCATGTCTATGCCGAAGTCTTCCATATAGTTGGTGCCTGCTAGCGTATTGTATTGATCTACCGCGTGTCGTGTCGGACACGTTGTTGGTGCGCTGGTGATGGGACATGAGCTTCCGTTCACACTCCGCTCAACCGAGTCGCTGGACGTAGATCCTGATGGCGTCTGGCTAGACCGCTCCGGTCGGATTTTGCGAATGTACCAATTCTTTGTCAGTTCATTAATCATTCGCATAGCGTGCCAGAAGTCGGGGTGGGGTCGCTTTGTTTTATCGAACGTCGATAGAGTATGCATCCGATAGCAAAGTGATTCAAGACAGAGATCTAGGCGCACTCTTTCTTGAGCAGCTTGAGTATCCCACCCGATGGCGGCATGGTCTTCACTGGGTATGCATAGCTTGGCGACCGTCATGATGACTGGTGGTAATCGCATCCATTCCGAGAACGATATGAGGTGATATTCGTGGGCTGGAAATGAAAGCAAAGTATCGAGAAAGCGCTTGCTGGCTTCAAGAGCGGAGAGTAGGCTGTTGATCTGTGACGAACGTACCGATGCCGGTAACTCCGAAGGAGACGGCCGAAGGGCTACGCTGTGCAGTTGCATCTTGGCGTATGAGAAGGAGAGTTCGAGTAGTCGTTGAGAGGGAACACCGTTGCACTCCCGTTTCCATGTATCGAGTTGTACATCTATGAATCGAACGTGCATCAACGCTCGCCCATCAGACATTGGCAGTTGCGAAGTGTTAGCTGTGAACAACTCATCTTGTACTTGGTCATCAATCTGCCGCAGAGATATCAAAAGGCCAATGGTCTCATCGGTTTCGTACTCGCGATCTTGCTTCAAGCTTTGCGCCCACTCGGTCATGGTTGAAGTATGCTTGAGCAGATTCGGCTTCTGTAAACCTGCCGCAACCCTGCTAGAGTCAGCATGCAAAGTCACAATCTGGTGATAAGAGCACATACATGGACGAAAGGTAATAACAGCCCAGGAAAGCACGGCGCCTTTCGCGCAGTTCTTCAGCTGGTGGTGGAGGAGCTGGAGGTCGCTTTGGCAACATTGGAGAGATCAAAGGCTGAAAGTCTTGGTGTAGGCCGATGTCTAGAGCCAAGCCTGTGACGAGATTATGTAAAAAGAAGATTTGTTGTGTTTTGTGGCTGAAGACAAAATGGTACCTGCGCAGATTAGTAGATTTTCGGCAATGGTGGGTACCATCCTACCATGAGAGATAGACCAGTACGCTTTGAACTAGGCCCAATGTCCTTCGGGGTTGCAAGATTGTTCTATTAGCGAGCTCTTGGCGAAAGATACCGTCAAGTGCCATCTGGCGTGTGTGATGTTCCCATGATGCCACCAAGAATATCGCGAGTGCAAGCATGGGCCTGTGCTCATGAAGCTGTCTTGCAGTGACTTGGGGCGGTATCATAACAAAAGGGAATTTGGCCGACATGTTTCGATACTCTTTCAGTAGTGTGTCTGCTTCGCCGGATGTGAGCAATTGCTGGACAACCTCATGCTCGATAGGAGCTTCGGGTCGTTTCGAAGTCCTAAAGATGCCCTCACGAGCGTTAGGAACATCTTCACGGTCGTCAAATCTGTGTATGTTGCGGATTTCCTCAAGATACTGTCGATCAACTTCGGCACTCTCTGACGCATCGTCGGTACTTTGGTCGGGCGGCACGGCGTTCGGTTCGTAGGCTGGTGTCGGCATCCAGCTACCCGGCGCCGTGTTGACTACTCCCCGATTCCGCCAACGCTCCGTTGCAATTTCTCTAGGAATTGGCTGCGATACATTTGCTGAGTCTGTTGTGACTTCACTGTCAGCCGCATGGACGAGCTTGGCTACGAGGCCGTCGATCTTTTGCTCGACCTGCGCGATTCGACTACGAATATCATGAGTTGAGATCGAAGTAGACGAGTAGCGACTTACGAAGGTGCACGTAGTTTCCTCGCTCTACGCGGCGCTTCGGCCCAGACACATTCCTTGCCAGCTGAGAAACATCTGGCGGATGGTCAGCGTCTTTGTAAAGACATGAAGATGTGGAGCCACGGCTAAAGTATCACGCTCCCATTGGCTGGCGTACCTCTGACATAGTCCAGATTGGGCGCTCGGCAAACGTGCATACAGTCCATCTGACCAAGAGCGCGCCAAGACATAGCATGCGCTAACGCAAACAGGTAATTTTTAAAATATAGTATACTAGCGTTATACTACCTAAGAGAATTAGCGCACTTAGCAATAAAATTTTTAATTTAAATAATTCTTAGATTTATTCTAAATTAATTTAGACTAGATTGCACCTATATTACAATATAGAGCTTTCTTTGCCTATATTTAACACTAAGTCTAAATTTCTTAACCTTAACGTATTAGACTTAGATATCTATAAGAGATTTAACCTATATTTATCTAGCTCTAGTAAAGGTAATAATAGTAGTATTAAAAACTAGGTTAAAGTGTGTAGTTAAATTAATTCTAGAATAATTCTAGACTTATTTAAACTAGAGTATAGTTTAACTTACTTCTAGAAATAGCAGCGCGCCTTTCTTAGAGACTAGAGTTATTAAGTATACTATATATCTACTCTAATACTCTAGTATAGACTCTAAAGGCTATACCTATATTATTTAAGTTTTAAAAGTAAATAGATAATATTCTTTAGTTAAGAGAGTATTGTAAAATACTAAAAGTATAAGTAGCCTACGTAGACTATTTCTAGATTAATTTAGAACTAATCTAGTATAAGTAGTTTTAATACTATAGAGCTAGCAAAGTAGAGAAGAAGAAGACTTTTAGCCTCTTCTTAAATTTAACTACTTTAAAATAGGTTTTTAAGTACTCTAGTATTAAGACGTATAAATACATTTAGAATTAATTATAGAATTTTACCTACTTATAAGTAGATAAAGGCTTATATAAGATACTTAGGTAGATAAAGACGTCTATAAACTAAATTAAGTAGAATAAAGAGAGAAAAAAGGCTAGAAGCTACTTTAATAGGCTTTAGTATTAGTTTAGAGATAGTATTTATACTAATAGAGAGGGTTTCTATAGTCTAGAGTTGTTTTAGGTAGAATTAATAGTATATATAGTTAAACTATTTCTAGAATAATTTCTAACTAATTCTAGTAAGTAATAGAGCCTACCTCTTAGTTTATTACCTATAGCAATTGCGCTCTAGGTAATATAGAGTACTATATCTAGAGAGTACTACTAAGAATTAATATTACCTACTTACAAGCTCTTCTAGATAGCAGAGTAGAAAGCTCTTATAAAAACTATAATATAGTTAAGCTCTAAATCTTGCGCCTAAAAGACTATAGTAAGTTCTTAAAGAATGTTTCTAGATTAATTCTAAACTATTTTAGGTACTAACTATACCTAGAGTTAAGGTAAACTTATTCTATAAGACTATAATATAGTAATTAACATTATTATCTTCTTATATTTTAAGCAGGTTCTATACTTTATAGTAGTTTTAACTAGTATATACTAGTATATACTCTCTCTACCTTAGTAGCTAGATATAGAATTAGTTAAGAATATAGTTTATATATTCTAATTAATATTAATACTAAACACTATAAGATATAAGCTATTTTGTAGATATTAATTCTAAATTATTTCTAAACTATTCTAGCTACCTTTTTATAGTCTAACTAGTTTACTTTCTACTTAAGGCAGCGTAGAGTTTTATTAATTAAGAAACTCTATACTACTTAGGCAAACAAAAACTACCTTGCAAGAATAGCTACTACTTAAAGGTTAATTACATTTTCTCTAGGCGCTAGCCTAGAGAAGGTTCTTTTTAAAAGAAGAGTAAACTATTCTAACTCTACTACTATAAGCGCTATCTAAAATGTTTTCTAAACGTTTCTAAATTAATCTATACAGGCATACATCTACTAAATCTTACTAGCTAGTAGAGGCTATATTATTATCTAAGTATAGAATAAGTAAGCTAAACTACTTATAAAATAAGAGACCTTCTAGGTAGATATATCTTTTAAGCGCTACTATAATAGTTAGAGAGAAATTCTTTTTACTACTATGCTAAAGAGCTATAAAAAGAGTATGCAAATTACTTTTAAATTAATCTATAACTAATCTACGTAGTTATTATATTTAGGCGCTTTACTACTAACGCTAAGTTCTCTAAGATATACTAAAAGGCATTTACTACTTTCTTCTAGACTATTAAGAAGCGTTTAGGTTAGCTAGTACAATAGCAGTATCTCTACGTACGTAGTTTCTATAGTATTACTATTAATATAGATACTAAGTAGATAGCTAGTAAGTTAAATTAATTTATAATTAATCTACGCTTATTTTAGCTTAGAATTTAGAAGGTACCTTGCTAGCCTTAACTAGCTTAATAAAGACTAGAAGTACTACTTTAGCTACTATATAAGATTCTGCATTATTTACTTTCTTTACACTATTAATAAGGCTTATTCTAGTATACTATATATTAAAGATTCTTTATAGAGTAGAATAAAGGCGCTACTTACTATAGTAAGCTAGGCTAAGTATTTTAAGTTATGTAATCTACTTATTAGTAAGTAGTTTAAATTAATTCTAAAACGTTTCTAAACTATTCTAAGAAAATGCTCTAATACCTATAGCTAAAGAATAGGTAAAAAATAAAAAGAACTTTATTATTACTATAGAATTAAACATACACTACAGTAGTATATCTAGAGCTACCTAGAATATACTAGAATTCTACACAAATACTGCAGAATAAGTATATACAAAGAGCTATCGCACTAGTCTAAGATATAAGCTTCTAGTTAGCATTAGACTATATATTAAATTAGTTCTAAATTATTTTATAACTAATTTTATACAGCGCTATATAAATAGACCTATAGAATATATAGAAATACAAGATCTATAAAAAGTATAGTGTTAGGCACAAATTAAGGTAAAATTTAAGCCTAAGTAGCTACTTTTACAATAATACAAGGTAAGAAAAAAGTAAGTATTTAGTTATCTATATATAGATTAATTCTAAACTGTTTAGAGCGCAAGAAATAAGAGAAAGAGAATAAAAAGAAAGATAATATCTTTAAATTACTTAAATTACCTAGGCTATTAAGACAGTAACCTTACTAGCGCCTAAGCTTCTAGCTAGCAGCGCAGCGCTTGCGTACATAGATATTCTAGTTATTATCTTTAGTCTTATTCTCTCTTAGAGCTAATTTATCGCTAGCTCTATAAGTATAACTATTTCTAGATTAATTTAGAACTAATCTGCGCAGAGAACACTCTAACCTAGATATAGACTTAGAAGAAGAAGAGCGTAAGCTTAAAAGAGAGCGTAAAAGAGCAAAACTTTAATAAGAAAGAAAGTTACTTTAAATCTAAACTAAGAAGGCTAAGTTAGAGCTCTAAGAAAAAGAGCTATAGGTTTACCTCTAGCGTAAATTAATCTAGAACTAGTTAAGAGAAAACTAGACTAGTCTTAGAATAGTTAGTATAATTAAAGAGTTTTTAGCACTAGATAAAATCTACTAAAACCTACCTTACTCTCTAATTCTATCTTTCCTACATTAAATATAGTAAGTAGAGTTCTTTCTAATAAGATTTATCTCTACCTAACTAATTCTAAATTAATTGCTAACTATTCTAGCTTGCGTATACTTAATATACTACTCTTACTATACTTCTACGTAGCTCTATAGAGTTTAACCTTAAGAACTTAGAGAGAAGATATATTATCTTCTATAGAGAACTCTTCTATTACGTAAAGTATAATAAAAGCTTTTTAAGTCTCTATAGTATAAGTCTAATAGTTACCTAGAACTCTTTATAGATTAATTCTAAACTAATTCTAGTAGCGCTATAAGAGAAGATTAAACCTTATTAAATATATTTATAAAACCTACCTCTAGTACTCTATTGCGCTAAATTCTGCTAGCGTAATACTTCTATAAATATACTACGCTACTTATTACTTCTTTTAAGAGGTAATAAAGCGCTATAATAACTCTAGAGTAGTAGAAGAGAATACTATTGCTAAGAAGTAGATTTAAAATAAACTTTAGAATTGTTCTCTAATTAATCTAGAGCTAATTTAACTTACTACCTAACTAGCTACCTTCTCTACTAAACTCTTATTAGAGGTACTACGCTTTGCATCTTTAAATAAGCAAAAAAAATAAAAAAAGAGTAAAATTAATTTCTAATTAGTTTACTACCTACTACTTAAAAATAACAAGCCTTTGCTATGTAAATTCTACTAAAGTAGAAGATTTAAATATAAGCCTCTTTTTACTATTTAAACTTTAATTAATATATATTTTACTTACTAAAATATAGCTTATCGCCTTTATTAATAGTGTTATAATACCTCTACTTTTTAAAACTTATAGAGAATATAATTAAAGTTATAGTTTTATTAAATTTATTTTATACATCTATTTATTCTTAAATTATTTCTTAATTGTTCTATAAACAATTCTACTATAGTTTTAATTCTTATTACTATTAGACTTAGAAGAAGTAGCTAGGCTCTTAGGCTTAGAGGTCTCTCTAGAAAAGTTATAGAAGAACTACTAAGAAGTATATATAGCAAACTTATTATAGAAGAAAGTATAGTCTAAATTTTATTAGAATTAATTAAGAAACGTTTAAGAAATAATTTAAATAAAGCTTACTCTCTAGGTTTTTAGCGTTAAGGCCTTCTACGTTACACTCTTAGTAAGAGAGGTTAAATTTATTATCTAGATTAGAGAAATAGTTCTAGATACAATCTATTATAAAGTTGCAATTAAGCTATATTAGTTAGAAACAATCTAGAAATGTTTAAGAAATAATTTACTTAAGTTTAATCTTTATTAAGCTAAATAGCATTCTAAGAAGAGCTATTATTCTCTTTCTCTTCTTTCTCTTAGCTAGAGATAGCGCTCTTATCTTCTTGTTTCTACTCTTCTTCTTCTTTCTTATCTTCTTCTTCTTTTTCTTCTTCTTTGTCTAAATTGTTTAAGAATTAATCTAAATTCTCTTTAGCGATAGAGAGAGAAGAGTTAGTAATTACGTTATAGTTAGCTATAATCTAAGTATAGAAAACTAAGCAGAATTAATTTAGAAATAATTAAAAAACAATTTAAACTTACTTAATTTAAGCTAAATTAGCTAGTTAAAAGGTATACTAACCTGCCTAGCTATAGCTATAATTAATCTATAGGCAGTAAGCAGGTAGTTTCTAAAAGAGACGCGGCTAGTAAACTTCCTCTAAAAGAATAGTTAGAATTATTTAAAAAATAATTAAGAAACAATTTATACTCTACAAAGGCTACTACTAATATTAATTATATAGTATAGCTAACCTATATAGATAATAGACTAACTTTACGCATTTATAGTAAAGGCTAAGTAACTAAATAGTAGCTAGTTAAGCTACAGAAATTACTTAAACGCGGGCTAAAATTTATTAGAATTAATTAATAAATAATTCTAGAACGTTTTATATATTACTACAAAGCATACCTATAACTTAGTAGACTATAATTTAGCGTAGTAGGTAGCGTAAGATTTAGTAGCTTAGTTAGTAGTATAGGTAGTATAGTAGAGTAGTGTTATTATTGTTTTAAAAGGATTGTTCTAGAAACAATTCTTAACTAATCTACTAAGGCACTAACCTAGCGCGCGCACAGGCTGCGCACAGACGCCTTAGCGCTCTAGCGCTCTAGCGCTCTAGCACTCTAGCCTTCTAGCACTCTAGCAAACTCTAAAGCTAACTAATCTCTAGATTTTTTAAAGTTAATATATACTAATATCTTACTAGCTATTCTATCTATTAAGGTTCTACTAAATATACTTATTATATTTTATTAAATTAGTATATAATAATATCTAGAG